>NC_060149.1:388812909-389547076 GCF_021461385.2 Schistocerca piceifrons | reverse complement strand
TCACGGCCGGTAAACGATTCACAAACCACGATTTAGTGCCGTTAAGACGATTTCTTTAAAGATTGTCGTAGCTGAAGCAATTTAGTTTCTTCTTAAATCGTCTTGTGCAGCAACGTTCACAGATATCTCAAATAGGAAAAGCTCTTTATCCAGGTACGAAGGTTGTAAAACAAACTTACCACAGTTTGTGTCAGGTTGATCTTTTCGTCTGATAGCACTGCGTAAGTATTTCATCTAAGAGTTATCACAAGTAGTGTTCCTGTAGCTGTGGGAATCATTGGTTGAAAACGAGCTTAACACCAATGGGTACAGTATGGCTAAATATTCAAAATGATTATCAACCTAAGTCTGAGTTCATCCACAAACTGAGGCATAGTTATAATATTTAAGCTAGACTGTGTATCCTTGTGTTCCTTGAGTGGGCATTGGTCGGGGTTTACACACACACATACAATACTATGAATACTTCGAACTCTATAGTTAACGTTGTTCTTATAAACTAATTTTGTTTTTTTAATTCTTCTGGGTCTTCAGTGTGCAATATGTGTTGTAGATACAGTCTTAGACAAAAAAAATGACCGCCTAGTCGTTCACGTAAGGTGGACAATAGAGCCGTGCTCCCCTCAGAATTCTATGTCCGGCAATATGGTCGATCCGGCAACATTGTAGTCTGCAGTGCTTACCGGAGGAAGTCTTGACTGCAGTCTGAGTACATCATTCTTGCCTACGACCGTAGTCTTTAGGTAAAACGCGAGACTAACTAATACGACGTCTGGCAACCGAAAGCACACGTCGACAAAACTTTTATCGCCCCTTTCCTCTTGGTGCTGAAGCTATGAGTGTAATTCAAGCGAATCTACAATATATTTCGCTTTCTGTCAAATTGGTAATAACAATTTGGTTCAACAATATTTTAGCGAGAGATTCCTTGGCCGACCATCGACCTCTGAACACCACATACCTCTGAGTTCTCTGGGAACTGTTTGCTGCCTATCGGTGGGGGCTGAGGCACAGCGCTGCCTCGCCTTCCGCCAACAACGTCTGATCCACTCTTCACTCTCGATGGTGTAAAATGCTTTAATGTTGTTGAGTGCTGACCCATAAAATCTGTCTACGATTTGTGTTTCACACTCGACAGCAACGGTGGCACAAAACCGTTTTTGTTTGATGAGTATTTTATTACACTAATATGCAATACATCAATATGGCACAGAATAAATTTCATTTCTTCTGATCCAGTGCGCTATAATTAAAGCATCACATCCTGTTCTTTTTCTTTTCACAGGATATTATTCAATTTTTTTTAATGGATTCATATGTGTTAGTCAGGGCACAGAGAGTAAATGCAATGAAATGTGTTTGTTTTCTTTCTTTGATTCCCTATGGTAAATGGATGCGAAACATTCTGTCAGTACCTTTCAGAACCTGCTCTATAGCTACTCAGGCTAAATGCTTGTTTTGAAGTCCATACATTAATTAATGGAGAAGTGAACGCTGTTTAAATGTGATATTTAAAATGTTCAGTAGGATTTAAGGCGACAAAATTGCAAATATTTGAAGCTACCCAGAGAAACAGTATGTTACTTGAGCCACTGTTAGCAAATGTCTGCAGTGAGTTACTGATTGCTACTGTGGAAATTTAGCATAGAGGCCCTATAGTACTCTAGAGGTCCATTTCCTTCATATTTATCACCCTGGCATGTGAGTCGTAAGTGAAGAACAATATTGAAATTCGTATCATTGACAGTCGATACGAATTTCTTCAGAGACGCTTGTATTGTGAAACAGTTCGGCAGTTAGAAAGCCGAGATCTCTGATCATTAACACAATTTACTGAGTCGAGCTACCAAGAGGACTTGATGTGTAAAGGTTTTCTTCCCATTTCGTTAGAGAATTTTTTCTGGAAATTAACTGCTCCATAAAATAAATCAGAAAAAAAGCTCACACCACCCTGGCCCCTACCAAGTATAGAACTGACGACTCATTGAACCGTTGCGACAAGAGACACAGGCAGTACCACGAGGCTACGGACACACTGCTACAAGAACACCACTCTCGCCATGGTATTGGTCGCTCAGCCTCATAACGCATCATGAAATGGAGAGGCGTCTACAGACATTAAAGTAATCTCTGGCGTGTCACAGGGGAGTCTTATGGGACCATTGCTTTTCACAATATTTATAAATGACCTAGTAGATAGTGTCGGAAGTTCCATGCGGCTTTTCGCGGATGATGCTGTAGTATACAGAGAAGTTGCAGCATTAGAAAATTGCAGCGAAATACAGGAAGATTTGCAGCGGATAGGAACTTGGTGCAGGGAGTGGAAACTGACCCTTAACATAGACAAATGTAATTTATTGGGAATACACAGAAAGAAGGATCCTGTATTGTATGATTATGCGATAGCGGAACAAACATTGGTAGCAGTTACTTCTGTAAAATATCTGGGAGTGTGCGTACGGAACGATTTGAAGTGGAACGATCATATCAAAATTAATTGCTGGTAAGGCGGGTGCCAGGTTGAGACTCATTGGGAGAGTCCTTAGAAAATGTAGTCCATCAACAAACGAGGTGCCTTACAAAACACTCGTTCGACCTATACTTGAGTATCGCTCATCAGTATGGGACCCGTACCAGGTCGGGTTGATAGAGGAGATAGAGAAGATCCAAAGAAGAGTGGCGCGTTTCGTCACAGCGTTATTTGGTAAGCATGATAGCGTTACGGAGATGTTTAGCAAACTCAAGTGGCAGACTCTGCAAGAGAGGCGCTCTGCATCGCGGTGTAGCTTGCTGTCCAGGTTTCGAGACGGTGCGCTTCTGGATGAGGTATGGAATATATTGCTTCCCCCTACTTATACCTCCCGAGGAGATCACGAATGTAAAATTAGAGAGATTCGAGCCCGCACGGAGGCTTTCCGGCAGTCGTTCTTCCCGCGAACCATACGCAACTGGAACAGGAAAGGGAGGTAATGACAGTGGCACGTAAAGTGCCCTCGCCACACGCTGTTGGGTGGCTTGCGGAGTATAAATGTAGATGTAGATGTAGAAAGACAATAAAAGTTGTCACTTATGTGAAGAACAGCGTTTCTTTAGCCAAAAAATTGAATTTTCTGTCTCAGTGTCTTAATTTACATGAGGGTTATATAGCACGAGTCATTCAAATGGAAAGGGAATATCAAGTGAATTTAGCTAGTCAATTCAGTATCATACACGGAAGTAATTGCACTGTCACAGTGTTACCAAATGTTTGTGACGATGTTCCAAATTCTCAGCTGTGCTAGGAACAGCTCTGAAGCGGTATGTGAGGAGAATCCCATGCTCGTGTCATAGGAGGATACAGAGAGGAGGCGTGGGGTTTGTTTAATATGCAGCGTTTTCTCCTACCAGTTGTGTCAAGCATTCAGGTGTATAATCTTCCATCCGATTACAGTTTCCCACAAAATATATACGAATAAAACACTTACCTTGTTACTTTGTGGCAAAATATTATTTCAGTACAATAAGAAGTCTTTGGAAATCAACTTTGCCCACCTGGCACGAAAAGTAAGATAACAAACACTTTGCACCTCTAAATCGATTGCTCCTATGTGCAGTCTTGTGATCATACAAGTAGAATTTCATGAATTGCACGAGAATGTAGAAAAATGTTGGTGTGAATGGAAGCTATAAGAAACACAGCTAACTAATTATTCTGTGCCACGTAATAATCAATTCATTTGAAAATTCAGAAGAGAAGAAACTAAAAATTATGCCCATTAAGACAGAAACTAAAGTGCAGATGCGGGCACTGTGCAGATCTGCACTTTTTCATCTTCAGATCTATATAAATAATGTATACTAACCAGTGTATTCATTGCTTTCGCAATGTTTCCCTCTTGTTTAGTCTTCTAATAATGAACTGGATCCACACCCATGACCCTCATTGTTTCTTTGTATCCTTCCATCTACTATCTGTGTGTGATATTGCTCGGTGTTCAAAAAGCAAAATATTAAGGTATAAGAAAGAGGTCGCAAGAAGGCTAACGAATTATAATCAAAATACACTGAGACTGCTTTACTTTACTGTGGGTTCAAAAGTTAATGATCTTCGGATTATTAACATTTTTGTGTTTTCATGCTGTAGCTTTGATACCAGTAAACATAAGTAACCGGCCGAGCACTGTCACCGTTCGAACTGTCAAGGTGGTAGACGACGATGCTGTCGACCACAGTTATAATCTTAGTCACGGCTATGTTTCAGTCGAATACCTCAGTGTGCGTTTCTGTTTATTTCAAGATATACTTTTGACTTGGTACGCATCCAAATTGATATGTGATAGAGTTGTATTTAGCAACATGAATCAGATATGTTTTCCGAGCAGGTACGAAAGGGTCTTGATAGGAGTCACGGTTTATTACAAAAACTGTCGACTTTTATTTTCAAGTTTAATTTCGGTTACTGATATTGGCGTAATTTCAGTAATTCATGACTCTTCATGGCTTGTCAGCAATACGATATGAATAGAATAGATTAGATTTGATTAGATTAATTCTTGTTCCATAGATCATGAGTACGACATTTCGTAATGATGTGGAACGTGTGATTTTAATGAAAGGTTTCTTTACATACCATGATTCAATTCCTTTACAACAATTTTTTACTCTCTATTTTTATTTGTTTGTTGTGCTCGACTATCAGCGAGGCACGAAAACGTCCGTGAATGAGTTTCTTAGTTTTGAGTACACTTACGAAAGAAATATATAAACAACTACTGATTTACGAAGCTTAGTTTGCAGCCAGTTCTGAGTATTATAGACGCCAGGTATGGTCACTTCCCAGCCCACTGTAGGATCACATCGGTTCGTCTGCTTCCTGCTGGTAGTGTAACTGAGATTTGGCAACAAGGCAAGGTACGTTTGGCAACTCTGTGATCGACGAGTTACTTCCTGTTGTGCATGGAATTAAGCCTCAAAGTTCACTTGATTTTTTTCTGCCATTTCCATGGAATAATCTGAGTTATTATTGAGGTGTAACAAAAGATTGTAAATTTTCGATTTTCAGCCCAGCAAAGTCGTTGCAAGTGGAAATCGCAACTAATCTCGTCCTTTAAATAGTAGTTTACGAGTGTTAGCTACTATTGGCCTCATAAGAGGAAGCCAATACATAAACCTCTTCGCTAGCTCTCTAGTAATGTACTGACATACAGGGTGTCCCAGCTATCTTGTCCACCCAAAATATCTCTGGAACAATAACAGCTATTGGAAAACGACTTTCACCGGTATCAATGTAGGGCTGGAGCCCATGAATGTACATATTTGGAAACGTTCTAAAACGAAAGCATATGTGTTTTTTAACACAAACCTTTGTTTTTTTAAATTGACCTCCTGTTTTTTTTCTTCAGCAATCCACAGCATGACAAAGCACATACACAATGGCGTTGATTGCATCGCAATATTCCCATTACATCCCGAGATACTAAGACGCGAAGTTGACGCTTGAAACACCCGACATGCGCTGCTAGCGCACGTCCTGAGGCTCAGGCGTGAACCCCATGCTGCCCGTAATCGCTATGTGATTGACATGCGTAATCACACTTCCATGCTTATCAAGAGGTCCGAAACGAATAATACGGTCTGCTGCCATCCTGCATTAACGTCGTACATTCCAGCAGGTATTTATCCCATAGGCTAGGGGTGATGCGGTTCTGTAACATATCTGTGTGCCGCAACGTTAGTCACAAAGTTAACTTCGGTTATCGTTAGTCCGTTACTAAAAAGGTAATGCCGTTCAACGTTAAAACTTTACTTTACTGTAGATCTAGCGCAACTGACAGTTAATCATTCACTCGTAATAGTAAAATTCATGTTGATCGTTTTAGTGAAACGAGCAAGTGGACTATAAGTTTTACCGTTGTTTAGGTAAAAATGTTTTGATTTGGGAAGTTCAGGTAGGACATAGAAGATGAATGTAAACATGTTTAACCAATTAGTTTTATTATCATATAATTATCAATGTCATGTTTATCTAATGCGTTAAATGACAAATTGTTGCAAACAAATGTTTCATAACATCACTGGGTAAAATGGCCCTTTGTAGAAACATCCACTGTGATATCAGCACTGCATACTAAACGTAGCGTTCACATCTCATGCTCAAAGTGATGCCCATTGGCTTGCATACATAGGGTCACTCTGCGGATGAAGGATGCCCTACTTCGTGCTACTGTTTCCTCTTTGATGGCTGGACAAGCATCAATAATGCGTTGCTTCATGTCCTCTGGTGTTGTTGGTTCATGTTGGTAAACAGCATCCTTCACTGCTCCCAAAAGAAAATAATCCAGCGGTGTAAGGTCCGGAGATCGGGCAGGCCACCTAACTGGGCCACCACGTCCAATTCCCTACCAGGGAACTTACGGTTCAGAAGCCATCGTGCTCGTAAGGCGTTATGTGCAAGGCATCCGTCATACTGATACCACATGACCATTCTCCGGTTCAGAGGTACGGTGTCCAAGAGAACAGGAAGATTGTGTCGTATAAATCTAGAGTATTGTCTGCCATTTTGGATGCCATTTATAAAGAAAGGTCCGATAATGGTATCTCCAATAATCCCACACCAAACATTAACTTTCCACGGACGTTGATGCTTTACCTGACGGAGCCATTTTGGATTGTCTGCGGACCAATAATGCACATTCCTCATATTGACAATTCCTTTGTTGGAGAATGATGCCTCGTCGGTAAAGAGAACATGTGCAAAAAAATTGGATTAGTCAGAAGTTTTTGCTGAGTCCACCGACAAAATGTTACCCTATTGCGGAAGTCATTTCCATGAAGATCCTGGTGTAAATGAACATGGTAGGGATGAAATTTATGACGTTTAAGAATACGCTGTGCACTTGATTTCGACACACCAGCTTCACGTTCAATTTTACGTGTGCTGATTTGAGGATTCACAGCTATGGTAGCGAGCACAGCAACTTCAGCACGTTCATCTGTGCGTGTTCTAGGACGATGTCGAGGTCTTGGTTTTAAGATTCCCGTTTCACGTAGACGAGATGTGACAGACCAAACATCCGGCGTGATGGCGATGGCTTGTCAGGGAATCGTCTTCTGTACAGTCGTTCTGCCTGAACAGCATTTCGTTCACCTACAACGGGGTACAGTACAGGTATGTAGAGTAGGGTAGAAAACAGACATATAAACTTGATAATCATAATGTTCGCTAACAGTACTGTCAACAAACAAGCAATCTCATAACGTATTTCCCCCAACGTACATTCTCCATAGATCAGCAGCATTTCTACCATATCTTCATGTGTGTACATTATACTGTACAGTATAAGTTCCACAACACAACGTTTATTCACAATGTGTGCTACCTCCGTGCCGTCACTAGATTACTCTGACGCACGACTACACTGGCAAACGGTGTACTGCACGCCAAAGCAACAACAAATGGGATGCTCGGAGGGTGGTGGAGTACAGGAGTTTGCATGGGTCGCAAATCATAAACAAGGCGAAGTGGTAACTGTGGCAGTAGTGGGAACTACGTTGGGCACTTGACTAGGTAGAGCCAGGCCCTGCGCGACAGGCACAATGGGTCATATAACGCATTAGATAAACCTTATTTTGGGTGTGCAGGATAAATAAGACAACCTGACGGGTGTACACCGATCGGCACTGGTTCATATTGTGTACGTAGATACGTAAAACGTGCAAGAGGGAAACCATTATGTGCCTATGAGAGTTGATGGCAGCAGACCGTATTACTCGTTTCGGACCTCTTGATAAGTATGGAGGTGTGATTACACATGTCAATCACATCGCGATTACGGGCAGCATGGGGTTCACGCCTGAGCCTCAGGACGTGCGCTGGCAGCGCATGTCGGGTGTTTCAAGCGCCAACTTCGCGTCTCAATATCTCGGGATGTAATGGGAATATTGCGATGCAATCAACGCCATTGTGTATGTGCTTTGTCATGCTATGGATTGCTGAAGAAAAAAAAATAGAAGGTCCATTTAAAAAAACATAAGTTTGTGTTAAAAAACACATATGCTTTCGTTTTAGAATGTTTCCAAATATGTACATTCATGGGCCCCAGCCCTACATTGACACCGGTGAAAGTCGTTTTCCCAATAGCTGTTATTGTTCCAGAGATATTTTGGGTGGACAAGATATCTGGGACACCATGTATAAAAAAAAAAAAAAAGCGTCTGTTTTGGTTCGCGGTTCCAGTCTCGCTGACTGTAACGTTTTTATCCCTTCTGTGAAAGAGCTACAAGCAGTCAGATCAAACATCGGTAAGGAAATCGTAAGAAAATACTTTAGCCTCCTAGTGCAATGGTGAAAAACTTACAATGCTGTACAACAGGTAACGCCTCTTTCCGCTGGTGACAAACAAATTTTGGGCTTCTAGGAATACATAAGTTTATTTATGAAATGCCACATTTGCATGCCTCTTGAGCATGATACAGCATACCAATTAAACACAGACCCAATCGAAATCTAAGTGAGTAGTACTTTACTAATTCGTGCCGATAGAGGCACACTTGTGTACAGATAGTCAGTTTTATTAAAACAGACTTTCGTTGTAAAGTTATCGTGGGTAATTTTATTTCATTTCTTATACTATAGTGCACTATTTTGTTAAGGTTTCTTTTAGTGTTGTTAAAACAATAGTAAACATGAGAGAGAAACTAACCATCAACGATATATGCGAATTCTCTGATGGTATCTACAACAGTCTGACAATGCACATGCAGTTTATTGATTACATGCATGTAGAACACTTGTTCTGAGTTAAAGCTGTCAAACAAGGTTTGAAGAAGAATAAAATGCCACTACCACACGACAGCTAATACAGAATTCTGACGTATTTTGGCACGATTCGCTCTCTCTATACACAATACAAAAGTTTCGAGATGCATCTGCTGACTGGCCGTCTATTAAACCTGAAAAGAACAAAATGTCGCAGAAGTTAGCCCCTTTTTCCACATGAGATTATTTTGGGGTTGGGTAGTGAAGGGAACTGTGTACAAAGTTTCATTAGATTGATAACATCAGCAGACAGCAGAATTGCGTTTTAAAAAAATGAAAACCGTGAATGTGCTCGAAATCACCAGCTCTTGTCTACGCTGCGCGACGCTTACCGTTACACTACTAGCCAACACATAGCTACAGTAGCTTTAGAAGTCAAGAAGAATTCCTCCAGACCTTGGGCATTCCACAGTAATGTGATGTAATGCATATGGCCAGATCTACACTTCTGAGAGACAGACTGTTACAGCTTTTCTTTTGCACTGGACGACGTTTTCAACAAACAGATAGCGCAATAGAGTAGCTCACGTGGGAAGGAACACTTCCTATTTAAATTTCTGCACCATACCCTGTTGGCAGTTCTGTGTAGGTGGCAGTTACGTGATTTTATTTCACTGATTACAAAATAGAGTCGAATGTATGCACTGGGTAGCCGAGGCAGCTAGTTCATGGCGATTCGGTGAACTAAGTAAATGAATGTACTGAACATGCTGCAAACCACTACAGGAAGAGCCCGTGTGTCAGAATTCTGGTCCAGTGTGGCGCAAAGGCGTTGCGATAGAAAAATCAGGAGAGGAGTTGGTGGTCTATTGGATTGCCGAGAGGGTCATATACTTATGGTCTGGGTTTGATTCCAATTTTTGCCTATGATTTTTGATACGAAGAGACAGATTCTATTCTGTTCTGGCTACGCCAAGTGAAGAAGGTATAAAGGCATTGTGGTCTGAAATTCAGATTAAACATGATATTCCTTCTCTATCAAGTAGACGTTAGGTTGAACCACAATAAAGTCAGGAGTGACGAAATGTGGGAACTCTATCACCAGTAACCTTTCTTATACTAGTTATTTATTTCTAGTGACGAAACAAACGCTATGTAGGGTTACAGGACACTTATTCCATTTTTTATTTGAGCTTCTGTATGTCGATAAAATTGGTTCTGAACTGGGAATGCAACTCAGACCGTCCTTAACGCGAAATTTGATCCCTTCCTAACAGTACAGCTCGGCTACAATTTGTTGTTTGTTCAAAACTGCAGATTCCTCATCATCTCTACATACTGCGCGTGAATGGGTTCGAATCTCGGCCCGGCACTAAGGTTTTCATTATGTATTATCAAGCTCTACCATGAGAACACCTATCTGCTGGTGGATAATAATTTTGTTTTTTAATGTATTTTCATTCGTTGTCAACACTCAACGATATCTGACGTTTTTGACTCCCAGTGAGACACAGGAGTATTTGCGAGATCACTCTTAGTTCAAGGATGTTATTTCGAGTTGCTGGTGGATAAAAATTCGGTAGCTGACGTCTCTTTGCTTGTAGTGAACAACGATATGTGCGGGGTTCGATTCCCAGTCAGCAGTGAGCTCTTCGTCATATTATTTCTAGTTCAAACATGCTCACATGTCGCTGCTGGTGTAACAAACCCATATTTAACGTTCGCTTTCTCTAGAATATAACAGCGATAGGTGCCGGGTTGGAGTCCTGGGAAGGAAAAAATTAATGTTTCGTCTCTTCATTTCAGTTAAAACGTCTAGCTACTGCCGAAAAAATTCGGTATGTCATATGTGTGATCATAGGCTTTCTCGGCGAATTAACTGTTTGTACTGTTCTCGGCTGGAGACCCGAGAACAGTACAAACATCCGATATGTTGATTGTGCTTCTGTAACAATCCGATTAGGTTCTGGGTTCGAATCCCTGTCCAACACAAAGCTTTACCTCACAGCTTTTCAAGCAAGTTCCTTGTGAAAAGCAATATTTAACATCTCTCGTATTTCGTTAACAGGGACAATACATGCTGAGTAGGAATTCGCGTTCGTTAAAAATGCTTACGTTATGAAATTTAGATTTGCTAACTGATACTGTCTAAAATCAAGGTATATCACTCTCTGTATGCCTAGTCGTAAATGACTGTTAGTTTCCGTCAGTCACAAAATCTTTACTTCGTCTGCATGACCTGGGTTTGAATACATATGCAGAACGAGACGGTTCGTCGTGTCATTTGAAGTTCATACATATTCTCAACTAGCTGCTAGTGAATAACTTAAATTTGTAGTGTCATTTTGTGTTAAATAATAAGTATGGTATGTTACTTAGAAGAGGAAATCACGCCTACGACTAACTTACTACGTGCATTACCAATCTGATGTAATAATGAGAGTGGTAATATTTCAGGGATGTCATTTATTGTAATAAATGTGAGCTTACAAGCCTTAAGTAGAGTCTTATCTGTCATAAGGCGTTCCCTGATATTTGTAGTATCGTGGAATTACTTTGCATCTTGAGTTATTGCAATACAGAGCAGTGTTTTCTAGTGGTGACTTGTCGGAACCATTTTCAATAGTCAAACGACTGTACCGAGGAGCGATTAGAGGACCTGCTAGACAGCTGCGTTATGCGGGTTGCGTGCGAATCAGGCGAAATGCAATTCAGGTCGTTCGGTTACTTTTGAGCACGACTGTACTAGGCAAGATCCTAATGGAGGTGGTTTGCCGCTGCCTTTCTCGGACCGTAATGGCGATGAATGATGATGATGAAGACGTCACAACAACACCCAGTCACATCGCGGCAGGTGATAATCCCTGACCCCGCCGGGAATCGAACCTGGGACCCCGTGCTCAGGAAGCGAGAACACTAGCGCAAGACCACAAGCTGCGGACACTCCTGGCATACAATACTTTTTTTAAATATAACTTATTAAATAATGTAATGCCGCACTGTTTACTCATATCTCACTATCAGTCACTGCACACACTATACACGCCTTGTTTCATAGCACTTCACTCACTACTCACACAAACACACACACATTGGTGATCTCTGGGCCATTTTCTGTACCGCAGCTTCCTATTTGCTATTCTGAAATACTGAGTCAGCATCCCTCTATAATCAGTGAGATCTTGAGCTCAGAAAGAGGAAGAGGTATTAGTACTGTGCTATGCATAGCTTGGGGGTAACGTTTTCTAGAAATGGAAAAAGAAGGAAAAAAACATAGTGTGAAGGTATTATGTTGAATGTTGGATGTTTTATAATCATTACTGTTATTTACTTGTACAACACTTTTTTACCGAATTCCTACTCTGCTTTATCTAAATACTCCTTCAGTGTATAAAATGTATTGCATAACAGGTAACTTTAGCGGCCTTTTTTAATAAGTGTATTTTTGCAATTTCTTTAAACTCTTTTGGTAATTTATTGTACAGTTTTATTCCTTGGTAGCAGATGCTGTTTTGAGTTTTATGTTGTTTTTTTTCTTGATAAATGCAAGTCGAGTCTAGCTCTTGTTCCATGGTCATGGACAGAGCTGTTTGTGCATTAACTAGCAATGTTATTTTTGATGTGGAAACGGAGCAGTTAAAATCCCCAGTGTTTTGAACAGATCTTTACAATGAGCTCGACTACTATTTTTGATTATTAAATTGTGTTAATATTTTGTGGATTTGTTCTCCAAAAACTGATGTCATAGCTAAGAATTCAGTGTACATATGAATACTATGTAACTAAAAGCCACTGCATATTGCACACTGATGATAGGATTGTAAGGGCATAGCATGCTGATGACATTCTGTTTGCAACTATCTTTGTGTGTTCATACCACTTCAACTGACAACAATATTCATTCCCAGAAATTTTGCATTTGTTACACAGACTGTAAAGGTGGCATCTACATTTAATTTAACATTGTCATTTTCCCTCTTCAAACTGAAATTCATGGCATTAGTTTTCTTTATGTTCAATGTCACTGTATTGCTTATTGACCAAACGTAAACGCTCTTGTTTTAAAGTTCAATATGCTTTCTCTGCAAGGAGTTCTCTTGTTTTCTCAGTGACTATAATACTGCTGTCATCAGCAAGTAGAATTTTTTCACCGTGACTGACTCTACTGGTACAGTCATTGATGTATATCAGGAATAGTATTGTCCTAATATGCTACCTTACAGAACCCCTATATTAACGTATTATGGTTCTGATAAGTGTTTTACTAAATGTTTAGATCTATTTGAAGTATGTATTATCTCTACTCTTAGTACCCTATCTGCTAGGTATGATCGAAACCAGTCATTAGCTACCCCTCTTATTCCTAATGTTTCTAATGTATTTAACAGAATCTTGTAGTCGGCTGTATCAAACGCCTTAGAAAGATCCAAAAATATGCCTGTGACACACTCATCTTTGTCAAGAGTATCAAGTATAACTTTTGTGAATTCCACTGTGGCTGAATCAGTATTTTTGCCAATTCGGAAACCAAACTGTAATTCGCTTAAAAGATTGTATTTATTCAGGTAATTCATTAATCTGTGTTTGATAATTCCTTCTATTATTTTTGCGAATGGTGACAGCAGGGAAATGGGCTGGTAATTTTCTGTGTCTTTTGCATTATCTTTCTGAAGCAAAACTACAACTCTTTCCTGTTTTAACTGCTCTGGAAATGTCCTTGATGTGAAGGATATTGTACCTGTTAAGGGGCCTTGTATAATCTCTATGCATTGTTTCAGTACACACATTGGTACTTCATCTAAGGCTACTGTCTTTTTATTTTTTAGTTTTTAACACTTTTATTGACTTCATTCTCTGTTGTTGGAAGTAACATCATTGCATTTAGTGCTACATTATTTACAGGTGTTATATTTGTTTTGGGGACTTTTTGCTGCAACTTCTCTACAGTACTTGAAAAATGCTCGTTTACATAGTTTGATAAGTGTGGTAGACCATTTATTACCTTACCCCCCTCCCATAGCAATACATTATTCTGTGTTTGTTTGCCTCTCCCCGTTTCCTTTTTTATAACATCTCAGATTGCTTTCCTTTTATTCTCTGCATTATATATTATTTTTTCATTAAATGACTTTTTCCAGAAATCAGCATCTTCCTATAAATATTTTTGTATCTATGATAGAAATTTAAGAATTCTGGATCATTGCGACTCTTTTTCATGGAACTCCGATATTTAAGTGTTTGGGAGGACTTCTTAATACCTGCTGTTATACATCTGTTTTTGTGAAAAGTTGATACAGACATGCATACTTTTGGAAATGCCTTTTCAAAGTTCAATTTAAATAATGTGGAGAGTTTAGAGAATTTCATATTCACATTGGTTTCCTTATACACTTAAACCCAGCTTTGTTTTGTTGGTTATT
This sequence comes from Schistocerca piceifrons, assembly GCF_021461385.2. NCBI lineage: Eukaryota > Metazoa > Arthropoda > Insecta > Orthoptera > Acrididae > Schistocerca > Schistocerca piceifrons. The sequence continues at coordinate 389,532,919 of NC_060149.1, read as the reverse complement.
TTGAAAAATATTTTATTTTGATTTCTGATAGATGTCGTTTGTAGGCTAGTAGTTTAAGGAGTGATTCGATACCTGATTTTACTGTCGTTAGTTGACAGAGATGGTCTCATAGTCTGAGATCTTTTACAGCTACATCACATTTTTCCCTGTCCATATTTGTGGCTACATGGTCAATTACCGATGCAGTCATTGTAGTAACCCTTGTTGCACTATTGACCAATAGGGACATGCCAAAACTTTGAAGGATATTTATGAGGGTGTTGCTGGATTCGTTTATGATATTAGTGTTGATGTTAATGTCCCCACACAGAATTACATTGATCTTTGTACTTGAGACTTTATCTAGGACTTCTGTTAATTTATTAAAAAAAGTGTCCACACTACCACTGGGTTATCTATACACACACGAAATGATTAATTTCTTGGTGATATCAAGCCCTGTTAATTCAACAGCTATATTTTAAAGTATTTGTTTTCACTTATTGTACTGATGTCATGTCTTTATTTGAACTGTGTTCCTTTTCTAATATAAATGCATGATCTTCGATCCCTTGCAGCAGTTCTGCAGTAAGAGTTTGTGCATTTCAAAGATTGAAGCTCAACTTCTAATAGTTGTATTTTATTTTTTATTGATTGCACGTTTTGATGGAGGATTGTTAAGTCTGTAAATTCCCCATGTTACTCTCTCCAATGGTGTGTTTTTCTTTGTGACATCTGGTATGTGTGACATTTGGAATATTAAAATCTGTCTTGTGAGTGATTGTTTCAGTATTTTTAAACTGCTGGAAATACTCCCTAGGCAGGGGAACCTGTTGTCAGGGTTTATCCTAAAGAGGACTTACTTTTTCTAGCCATGACAACAGGTATTTGATCATGTGTGGCCCGAGATTCACCCCTTTACTTTCCTGAATCAGTTGTACCAGTCTTCCCTTTTCAGTCCTGTTTAGGTGTAGGCCATGCCTACTGAAACCTCATCTGTCGATAGTCCCGACGGGCACCAGAGAAACATGAGCAAAGTTGGTTGCCCTCAGAGACATCCCTAACCGCACATTGGTTCGCCTCACAGCTCCATCAAGGTGTGGTCGATCATGACGCCCGAACAGCTCAACAAAGTGTACGTTTTTGCCATGTGTCAGGGAAGCTATCTTGTCCAGATCACCACCTACGTCATATGCCCTATCCCTGTCCAAGCTGTTTCCCACCCCACCCACTGTCACTACATGGCCTTCTTTTGTGAAGTCCTTACGTAAACACCCTAGGTCCTCTATCACATGACTTAGCCCTGCATTTGGCTTCAAGATACTGGCGGCCTGGTACGCTGCCCCTAAACTTTCCTGCAGCTAAGGGCCTACACCTCGCCCATGGCTACTACCTAGCAGCATCACTTTCTTCTTCCTAACACTTTGTACATTCCTAGGCTTCTTGACCTCAGATGAAGTATGCTGCACATTTCCTGCTCCTATCGTTCTACCTGAGGCTCTTCTCCACTTAATTCTGGCAGTGGTAGATACCTGTTTTTGGTGTTGTTGATAAAACTGTCAGATCGCGCTCTCTTCCTTGCTATCCTCCTACCAGCTGCCAGTTCCCAATCACCCTCCTCCTACATATCTTCTTTGATCCTTAAGAGTTACTTAAATAATATTTAGAAACGTTTAATTACACTTTTATTGTGACAATAGACACTTTTTTAAACGAATTTTGCACTATCAAGAAAAGCTTGTGTAGAATTTTTTGTGTTCGTCATGCAAAATTTCGGGTTATGTCGCGATTATCGGGACTTCAGATAACACGAAGCTTTTCCAAGAACAAGCTCTACTGGGACGGTAATATTCAGTTGTGTGACAAGAACGGACACTACAGCAAGTATACGAAATAAACAAAATTTAAATTGAAACTATTTCCCCTTAAATAAGTTCTTTTAGCGCACGACGAAAATACCTGTGATATCAATCGGAGGAGATCTTGAAAAAAAATGGAGACAGATCTGGTGATAGAGCGGTTCCGGACTGAAGCGTCTACAACCACTCGGCTACAGCGGCCCGCTGTTGATGCAGAAGAAGACCCTCAAAAGTGCCTTACAACGAAGCCTTTGCTAGATGGATGACCCAATATCGCCCTCTTAAAATAGCTCAAAGGGTCATTGCTGGTTTGGTTGCGATTGCTTTCAAGGTTGTTTACAGGGTAGACCTTGCTACTTCTGGGTTTTCCTGCACTGAGATTCAGCCATTAAAGAAAGACTTCTCTAGAGATTTGGACTTCCTAGCTGCAACTCACTTCTCTGAGGAAACTCCATCAGTTGTTTCAAGACTGACGGTTTTTGCTGCCCTAGGCCTTAACGCATCCTCAGAAGAACCAGGAGCTATAATTGTATCTCCTTCTGCATCAACAGCCGGCCGCTGTGGCCGAGCGGTTCTAGGCGCTTCAGTCCGGAAACGCGCTGCTGCTACGGTCGCAGGTTCGAATCCTGCTTCGGTCATGTATGTGTGTGATGTCCTTATGTTAGTTAGGTTTAAATATTTCTAAGTCTAGGGGACTGATGACCTCAGATAGTCCCATAGTGCTCACAGCCATTTGAAGCATCTGCACCAACAACTGGTCCAGTGCCGTCATGCTCTGCAGATGCCACCTTGCCCTTTGTTGCGTCAAAAAGTCTTTCAACAATAGATTCTACTCCTGCTTCTCCTCCAAGAACTTCCGGGTACTTCAGTGGACATGGAAGCTGCATTTCTTCCTTATTCCAAACAGTCACAGACAAAATTTCTCTAGTGTCACAGAAAGCGAGAAAGAAAATTTTCAATGGGAAGAGAAGTGAAAAAAATGGAATGTTATCTGAAAGCCTCCGTAAAGATATGTAGTACAAGTAATTAAAAGTATATCAAGAGAAACTCGCAAAAGCAGCCTTAAGGAAAGAGAAGAAGATGCAAAAACAGGCTCATAACAGTGATCAGTAAGAGGAACAAACAAAAAGTGAAAATTAATCGAGAGCTTCACTTCTGGACAAATATTCCACAGAACGGAACTTGTAAGAACACAGCACTGCATAGTGTATTATTTGTAGCGAATCAACATATGAAGATTGAGTTCAGTGCACATCATGCAAAAGGCGGCCTCATGTGCCTTGCACAGATCAAGAGAATAGTTTTTACTGTAAGGGTGGTAACTGCCATATAAAAAGTTATCCATTTATCTTTAATAAATAACGTTGTTTAGATTTAGTTATAAATTAATGAAAAGTATCATTTGTTAGCCAAACAATGAATAGTTACATTTGTAATTAGTGACTTTGTGAAGTGTCGATGGAGCCGCTCGGGGTAGCCGCGCAGTCTGGGCGCCTTGCCATGGTTCGTGTGGCTCCCCCCATTGGAGGTTCGAGTCCTCCCTCGGGCATGGGTGTGTGTGTTGTCCATAGCTTTAACTTAGTGAGAGTTAGATTAAATAGTGAGTAAGCGTAGGTACTGATGACCTCAACAGTTTGGTTACATAGGTACTTACCACTAATTTTCAAAAAACTGGTCAGTGGTTTTTCACTATGATCATTTTTCAACAGTATTGCATTCTGAGAAATTACTACTTTTTTGTGATAAATAAACATTTGAGCTTCACAGCTGTTATACTTCCATTTCCTACATGTGTTTAAAAACGTTTTTGTGTAGAAAAAACCCTAAGGTGCCCAATAGTGTGCAAGTCTCCACTACCCTATCTGACTAAAAGTATCTGGACACATATTGAGGGACATTATTATGTGGCATGTCCACCTTTCACCTTTATGACTGGTTGAACTCTGCTGGGGACACTTTCAATAAGATGTCTGATTGTCTGCGGTGGAATGGGAGTCCATTCTTCATCAAAAGGCAAAAATACAGATGGTAGTGTCGTTGGACACAGGGGTCTTGAACGAATTCGACATTCTAACTCATTCCAAAGGATTTCCGTTGGGTTTAGGTCAGGACTCTGTGTATGCCAGTCCATTTCAGAAAACTGGTTGTCCTCAAATCACTGCCTCACAGATGCTACTGTATGGCAAGGAACATTGTCGTGCTGATATAAACAAGCATCGCCACTGGTCTGTTTCCCTACTGTGTGCAGTACACAATGCTATAAAATCTGTTTACATCCTTCTGCATTTACAATTTTCTTAAACACAATAAGTGGACCACACCAAAACCATGGAAAATATCTCCTTACCATAACACCACCCCCTCCATGCTTCAATTGTGGCATTACACTTGATGGAAGTAAAGTTCTCCAGGCATTCACCAAACGCAAACACATTCATAAGATTGCCACAGGATAAAGCATGATTCATAACATCATTGATTTCCATTCATGCACTGCACAGTGGAGGGATTCACAGGGAAAGATAACCACTTAACTCGCCACTCTGTTGATGTGTATCAGGCAGGAGCTACGCCCTAACTGACTTCCTAAACCTCAGACGCTGCTTAGCACTAACTACAGAAATATGCAGCTTAGGAAAAGCTGCTCGACCATTGCACCCTATACTTTTCAACTCCTGCACACAGCCGTTGTGCTAGCTAGACTGTTGCCAGCAATTTGAAAATCTTGAATGCTTCCTTCCGCTGATTTCATGCGATATTTTACAATCATCCTCAGCAGTCCTCGGCAGTTTCTTTCTGTCAGTACATGAGGTCTGCCAGGTTTTGGTTTAGCTGCATTTCCACTCCACAGTCACATTACAAACAGTCTTCTTGGGCAGCTTCAGAAGGCTTGAAATATCCTTGATCGATCTGTTACTCAGCTGATATCACATCACTAGTACAAGTCCAAACAGTCTGACCTCTCCTGACTTACCCATTCTCCTGTTACCGCTTCTCTACTGACAACACAATACTCTGCACCCCTTATACACTGGCGCGTCTGGCTCTCGTGACAACTGGCACTCAGATTCGAATTACATAGAGGTGTCTCATACTTTTGATCAGACAGAACAATTTTCAGGTGTTTATACCAGAAAGCGTCTGATTGTTTAGTAAGTCAGACAGTCAAGACGCAGCTCCTGGCTGATACACATCAACAGAGTGGCAAGTTAAGCGTTTATTGGCTCTGAGCACTATGGGACTTAACATCTATGGTCATCAGTCCCATAGAACTTAGAACTACTTAAACCTAACTAACCTAAGGACAGCACACAACACTCAGTCATCACGAGGCAGAGAAAATCCCTGACCCCGCCGGGAATCGAACCCGGGAACCCGGGCGTGGGAAGCGAGAACGCTACCGCACGACCACGAGCTGCGGACAAGCATTTATTATTTCCTGTGTTTTCTTGATAGTATATTTCTTAAATTTCCCTGTTTAAGGAAGTTTTTGTAAGTGTAAATTCATCCAGTCTGTAGCGCAGTAGTTGCTCACTGAACTGCCAGCTAGAAAGCTCAATAACGCATCTGCGTCCATTAGTGACACATCAGGATGATAGGAAGTTGCATATTTAGGATTCTGTCTGCTTTTACAGCTTACTTCTTCAGTTAGACTTTCTATGATAGTTAGGATGTGTGCATGCGGCATGCAGATGCAGGAGGAGCTGGCCACAGTTCGTAAACAGCTGAACGCTTTCGGCTATAGTCAGTCACCTCCAGGCTACTGCCTCAGGTTGTATGAGTGTTGCAGAATCTGGTGTATTGCGTGCGATACTTCAGGTGCCGCTTGGTTCGTCCATGGGCTCTGCTGCCAAGACACCTCCTATTGTATCTGCCATGGTGATTCCATCCTCACAGCAGGGCGAGTGGCTGGTGGTAATGCATTTTATCACTCGATGTGAAGAGCCAATGAGGTGGCCGGACATATGGCCTTGCCCATTCACCTTGTGACTGGACATGTGACCGCTGCTTCAGTAGGATCTCAGCCGGCACAAAGGGGAGGGGGTTTACTAGTTATCAGAAGCTCCAATGTTAGGTGAGTTATGGAGACCTTTAGACAGACAGCCTTCAGGACTGGAAAGAAAGCCAATGTGCAATCGTTATGTCTGCTGGGGAGCCTCATCCGAGATGTGGAGGCTGCCCTGCATGTGGATATTGAGTGTGCAGGATACGGTCGTCTACTAGTTGTGGCTTACGTCGAAACCAACGATGCCTGTCACATGGCTTCTGAGGGCCTCCTTAGTCCATACAAACAGCTGGCGGAGGTGGTGAACGCTGCTGGTCTTCTGTGTGGTGTGCAAGTAGAGCTCACAATACGCAGCATTGTTCCCAGAATTGATCGAGGTCCTTTGGTTTGGAGCCAAGTGGAGGGCCCCAACCAAAGGCTCAGTTGACTCTATGATGGTCTTGGCTGCAGACTTCTAGACCAGCGTTATTGGGTTTGTATTTGTAGGACCCATAGGTCAGGGGTGCAATACACAAAGGAAGCAGCTGCTCAGGTACCAGTGTACTTGTGGAGCGCACATTTGGGTTTTTAGCCTAGACATTAGTTTAAAATACCCAGATGAACACTCGCCAGTCGATACACAACAAAGTCAGTCAGTCTGTGTTCAGAGTAAAGTCACTTCGACTGTCAAACATTTATCAGCAAATCGTCGAAGTATTCATAATGAAGTTCCCAAATTTACTGCCCTCCAGGAAACTTCTCGCACTCATATTATTCTTGGTATCAAGAGTTGGCTGAAACCTAAAGTGGAAAGCTCTGAGATATTTAGCGAGTCATGGAACGTATATCGGAAAGACAGATTAGAGGTCATATGAGGAGGAGTGTTCACTGCAGTTTACAAAAATATTGTCTCTATTGAGGTCAAAGTTGAGTGTGATAGCGAAGTTATCTGGTCGCGTATAACAGGTCTAGGTGAAAACAAATTAATTGTTGCATGTTTTTACTGGCCACCCAATTCCGCTGTGACAGTTCTAGGGTCATTCACAGAAAGTCTACAGTCAGTAGTGCATAAATGTCCAGATCACGCAAAACTGGTTGGAGGCGACTTTAACCTCCTGAGTATAGATTGGGATGTCTATGGATTCACCATGAGGGGTACAGACAGACAGTCATGCGAAATGATTTTGATCACGTTTTCTGAAAATTGTCTTTAGCAGCTAGTTCAGCAGTCCACATGCAATGGAAATGTCCCACACCTTACAGTCACAAATAGGCCGGACCGTATCGACAACGTCAGTACAGAAATGGGTATTAGAGATAATGATGGCATTATAATAACTATGGTTGCAAAAGTTAGTAAATTAGGCAAGAAGGATAGGAGAGTGTTTCTGTTAGATACAATAGATAAGTAGTTGTTAGTATCTCACTTAGTGAATTGATATCATTTATTTCCAGTACGATGGATATACAGGCATTTTGGGAAAAGTTCAAGCAGATTGTAAATCATGCTCTGGAGAGTTATTTGCCATGTAAGTGGATTAAGAATGGAAAAGAACCCCATGGTTTAGTAACGAAACTGAGAAGAAGCTGGGGAAGCAGAGGCTGTTGCACTCTTACTACAAAAGAGAAGGCAAAAATGGCGGCAACAAATGTTAGTAGAGATTTGTGCGTCTGTGGAAAGATCCAAGCATGAAGCATACAACAGCTACCACCGTCCTACCGTAGTGAAAGATCTGGCAGAGAGCCCGAGAAAATTCTGGTCCTATGTAAAATCGCTAAGTGGACTTCCAGCCGCTCACGTATTGACCAGTCTGGTGTGACAGTTGAAGACGGCAAAACGAAAGTTGAAGTTTTACATTCCGCTTTCAGTAAACCTGTCATGCAGGAGAATCGTACAAACATACTGTCATTTGACTATAGGACAGACTCCTTTATGGACGACATAGTAATGAGTATCCCTGGCGTAGAGAATCAACTGAAATATTTGGAAGCAAATAAGTCACCAGGTCAGGATGGAGTCCCAATACGGTTTTACAAAGAGTACTCTACGCCATAAGCCCCTTACCTAGCTTGCATTTATCGCGAATCTCTCGTCCAGCGGAAAGTCTCAAGCGACTTGAAAAAAGCGCAGGTGACTGCTGTATACGAGGTGCATTCAAGTTCTAATGCCTCCGATTTTTTTTTCTCCAGACTGGAAAGAGATAGAAACATGCGCATTGTTTTAAAATGAGGCTGCGTTCATTGTAAATACGTCCCAGAGATGGCAGCACCGTATGGCAGATGGAATTTTACCGCCAGCGGCGAGAATGAGAACTGTTTTAAATACTTAAAATGGCGACGTTTTCCTTACTTGAACAGTGTGCAATCATTCGTTTTCTGAATTTGCGTGGTGTGAAACCAATTGAAATTCATCGACAGTTGAAGGAGACATGTGGTGATGGAGTTATGGATGTGTCGAAAGTGCGTTCATGGGTGCGACAGTTTAATAAAGGCAGAACATCGTGTGACAACAAACCGAAACAACCTCGGGCTCGCACAAGCCGGTCTGAACACGAGATCAAGAAAGTGGAGAGAATTGTTTTGGGGGTCGCCGAATGACTGTTGAACAGATCGTCTCCAGAGTTGGCATTTCTGTGGGTTCTGTGCACACAATCCTGCCTGACGACCTGAAAATGCGAAAAGTGTCATCCAGGTGGGTGCCACGAATGCTGACGGACGACCGCATTGCTGCCCGTGTGGCATGTTGCCGAGCAATGTTGACGTTCAATGACAGCATGAATGGGACTTTCTTTTCGTCGGTTGTGACAATGGATGAGACGTGGATGCCATTTTTCAGTCCAGAAACAAAGCGCCAGTCAGCTCAATGGAAGCACACAGATTCACTGCCACCAAAAAAATTTCGGGTAACCGCCAGTGCTGACAAAATGATGGTGTCCATGTTCTGGGACAGCGAGGGCGTAATCCTTACCCATTGCGTTCCAGAGGGCACTACGGTAACAGGTGCATCCTACGAAAATGTTTTGAAAAACAAATTCCTTCCTGCACTGCAACAAAAACGTCTGGGAAGGGCTGCGCGTGTGCTGTTTCACCAAGACAACGCACCCGCACATCAAGCTAACGTTACGCAACAGTTTCTTCGTGATAACAACTTTGAAGTGATTCCTCACGCTCCCTACTCACCTGACCTGGCTCCTAGTGACTTTTGGCTTTTTCCAACAATGAAAGACACTCTCCGTGGCCGCACATTCACCAGCCGTGCTGCTATTGCCTCAGCGATTTTCCAGTGGTCAAAACAAACTCCTAAAGAAGCCTTCGCCGCTGCCATGGAATCATGGCGTCAGCGTTGCGAAAAATGTGTACGTCTGCAGGGCGATTACGTCGAGAAGTAACGCCAGTTTCATCGATTTCGGGTGAGTAGTTAATTAGAAAAAAAATCGGAGGCCTTAGAACTTGAATGCACCTCGTACAAGAAGGATAAAAGAAAGAAACCGGAAAAATCAGACCAATATCCCTAACTCCGGTTTGTTGCAGAATCTTTGAACATATTCTTAGTTCGAATTTAATAAATTTCCTAAATATCCTTGAGACTGAGAAGCTTATGTCTACCAATCAGCATGATTTTAGAAAGCATCAGCCGTGAGAAACTCGGATTGCCCCTTTTGTCACATAACATACTGTGAACTATGGATGAAGGGCAACAGGTAGATCCCACGTTTCTAGCTTTCTGGAAAGCATTTGTCACAGTGCCCATTGCAGGTTGTTAACAAAGGTATGAGCTGATGGAATAGGTTCACAGATATGTGAGTGGCTCGAAGACTTTTTAAGTTGTAGAACCCAGAATGTTTTCGTGTGATAGGACCGTTGTTGTTCTCTGTATACATAAATGACTTGGATTACAGGATGGGCAGCAATCTGGGGTTGTTTGCTGATGATGCTGTGGTGTTCAGTAAGGTATCAAAGATGTGTGAGTGTAGGAGGATACAAGACGACTTACACAAAATTTCTAATTGGTGTGATGAACGGCAATGATCTCTGAATATGGAAAAATGTAAGTTAATGAGAATGAGTAGGAAAAACAAACAGTTAATGTTCATATACGGCATCAGGAGTTTCCTGCTTGACACAGTTACATCGTTTAAACATCTGGGCGTAACATTCCAAAGCAATGTGAAATGGAGCAAAGATGTGGGGACTGTGGTAATGAAGGCGAATGCTCGACTTCAGTTTATTGGGAGAATTTCAGGAATGTGTGGTTCATCTGTAAGGGAGACTGCACATGGGATGCTGGTGCAACCTGTTCTTGAGTAGTGCTCGGGTGTTTGGGATTCGTACTAGTTGGATTAAAAGAAAACACCAAAACAGTTCAGAGACTGGATGTTAAATTTGTTACCAGTAGGTTCGAACAATATATGTTATGGAGATGCTTTGGGAACTCAAATGGGAATCCCTGGAGGGAAGGTGACGTTCTTTATGAGGAACACTGTCGACAAAATTTAGAGAATCGGCATTTGATGCTGGCTGCCAAACGATTCTACTACCACTAACATACATTGTGCGTATGGATCACAAAGGTAAGATGTGAGAAATTAGGGCTTATATTGAGGCATATATTCAATAGTTTTTCCCTCACTTTGTTTGTGAGCTGAACAGAAAAGGTAATGACTAGTTGTGATACAGAAACCCCCCCCCCCCACCACGCACCTAATGGTGGCTTGTTGAGTATATATGTGGATGTAGAAGTATAATACGAAGAAGAAATATTGGTTAAGGGGACATTGTATGTGAAATTCGTTGAAATTCGACAATTTCTGTTTTCTACTCCATAATGTACTTTGGACTTCCCTTAACATTTTGGTATATAATACATTAAAATTAGACAATTCTGAGACCTTCAAATAATATTTTGAATGTTGACGTGTGACTGTCAAATTTCGCGGCTACGTATACACTACCACAGTTGAGCAGTCATATCTTGGGGACTACACAGTCTAGAAGACTGTGAATTGCTTTGCTTTGTGCATACTGCTACGTCTCAAAAGGAATAAACAATCAGTCCTTTGTTTTTGATACTAGTTTTCGTTGAAAGTAGTGTTATTATAAAACATGTGTGCCTGCAGTGAAGGAAACCACGATAATGTTTCTGAAGTGGCCACGCCCCCTAGTGCATCGAAAATTAAAGTAACTTTAGAAAGGGGTGACAGTGGTAAAAGTAATGATATTATGGACAACGTCATTATTGATCTAAAAATCCTTGCACAAGCTCTTTCTGAAACTGTCTCTTGCTGTCTCTGTGGTGGTGAAGTTAAACTTTATGAGGGTAATTGAGCTAGACTAGGTGTTGTGTCTAAACTAATTATTAAATGTCAGAAGTCCAGAAACGAAAAAGCATTTCATACTTCAACAAAGTGTTCGGTTAATGAATTGTATGAAACTAATGTGAGACTGTTCTATGGTCTTAGATGCATTGGGAAATGTGCAAGTACTGGTAATGTTCTCTGCACTGTGTTGAATTTGCCAAAACCACCTTCTAGATATACGTAATATGTAACAGCAATTGGGAACTCTGTAAATGCTGTTGCTGAAGATAAAATGGTTGCTGATACATCAGAAGCCGTTGAATAGAATTAGGCTGACACAGACATCAGCATTGCTGTGGATGCATCATGATAAAAGCGTGGGTTTAGTTCTAAGAATGGTTTTACATCTGCAATAAGTATTGACACTAGAAAAGTTTTGGATTTTGAAGTTCTCAGTAAGTACTGCCAAGGTTGTACAGTGAACCAGAAGAACCGATTACTTCATAAGCAGCACTGTATAAAAAATGATGATGGCACAAGTGGAGGAATGGGACTAAAAGGAGCAGTTAACATATTCCAGCGTTCGCAGAAGGAGAGAGGTGTCAGATATGTGAATTACTTAGGTGATGGAGACAGCAAGGCTTTCATTGCAGTACAAACCAGAAAGCCATGTGATGTTCCTATACAAAAACTTGAGTGTGTAGGAACACGTCTGTGTAACCTATAAAGCAAGCTGGGTAACACAAAACCGTCTGATGGCATGACAATAAAATGTGCTGGAAGACTAATGGACAAAGTAATTGATGAATTACAGAAATATTATGGTAAGGCCATTAGAGATAACTGTGACAATTTAGAGAAGATGAAAGCAGCTGTGTGGAGCACTTTCTTTCATCGAATATCAAGCAATGAAAAGTCATGTCATGCTCTGTGTCCACCTCCACCAAACAATTTTCTGGCACCCTGCATGAATTTACACACAAACATTCTCTTCCTTTGGCAGAAATCGAGGCAATCAAACGTATTTACAGAGATTTGGCAGATCCTGAGTTACTAAAGAAGTGTTTACATGGGAGGACCCAGAATGTGAATGAGTCCTTCAATAATGTTGTGTGGTGTCGTGTGCCTAAAAATGTATTTGTTGGCCTTATGACTGTAAAGTTAGCAGTGTCTGATGCTGTAATACTTTTAATGGTGGGAACTATAAAAGACTTAAGGTTCTGGAGAAGTTAAGGGTAAGATTTGGACAGAACACAGGTCACGGACTGTAGGAACTGGATGAGCTGCGCGTATGTAAAGCAGAGTTAGCTGCTTAGCAAATGACAAAAGAAGCAAGAAAGAAAAGGAGGAGGCAAGCACTGAGCTGTTGTGACACTGAAGAGGGCACAAACTATGGGCCACGGCAATTTGAGTGCATAAAAGACGCAGAAATGTAAGTCTGTATGAGAATTAGTAATAAAAAAAGTTTTAAATCTCAGTATCTCTTAACTACATTTTTTGCAATAAATGACTCCTTTTCTAAAAAAGTACTGATGGTAGACACTTGAAATTTCCACAGCATGCCTAGTGTGAGATTCAACACATATGAAAGTAGAATAATTAAAACATCCTGAGTTGTTTTGTTTTATATTCATTTATTTACAAAATTCTGACAAAAATTGAGTGTTTGAAAAAAAGATACCATGCCCCACAACACAATATGTAAATACGGAAGCGCCCGATCCCGCCCGTTTCCCTTGACCCATGACGTCACAAATATGGCGCAAATGACCATAAACCACGATTCCAATATGGCGCATATAAAGTCGTTACGTACACATTATGAGCACTAAAATACATCGAAAAACAAACACACACACGTTCCACAAAAAGCCTAATGACACTAACGGGACAAGTGCGGGAAATAGGGGGTTTTTGAGTGGGGGCAAACTAAATATAAACAAATTTAGACACCCACCCCCATACAAAACCACGCAAAACGACGTAAAAAACCGACACTTCCCTTGATCTCTTAACCTTACGACATCTCCACATACAGCCGTCCCTGGTCCGAGACGCCGGAACTTTAAGTAAGCCTCATTTCTGCACGACATACTGAACACTTCACGACTTCATCCAAAAATCCGAATAGTTGAAGAAATTTTATTAGAGACAATGCACTGTCCCCCATCATAGCCGACAACCGAAAACTGTTGACCTTGTCAGTCATATCCATACCTACCAAAGACATAAAAAAAGCAATTTACCAAAATTCACACAAGACGCCACACTCGCAAACTAAACCAAAAACATCACCTAACACACCACGAGAGAGCACCACCGATCGCATCAAAACGACTCCTGCAAACATGCCACTCTCACAAACTAAATTTCGCGCCGTCGTGACGTCACACACCACGACAGCCTTACGTTACGGGTCAAAGCCGACGGGTGGGATCGGACGCTTCGGTCGACCCTTAAAAAAGTTTCCAACATAATGGCTCGCAAAATTCGACAATTTAACGTTGGTGGCATAAAACATACAATGTCCCCTTAATGTAACATACCTGGATCTCCTTCATTTTGCTAATGACATTATACTATTTGCCACAGTGCAGATAAACTTAAAAATGAATAGAAGTGCTTAATTACACAAATTAACTATTAATTCACAGAACTGATTGATTAGTATTTCTATTTACAGCAAATGAAGACAACAACAGGATGGACAGAAAAGAAACAAACAGAAGAACAAAAATAGCCTGGAATTCTTAAGTCTGAAAGAAGCCCTTATCCATTAGCAAGTGGCTAGTGGGTGATGATAAATATGAAAATTATTTCTGTGATACATTATCTGTGGTACATTTTCATATACTGAGAGCTTATGCCTTAGCAGCAAGACAGTCCTATCAAATGTGATGCTATAAGTTATATATCACACTATTATGAATAAGGCATATTAAATTAAAATAATGAAATTTCACTACTTTTTTATAGAAAATTTTTATTAATCTCCTTTCATCTGTGTGTCTGTTTTAAATACAGGAACATTAACATCAAAAGTTGTTCCACAACATTTGTCTATAAAAATTTGAGCATATTCTCATAAGCAGTGATACACACTGTTATCCTCATATCATTAAGTTAAATTTTATAAGACAGTTGCAACTTAGTTACTTGGAAAGTAAGTGTTATAGCTTAAACCCTGTAGCTGCAAACTTAATTCAAAATTACCAACATTAAATCCTAAAAACAGAGTATATTTCTCAATTCAAATGAAGTATTTAAAAACTACATCATTCTGGCAACAAGTGCTATATTTTGTAACAGCACAATGACTCTAAATAGTAACATTCATTCATTTAAATGCAGATACAACAATGTAGTAATAACCAGTTTTGAGCTCTTTTATAAATCTATATCATGTGGCTTACGAAAGTATATGTATGACATACGCTTTGACAGATTAATAAGAAAATATAAACTATTATTAACCACATGTACAGAATAACATAATGGTGTGGCTAAACATCCAAGTGCTGAGTCCAGTCCATCTACTATTCATACACAATCACCCTCTAATCAAACAGTGATGAAATTCATGTAATGTTGGAACATGTAAGCCTTGTTTAATTAACAGGTAAAATAGAAAGCTCATCAATTCTAGAATTTTAATTATAGTCATAAATGAACTGTTCCTTAACTTTATCAGTCCTTTTTATTCCTAAAATGTAATCTTGTTCCTTCTGTACTGGGAAACTGTATACCCTCAAGTTATCAGAACCAAAATGAAGGAATACGCAGGAAACCACATCAGTAATAGATATGGCATAATATGAGACTACGAATATACTCATAGCTTCCCATGTGTTATGTTTATTTGATAGCCCAAATGTTTCTAATGATATGTAAAATACTTTTCACAAAATTAATGCTAGTACTCAAGTTTGTAGGACAGAAACAGCCTTTCTTTTTGAAATACAGAATAGTTCAAAAACTAAGGGAAACTAAAACAGCAGCCTGTCTATGGAGATACATTCAATGCAAAAACAACCAACTGGTAACTTTGCATATGAACATATCTTGCATGCATTAAATTATTGGTAAACATGTGAAGTAAAGAAAAATAAAATCTTTTAGAAGTAAAGGAAAACACTGACCAAATAAGAGAATTGTTGAGTCAGTGATAGTCACACACAAAAGGCAATGAGAACTTGCTAGTTTTTGGAAGAAATCATTTGACAGAATGCTAGATGCACAATGCCAGGATTGCAAATTGGCAGGTGGGCTAGTGTGGGATGGGCAATATGTCAGCTGGGGTAGGTAGAGGGAGAAAGAGGCAAAACCCAGGCTAAGATGTTAGGGGTGGGTAGTTAGCAGCTTGGAGGGAGGCAGAAGTTGTGCCAGCTATGAATGCAGGAGAGAGGGATGGATGCACAGACTTGGGATATGATACATGAGTACTGTAGCCAATGAGCTGCAGTACACATTGAAAACGAAACAAAGGACTGGGAATGGATGAGAGAACAGAGGAAGAGATAACTGTTAGCTAGAGGGTGTGGGGACAGTGGGTTATCAGAGACTGAGATCATGTGGGTTATGAGAGAGAAGGATATTTCATAATGATAACTCTACTCTACATAGTTTAGAAAAGCTGGTGCTGGAGAGAAGGATCCTGATGACATGAGCTATGAAGCATATACTGAATTCAAGCTCAGTGGCTGCTTCATAAACTACACCATCTGGATCCTTCACTCCAGCGCCAGCTTTGCTGAACTATGTAGGTGAGAGTTGTCCTGCAAAACATCTTTCGCTTCCACAACTCTCTGGCCTGAATCCTCGCTAAGTCAGTGGTCCCACACCCTCTACCCAACAGCTTCTCTTTCTTCTGTCCTGTTACCCCTTTGCAACCCACACATTCACATCATCTTCATTGTTCATTGCAAATCACTGACTCCAGTGTCTGAGTGTCACACGCATAGTCCACACACCTGACACTTATCCCTCCACATTCCTTTCCAGCACACCATTTACCTCTCTCTGAGCAACTAGCTACTCTTCTACTACCTCACTTCTTGCTTCCTGCCTGTTTCACGCCCTACCCCTCTCCCTTCCAGTCCATTTGCAAACTGCAGCTTCAGCATTGTGTGTTTAGCTGGTACAATGTGGAGGGGCACAGGTGTGTGTGTGTGTGTGTGTGTGTGTGTGTGTGTTTGTGTGTGAGTGAGTGGCTTTTTGTACCCTAGCTTGTCATAGCACTTCTTTTGAAAGCTAGCAAGTTTTCAAAAAATTTTTGATCGCTGTTCCAAAAAAGTTTATTAAAATTGTTAGCAAGTTTTCATTCTCTTTTGATTATGCCTGTCACCGACTCAATACTTCTGCTATTTGGTGAATTTAAATTCTGAATTTACATTCTGTCAGAACTTCCCTTACCACATTTATGAAGTAAAATTTTTGTGCACAGCTGTTTTGGCATATTTTTGTGGTAACTTAAGACAGTTCCTTGCAGAGACTCATTTGCTCCACTGATCTTACAGAAGATAATCAAGTATGAAATGATGCCCCCCACATTGCTAAATAATGGCGGAACTGAGATGCTTCATCAGAATGACAAAAAAAAACTTTAAAATTTCTATATCGTTATAGAATAGTAAAATAATGTTTTTATCTTATGATATTAATCATCACATATAGTATCCTTAATTGCAAAGAAAAATGCCTCAAAAATGTCAACAGTATAAAATCAGTCACACTAATTTGATGAATCACAGTGTTACATGATACTGCTTTCTAGAAAGATGCCGAAAAATGCAATAACATAATTTAAATAAATATTATGGAGCAATAAAAATCTATTACAGAAATTTTTAATCAAATAAAAAATATAAGCCAGTCAAAACTTTCTCAGTAAATTTTTACACATAATAATATTCTAACCACAAGTTTCTTCACAACAGCTAGAGAAGAGGAGCTGAGGGATAGAAAATGACAAACATCATGTAGGTGCATGGATAAAGGATAGTGGAGGAATGGCATCTATGAGGTTTTTCCATGTAACATTATAAGGGAGCATTGCTGAGGTAGTGCCACATTACAGATGGCGTAAGATGGAATAAAACGACAGAAGCAAAGGGATACAATGATGGTGGTGTATATAGATGTTAGGGTAACTGTGTTGGAAGCAGAGGCTAAAGAAGTTGAGATGACATAAGAAAGAAAGAGAGGGGGCATATGAGACAGAGAGCCTGGGGATGACGTATGTGGTATGGTGTGCAAGCAAAACTGTCACAAAGGAAGAATGAAGCTTGATTAAGGATAAGAAATGGGGGAAAAGGATCAGACACTAAACATTTACAGTAAACTGAAAGGGAGGGCTGGTGCTAGGTGCAGAAATGTGATGAGATGATGCGATGTGTATGACGACCAGTTCATGTTCCAGAAAATTAAAGACACTTATGCTATGCGGGAAGGCCATTTAAGCCGTGGCACTGGTCCACTACCTGTAATCCATTCAAGGAGCATTACTAGGTAATCTTCATAAACTTTCCTCTATCCATGCTCTTAATATAGGGCCTGAGTAACCTGCTATTATTCTTTTATTTGTGTGAAAATATTCCTATTTTATCTCTAAAACAGAAACTTGTGGTTCAAAAAAGTACATCTTCTCAATTTCTACATTATTTCTATTAGGAATTGCGTCTTGTCAGGATAATAATTCGTCAAAATAACAACACTTCCGCTGAGCAAACAACTATTGTCTTAATATGGAATAAAATCAAATAGGTTTATCAATATAATTGTGGCGGGTATTTCTTACGGATATGTTCATATTTAGGTATACTTGTTACCCACAGCTGGCATTCCCTTTTGTAAGATTTTTTGATAAATACCAGGACCTCTATGAGTTAAGTAATGATGGTACTGACAGATAAGTTGTTTGGTCTATTTCAGTAAACCTAGGAAATTTATTGCTGAAGTTCCAGAATATTTCTTTTGTAAACAAAATGCTCATTTAAGATATATTAAGCATCTCTGTAATGCATGAGACCTATGTTAAATTGAGTTACTAAAGCAATTTACACTTCATTCCTTCTTAAAACAGTTTTAAATTGTTTTTTTGCATAATAGTCAAAAAACAAAAGAACTTGTAGATATGTGGTTGCTGCTCTACAGGATATTTTAAACACTTAAGTACAGATAGATGATACAAATTTTATACATTATAGCTCAACAAAAACCAAATTCAGAAATTTTTAATCAAATAAAGGAAAAGAGCCATTAATAAATTTCCAGTAAAGTAGCTAGAGCAGTTTCATAAATTGTTAAGACATACAGGATTTTCTTAGAGGAGGTAAAGGTCATATGGGTAACCCCTAACAAAAGGAGTGGCATAAGAGTTAATAAAATTTTGGTAAAGATAATTAAAACTGTTTTGAAAATTGTACATTTCTTACATTTGTCATGATATTGATACCACTGATTGAATTGAAAGATATGTCAAAGATATGTAAGTTGTTTAAGGTTACAACTTCCTGTAGCAAGCTGGTAGTGTCATTGACCCTTGTATTAAACAGTGGCATAAATAAATAGAAAACTGCTTTAACAAAATTTTTGTAATTTTTCCAGTAAAACAAAAACATTTGTAATTTAACTGTTATACGGAGAACACAAATTTGGAGATCACTGTCACAATCTAGTATCACAACAGGCACTGTTATACTAGGAACATTTAGCATTTTATACATATAGAGTTCTGCAGCTGAATAACAGCAATATAAAAATTGGAAATCAGTACTACGGTCTCATATATCCTGTGGTCTTAGACTAGTGTTGCAAAAAAGGACTCATGCATATTTATGAAAGTGCGAAATCATAATGGAAAAAATAACAATTAACTTAGGAAAAACAAAATGGAAATATGTAAAGTCCATTACATGGAAATTAAATATTCAAAAAAGAATGGTGTATCACCTAACTTCACTATCGAATAAAATTGCACTTCTTGGAATTAAAGCTGTATTAGAAAATATAAATAGTTGTAATGATTACAAATAAATATTTTACAGATCTTAATCATGAACTGAATATAAAAAACAGCGACTTTTGGAAATGCTTGTGACAATAATGCTTAAAATTGTTGACATAACCATGTAAGTACAAATGCATGTGCAATAAGTAAGACATTAGTGATTTCATGCTCGATTGTTTCACTCAGTAAATGCTTCTACTGGAATTGAAATAAGATGAACACTAAACACTGCTTCTTCCCATGAAAAGACATAGTAGAAGCAAACATAAAAAGAAATGCATAAACATGTCATGTTCAGCTTTATCCCATTGAGAACAAGAAAAAGAATGAAGTGTGTTTCACAAAGTTACAAATTGTATTTCTAGTTAATATTTCTTTTATTGTAAAATGTATGTTGGAAACCACTGTAAAAATTGTACATCAGTCCCTGTAGATTATTTTTAGTCTTTAGAGACAAAATTACATTTCATTACATAGAACACTGTCAAACTCCAACTTTTCCATTCATTGCTCTGTTCACTTCCTCAAGAAGAGATTCTGCCTCAGTTATGTGTGGTAGTTCCCCAAGTACATCATCATCAGCACAGTCATTTCCAGTACTTATATGTTTGTCAACTGTAAAAAGAATTACAGGGAAATCAGTTACAATTCACTTGCAACACCAAATTTTTCTCAATTATCATCTCCTGAATGGAGTTAGTGCAGGTTAAAATATCCTACTATTTGAGAAGATACGAAACATGCATTTAGGTAATGGATTTGAAATGTTATTGAGAAAAATAATGATAAATATATGGCAACTGTTATTTTGAATTTAGCATGCATGCAAAAGTTATTCTAAAAAATTGAAAAACAGAAACTGGAATGAAGAAAACTTACCAAGCCATAAAAGAGAAGGAAACGTCTTTTTTTTAGTAAATAGGAGCCAGTAAGCAGGCTTGACTGTGAGTTACAAGAGTAAAGTCCTGCATGATTATGAATGCCTCACAGAAATTTTTCATGATACATATCAGCAATTTTTTCATCAGGTATCCAAAGCTGTCACCAGTGTAAATTTGTGAATGCTTAAACATACTCAGACTGTTAATAGATGTTAGCACTCTCAGATGTTAAGCAAGATCTAAATATTGCAACTCTCCTTATTACATTTTACAAATGACAAAGAGAAAAATTTGATTTATTTACACTGAGAAAGAATTACACATCAAAATTTGGGTATGAGAGGAAAAAATGAGCTGTAATTTAAGTCTACAAAGCATCTTTACTAAAGGATTTAGTCCTGTAACTATTTCCTGATGTTATTTCAGTATCAAATACTTTGTAAAACATATTTTTATGTCTTACCGACAAAAACCTGTTCAAAATGTACTATTTGTTTTAACATGTAATCTATGAAAGAGATATATTTAATAACTAACAAAGAATAAATAATTAAAAAATAGTCGGTAAAAAATTTTATTACACACGACTTACACAATACCATCATTTCTAAGAATTGAAGCAGTTTAAATACAATAACACCTCTCCTTTTGCGCAGATTAAACTAACTTAACTTTGAGTGTTTAGTGAAACCTAGGACCAACTACACTGAAATTTCAGAAGTCAGAAACCATATCAGTGTCTTTTATTTTATTTTATTTTGTTTTAGAATCAGTCAAGACAAACCAAGCTTTCTATAGTTATTGGATGTTTCATCCTTGTAGATTAGTGAGTGTTCAACGAGCCTCGATCTATTGTGTCAAATTATGTTGGAATACTACACTAACGGAATCAGCATCAACAATTTGTAGTAAAAATGTGCTCATTGGCTACTGCATTATAGTGAGCATCCACGGATTGTGGTCTAGTGGCTAGCATTTCTATGTCTGGGTCCCGGGTTCAATTCCCGGCCAGGTTGGGGATTTTCTCTACCCGGGGACTGAATGTTTGTGTTGTACTCATCATTTCATCATCATCATCATCATTACTTGTGACAGTGGCTAAATTGGACTGTGAAAAACAAATTGGACTGTGTAAAAAATGGGACTTTTTATGAGCACTGATGACCATGCAGTTGAGAGCCCCCTAAACCAAAACATCATCCTCTTCATTATTATTGTGAGTAGAGGCAATAACATCCAGCTACAGCAGTTGTAAACAGAATAATTGAGAGAGCACTACTTGCACACCTGAGAGAGCAATGGGACAAGTTTTACATTTGATGGAAGGAAGATCAAGGAGGTCATCCAAAGCATACAGCAAGTTTAGATTGTACACTGGTATGAAGAAAAATTGGCCGTTTCCTTTTCAAAGGAACAATTCTCACCTTTGGCTCAAGCAATTTAGGGAACTCACAAAGAGGCTGCATGCAGATGACCAGACAATGATTTGATCCGCGATTTTTCTGAATGTTAAGCCAGTATTTTAGCGTTATGCCACCTCTCTTGGCATGAGATTTGGAACCAGAAGAATTACTACAGTGTCTTATTCAATACCACAATGTAGGTATTGTCTGAGCCCATGAAGTTGTTCATTTGTCTGCAAAGGCCTGGAGGCATGAGTTCTCATGAGGTGTCATTGTACTTATTATTTTATGGTCCACTTAAAATGAAGCAAAGAGACCATGTGGCCTAGTTTACAATTGTGCATTTGGGGCTAGTTGTGATTTTGGGCATCTGTAATGTGGCATCTCAAGCCATATGTTGTATGGCTCAGTTGATAGTAGCTCATATTCGAAGATAGTTTGATAGCATCAGCTCAAACACCTAAATTTTTGGGTAGTAATTCAACAGCACATAAAACAAGGAGTGTCCATATTTGATCTGATGAGTATGCCAGATAATTTATGACCATAAGATAAAAACCACATTTATGTACCTATTAAAGTAACGTACCTCAATATCACTCCAAACAGTTTGTTTTAACAGGCAAAGTGGATGGCATGTGAAGATATTGCACTTCATACCTACAGAACATGTTCATAAGTGACATACCCAATCCATGTTTCTTATAACTGCATTATTTTGCCACTTATAAATTGATTTAAATTTTAATTGGAAAATTTCATACTTTTTGCTACATAAGCCTTGAGGAATAATTTATGTGGCAGTGTACGTCATCTGTCATTCTCAGTGTCTAGATTCTTTCTTGGTGACATTTGGCAGTTTCAATATGGCTCACTTTTACTCTTGGTCATCCTGAATAGGTTTTCCTCAATAAAGATGGTTTTGTGGTTATCAATGTGTAATACTTTGTTTCATTTTTCTGGAAGAAAGGCTTCTGCCTGCTTCTAATTGCATTTTCCTTAGTTAACGTCCTTTCACAATACTTCCATGACCAATATTGAGTGTTATGTAACAACACACCTTTTCTGATCCACGTTTTCCATTTCTGTTCATTCCTTTTTCTAATAAACACTGTGTAAAAGTGTTTTGAATGATATGAATCACATCATTACTGCAATATAGCAATTAATATATAGAATAACCAAAGTACTTGTGACAGTTGTGACAGGGTATTAGTGAGACACAAATGTCTTTCACCTGGAGCTGTCAAAATTTAAAAAAATTGTAACATTATTTTGTAGTACTGTGGTATGTATTGCGTACCGAAATTTGCTTAAAACAAATGGTTATTTTCTTACTACATCTTACTGTTTACAGTTCATTTTCTAATTTTATGACTTAATACACCACTCAAAGTCTCATTTCAGAGGAACTTTTGACATAAGTACAAGGTGGGTCTAATTGCGCTCTCATTACCTGAGAGGACTCAGATGAAGAACAATGTAATGCTATTTTCGTAAGTAAACTAGTATCATATAATGTTTTTAGAAAAAACAAGTTTTATAACACAAACAACACAGTACTAATAACATAGTAAATACATTAACATCCCAAATCATCTCTTCAGTAAACACAGTATGCAATCAACAAAGTCCCATGGGGCAACAGATGTTACACATTGCACGATAAAGGTGAATATATCCATTCGTATTACAAGTGAATTATTTTTCCATATACTGTACTTCGAGAACTTAAAGAATTTCATTGTTCCCAATGAAACCATGGGAATATTGAGCCTGTTCTTCTGTTGACAGTTTCAGAAACTTAAAGTACTGTCACTGACAGAAATACTAAGTACAAACCGAAGCTGACATGTGGCGTGCCAAACCCAATGAAATGGCACATTGAGACAATCCTTTGTTTACCGTTAATTTAATAACGTTTCATACTGAATTGCACAAAGTATAGGAGGATAGTACAAGAGATCGATAATGCAATGATATTAATTCTACAGAGAGATGTCCAAAATTAATTTAGAGAAGCCTGAGAAGTTGTTATTTAGAGAACGAGCGGGACGAGAGAAGTAATTACGAAAGAATATAGGAAATGCTAATTTCAGAGTCTGAAGAAGAGGTACTGGGATTTACTTCTTCTGGGACGCCAGTGAACTTAAAAGGTTGAAGAAGTAGAGAGTAAGTCGTCGATGCATTGTACTTGTGAGTAAGGCAATGACGTTAGTCACATGCCAACAGTATCTTCGGTGAAACGGAACAGAAAACATTGGCGGTGAACCTAAGGATTGCAAGTTAAATACACGTAACCAAGAGGACAGTCTTAGTACTTCATGTTAGACACATCTTGGTTCAAATGGCTCTGAGCACTATGGGACTTAACATCTGAGGTCATCAGTCCCCTAGAACTTAGAACTACTTAAAGCTAACTAACCTAAGGACATCACACACATCCATGCCCGAGGCAGGATTCGAACCTGCAACCGTAGGGATCGCGCGGTTCCAGCCTGAAGCGCCTAGAACCGCTCGGCCACACCGGCCGGCTAGACACACCTTTATGTGGTACACAGGTATGTTCTGTTCCTGCATGTTTGCCCTGGTAAACGTAGTATAAATGGTAGTGTAAAATGAGTTGTAACAAGGAACTAAAGGATTTCCGGACCCATGACGGGTCTTGTAAAAGATGGCCGCCGAGTAAGTGACGCCAGAAACCATTTCCAGAAAGTTAAGTGATTTAGACAGGAATATAATTTAGTTTAACGCCGACAACAAATTAAATACGTGCATTAGTGTATCGTTTAGTCTTGCCATTAAAGGTTTGACTTTTCTTTGCGTATTTTTTCAGAAAACACGAAAAGATCGTAACTTCGCGAAGTCGCGCTTAGGCTTAAATTTTGTAAACGTGTTTGTTTCTTGTTTCACGGTAATTTAACTAGTTTCTCGGTAATAAATAAATAAACTACCGTAAATAGCGTATAACTTCATTGTTTTAATACAGATTTCAGAAAAACAGCGTAACTTTATATCAGAAACTTGCCTATATACATTCGTTTATAGGCCTAATTCTCGTAACGTTTTTGGAGAATCAAAGTTAAAGTATCTCGTTTAATTGTCCTTTTTTTCATTCCATCGAGTGAAATATATAATAAATAGCGTATACCTTCATTGTTTTAATACGGATCTCAGAAAAACAGCGGAATTTTAAATCAGAAACTTGCTTATATACATTTGTGAATAGGCTTAATTCTTGTAACGTCTTTTTTGATTTTCGGTAATTTAATTGATTTATTCTAGCTAAAGTATTATTTTTACCATGAGTGAGAAGTGCCTGACTTGCCGTAGAATTGTTAGTTCCGGGGTTTGGTGTGATGGATGTAGTAGTTTTTTTCACTGGGGGGACTGCAGTGGCGTGGGTGTTGGGAAAGTGGATCAGGCTCATCAGTGGTTATGTAGGATTTGCAGCAGAGATAGGAAGATAGTGGAACAGGAGGGGGAAATTGCTGCCCTTCAGGCTGAGCTAGATCAGGCTAGGGAAGATCTGGACAGGTTAAGGAGGGAGAAAGGCAAAGAGATGTGGGAAGTGGCAACAGGTAGCAGAAGGAACAGACCTAGAACTAAGTCTGACAGTTTTGTGGTGAATGTCAAAAATAAGTTTGACCTGTTGCTTCAGTTAGAAACTGATGAGCCTCAAGCAGAGGTAGGTGTAGACAGGACACAACAAACTTTCAATAGGAAATTGAAAAAGAATGTAGGAAAGTCATTGAAAAGGAAGAAAGTTTTGTTGTTAGGCAGTTCTCATGCCAGAGGTGTAGGCCAACTTCTGCAGGAGGAATTAGGACCAGAATACCAGGTCACAAATTTTTTCAAACCAAGTGCTAGTCTGGATCAGGTGACAGAGGATTTAGGTTCACTCTGTAAAGGATTTGCCAGGGAAGACACCGTGGTTATTGTGGGAGGGCCAGGGAACAGCATCGACAGAGATCCTGGGTACAGTATAGAGCGTGACCTGGTAAAGATTGCGTCGGCATCGAGACACACCAATGTTGAATTTGTATCTGTCCTGAGACGCCATGACCGGCCTCATTTGAACTCTTCTGTTGGGAGAGTTAATTTGGAGTTGGAATGGCTGCTTGGGTCGGGTGCGGGGGCTCATATTGGTGTGGTTCCTGTTGATTATCTCAGTAGGTGGGACTATACCAGGCACGGCCTACATCTCAACAGGAAAGGGAAGGGGAAACTGGCTGGGGTAATGGCAGGAAATTTAAGGGGGGGGGGGGCACTGCCATGAATGGTAAAATACCAGTGGTTACAGGTGTTGGAGCAGCACCTTTTTTAGGATAGGTAAGACAGAAAGATGTCAAGTTCTACGAGAGGTCAGGATTGAAACAAATCTTCAGTTTAGGAAAGAAATTAAACAGCACAATTCTAGCACATTTGATCACCAATCACAGCTACCAATTATAAATTTTCACCAATCACCAGAAATTTTATCTCCACCAAGTTGCATCTCAGTCCTAGGTAATTGCATTGATGAATTAAAGTCACCCAACCCAGTTGACATAATCTGCCTCTCTGAACACCATGAGACCACTGGTATAGGAACTAGACCTAAGCACAATGAGAAACTCAGACAGGAGAGTACTGCAAATGTTAGAATAAGGAAAGGTTCTCATAAAAGTATAATTAAAAATAATGTAAGTATATTTCATCAAAATATTGGGAGTTTAAAGAATAAAGTAGATGAGCTTCTGGTTTGTTTAGAAGATTTAGAAGCTGAGAATGAAATAGATATACTATGCCTGTCTGAGCATCACATTGTTACTGATATGGATAAGGTAAATGTAAGTGGATATAAGCTCTCTGCACATGTAATGAGAGAAAATATGGAGAAAGGAGGAGTTGCCATATATGTCAAAAGTTATCATTGTGCAAAAAGTATAGAAACAAAAAAGTTTTGTGTAGAGAAACATATAGAAGCATGTGCCTGTGAGCTTAAATTAAATAAAGGCACATTTATAATTGTAACTGTATATAGGTCCCCATCAGGAAATTTTCATCTATTTCTGAAAAATTTGGACTCCTTGTTGTGCTATCTGTCAGACAGGGGGAAGCAAATTATTATTTGTGGGGACTTCAATGTAGATTCTCTGAAAGAGGGTAATAGGAAAAATGACCTTGAAGTATTACTCGGTTCTTTCAATTTGACACCCGTTATTGATTTTCCTACTCGGGTGGTAAAGGATAGCAGCTCACTGATAGATAACTTCTTTATAGACTAAGATAAGTTTAACCAGATAAATGCTCAGCCTGTTGAGAATGGTCTTTCTGATCATGGTGCACAGCTAGTCACAATATATGACATAGCTCCATTCAGCAATACTAAACAGTCCTCCAAAGTAGTACGTTCAGTCAACGATTTAACAATTGCAAATTTCAGGGAAACCCTACAGCAGTTACAATGGGATGAGGTGTACCGTGAACCTGATGCCAATTTAAAATATAATTTATTTCATGACATTTTTGTAAATGCATTTGAAAACTGCTTCCCCAAGAAAATAGTTAAATATACTCGTAAGAAACCTTGTAACAAACCATGGTTTACTAAGGGTATAAAAATATCTTGTAACCGGAAAAGGGAAATGTATCTGACAGCAAGAAAGAGTAGTGACCCAGAAACTATCAAAAATTATAAAAACTACTGTGTTATATTAAGAAAAGTTATTAAAAAATCCAGGAGTATGTGTATCATGTCTGAAATCAGCAACTCTGATAATAAAATTAAAACAATTTGGAATATTATTAAAAGAGAAACAGGTCAACCAAGAGCAGAGGAAGACAGTATTACCATCAAATTGAATGAAAGCTTTACGAACAAAAAGTCAGAAGTTGAAAATATTTTTAATAATCATTTTCTAAATGTTGTGGATATAGTAGGATCCAGGTGTTCATTAGAAGAAGCTAGGCTGTTAATGGAAAAGGCCATACCTATGCAATTTGATACAATTGAAATCTCACCCACTTCTCCCTCTGAAATTAGGAAAATAATAAACTTGCTTAAAAGCAAAAACTCACATGGAATTGATGGCATTTCCAGCAAAATACTAAAAGCTTGTTCTCAACAGATAAGTAAGATTCTCAGCCACCTGTGTAATAGCTCTCTGGAACAGGATATTTTCCCTGATAGACTGAAATATGCTATTGTTATACCTTTGCATAAAAAGGGGGATAGATCTGATGTCAACAATTACCGTCCAATCTCCCTTCTAACAGCTTTATCCAAAATTTTTGAGAAAGTAATGTATTCAAGAGTAGCTTCACATATCTGTAAAAATGAAGTACTAACAAAATGTCAGTTTGGTTTCCAGAAAGGTTTTTCAACAGAAAATGCCATATATGCTTTCACCAGTCAAATTTTGAATGATCTGAATAACCAAACACCACCTATTGGGATTTTTTGTGATCTCTCAAAGGCTTTTGATTGTGTAAATCATGAAATTCTGCTAGACAAGCTCAAGTATTGTGGCATGAGTGGGACAGTGCACAAATGGTTTAATTCATACCTAACTGGAAGAGTGCAGAAAGTTGAAATAAGTAGTTCTCGTAACATGCAAAGATCAGCACATTCCTCAAACTGGGGAACTATCAAGAATGGGGTTCCACAAGGGTCAGTCTTGGGTCCTTTGTTGTTCTTATTATATATTAATGACTTGCCATTCTATATTCATGAAGAGGCAAAGTTAGTTCTCTTTGCTGATGATACAAGTATAGTAATCACACCTGACAAACAAGAATTAACTGATGAAATTCTCAATACTGTCTTTCAGAAAATTACTAAGTGGTTCCTTGTAAACGGACTCTCACTGAGTTTTGATAAGACACAGTACATACAGTTCCATACAGGGAATGGTATGACGCCATTAATAAATATAGACCTTAATCAGAAGCATATAGCTAAGGTAGAATATTCCAAATTTTTAGGTGTGTCCATTGATGAGAGATTAAATTGGAAGAAACACACTGATGATCTGCTGAAACGTTTGAGTTCAGCTACTTATGCAATAAGGGTCATTGCAAATTTTGGTGATAAACATCTTAGTAAATTAGCTTACTACGCCTATTTTCACTCATTGCTTTCATATGGCATCATATTTTGGGGGAATTCATCACTGAGGAATAAAGTATTTATTGCACAAAAGTGTGTAATCAGAATAATAGCTGGAGTCCACCCAAGATCATCCTGCAGACATTTATTTAAGGATCTAGGGATATTCACAGTAGCTTCTCAGTATATATACTCTCTTATGAAATTTGTTATTAACAACCAAACCCAATTCAAAAGTAATAGCAGTGTGCATAACTACAATACTAGGAGAAAGGATGATCATCACTATTCAAGATTAAATCTAACTTTGGCACAGAAAGGGGTGAATTATACTGGCACTAAAGTCTTTGGTCACTTACCAAATAGTATCAAAAGTCTGACAGATAACCAACAAGTATTTAAGAAGAAATTAAAAGAATTTCTGAATGACAACTCCTTCTACTCCATAGAGGAATTTTTAGATATAAATTAAGAAAGAAAGAAAAAAATATTTAAAAAATAAAAAAATAAAATAAAATAAAAATAAAAAATAAAGAAAAACAAAAAACACAAAAAAATAAAGTTGTTATATTAACTTAAGTATGTTGTTAAATTAACCTAATTATGTCATGTATTAGAAAATTCGACTCGTTCCACATCATTACGAAATATCGTATTCATGATCCATGGAACTAGTATTAATCTAATCTAATCTAATCTAATCTAAGATATTTCTCTCTTCTATGTGGCCTGTCTAAACGAGTCCCCAGACCTTGATCGCACCTTTATATTACTCTATGTATGTGAATCTATCAAGAAATCTAAGTCTTTTGACCGTCTCTCGAAATATTAATAGTATAAACGAAATTAGTATCTACAGGAGAGATTTCACATACGTAAATGTCTTGCGTCTCGAATGCATTTCCAGAAACTACTCAGTCATCCGCGGTGTATGAAAGACATTGCATCAAATGTCTAGGGGTGATAAATCGCATCGTGGGAAGCAGGATTTGCTAGAGCAAAACTGTCTGCTGATGGTTCCTGGCGACAAAGGCGTCCTTGTGTATTGGTTATGCCCCTGAGAGGCGTCAGGGCGTAGGTATTCTGAGAATTGTATTTCTTATAATCCATTCATCTGCCCTACTTGAAAGTCCGAGTCAATTAAAGTTCCTGATGTATTTCTCCTCTTAGAGGCAATCGTTCCTAAGATTTACTTGTTGAAAATCACTCTAGCAATTTACCGAGATAAGTATTACGCAGCACACCTGGTTAGTAGACCCTGCCAAGTTCAGTAAAATCTCATGGCCCAGGGCCGGCGAATACTAAAGGATGTCTAGCACCGCCGGGAACCGTTAGCGAACGTTTCATCTCTAACAAAAGTCGTTCCCCTACACATTTGACGAAATGACCTTGAAACAACCTGTTCCGTGTAGCTATAACGATGATGATATCAAGCAAATAACGATGGCGTACATGGTCCCTGTCTCTCTCTTTCTTACACACACACACACTCACACACACACACCACATTAAACGGAAACCACCCACGCATCCACACACAATCCCAAACTGAGTTACTGAAGGAGAAAATGGATGTCTGATGTCTCTAATGAAGGTTCCAAGTCAGGAGAACTGTGTGGCCCGTCGAAACTGTCAACTTGTTTGTCCTTTTTTTCTTTTGTCTCTAGTTATAAAACTAATGAGAAGTTAAACCATTCATGTTTTAATTAATGTAGTATACAATGTTATTATGGGATTGCAACTCTTTCTGTATGTACAGAAATTATTGTTTTATGTGGTGTTTTTACTTTTAGAAACTAAATTATGTGTTGAGCTATAAATGCATAATGTTCCTAGGAAATCTTTTACAAGGACGCTAACAAAAATGGAATTACAGTTATATAGAATGGAAATATGGAATGGCATTATGTTTCATTAAGTAGTAAAAACCATGTTTTCCAGTGAATTCCTCTTCCTACGGGTTTACATTCAAGTCATTTTCTTGAAAACTGCTCTAAAATCTATGAAAGACTGTCTGCCGTATGTAATTATTAAAGCAGAAAAGCAGGATAGTGCATGGACAACTTACCTTAGAATTTGCTGTCTGGAAGAAAACATTAAAGCATTGTAACTAGATACAAATATTTCATCAAGTTATTGGTTATATAAATTAAACGGGAAACATACACAATCGTTCTAATCTTTCCATTTTACTGGTATTTAGACATTGTAATTCAATTTCATTGCAAAGATATTTTGCTATATAAATTTTGATAAAATTTCCTGTGACATAATATATACAAATTTCATATTTTGCACTGCTGGTGATAACTTCTTGGGATTGTAACTGAGGACTAATCCAGGATACCGTAGTTTCGCTGAATGGCCTTCCCCCATATTACCAAGCAAAGAGTGTAACTAGAACAATGAAACTTAGCGAAGGACAAGTGCCCACGTACTGTACTTTGCGGGCCACTGCAGTGTTGGCGATATCTCCTGCACTGCTTATGCTTTGCCACTCAAGCACTGTACAACTCCGACTAACTCTGTCCAGTACCTAATTTCCCCAGTAACGACTAGGCAGTGCGAAGTGGTGCATACAACATTGGTTGGCTCTTGCTGGAGCGAGTGGCCACCGTTTTTTTTTTTGTTTTTTTTTTTTTTAAGTGACTGCCGAGCAAACGATTTGTTATAAAAAAATCTGTGGTGATACGCTGAAGGCCTAGCTTCAAAGAGGGAAAGTAGGCGGCGCAATCCCGCGACAGGGCTATTGGCCTAACAGCAGGAAGAGTGCAGCTTCGTTCCCCAAAACATAAAGCCACGTCAAAATGACTGGGTCAATCTCCACTGGAGAAATATGAAATGAGAAATTAAGTGAATCATTTACAGTTTAATTATGTAGAGATTTGAATCTATCATCAGTGAACTTCGTGTGCTGTGCTCTTTTTTCAAAAAAATTAGTTGTAAGATTGAAGATCAAAGAAACTATTAATCCTCCTCATGTCCTAAATATCAAAATGTTTAGAGCTGATCGATTCTTCTCGCGAAATTTTGTAAAAACATCGTGAAGCATAAAAAATCATGCCCATTAATGTTTATGTCACCCGCTTAAGTGTATCTCTTCTACATTTTTTTAGGATGGAGTTCTTACCTGCTTTAAGTAAGTCCATCATTGGCATTACTACCGTATTTATGAGTGCGGAATTGCTTAAAAGAGAAAAGCGCAATAAATGAAGAACTGCGCTTGCAAATACATACAGGCACTCGAGTACTAATGTGGAAAATCCACGTAGTTGGCCTCCGGATATGCAGTGGAAGTCTCAGTTTTCCAGTATCCGCCCAGATTCAGACGCTAAAGACTGCCACAACAACCCGGCTATCGAAATGTGTTGCGGGCTGCCTACAACGCGATAATTAAGGAACGTAGCTCGCAAGCGCTTCAAGGTGAGATCCGTACCTCAGATAACAGCCAGTCTGGCACTACGTAAGTGATTGAAATTTCATGAGAATATCCTGCAACAAAGAAAAACGCCTTTGTTTTAATGATTGTCAGCACATTTCGCGTATCATACTCTCTCCCTATTTTGCGATGATAGAAAACGGCCGGCCGGGGTGGCCAAGCGGTTCTAGGCGCTACAGTCTGGAACCCCGCTACCGCTACGGTCGCAGGTTCGAATCCTGCCTCGGGCAGGATGTGTGGATGTCCTTAGGTTAGTTATATTTAAGTGGTTCTAAGTTCTAGGGGGCTGATGATGTCAGAAGTTAAGTCCCATAGTGCTCAGAACCATTTGAACCATTTGATACAAAACGAGCTGCCGTTCTTTAAACCTTTTCCATGTCCTCCGTTAATGCTATGTGATACGGATCCCATACCGCACTGCAGTACTCGAGAAAAACACGGTAGTGTAGTGTAATGTACGCAGTTTCTTTAGTATATGTATTGCATCTTCTAAGTGTTCTGCCAGTAAATCGCAGTCTTTCGTTCACTGTCCCAACTACATTATGTATTTAACAGTTCCAATTTACGTTATTTGTAATTATAATACCTAAGTATTTAGCTGAATTCACAGCCTTTAGATTTTTGTGCTTTATCGTGTAACCGAAATCGGTGGATTGCTTTCAGTACTCATGTGGATGACCACACGCATTTCATTATTTAGAGTTAATTGCTACTTTTCACCCCATACAGACAACTCTTCCAAATGTTTCCGCAATTGGTTTTCATCATCCGTTGGCTTTAAAAGACAGTAAATAACAGTACCGTCTGTAAACAATGAAAGACGGCTGTTCAGATTGTCTCCCAAATCGTTTATGTAAATTAGGAACAGTAGATACTTCCTTGAGGAACGCCAGATATTTCACCTGTTTTACTCGGCGACTTTGCGTCATTTACTAAGTTACTACGTACTGTGGCCTTTATGATAGGAAATCACGAATCCTATCGCACAACTGCGACGATGCTCTATATGCGCGCATTCTGATTAGAAGTCGATTGCGAGAAACGGTGTGAAAACGTTTCTGGAAATCTAAAAATATGGGATCAGTTTGACGACCTGTC
Organism: Schistocerca piceifrons; assembly: GCF_021461385.2. NCBI lineage: Eukaryota > Metazoa > Arthropoda > Insecta > Orthoptera > Acrididae > Schistocerca > Schistocerca piceifrons. Next base: position 389,499,877 of record NC_060149.1, on the reverse strand, counting down.
GATACCACTCATGACTTCGTGAAAATAAAGAGCTACCTGTGTTTCACAAGGACGATACTTTCTGAATCCGTGTCGGCTGTTTGTCAATAAATCAGTTTTCTTCGAGGTGTTTCACGATGCTCGAACACAGCATATGTTTCAAAAATGTCTGCAAACCGACATTAGTAATGTGGGTCTGTAATTTATCAGCTTATTGTTATTTCCTTGTTTGGGTATTGATGTGACATGTGCAACATTCAGTGTTTAGGTACGGATCTTTCCACGAGCGAGCGGTTGTATGTGGTTGCTAATTATGGAGGTATTGTATCAGCATACTCTGAAAGGAAACTAACTGGTATCCAAACCCATTTCGACTCGATGCCCAGAGGGCTAGAGCCGTTGTTACTTCCAGAGGAGGCAGCTCTGTGTACTAAGTTTTTGCACTCTTTATATACGCAAATCACATATACATTTAATAATATGTTGTCTCTACTATACTGCAAACGAACAATAAGTAAAATTTAGTAGTTTGCAGTTTTGATGGCCAGCAGTGTACTTTCGTGAAAATCATAAAATTGAGACAAATGACTTACGCACGTATGTTCAAGATAATAGTATCGAAAGCTAATAAAATCTTGTCGGCCTCCCAGCCCCGTAAAGTGATTAAATTACCACGAGCTTTCAGTTTTTCTCAGCTATTGTCAGGTGGCACGTGACTGGCTTGTCGTCGATGGTTCGAAATGGCTCTGAGCACTATGGGACTTAACTTCTGAGGTCATCAGTCCCCTACAACCTAGAACTACTTAAACCTAACTAACCTAAGGACATCACACACGTTCATGCCCGAGGCAGGATTCGAACGTGCGACCGTAGCGGTCGCGCGGTTCCAGACTGTAGCACCTAGAACCGCTCGGCCACTCCGGCCGGCTGTCGTCGATGGCCTCGTCATTATACAGCCGTGCTATCAGCTATGAAGTTACTGGTGTTCAGTCGCCATCTAAGGCCGTCTCAGATGCCGAAAATCTGCCACAAGCCTCACCCACCTACTAACACGTCATCTGTTCAAATGGCTACAATCACCGCCAGATTTTGCACGCCATTTCTAGTGGGAAGCGCAAGCAAATCATCACCGACGAAAAGAGAAAGATTCCATTTTTTTCCCCTTTCGTCACTCAGTGACAGAGAATATTAGCCGTCGTCTGAACAGAAATAACATTAAATCAGTTTCCACGTTCCCACAAAAAATACGTCAATTCATGAGACTTGTTAAGGAATATATAGAACTCAGAATTCCGGCCGTATCTAAGATACTTTATGAGTGCGGCTGCTGTAATGCCAAGCAAATGGTGCACACTGTTGATTTAAGCCTATGCTATTCCGATAAATCACCCGTGACAGAAGATGCTTTAGAAAAGGGGTACCAAATGTATTCCGTGACACATCGATCATTAGGAGCCCGAACGGTTTCTGGGATAACATAATAACAGAACTGATTGAAATTAAAATCTCGGATAACGTCCTCAATAAATAAAGTGTACTCTGGTCTGCAGTTTAGAACAGGGTAGAATGTGGCCACTGGAAGATCGAAGCGAGTGCAGCCAGTAAAGTAATGGCTTATTTGGTGATAGACTGATCACCGACGACGTCACAGCCGTCAGCCTTCTTTGACACGGCAGTGACTTGTCACTTGACTCTGGCCGAGAACAATTCGGCTGAAAGCTAGTGAGGATTTAACACCTGATGTAGCGGGAAGCCCGAGAAGATTTTCTGATCTCATATAGCCACGAGACGATGTATTCACAGTATGGAGCGTAATCATTAATTCATCCTTGCGATCATCGAGTAGCAAACCGTGCATTAGATTCCAATTCAAATGCCCATATTCACAACTGATCGTCTCAAAAACTATCTGTTCTTCCTCAAACTGTGTTGATGGTGGATATCCTGGCAGCAGAAGTAAACAAGTAAGAAAGTTGGTGAATATCTTTTTACTTTAAGCAATTGTCACCTGTAATGAAACACAGTCGCATTGCCTTACTCGAGAGACTAAGCCACATAGTATGGAGTGGAGCCATAATGCTTTCCCGCCACCCAAGGGAATCACATGGAAATTGCCTAATGGCAAAGAACTGTAAGAAACATGAAGATGTCAAACAATGTCAAGTTTAAAGCAAGATGCCACAATTAATACCGAATATTATTCCACATGCTTAAAAGTGCCGTCTAGAATATCGTTCCGAAGCCAAACTAGAGAACTGTCTAGGAATATGTTTGTAGCCCACGATACTGGGTACCCTTACTCGTCGAATAGGAGTGACAGCTTGCATAAGAAGCTGTCCTTCACACCAAACCTCGACTACAGCACCTCGTAGGGGCCAAATGCATTAACAACGAAAGCGTCACACCCCCATGCCCTGCAGCCAACACCATAGCAACAGTCCAGCTACAGAAACGGTGGCAGCCGAATGTGAGTTAACTAAAAACCTAACGTAGATTAATCAGTTTATTTACATACATTTCCTTGTAAAATGCTACACACACAGCTAGCATTAATCATGAACTTTTTTCTCAGACATATGGCGGAAACAGGTTAAAATGTTATGATAATGTATTAAATCTTAACTTTTTTTGAAATTATGTCAAGGAAGCTGAAAAGAAGATAGACTTCTGGCCTGCACTGTGAAACGGATAATTTCATATAGTACAATTCACTTGCGAAAGGAAAGATGAGTAAGCATGTTTCATGCATTCCATGAATACGTTATAGACAAACAGTGCTTAGAAATAAAACGAGAAGCATTGTTCTTAAATAAACGGCAACTATAGAGTATTTTGATGATCCTGACACGTGAAGCTGAGAGTCAGTAGTTGAGGTGTGCACCGCTGTCTCAAATGACAGAGTACTGGCGAACATATCGCTTCCTCTAATATGAAAAGATACAGAGAAGAAACAGAACAATGTTGTGGTGCAGTCTTCAGTTCCAGTACATCAAATACTGGTAATGGGGATCAACATGAGAGATTTGCAATGCGTGTGTCACGCATGCCTTATATTGTGACACCCGTTTACAGCAAGGCAGCTATCAGTACCTCCCCACATTAGTCAGCATACAAAGTAAAATGCAATTCTAGTCTGGCACAGGACGCAGCCCGTATCTTCTGTACAAGACAATAGATGCGCCAGGTAACCGATGTAAACCATGCAGGGAGGAGATTTCGGACGCCCAGATGAAACTAACAAATTGTGGGAGCACAAGAGATTCACAAATAACAGGGAGGAAGTGAGAAATCTTAACGAGCAGTAACAGCTTCTACTATTGGCGAAATTATATATTACTTCTGGATAATGGTACAAAAAGGGAAGACAGTTGTTGCCCTAGAAGGTACAGAAGAGGGAAGATCGAATAATCAAAAGGGGCTACAAACACAAAAAAATTTATTATTTTTCTTACAGTGTTGATAGCTGATCTGCATAGTGTACCATCGCATCATTCGTTAGTGTACTACTGCTCTCGCTGAGGATCGGGTATCACAGCGAGAAGCTTAGTGGAGCATCCTCTGACACCTTTATGAGGATCTTCACGTGGCCAAGTCTATCCTCTACAAAGATCACAAGTGTCTCCCTCGGTTCTCAGTCCAGCCGACTAACCCTGTTGCAGTTGTCAGGGGGCTCCTGCTTCTCATCGGTGCCACACATCACTCAACTGCTCCATGAACATTTCTAATGTATAAATGCAATTCAATTCTTGGGCCTACACAGAACAATTAACATACAATTTATCACCCACCTAGGGCTAGTTATCCTTATCTGTATTGGCTAATTGTTTAATTTCTGTGTTGCACGTAAAATACAAATTAATAATGCATTTGTTTGTCTTAATGCACACAGCTCACTTTTAGCAGTACCTCCTTCATGGCGTCTGTTCTCAACTCTATAAAATTTGATCATTGTCGGTACACCTTCACCAGTGTAGTTCTCAGCTAGCATTAAAGTGACAGGTAGGTCAGGAGCGTCACAGTATAATCGTTTACCAATATGGGGTCCTTTAAAGCAAAAACTACAGCGCTAATGAAGGAGGAGATAGTTGTGAATCCAGCTAACAGTTCTCTCTCCACAGGAAAACAAATGTCATTTATTCTGCAAGTTCTTAGGTAACGCCTTCACATGTTCCTCGACCTGCTAGAAAATGGAATATCCTGTCGTCGAGACACACAAATCAACAACAATAATATTAACATCATCCACACCTTGCACGGTGTTCTGTCGCAACAACCATAGAGCGCTGGGAGGCTCACATGAATGTCCTTTGAGTACGATGCTGCTGTAATCTAGCTTGTGTGCATTCCGAAGGTGTCTTTCTCCCGGAAGATAGCAAACCCAGGGAAGACAAATGATGAAATGCAACCTAAGGCATTACTCACCTGAATAAGCGACTTTCACATGTTGCTCCTCATATCGACAATCACGCTCCCATACTTGCAGCAACCGTATCTGACGATGTCATCGAGTGAACGCATATTGTCTGCTGCGAAGACTCGTGTGCACCAACGTGGAATTAACAATATGCACTAAAATGACAGTACATTTCCTTGCATACATTGCCAACTGTATATTCTGCTTTACGCAGCAGGTAAGTCTGTGAGGCCCACATTCTACATCTGCTTTCAATTTCACTGTTAACTCGTCCAGCTTCGATAGACTATAAAAATGACAGCATGGAAAAACCTGATATAGTTCACGTTGACTTGATGTTCAGTGCATGCTGCTGGGACCTCGCAAATTGCCATTTGTTGCCTTCATCACCATCACCTGCACACACTGCTTCTGTGAATGTCTTTCCCATTCACAGCAGTCTACCTTCGTACCATGTTGACTTCCTTAAGATGACCTAGGTAGTGTGCAATGAATGTCCTTTCACAACTTCTTTTTTCTCCAATAAAAATGTGAATTGAATTACTTATTTAGTCTCTAATTCTTATCATACTTAAGTATTTCACGTACAAGAAATTCAGTCTTATTGCATCAGGTTTGCGCCATCTGTATCAGCACAAACCAGATACAGTATGGCATACACTTTTACACCATTAGGAAGACTTAGGCGTAATGTATCTGTCTGTGGAGTGCCCTGTAGAAACGGAAGGAAATGTTTCCCCAGATAATGACGCAATAGATGCCTTCTGAGGAGTTACTGAAGGGCCAAAGAGGCCGGATGGGGATCCATGGCTCGTTTCATCTGTGCGAGAGACCCCTAATAGTACAATGTAGGATCCATGTTAAGGACCTTACAAGATTTACCATCCAATAGGACACAGAGGTATGCAGATATTGACAACCTAACATCACTCACAATAGGAATGTTTTTAGAAGAAATAATCTTGACAAGTATGCATTTTTAGAGTGGAAAATGAGGGCTTAAACAAGTGCACCGAAAGTTGCTATAACTCTATTGACAAGACAAAGAATCTAAGATGGTAAATCACATATGAGGATTCGTCCTGCGAGATCCTTGTAGTGTGGACTGATGAAAAGCATTTCCACATCTGCTGGAAGGTCACTGAAGTTTCTGGTCATGAGCGCAACCAGTCAAAGTCAGTGGGAGACATTGATGCTAACACTTGAGGTTTGGTCGTCCAGCAAAAGTGACAGCTGCAAACAGACAATCATCAACAATGCCTGCCAACTCTAATGTGAAGCCATTCGATGGTACATGTCACCAACACACCACTTGGTACAATAATTAAATGTATCCAGGTGACCACCTGCCATTGCTCCATTTGGCTGACGGTAAAAACAAACAACCAGGAAAGCGACTCTGAGGTAATTACCAATACAGTGGAGAAATTGTTGCTTTTTGTATGTGACAGAAAAAAATTAAATTGTTCGTAATAAGTTTTTAAAGGTTAAGTATGAGCAGTCCAGCTGTAGTTCAGATCAGATATATTTTCTAAAAAGAAATTTTTTTGAAGTGTACTAATATACTTCAGCTATAGTTCTTAAGCTGGTGTTCTTATTTCTTTCATTCGAGATTGGTTTCAAATGTCACACTCATATGCAGTTTCTATAATTCGTAAATATAATTAATAAAAATTAACTTCTCGAGCTCGGCAGTATAAATGAACCCATCACCTCTTACTTTCTGGATAATCAAGGTTATTTTAGGAGAACTAGGAAGATCCAGGCGGACTCATAGGATATAATTTGCACAGTCGTGCTTCGGAGTTTTCAAATTGTCGAAGCTTCCCAATGCGGAACAACAACAAAATTGCTCATTACAAAGTATAAGATCAATGTATCAGTTAATCACCTGCAGGAAAAACAGGTATTATAGGCATATCTCTTACCCATTTTCTCTATGATCAATTCTGCACTCCAACCGAGGGCCTGTTATCATCTCACACATTTTCATTGAGAACATTAGTTTTCATCAGTGATCTGTCAGTGATAAAAGCTTATGTTTGTCTTTAAATATAAGTACCTGTAGCACCCAAAAACAATAGAGAAAATATTCAGTCACTCAATATATAGGAATCCATAATACTAGAAATACAGGACTACCTTCCTGTTTGTCTTGGTGTCTTAATTCTAACGCTCATAAATTTTTATTGTTTTGATAAATGATATTTCTGGATAATCAAGGTTATTTTAGGAGATCTAGGAAGATCCAGGCGGACTCATAGGATATAATTTGCACAGTCGAGCTTCGGAGTTTTACAAATTGTCGTAGTAAATTAAAAAATCAGAACTGTTTAACGTATAACGAAAGAAATTTTATTTAAATATACAGTAGAAAAATAGGAATCAAAATAAGTACTTCTGCAATACTATAATTCAGCTGTCCACATACATTCTAAGGAGTGCGAATCACTTCTAACAGAAATCCCTGAGATTCATGCCTCTCCATATGTTTCAGTAAATACATCTTCGCAGCACATAAATACATTGCGTTCCGCATGGCAGTAAATCGGAAGATATATTAACAACGATTTTATAGGAACTATGACAGTTTGTTCTCTGTTCTCTAGGTCTTCATTATATTTTTTTATGATGAGCGCACCACCTCCAATTCAAAATGAATCTTAAAGTCATGAGAAATAAAATGATTACAGCACTGAATAGCTGTACCTTCTGAGTTTTTGCTCCCCAACACAGATTTGAGGGCACGATTTTACAGGCTCTATGATTAATCGTTCACATTCAGGCTTGTAATGAGGCGTAATTCTCGCAGCGATAATGTCAACCCACATACCTGTTCCATTTTCGAGTGTTAATGGATGGCTCGGTGAATTACAGTTAGTTATAACTCCCAGCTTATTGTCTTCGACTGCAGCGTGAGTGTCTATTACTTGTAGAGACTTGGCTTCGCTCATAGCTCTGTCTTCATCATCGTCGTCTGTAACGCACTGTACCAAGTACAGCGCGATTCCTCCGACAATTGGGGGCACTCCAGCCAGCAGGAAAGGTATTGTGTACGATTTGGTGTGGTCGTATATAATACCTGTCAACATAAAGAACAAAGTAATGTTTCTTTCTCCACTACATAATGGTTCAAACGGCTCTAAGCACTATGGGACTTAACATCTGAGGTCATCAGTCCCCTCGACTTAGAACTACTTAAACCTAACTAACCTAAGGACATCACACACATCCATGCCCGAGGCAGGATTCGAACCTGCGACCGTAGCAGCAGCGCGGTTCCGGACTGAAGTGCCTAGAACCACTCGGCCACAGCGGCCGGCCCTCCACAACATACGACAGAAAGTTGGTTTCAATAAATAATGGAAACTAATGTATTTTAACTTAATTTATGAAATTAGGGGACATGCGAGTAAAAGTAACATAACTTTTAGTACACAAAACTATGCATTCACCGTAGATATCAGGCATACATGATGTACAGGATTTTTCAGTAGTTGCGACAGAGCATTGGATGAGAATACAAATAGTAAAATATAACATATTTTAAAATACATCCTTCGGCCTTACATAAGTAATTCTGTTCATTTACTCTTTGATTGTTGCTTTCAATGGTGTTGTCTTTACGGAACTATTATTCTTGAACGACCGTAGATCCAGCACCACCAGGCGTACGTTCCCCCCAAGGAGACACTGAAGCTTAGGCCATATGAACTATCAGTCTACATCTACATCTACATTGATACTCCGCAAGCCACCCAACGGTGTGTGGCGGAGGGCACTTTACGTGCCACTGTCATTACCTCCCTTTCCTGTTCCAGTCGCGTATGGTTCGCGGGAAGAACGACTGTCTGAAAGCCTCCGTGCGCGCTCTAATCTCTCTAATTTTACATTCGTGATCTCCTCGGGAAGTATAAGTAGGGGGAAGCAATATATTCGATACCTCATCCAGAAACGCACCCTCTCGAAACCTGGCGAGCAAGCTACACCGCGATGCAGAGCACCTCTCTTGCAGAGTCTGCCACTTGAGTTTATTAAACATCTCCGTAACGCTATCACGGTTACCAAATAACCCAGTGACGAAACGCGCCGCTCTTCTTTGGATCTTCTCTATCTCCTCCGTCAACCCGACCTGGTACGGATCCCACACTGATGAGCAATACTCAAGTATAGGTCGAATGAGTGTTTTGTAGGCCACCTCCTTTGTTGATGGACTACATTTTCTAAGCACTCTCCCAATGAATCTCAACCTGGTACCCGCCTTACCAACAATTAGTTTTATATGATCATTCCACTTCAAATCGTTCCGTACGCATACTCCCAGATATTTTACAGAAGTAACTGCTACCAGTGTTTGTTCCGCTATCATATAATCATACAATAAAGGATCCTTCTTTCTATGTATTCGCAATACATTACATTTGTCTATGTTAAGGGTCAGTTGCCACTCCCTGCACCAAGTGCCTATCCGCTGCAGATCTTCCTGTATTTCGCTACAATCTTCTAATGCAGCAACTTCTCTGTATACTACAGCATCATCCGCGAAAAGCCGCATGGAACTTCCGACACTATCTACTAAGTCAAGGCAGTAGTCAAATATTATGGACTCCATATAGACCAAAAATTTCGCTGGAAGACACACATTACAGAAGTCGTCGTAAACTGCAGAAAATCCACTAATTTACTGCGAGATATCATGGGTGTGAGCTGGGGTATGGATGCAAAAGTGGGACTAAGAATGTATCGTTCTTTGGTACGTCCACACATGGATTATGCTTGTCTTTATTTGGGTCAGTTCCAGAACATATCAAAGACGACTAGATAAATGTCAGTACAAAGCGCTTAGTGTATGCTAGAGCTACAAATACGTTATCCTTTCTGATTCTCTGATTCTAGAACAGTATGAGAACTATTAAGACATCTGCATAGCACACGCTCCAACAAGCCAACAGCATATGACATCATGACTCTGATATTACAGTTCACAACTAGGAATCGGGAAGTTACCATGTGGTGGATCAAAGCACACTATGGTATTCTTGACAACGAAACAGTAAACAAGGTAGCTACAGCAGCAGTCTACAACGGAGAGAGAGGACACATGGAATTGCCATCGGCAGATATTTTATAGGCTATTAGATAAGAAACCAGAGAGAAGTGGAACACATAAGTGAAATACAAATGCAAAGATCAGGCTGAAGTGAATCCGATGCTGATTGCTAACTTATGGCACGAGGAACATCGATGCTTCAGAATACTGATGGACACTATAAAGTGCCTCACATTCAACGACGTGTGCCACCGTACAGCTCTGCTTGAAAGACATAATTGTATATCGCCTTTTAAATGCCTTTTTCTTGGAAGAGCAGGGCAACTTCTGATATGATCCTACCGTGAGTTTATGTTTATGGTGATGTACAATATAGCAAATATAATGCGTATATTGCTTCTCAGTATGTTAAACTTTATGTGTATGATGATGGTTGTTTGAGTCCCGTTCAGATGACAAAATAAATATCAGCAGAGCGAATTACCCAGTATTTCCACTCAGGATAGTGAGTGATAGCTTTGGTTGAGTGTGGAAAGTTCTATGTAATTCGTAAAAACACATTGGGCATCAGATCAGAACATACTTGGTAAACATTTAAGAGTCTGTACCATCGCTTAGAAATCTAAAGCTACTATTGTCAAGCCTTTTGAAATGGAACGAACATGTGAAATAAATAACAAGGAAGGTGAAAGGTAGACACGGATTTGTTAGAAGGATTCTGGGAAACTGCAGTACATCTATTTAAGAGACTACAATTATAATACGACCTGTTCTACTGTACTGTTTCAGGGTTTGGGGTGACAGTGAAGTCGGCCAGATGGAAAATGTTCGAGAAATTCAAAGACACACTGCTATAATCCTAAGAGGTCGACATAACTCATAAGAAAGCGTATCTCAGATTCTCAGGGAAATGAAATGAAACTCTCTGGACGAAAGCTCACGTTGTTCTTGCGAAACCTTATTCGCCAACTTAGAGAACTGTTATTAGTTGTAGACTGTAAAACAGTTCCATTGTAAATTTCACATAGGAGTCACGAGAATGATATACGACAAAATAGGACCCGAACGGTACCAGACTGGCAGTAATTTTTTCCTCGCTCTACACGCGAATGGAAAAGGACAAAAAGTAGCTAGAAGTAGTGAGAAGCACGCTCCATCAAGCAAGAAACTCGGGCTCTCTGAGTATATATGCAGAAGCAGTTCACACGTGTTATTTTAAGTGACGTGGAAAGAAGTAACCAGATCGATATGGTTTTCCAATAATTTCGAAAAGCTTTCGATTTAGAGTCAAAAAGATGCCTGCTGAAAGAAATACGTTCATTTGGGATATATATATATATATATATATATATATATATATATATAGGTTTATGATTAATTTTACGCCTTACTGATACACAGCATGTTACCGTTAACGAAGAGCCGGCCGCGGTGGTCTAGCGGTTCTGGCGCTGCAGTCCGGAACCGCGGGACTGCTACGGTCGCAGGTTCGAATCCTGCCTCGGGCATGGGTGTGTGTGATGTCCTTAGGTTAGTTAGGTTTAAGTAGTTCTAAGTTCTAGGGGACTTATTACCTAAGATGTTGAGTCCCATAGTGCTCAGAGCCATTTTTTTTAACGAAGAGCCATCCGTGGACACACACGGACGAGTAATTTAAGATTTTCACATTATGTGAAAATACGAAATATAGGAACATTTTGGTAAATGAAAGTTGTCTTAGATGTTCCTCTTTCATAACATAATCTCGTTTTTCGACGTAGTCGACAAATAATACCCGTACACTTTTGGCAACGATAAACAAGTTTCATGAATCAGTCAAAGAAGATTTCTATCTGCTGTTTCTGTAACCAGCATATCGCCACCGTGTGGATTTCTTAATTCGAGCCATTGCAATGTTCACATGGTCCTGCCTTTATTTTAGGAAACAGATGAAGATCACAGAGCGTGAACTAAATGGTAAGATGCAACATCGTCGTAAGTTGCAGTCTCCTAACCTCTTCCATGGTGAGTTGTATGGCCTAGCGTTGTCTTGGTGCAACAAAACTTGCCCTGTCTCCCATCGAAATCCCCTGAGGCCTTTTCTTACAGCTCGAAGAATCAGTGTGTCTTCTTGAGTGATTGGTTGTGTTTGGTTCCAGGAAATCGATATGGGTAGCTCCATCGGCACCCAAAATTGGCAATGCCATCTCTCGCTGGCTGCTGACAATTTCGTCCAACTCTTAGTTTATCAACAATTTCGTTGTTCCGCTACACCAGCTTTACATCTGTTTAGTTTACCTGGCGCTGCCATTACCGCGAACTACTTTCATTCTTCGATAAATTTCGACTGGAGCATCACTTTCTGTTGTTAGGGACCGGATGAGAGCACGTTGCTTCAGTCACAGTGACAATTTTCCTTTATACGCCTTCATTTCATCCACGATAATATACGCAACTAATCACAGCAATAGCTTGCGACTAAGGATGTAGCAGAGACTCTACACAATTTGTTGAAACCAGTGACACAGCAATACTGACACATGTTACGGAGCTGATGGAAGCATTACTTATCATTCAACCGTCGTACATTAATGACTACGAGGGTAATGGAATTGCCATCTCCCACTTTTCGCAAATAGCACTATCATTTCTGGAGGAGTGCTGCATCTACATCTACATCTGCATGATTATTCTGCAACTAACACTTAAGCTCCTGGCAAAGGCTTCTTCGAACCACCTTCAGACTATTTCTCTACTCTTCCACTCTCGAACAGCGAGTGGGAAAAATGAACAGTTAAATCTTTGTGTACGAGCCCTGATTCTCTTATGATGATCATTGCTCACTATGTAATTTGGCGGCAACAAAACGTTTTCACATTCGGAGGAGGAAGTTCGTGATTGAAATGTCGTGAAAAGATCTCGCTGCAACGAAAACCGTCTTTGTTTTAATGACTGTCATCCCAACTCGCTTATCATATCCGTGACACTCGCTCCCCTGTTTCGCGATAATACAAAAGGAGCTGTCCTTCTCTGAACTTTTTCGATGTCCTCCGTCAATCTGTCAATCTTATCTAGTAAGAATCCCATATTGCACAGCAATGCTCTAGCAGAGGACTATCAACCGTAGTGTAAGCAGTCTCTTTAGTAGACCTGTTATATTTTGTAAATGAGCTGCCAATAAACCGTAGTCTTTGATCTGTCTTCCCCAAAACATTATTTATGCGATCGTTACAACTTAAATCCTTCGTAATAGAAATTCCTAGGTATTTAGTCAAATTGACAACTTTTACCTATGTGTGATTTATCGATCGAAATTTAGCAGATATATTTTGTATTGATGTTGACCTCACACTTTTCCTTATTGAGAGATATTTGCCACATTTGGCACCATTCAGGTATCGTCTCTACGTCATTTGCAATTGGTTCCGATCTTCTAATGACTTTACTAGACGATAATCATATCATCATCTGCACGTAATCTAAGGGGGCTGCTCAGATTATCTCTTAACTCATTAATGTACATTAGGAACAGCAGATGGCCTACAATGACACTTCCTTGGGGAACTCTGGACATCAGTTCTGTTTAACTCGATTGCTACGTATTGTAAGTTTTAGAGAGGAAATCTCGGATCCCGATATAAACTGTAGCAACATCCAGTCGGTTACGCGCACTATGACACTGGTGAAAAAACTGCCAATTAGTTCCAAACGAAAGGAAATAGTAATGCACTATGACTTAATAATCTACAGATGACAAATAGAGTCAGCCATATCATACTAACACCTCCGAATAAGAGTGCGCAGGGGTATGAAGTGGAACGATCGCGTATGTTCGTTCGTAGGTAAAGTAAATAATAAGCCTAGTTCATTGGTTGAACATACGTAAAATGTAGATGCTTATGAAACACTTCTATATCTATAATGCTGAAGTGTATGGTAGCCGCATCAGATAGCATTCACACAGGACATCGAGCATATACGAAGACTCAGAGCTCGAACGTTTGATGAAAAATTTAACGGAAAAGATGCAAAAACTGTTATCTTATGAAAACTCATTTAACATAACCAAATAAAGTTTAATGTGCAATACAATTAAATGTACCATCTGCCAAGTACTTGAGAGTGCAGACGTAGATGTAACACAAATAACCTATAGTACTATCTTTGGCCACACTACAGCCTCCGAAGAGAAAGGACACATACAGTTTCACATCTCGCCGACCTCGGAGGCATTATAGTCGTGGTAGCTGTTGACTATAGTAATACTATCCGCAGCAGCAGCTGCTATTTGGTATCGTCTCTTGGTAAAGCCCCTGTCCAGGTTTCCCTGTGTATTCAGTACTGTCTGCAGCGTCCATATTGACCTTACATGCTTTCAAATGCCATCGACCATCATCCAATAGTTTGTCACGTCCGTCTTAAGGTGCGTTTCATGGAACATATTTTACGGCAATGTGTGGTCGTAATAGTTGTTGCCGTCAACACTGCCGAAATTTTGCTGCAATAAACGGCTCTATCGCAGTATGACCCGGCAATATTGCCAGTGGAGCAGGCTGTTCTAAGTAGTTGCCAAGGTATGGTGGATGTGTTGTTCACCAGGGGTGACGAATATTTCTTGCGGTCGGGCTATACATATCTCTGTCATTGTCTGCAGAGCCTTCCCACTCACTCTCAGCCTTGCTTCCACTTCATCACGCTGACAGCGCTGTAGTGCTGAGCCGCGTAATCTGAATAGTGAAATATTATTGTCACGTCATAACCACAGTAAAGACCAAATCCGAAAGTAGGGTCATCATTCACGTAGAACACTTAGCACTTAAATCACGTTTATTAGGGACACCAACGCAAAGATGGATCGAAACTGCCTCTTGGTCATAGAGTGCTGCTGTTGACTCAACCGTCATATATTCCAGAATATGGAAACATTAGCAACATAAGGAATTTCTAGAACCTTCTAGAGATGATAATTCTACATAACAAATATTTCCTCCTGATCGGACGTGAACTGGCGGACCACAGAGCGCTAGACAGCGACTCTAACAGCTACTCCACATCGTCTGCAGCACAGCTCGCAGCAGTATCTATTTTGTTTCAATTTGAAAGTTGGCGCCCGTACATAGAGAACTACAAGAATAAAGAAGGCGAAAACGAGAGAACCACGAATTTCACAAATGCGATTTGTACATCTACAGCTACAGCTGTGGAGCGTCGAAAGTATACTATACACAAATATCGAAACCTGAATAAGAAGCTCCTCGCTGCTACAGTCGTAGCACTGAGTCGTAATTGTGGTCTAAACAGGTTATTAAGGCTTTCACGTTGTTTAAACCTCATCATGAGTGTTTCCTCGTTCATCAGCAGCAACATGCCAGCTACACTGATCTTTCATTAAAGTCTTTGTGTACATTAGCAGTGACCCACCTCGGTAGCCGAGATCACTGACGCACACTTGTGTGCTGGCGCTCGAATCAGAAGTAAGGCGGTTCCAATCCTGGAGGTGTGTGAGACTTTCACTGCCAGTATTTTTGGTCGGCAAGGGGAGAAGAGGCGGCGGTGTTAGGTTTCTGATCACCAGTCTTTGCACCAACCTCTCCGCAGTGCTCCATGAAATGAGAACGTGTGGTACTGTTGGTGTTGTTCCGTCTGACCGAGAGGGACGCCATGCTCTGAGGCTCCCTTGGTGCTTTTAGAGAGGAGCAAGCTATGTGCAGGCACCGGGTTTCAGCCTCTGCCTTCTCTTTATCCATTACAACACAAACGAAGCACTACACTGTACAACCACTCATCACAGTCATCGACACGGCACAGATACACGCTTGACAGTTTATATCAGGTCGGAAGAATGCAACAGGAAACCACCTTCACTAGGACCTTGCCATGAGCAGCAGTGGAGGAGTCTTATATCTGCTCCCCCTACGCTCATCTGTAAACTGTTCACATGCCACCGTGAGTAAAATATACTGTGTAGGGCAAAATGGCGCTATCCAAAACCGGCGCCGAGGCAAATGGTTCAAATGGCTCTGAGCACTAATGGACTAAACATCTGAGGTCATCAGTCCCCCAGAACTTAGAACTACTTAAACGTATCTAACCTAAGGACATCACACACAACCATGCCTGAGGCAGGATTTGACATCTGAGGTCATCAGTCCCCCAGAACTTAGAACTACTTAAACCTATCTAACCTAAGGACATCACACACAGCCATGCCTGAGGCAGGATTCGAACTTGCGGCCGTAGCGGTCTCGCGGTTCCAGATTGAAGCGCCTAGAACCGCACGGCCACTCCGGCCGGAGGCGCCGAGGCAACTGTGGTGCACTATGGGCCTTAGGTGACAGGGGTGAAGGACTGCGGAGATGTCTGCGGGCAACTGTTGAGCAACTGAATGTCCAGATGAACCAACAAGCTACCAAAAGTGTCTCTTCAACGACCGTTCAGCAAACGTTGTAGTGTGTGGGTATCCGCAGCAAGCCTCTGGTTGATGCACCCATGCAGACTGCTGTTCATCGGCGACGAAGGCTGGAATTAGCACGCCAATACCGCAACTGAACATCCACTGAGTAGTGGCAGGGTGCCTTTCCAGACGAATCACGTTTTATGCCAAAATCCAATGGTTTACTGCGAATCTGGTTGTGAACTGGCATTTAGTCTTCAATAATGGTATTGGTCTTGCCATTTCTCAGACCAGTTGATTTTACGATATACTCAAAACTGTATTTCAACATTCTGAAGGAGGTATGTATCCATAATAGGTTTATAGGTTAAACTTTTGGAACCAGTTCGCTTTCCTCCATTTCGTGGACGATATGGTGGTCCAGGTGAGCACTTCTGGCCCAAAAATGTATTGCCACAAACATTTCCGGGCAACAATGGCCAGAAGTGTTGTGAACATGAGGTTTCCACTCTAATGGCCACCAATTCTGGGGGGCTACGTTGTCGGAAATATGCAATTTCTGTGGCACTTGTAAACGTACCTTTGGCTAACCTGTATGAATCAAGCAGAGAACTTTGTGAGTCCATTATCCAACACGTGGCCCAAGGTAGTGTTATATGCCCTTTGCTGTTCCTTATCTATATAAACGGCCGCGCGGGATTAGCCGAGCGGTCTTAGGCGCTGCAGTCATGGACTGTGCGGCTGGTCTCGGCGGAGGTTCGAGTCCTCCCTCGGGCATGGGTGTGTGTGTTTGTCCTTAGGATAATTTAGGTTAAGTAGTGTGTAAGCTTAGGGACTGATGACCTTAGCATTAAGCATAAGATTTCACACACATTTGAACATTTATCTATATAAACGATTTGGGAGACAATATGAGCAGCCGTCTTCGGCTGTTTGCAGATGACGCTGTCGTTTATCGACTTAAAAAGTCATCAGAAGATCAAAACAAACTGCAAAACGATTTAGAAGAAATAGCGGTATGGTGCGAAAAGTGGCATTTGACCTTAAATAACGAAAAGTGTGAGGTCATCCACATGAGTGCTAAAAGGAACGCGTTAAACTTCGGTTACACGATAAATCAGTCTAATCTAAAAGCCGTAAATTCTACTAAATACCTAGGTATTACAATTACGAACAACTTAAATTGGAAGAAACACATAGAAAATGTTGTGAGGAAGGCTAACCAAAAACTGCATTTTATTGGCAGGACACTTAGAAAATGTAACAGACCTACTAAGAAGACTGCCTACACTACGCTTGTCCGTCCTTTTTTAGAATACTGTTCCGCGGTGTGGGATCCTTACCAGATAGGACTGACGGAGTACATCGAAAAAGTTCAAAGAAACGCTTTCTATCAGCGCGAAATATGGGAGAGATTGTCACAGAAATGATACAGGATTTGGGATGGACATCATTAAAAGAAAGGCGTTTTCGTTGCGACGGAACCTTCTCACGAAATTCCAATCATCAACTTTCTCCTCCGAATGCGAAAATATTTTGTTGATGCCGACTTAAATAGGGAGGAACGATCACCAAGATAAAATAAGGGAAATTAGAGCTCGTACGGAAAGATATAGGTGTTCATTCTTCCCGAGATTGGAATAATAGAGAGTTGTGAAGTTGGTTCGATGAACCCACTGCCAGGCACTTAAATGTGATTTGCAGAGTATCCATGTAGATGTAGATGTAGATATGTCGGTGCGTGAGAAACAGCGTGTTGTAATCGAGTTCCTAATCGCAGGAAACGTGCCTCCATTCGAAATCCATAGAAGAATGAAAGCCATGTACTGTGATGATCGTATCGGACATTATTAATGTGTGAGAGGTGATAAAAGTTGGGTTCACCATTCCCCTCCCCCGAAAACAAGAGAGCATCAGTGGAGTTCTGCCACAAAGGATCATCGAGACCAGTAAAGCTCGACACCATGCCATCAACAAGCAAAGTCATGCTCACAGTGCTCTGGTTTCAAGGTGTTGCGCACATAGAATTCATGAATAAAGGTAGACTCTGCAAGGTACTGCGAGATCCGAGACCCTCAGAAAACTGAAAGCACGAATGCGAAGAGTTCGCCCACACGTGTAGCACCCTCTCCTTCATTATGACAATGTCAGACCAAACACGAGCGGTTCGACATCTGCAACAATCCGACGCCTTGGGTTCACTGTCAACGATCATCTTCTATTCAGTCCCGACTTGGCCCCATCCGATTTTCGTGTTTCCAGAATTTACAGAACACCTTCCAGAACTTCACTGTGATAGTTATGAAGCGGTGGAATTAGAGGTGAGGTTGTGGCTCCGTCAACAAACTCAAACCATTTACAGTGACGGTATCTACAAGTTTATCTCTCGTTGGCGGAAATGCGTTCCTCGCCAGGATGTCCATGCTGAGAAATAAATATAGAGACGTGAAGAATAAGGATGTAAAATGTTAACAAAGTTCATTTTCTTTATAAAACTGTAAGAGTTTTCACATAAAACTTTCGGAGCTATTAATTTTCAGCACGCTCTCGTATAAAGGCCATGAAACATTTGAAAAAAAAATCCATAGAGATATAAGATCAAGAACAACGTAACAAATGATGTAGTGTGCGAAGGACAAGCTCTCAAAGGTTTTTGGATTGATTATAAATTTACTACGTGTCCACCCTCCATCACGCGGTACACGTGTAATTGGTAGTCCAGTTCCGCCCAAACCCGAAACAGCATATCAGGAGTGGCGGTAAGAACAGCTGCTGTGACGCGGTGTTGAATATCTTCGAGGTTCTGTGGTACGGCTGGAGTATAAACATTATCCTTGATGTAACAGCACAAGAAAAAAAATTACAAGAAATCCAGTCTGGCGCCCGTTCTGCCCACTCGAGTAGCGCCAGGTCAGCGACTTGACAACGTCTCATTACGATAAACGTGTACACAGCTGTGGAAAAGTCGAGAAGTGCCATCTTGTTGAAAGATGAAATCCTTGCAGTCAGTTTCAGGTTGTGGCACGACCCTCAACTGCAGCATTTCGAGATAGGTGATACCATTTTCGGCCACTGCGATCAGTGGCACTACTGTCGGCTGTCTTCCAACCTAACTTCCGGCACCACGCAAAAAAATAAATAAATAAAGCTTTTAGAGTTTATCTTTCACGTACTGTACCATTCTTTAACTTGTGTGTAGCCATTTACCTATACTGGTATTTTAAGATGTATCATGGACTTCATAATTAACTGTAGAAAATCATCACCAGGTTCTATGACCTCGTTGGACACGATACTAGAAGCAAAAAGCTCTCAGACAACAGAGGTTCGCAAAGAAACCGCTTGCGAAATAATTGCGATAATTATCAGGCTCCAGTGACTTGAGCGACCCAAAGTGGAATGACAACATAAAACAAACGGTATGGAAATCTGATTCCAGGATGTGAGTCGTAGGAAGACTCTTAACGAAATGTAATTCTTTCCAGTCAAAAAGTGGCCTACAAGGCGCCTGTTCGACCGATTCTTGAGTACTGTTCATCAGTCTGGGACCCTTACTGGGTAGAACTGATAGGAGAGATACAGAAGGTCCGACGAAGAATGGCGCGTTTCGTCACGTGATCGTTTATTCGTCGCGAGAGCGTTACAGAGTTACTCAACAAACTCGAGTGGCAGACGTTACAAGAGAGGCGTTGTGGATCACGGAGAAAGTTCGAGAGAGTACTTTGTGCGAATAGTCGGACAATATATTACTTACTCCCATATACATCTCGCGAAGTGACCGCGATGAGAAAGTTCGAGAAATTAGAGCTAATACAAAGGCTTATCGATCATCTTTGTTCCCATACACAGTTCGCGAGTGGAACAGGCAAGGGGGGTTCAGTTAGTGGTACCGTAAGTAACCTCAGACGCACACCGTCAGGCGGCTTGCGGACTATTGACGTTAGCGATGTAGATTCTATGTAAACGTCATCCCAGTTAGGAATAGATAACAATAGTATACAACACTAAGAAAAGTTAGTGGAGATACTTTGGTAGAAGTGCAAGTGTTTTGAATGAACACGACTACAGTTACGTGACTGCACTTATAGTTAAGGGAGGTGTTCTAACTGTGTCCTTGTATCCGTCTGTATGCCTGTACCCGTCGCCTTAATGAGTTCCGAGTCATTTCAAATACACCTGGATTATTTCGAATCTCGTGACAAGCATTGACAAGTCTCTGCTCCAGTTCTTCGACCGTGTTAACCGCGGTAGCGCACGCTACACCTAGAAAGTGCCCAAACAAAGAAATTCATGAGGTTCAGATCAGGTAATGTTGATGGCCACTGCACAGCTTCTCCTCCCTCAATCAATCTTTAGCAATATCGGCGTGTTAGATGTCGCCTCACCAAAGCAGCAGAATTTGCCAGTGCTCAATCATGCACGTACTACACCCTCCGACGTTGCTCTAAGAGAACATCCGCAAGCAATCCTGCAAGATGATGCCGCAGAAACCGAAGGTAGTTCCGTCCACTGAGTTTATTTCGTAACATTTACGGCCCAATAAAACCATCCATCACCTAGTACCCCTAACCACACATTCAATGAGAAACGTGCTCATGGGAGACTCATGCACAGCATGTGGGTTGGAGCCTAGATGATTCCAAACGTGCGAATTGTGACAATTAAACACACCGTCACAAGTGAAACCTCCTTCGTCTGTAAATAAAATGTTACTACCATACGTAGACTTGCACCAAAATCCGCTTCACTAAGATACTGAAGTCGTTGGATGTGATACGCGTACATTACACTGCGATACATTAATTATTCTCCAACCAGTACTGTGGCTCATTAAAGAAATATGTGTGGCTAGTCTCCATGAGGAGAGTCCTGCAGAGCGTTCGACTGTTCCAGCAGAAAATCTTCACGCAGAGGTGTAATTCTGGTAGACCAACCCGTTACCGCAGCATGAACAAAGCTTCCAGTTTCTAAGAGGCGTTATGCACCCTTGTGAACGTTCGACTCTCGGGCTACTTTTAGGCATGGTATGCCTCTTGCTACAAGCGTGCAGCCTCCCATGCATTGCCATTAGCCTGCCATATATGAAATGTATATCCGCATATTCCTCGTTACAGCGATGTTCCGTGTTACCACCAACACTCGCACAACACAACTGATGTTCTGTAAATAGCTGATATGAGTGGCACTCTGACTGTGTACTATACTGTCGTATCCATTCTGTTTACAACTTTAAGTCTCGAAAATGTAAACAAAGACCACATCACGATCTGGCATTCGGAGTTTACACAGAATCACGTCAGTGATCGCTGGTATCCACAAAGTCACAATTTTCTCGCAAACGGTTCCTTTGCAGACCTACGCCTACTGACACTTTTTTGCTTCAAATATCGTCTACTTTCAATTATATGCATTTGCGTAATTAGTTGTGATACATGCTGTATTTTAGTCCGCAGCTCGTGGTCGCGCGGTAGCGTTCTCGCTTCCCGCGCCCGGGTTCCCGGGTTCGATTCCCGGCGGGGTCAGGGATTTTCTCTGCCTCGGGATGACTGGGTGTTGTGTGATGTCCTTAGGTTAGTTAGGTTTAAGTAGTTCTAAGTTCTAGGGGACTGATGACCATATATATATTAAGTCCCATAGTGCTCAGAGCCATTTGAGCCACATCCTGTATTTTACTTTAATCGCGCATTATTTCATACTTCTGATTTTCAAATCTACTTTCAAAGTAGTTCTATTGCGTTGTTTCATCATTCGTTGAAGATTACGGCGTAACTACGTTTGGGAAAAACAGCACAGTGTTAATAGCAAATTGAAAATGGTTCAGATATACTCCATTACCGCGTATTATTTCCCCTTTTTGCAAGTGATAATGAGAATAGTTCTGGTTATACAGAATATCCTTACATGACTCCTCTTCGAGTCTACTACATTGACGAATTACCATTGATGCATACACGCTTCAGTATACTGGAATAGGCTGAATAAGTGCTTTTTGTACCAATCGAAAAGCAGTCCACAACATTCTTAAAATCTTTTAATCCCAAGGAATGTTGTAAATTACACTGTTTGCTCTGTACTGCGATTTGATTTACGATTCGGAAATGGTTTCTTGTGCTTTATCCTTTTACTCTGCGTAAATTTCAGTCCAGTGTCTTCTTCTGTGCCACTGTATATCTTTTACAAGACGGTGTGGAGGCTGCTAGAACTACAAGGTCTTTCATGTCTTATCTGCCTTCTTTCTTGTGAAGCAAAACAATAAATTATGGCGTTGTTCCAGTTTTGGAGAAGTTTCTTCCTCTGTTCATAAATTCGCAAATTTCCTTTGTATTTCGTTTCCTAAGGCATGAATCACTTCTGTTGAAACACATTGATTTGACAACTTTTCAGATGAGTATAGGAAAACCTATCTCATAACCACAAGGTGGGGATATGAAAGAAAAGGGATTTATAAAAGATCACTGCCCTTCTGTCTCTTAGTTAAAGCAAATGAAAATGCTGAATTTAACACAGTTTCTAAAACTGCTTTCGGAAAAGTTATTACCTGCTACTGCCAATTTATTTTATTAGTCTTCGTCTTAAGCACAAGTCAAAATTGGTGATACTGAGATTAGCTTTGGCAAAGCACTAATTGTGGAATCTGCTATCGAATATAAAGCTGAAACAAAATTTAGCGAACCATTTAGGCTAAGGGCAGCTCATGGGCTGCTAATATGTACTTCTGATACGTATAAAACACAATTCTATTCCTCAGTCTCAACCACTGTTTGGTAAGCTTTGTTACATTGTAATTTATATTTCCTTTTGAGTCCTATTTTATAAAGCATTTGAAAGTTCAAAGAAATTAAACATACACTAAGGTACACTCCACATTTTGTTATTAAATGTAAATATGTGTCTTAAGTAATGTAATTTTTCCTTTACTTTGTTGTATATGTTACACAGAAGTCCACACGACTACCACAGTCATCTTATTTCGAATTCTAAGGCCATTACAAAATGATCAATCTTTACAGATAATACGAAAACGCGGTTTAAAACTTCAGCCTAATTAAAGGAAACATCAGCTTACTTAATAATTTTATACAGGCTTTGCACCTCAGTTACGAGATATTACTAAAAGTGTTCAGTAGTAGCGTATGTTGCGTAAGTAAACTTGAATATTTACTACTATCGATAAATTAAATAATTTTCACTAACAGTGAGAGCACGTCATAGAGGTTCATTTTTGTCGTTCTGGTTTAGTCGGTATAGTATTTAATACTTGGTAAATGGCCAGCATACAACCACACATGTAAACAATTCATATAGACATTGCCTGTGAACTGATTCGTTGCTGATAACTTCAATAGAAATCCTGCAAATGTTCTATGTAACGTAGAATTAATAGCCTTAGTTTGTAACATTATTGACTACCTGTTGAGCGCAGCTACCAATGAATGGGTTTTATCCTATGTTCCTATTTTTCATATAAGTGCGCATCTTGATTCCAACAGATACGACAGTAGGCAACAGACGTCGTTCGCTGTCTGCAATCATGCCTACTTGATAAGGACTTCAAATGCTGGAGTGGTACTCCAGGACTGATTGCGCTAGAATCCTTTGATAATGACTCAGGAGTAGAAGTGTTTAAATCCCCGCCCGGCTATCCTGAATTAATTTTTCAGTGGATTGTCTAAATTACCTCCGTTGGGTATTGGGACGCATACTTAAGCGAATCCATGCCAGATTTTCATAAAAGCAGTGTCCTTCTCAGCAAATGCTCATTTTAATTAAATTTCCGCTACTGTGACACAGTAATGCAAATTTCATTACTTCCTCCAAAAGCAAAGTTAGTGACATGACCACCTTCTGACACGCAAATAGAGGGCAGGTACTGTTTAATAATGGCATATGATGCAGTCCATATTTTTAAGTAACCTAAAATATTTTACAGACGAAAATAATTTACAGATGAAAAACTCCATCTAGTATAAAAAGCAGTAAAAATATCATAGCTGTATTATATACAAATTACAACAGCAAAAACATTAGCTTAAAAAATAATATGAAACTCGTAACATTCATATGTTCAAATTTCCACATATGAATTTCATTCGTAGATTATTCTGTATGAAGTTTACATTATGAAAGACAAAAAATAATAATCGACTGTGTATGAATGTTGAAATAATAGACAGTGTGATTTTTATTTTGATCTCAAACAAAAATCGACAGCTCTGAACATGATTTCCAAATATGATAAGCGCCTAGAATACCATGTTTCCAATAAAATCCTTACGTAGGCTACCGACTGCATTTGTAGCTGTATGGGTCATTTATATTAGATCTTATTACTAGAATTATTTTCCTTAACTTAGCAATTTTCTTACTAGTAGGTGTGAAATAAAACCTCAGTAGCTTTTACTTACGTTCTAATTATAGAAAGATAGTACATACTTGTCGTAGAGTTGTTATTCCTATACAACCCGTGCTCTGCATTTTAATCTAGCAATCTTGATGCATATTTCTGACGTGTTAACTGGTTTGCACAAATGCAGTAGCAAAGATATTCCATGTTCAGCAATAACCAACACTAAGAATATGACCTAGTTATAACATTGCGAAAATAACTGAGAGACAAGATATATCTCCTAGTCATTGTATACAAACAGCTTTACTCCACATTGACGGCATTGTCAACTTACTTTCATATTAATGAATAATTTAAAGAAAAGAATGTATACATTAATAGCTAAAAAATTGGCTACTTATATTGTCTGTAGGAAATAGATTGAACGTTTTGAAGTGGATTCTAACCTGCGACTGGTGGCCCCACTGTTAATGGCACTGAGCACATTCCAAGTAAGAAGCCAATTGCTTGTGGAGCTCCTTTGTGACCACATATTTCAAAAGCTATTGGACCAAGAAGGCTGATGAAACACCCGTCGAACAGTCCCATGCACAACGCTATTACCACGAGAATGCCAAACTTGTTTACTATTGGCAGTAGCATGGTAAGGCAGCCAATTGCTACAAACGATATCTGCAACAAAAAAGAAAAAAATAGATGAGATTTTCTAATTAGATAGATCAAATTCTATTATCCTTGAGCAGTATAAGTCAATATCGTGAGGTTCCAGTCCATCTAACAACAGCGAAATGATTTGCATCTTTCGAAAGCGGAGAATTGTTTCATAACTGAATTTGGTAAGAAAATATGCATATCCAAGAATTTCTGATATCGAATATGTTGATAAATAACACAATTAATTTGCGGTATATATCCATAAATAAATTTCAACTTGTGGCAAGTAACAATAAGCATCTGAAACCGTTAACGTGATGTACATATTGGAAGCACGTTTATACATGAAATGAATGGCTGTTAACTTGGTCTCTCACTTATAGCGGGCTCACATTTAAAGAAAATATCCGTGAGTGCAAAAGGTCTCACTACTAAGAACTGAGAACTGAGCACTTAGGTGTATTTTAGTGAGGATTAATCAGACGTATAAAGATAGATCGTAATGTCCAACCCAGGCGTTCATGCTGTGTAGCTGTCAGTACACGCAGATAGTTTTAAGGAGAAAATAAGGGTGGGCTGCTCAGAAATTGAAATTAAAATACTTCACACAGACAGTCAAAGTTACTGCACCCTGACAATATAGTGAGATGACAAAATTCATGGGATAGCGACATGCACATATACGGATGGCGGCAGTACCGCGTACACAAGGCATAAAAGGGCAGGGCTTTGGCTGAGCTATCATTTGTGTTCAGGTGATTATGGCCACACGACGGGATAACAGACTTTGAACGCGGACTGGTATTTGGAGCTAAACGGCAGGGACATTCCATTTCGTAAATCGTTAGGAAATTCATTATTCCGACATCCACAGCGTCAAGTGTGTGCCGAGAATATGAAATTTCAGGCATTATCTCTCACCACGGAAATTGCAGTGACCGACGGCTTTCACTTAACGACCAAGAGCAACGGCGTTGGCGTAGACTTGACAGTGCTACCAGACAAGCAAGACTGCCTGAAATAACCGCAGAAATCAGTGTGGGACGTACGATATACGTATCAGCTGGGATAGAGCGGCGAAATTTGGCTTTAATACGCTACGGCAGTAGACGACCGACGCGAGTGCCTTTGCTAAAAGCACATCACCTGCAGCGGCTCTCCAGGGCTCGTGACCATATCGACTGGACCCTAAACTACTGAAAAACAGTGGCCTGGTCAAATGGGTCACGATCTTAGTTGGTAAGAGCTGATGGTAGGGCTCAAGTTTGGCGGAGACCCCAAGAAGTCACGTACTCCAGTTGTAAACAAGGTACTGTGCAAGCTGGTGGTGGCTCCATAATGGTATTGGCTGTGTTTACATGGAACGGACAGGGTGCTCGGGTCCAGCAGAACCGGTCATTGACTAGAAATGTTTATCTTCGGCTACTTGGAGACCATTTGCAGTCATTCATGGACTTCATGTTCCCAACAAGCACAGTTGTTCGCAGTTACTTTGATGAACATTTACAAGGCCTCTACAAAGACTTA
The DNA here is from genome assembly GCF_021461385.2 of Schistocerca piceifrons. NCBI lineage: Eukaryota > Metazoa > Arthropoda > Insecta > Orthoptera > Acrididae > Schistocerca > Schistocerca piceifrons. The sequence continues at coordinate 389,473,533 of NC_060149.1, read as the reverse complement.
TAGAAGCTAATAAATGACAGCATATCCCGCTACAACATGTTAATAAGGGATTTTATGCAAAAGTAGACAAAAACTAAGGAATTATTCTTCACCGAAAAATTTTAGTTTTGGTAATGTAGTGGATGGAGGTCTTGTATTAAGAGAGCTAGCCTAAGCATACAACATGTTCATCGTCAACACATTCTTCCAAAAGAAAGCAATTTGAAATTTAACTTGGGAAGGCCCGAAAGGGTCTGAAAAAATTAATCAAAATCTTCTCATACTATGAAGAAAATATACAGGATGATGTGGTGTTAAACCTTTTTACAATTTCAAGTCAACACAAACTCAAAATGCTCAGGAAAACTAAATACAAAGTTACAAAGAAATAATTTTACCTGGCAGGACATATGTACTTGTAGATTTTTGGACTTTATTCAGAAAAGGTCAGGGAGGTTAGAATATAATAGTCTTACTTGGTAAGATAGATGTATTTGTAGATTTTTGGACTTTATTCAAAAAAAGACAACTATACACAGGTCAGGCAGGTTAGAATATAAATATTATACTGACATAGATAGCGGGTATAATTATTTTAGAAAGGCGCTTACGCAAAGAACAATCGATTTTACAGGAATAGAGAAATCAAAATACAATGTAAGCACGACAGTTGTTAAAAAGAAATGACGGTCTCATGCAGACGATAATACGAAATTGACAGACAATGCTTATTTTTAAAAAATGGTAGTCATTTTTAGTGGATATAGCATGGAATAAGTGAAAAGCTTCCAATTTTTCGTACATTAGCACAGTTCAACAGATCAATAAAGAAAACAGACATTCCAGAAGTAATTCCAGTTAATGTGTGTAAAAACATTCCAAGTATGAAAAAAGGAGAGAAGCCAAGAACTGAAATGTCTGCGGAGGAATACGATTCCTCAAACCTGGAAAAACGCAGTAATGCTTCACATGAAAAAACGCAGACAAGACATTAAATGCCACAAGCTCATCGATGCCCTTTTTACTCGTACAGCATATTCACTCAAATTATCACCAACTTCACAAAAAACACTATATTTTAATAAATCTAGATAAAAATAAAGGAGCCGCGCGGTCTAGGGCGCCTTGTCACGGATCGAGTGGCTGTTCCCGTCGAAGGTTCGAGACCTCCCTCGGGCATGCGTGTGTGTGTTGTCCTTCGTGTAAGTTAGTTTAAGTTAGATTTAAGTAGTGTGTAAGATTAGGGACCGATGACCTCAGCAGTTTGGTCCCATTGGACTTGGCACAAATTTCCAATTTCCATAAATAAAGGAACTAAGTGGCTTTACAAATAGATTTATGATGAGCCAAAACATTCTGACCACTGCCCTCCGCGGAGTTGAAAGCCTCATGGTGATGTTGTCGGCACGTGATGCAGGAAGAAAAGACAAGCAGAAGAGAGACAAATGGCCAGTCATAATAGCGGAATCAAAAAAAAAAAAAAAATGGTTCAAATGGCTCCGAGCACTATGGGACTTAACTTCTAAGGTCATCAGTCCCCTAGAACTTAGAACTACTTAAACCTAACTAACCTAAGGACATCACAAACATCCATGCCCGAGGCAGGATTCGAACCTGCGACCGTAGCGGTCGCGCGGTTCCAGACTGTAGTGCCTTTAACCGCTTGGCCACCACGGCCGGCAATAGCGGAATCCATTGATATAAGCGTTTCTGACAAAGGGCGCATTGTCATGGCCCTGCGGCTGCAAACGAGAATCTCTGAAACAGCGAAGCTGGTCGCCTGTTGGCGTACTACTCTCGTGAGCACCCATGGAAAGTGGTTGAAGGATGGTGAAATAACAGGCGGGGCGCATGGTACTGGACAACCATGTCTCATCACAAAACACAGAGGTCGGAAGATCCCAAACTGTAATCCAGGATAGGCAGTGATCTGTAGCAAATCTGACGACAGAGTAAAACGCTGGTGCAGGCAGAAGTGTTTCCGAGCACACCATTCAGAAGCCATTGTTGAAATGGAGCTCCACATCACACGACTCCCACGTATTCCTGTGCTGACCCAACGACTTCGTCATTTATTATTGCAGAGGGCACAGGATCACTGAGGTTTCACCGTGGATCAATAGAAACCTGTGGCCTGTCGAGTCAATCGCATTTCTTGTTACACTACGTCGATGCTTGGTCCTTACACGCCGTCATCCAGACAAATAGCTGTACGGAACAAGCACTGCGCCACAGATGCAGGCTGGTGAGGGCAGAATTATGCTACGGGGTACACTGAGTTGATCTTCCATGGGACCTGTGATGGTAATCGAAGGCATCATGACAGCAATGAACTACATGAACATTATTGCGGACCCCCTGCATCGCTTCATGTTTGAAGTCTCCCCCTACGGCGGTGACATCTTCCAGCACGATAACAGTCTGTGTCGCAAAGTCAGAATCGGGCTATGGTGATATAAGGGGCATTATTGTCGTGAACTCACATTGATCTGTTGGCCAGCAAATGTGCCTGATCTGTACCCTCTGAAAGACATATCGAGAGCCAGATGCGTGCCCGTAAACCATCATCCCGTAATTTGCGGGAATTGCTTGACGTGTGTGTAGATATCTGGTGCCACATACTTCTGGAATCCCGTGAAGGACTTGTAGAATTCATGACCAGCAGAATCTCCGTTTTACTGTGTTTGGAAAGTGGAACAATACGCTGTTAAACAGGTGGTCATAATGTGTTGGCTCAACTCGTGTGTGTGGTTTCTGTGGCTTTGTAAAACGAAGAAACCACCGTGAATTATCAGACGTCTCGAATTCAAGACTTGAAAGAAAGTTTTTCTCTCAGATTCAGCGAAGTACACACATCAAAAAAAGTTTTGCATCACCTCGGTTCCGAGAGTTCCGGAACCTGTACAGACAATTGGAATAGAGATCAACATAAACATCATTTCCGCCCTTTTTACTGCTCATTTATTGCATGTATTGCATGTTGTACCACCATACAGCGAGACCTTCACAGGTAGTGTTCCAGATTGCTATACACACCTGTACCTCTAATAACCAGTAGCACTCCCCTTGGATAGATGCACGGCTGTATTCGGAAAATTGGAAATTTGTGGTAAGGCCTATGGGACCAAACTGCTGAGGTCATCGGTCCCTAGGCTTACGCACTACTTAATCTAATTTGTACTAAGGACAACACACACACCCATGCCCGAGGGAGGACTCGAATCTCCGACGGGAGGGAGCCGAGCGTGCCTGTATTCGTCGTGGCATACTATCCACAAGTTCATCAAGGCACTGTTGGTCCTCAACGGCGATTCGGCGTAGATCCCTCAGAGTGGTTGGCGGGTCACATCGTTCATAAGCACCCCTTTTCAATCTATACCAGGCATGTTCGATAGGGTTCATGTCTGTAAAACATGCTGGCCACTCTAGTCGAGCGATATCGTAACCCTAAGGGAATTCATTCACAAAATGTGCACGATGGCCGCGCGAATTATCGTCCTTGAAGGCGAATGCCTCGCCAATATGCTGCCGATATGGTTGCACTATCGGTCGGAGGATGGCATTCACGTATCGTACAGCCTTACGGCGCCTTGAATGACCACCAGCGGCGTACTTCGGCCCCACATAATGCCACCGAAAACAGCAGGGAACCTCCACCTTGCTACACTCGCTGGACAGTGTGTCTAAGGTGTTCAGCCTGAACGGGTTGCCTCCAAACACGTCTCCGACGATTGTCTGATTGTAGGGATGTGCAACAGTCATCGGAGAAGAGAAATTGATGCCAATCCTGAGCGGTCCATTCAGCATGTTGTTGTATGGCGCTGCATAGTGTCGTGGTTGCAAAGCTGGACCTCGCCATGAACGTCGGGAGTGAAGTTGCGCACCATGCAGCCTACTGCGCACAGTTTAAGTCGTAACACGACGTCCTGTGGCTGCACGTAAAGCATTATTCAACACGGTGGCGTTGCTGTCAGGGTTCCTCCGAGCCATAATCCGTAGGTGGCTGTCATCCACTGCAGTAATATACCCTTGGGCGGTCTGAGCGAGGCATGTCATCGACAGTTCCTGTCTCTCTGCATCTCCTCCATGTCCGACAACATCGCTTTGGTTCACTTCCCTTGTTGAGAGTAACAATGCGGACGCGATCGAATCGCGGTATTGACCGTCTAGGCAGACAACACGATGTGTGTACCTCCTTTCTGGTGGAATGGCTGGAACTGATCGGCTGTCGGACGCCCTCCGTCTAATAGGCGCTGCTCATGCATGGTTGTTTACATCTTTGGGCGGGTTTAGTGACATCTCTGAACAGTCAAAGGGACTGTGTCTGTGATACAATATCCACAGTCAACGTCTATCTTCAAGAGTTCTGGGAACCGGGGTGATGCAAAACTTTTTTTGATGTGTACTGGTGTGCAAAACTTACGTAAGGAAATAATTTTCGGATGATGTTTCATTGCCAAGTAACATAACTCGAAGTATCTTGGGCCATACAAGCTGAGAACTGCTACAGTGTAGTACAGAAGGCAACTGGAAGAAATACGCAGTGAGACGAATAGAAATGACACTTTTATTCAAAGACAATTATTAGACTACAGTCATCGCGATTCATTATGGACGCCGGTGGATGTGGTTCTTAATAAGATGTGTGATCACCACGGACGGTAGTCTATGCTCTGAAACGTGCTCCCATGCTGGACACAAGGTTGGTAAGGAGATCTTGTGGTAGTGCTTTCCATTCCTCTATGAGAGCGGTTGACAACTGCTGGAGGGTAGTTGGTGCATGTGGACGTGCTGCAACGTCTCCCAGTCAGTGCATCCCACACGTGCCGGTGCTACTTAACAAGGGTGAGGCGTGATGAGAACGGTCATGCCAATCCAGTCGCCACATATCCTGTTCCTGGTTGCATTACATTTTTCCACCTCTCGCCTTATGGAGGAGAGAGCGTGCAGCAGTGTCGAACAGGATCTTTTTCACGGTACAAGTGTTAGTGTGTGGGGAGTCATAATGTTGCATGGGCATTTTGATCTCCAAATCTTTGAACACGGTACACTCACAGGTCAAAGTTATTGCGACACTGTACTGCTTTCCAGGAGTGCATAGGTGCAGCATCGAACACCACAGGTGGAGGAGCTTTCGGAACGAGAGGAAATTCTGCGTACGGACTGGCTTGCTCATTCCCCCTACTTAAATCCTGTCAAACACTTCTGGAATGCGTTGGGGGGGGGGGGGGGGGGGGAGACGTACTAGCAGAACGTCCACATGCTCCAACGACTATCCAGCAGCTGTCAACCGCGAATGGAGGAATGGAACGCCATGCCACGTAATTCCTTAGAAACCTTGTGTTGAGCATGGGGGCACGTTGCACAGGCCTATTAGGAAGCATGTCCGAATTCTATAATATCCAGGGGATCATAATGAATCGAAATTATTTCAGGGTAATTAATGTCTTTGAATGAAAGTATCATTTCTCTTTGTCTCAGTGCGTATTTCTTTCAGTTGCTTTCTGTAGTATAATGTGGCACTTCTTTCTATGTATAGCCCAAGTTTCTTCGAGCTATATTACTTGGCAGTGACACATGCGAAAGTTTGTTTCTTTCATAAGGTTTGCACATCAGTGTACTATTTCTTCACGGAGTCCAGAACCAGGGCTCTGTATTTCTGGATCGGCAGAAGTCGGTCGACTTCGGCCGACTACTGTTTTATGTCCAGTTGCTGGGACCACAGTACAGAACCTCTGTGTACGAACTGATTGGTGGTGCCGTGCCGTGTCAGACGAAGTGAACACCTTTGTGACGAAAATGCGACTGGTTCCCCCGCATCGCCTCTGTCCTCTTGACTGCCCGTGTCCTGGGAGGTGGTGGACGGAGTTCGCTTCCTCCGCTCTTGGCTCCCTGGTGAGGATTCGTGCAGGAGTTTGTGAGCAAATTATACCAAAACCTCGGGAAAAGCAAGGGATTAATTCAGCCTATCTTAGTGCAGCGAAAATCATATTCTTTTCTGCCATAATTTTCACTTGAATTCATCAGGGTTGTGACACACACACTATTGAAGCAGGTGTTTGAAAAAAAAAGATTCTATATTGCCAAAAATATTCTCAGCAGCTGTAGAGGATGTTTTGCAAATCTATAGAATGGAAGAACGTTGAAGGAAAATGTGTTAACGAAACATATCTGAAACTCCTATTATTTGCTTTTTCCGAGTACTACAAATATACTTCAACGACTAATGGAAGAACTTAATAGAGCAAGTAAATGTAGCCATGAAAACCAATTATTATGGCAGAAAAATATTGTAGAATTAGCTTATCGAAAATTGATAACGAAGACACATAACCCGTTGATGACTGGACTGACAGAAAAAGAAATAAGTGGAAGAATAAAACTGAGCCAGAGTGCTTTTGAGAAAGTGATAAGGATTTTCAAAACTAAGCTCCCAGTACGTCTGAAAAGGAAACTTAACAATCAGTGTGTACTACCAGGTTCACTGGGTCAAATTTCAAACCTCTAGGCAGTGTCTCACGAAATGAAGGCACGTGACATTTTTGATGGTGACAAGTCCGTTGGACATGTCCGATTACCTCAGCAGCCCTCTTGGTGCTCCACGAGAGGAGTAGGATGTGTGCCGGAGCTAGTTTCCACCCTTGCTCTTCTCTCGTCGTCATCGTCATCATAATCATCATCTAACAACACAAACATTACACCACACTATACACACATTCATAACATTCACTTACACTTTGCAGATACACGTACGACACAACTCACACACCCGCAAGGAAAGGGGCTACTGTGTATGGAAAAAGAACATCCTTTCTGACAGGTGCCTGAACCCACGCCGTGGGATATCCCAGCGAACAATGCCATAAGACATTTAGATTTAACAGACTGATTTGTGGTCCAGTCTGTCTGTAAAATGAAGAGCCGGCAGCGGTTGTGGTGGAGGAAGTGGGCTTTCCTGGAAGAACGCCTCGCCTGCTATACAGGACGACCAAATCTAGCGGTGCATTGCAGCGTGGGGTCATTTATGTAGATTATGGTGAACTGTGTCTCTTGGTTTAGTTAAATTAGTTACCAATTTCTGCATTCTGTATTTTTTAACACATTTAGTGGAAGATAAACTCTCCGAGGCATCCAGAATGGGATTTTCGCTCTGCAGCGGAGTGTGCGTTGATATGAAACTTCCTGACAGATTAAAACTGTGTGCCGGACCGAGACTCGAACTCGGGACCTTTACCTTTCACCGGAAAGTGCTCTACCAACTGAGCTACCCAAGCACGACTCACGACCCGTCCTCACAGCTTCAATTCTGCCAGTACCTCGTCTCCTACCTTCCAGACTTCAACTACATCTGCACTCCGCAAGCCAGCTGACGGTGTGTGGCGGAGGGTACATTGAATACCTCTATCGGTTCTCCCTTCTATTCCAGTCTTGTATTGTTCGTGGAAAGAAGGATTGTCGGTATGCCTCTGTGTGGGCTCTAATCTGTCTGATTTTATCCTCATGGTCTCTTCGTGAGATATACGTAGGAGGGAGCAATATACTGCTTGACTCCTCGGTGAAGGTATGTCCTCGAAACTTCAACAAAAGCCCGTACCGAGCTACTGAGCGTCTCTCCTGCAGAGTCTTCCACTGGAGTTTATCTATCATCTCCGTAACGCTTTCGCGATTACTAAACGATCCTGTAACGAAGCGCGCTGCTCTCTGTTGGATCTTCTCGATCTCTTCTATCAACCCTATCTGGTACGGATCCCACACTGCTGAGCAGTATTCAAGCAGTGGGCGAACAAGCGTACTGTAACCTACTTCCTTTGTTTTCGGATTGCATTTCCTTAGGATTCTTCCAATGAATCTCAGTCTGGCATCTGCTTTACCGACGATCAACTTTATTGATTCATTCCATTTTAAATCACTCCTAATGCGTACTCCCAGATAATTTATGGAATTAACTGCTTCCAGTTGCTGACTTGCTATATTGTAGCTAAATGATAAGGGATCTTTCTTTCTGTGTATTCGCAGCACATTACACTTATCTACATTGAGATTCAATTGCCATTCCCTGCACCATGCGTCAATTCGCTGCAGATCCTCCTGCATTTCAGTACAATTTTCCATTGTTACAACCTCTCGATATACCACAGCATCATCCGCAAAAAGCCTCAGTGAACTTCCGATGTCATCCACAAGATCATTTATGTATATTGTGAATAGCAAGGGTCCTACGACACTCCCCTGTGGCACACCTGAAATCACTCTTACTTCGGAAGACTTCTCTCCATTGAGAATGACATGCTGCATTCTGTTATCTAGGAACTCTTCAATCAAATCACACAATTGGTCTGATAATCCATATGCTCTTATTTTGTTCATTAAACGACTGTGGGGAACTGTATCGAACGCCTTGCGGAAGTCAAGAAACACGGCATCTACCTGGGAACCCGTGTCTCGTGGACGAATAGCGCGAGCTGGGTTTCACAGCTCTTCTGCGAAGAGCTTATGCCTGGCTACTTCATTGAGTCAAGTCTTTCGACTGGTTACTTGTCTGACTGCAGAACTAGGAGGAACTGTGTCGTCCATCAGCAAGTCGTTTCAGCGTCAACATTCGTGGCGTGCAGACATCTACACCAATGGGGAGAAGTTAGACACGCTACTTTTATACGGAGAATGTCGGAGAAATGCAGTCGAAAAGGTACGACTGTACAGTGATGTGTATCCTGATCGTCGCTGTCCTTCGCGCCACGCAATTGCCTAAATTATTAGGTAACTAGTGTAAACAGGCAGATTCAGTGCCAAATAGAAGACAAGGACGAAGATTGCAACTGACAAAGGACATGAAGAAGCTGTTCTAGCTACTACGTTTATCAGTCCGCACTGAGGCACGAGATGCATTGCCAAGGAATGTAGGATCAACTAGTCTAGTGTTATTCGCATCTTGCATCGACATAAATTCCGCCGTTATCATATGTCAGTACATCAGAAAATCCTAGGAGGACTTGAGTTCGAACGTCGTATAGAATTTTGTTGGTCTGCTGTGCAGCACCTGGGAGACGACACTATGATTTTCCCACGTGGACTCCTTGCCGACAAAGTAACGTTTACGAACCACGGCAATGTAAATTTACGCATCAAGCACTGCTGGGCAGCTGGAAATCCAAACAGGCTTCGTCACGTACAACATGAACGACCGTGGAGCGTAAACGTAAGGTGCAGGATCATAGGAAATTCCGTTGTGGGAGCTTATTTCATCCTAGGGGTATTAAATGGAGATACGTATGCATACATTCTTACGGACCTGTTGTATGTTAACCGGGGACCTAGAAACGACGGCAGGCCGGAGTGGCCGAGCGGTTCTAGGCGCTGCAGTCTGGAACCGCGCGACCGCTACGGTCGCAGGTTTGAATCCTGCCTCGGGCATGGATGTATGTGATGTCCATAGGTTAGTTAGGTTTAAGTAGTAAGTTCTAGGGGACTGATGACCTCAGAAGTTAAGTCCCATAGTGCTCAGAGCCATTTGAGCCATTTAGAAACGACGGAGAGGCTCCGTCCCCGCCGCAGCCGCAGTGGTCCACAAGCCCACGACGACTGCCGCAGTCCACTTCACCCCTCCGGAATAGAGGAAACCAGCCAGCATCGGGCGAGGCAGATGGAAAACCGCCTAAAAACCATCCACAGATTGGCCGGCTCACCGGACCTCGACACCTGAGACCAGGCGCTTCTTCCCGCTCCGAAAAGCCGTGCATTAGACCGCTCGGCTAACCGGGCGGGCTACGGACATTCTACCAGTTCTTCTGGAAGACGTACCACTGGATAAGAGACAGTGTATGGGGTTCCAACATAACGGCTGTCCAACTCACTCTCCCCGTGTTGCAACGCATATTCTTTGCTGACCGTTGTGTGGGACAGAATGCTTCAGTAAAGTGACCAAATCCCTTGATTTGTCTCCCCTTGATTTCTTTCTACGGGAAGCACTGAAAGATGTAGTCTATGATGAAGCCCCAACTACACCAGACGATATACGCCGTCGAATTGTCACAGCACGCAACTGCTTATCATCCAGTGTACTTTCATCTGGCCATCTACCTCTCGAACGGTGATTTCAGATGTGCCTTGTAGTCGATGGTAAACGATCTGAGCACATGCTTAAGTAATATGCAAAATCACGTTTCGTTGAGAAAAGTATTTATTTTATGAGTGATATGTCGTCGGTCTTTCTGCATAAAATGTTTAGTTGATTTAAGGTGTATTTCGTCTAATTCATATTTCCAGTAGAATCTATAGCACCTTTGTCCGACAGTAGGTGTTTTACCTATAAGAAGTATTCCGGCCTCTCCAAGCAAAGGGAGGTCTAGTATTGTTATCATCTTTGTGACTTCAAGAAAGTTAATTAACTAGTTCATTTTTTTCCATAAATAGGGTTGTTTATCATTATGTACTATAAACGACAGACGTTTCTGTTTTGGCTTTGAAAAGTAAACAGCAACGAGGAGGGTTTAAATGGAAAACTGTTTGATGAAACTGTAGTTGTTTCCACAAAAACCTGGAAAAGTTCACACATATGAAATACTTTTCTCAAGCCCCATCTGATGCCCCAGATGTATAGTATATGCCGTAGATCCATAAACAAAAAGAATAGCTGACCCTTTATCTATGTCGCATAGGAAATGAGGTGTTATCTCAGTAGCGTAGGTCTATCTTGCTGCATATAACGCCGGAACCTGGCATGAGAGCTCTGCTTGGCGGTGTGTACGCAGCAGCAATAGCCGACTATAGCCGCATTGATTTTAAATTTTAGAACATTTCTCGGATCCTTTTTGTGAAAGGTTTCAACGTCATATTATGAAGTACTGTATCACAGTAATTCTCTGTCCAAGAACTACTGAATGCAACTATGAAAAGTACGCGGTCCCATTAAAAAAATACTTGTTTCAATATCTCGGTTGATACCAGAGTTCAGAACATTATCCATACGAAACATCACGTGCCCCACAAACCTCGTTTCGATACTGTAACTGTTCACAAAATAAAAAGGGGCGTTACGTCTTACGTGACTCAGCCTGTATATAGAAAGAGATGCTAAAGTCAGATTCATATTTATTTCAAAGTAAATTTGGCTCAGTATTTGAAAGTTGCTTCCCTAAAAAAAAAAAAAAAAAAAAAAAAAAATATATATATTACCCAGAAGATCCATTTAGAAAACAAGTAAACCGTGGATAACCAAGGGAATTAAAATGTCATGTAAAAGGAAAAGTGAAGTTTATATGAAGGTCAGAGTACACCCGACATTACTTGCATAGCACAAAAATGCTGTAGTATTTTAAGAAAAGTCATTAAAATATCCAGGAGTACGCGCATCCTGACAGAAATAAATAATACAGATTAACACTATATGGAACATTGTCAAACGAGAGACAGGACAGCTAGTTAGTGTACAAGATATCATAACAATTAAATTAAATGACAATGTTGTGATTGATGGTTCAGAAATTGTAAGTAGTTTTAACAATCATTTTTTTAAATGTAGCATCAAAATTAGAATTAAAAGTCTCAGCTAAAGAAGCAAGAGAATATATTAAAAAGTCATTCCACAAAACTTCAAGCAACTAGAAGTAGCACAAATATCCTTCACGGAAGTTAAAACAATTATGAAAATTTAAAAAAATAAATGCTCTTGTTGGGTTGATGGAATTTCAGACACAATTCTGAAAAGGTGTTCCAACTTAATAAGTTATGTCTTTGCTGATACATGTAATGCATCAGTGCCACAGAGAATTTTTCCAGACAGGTTAAAATATCCAGTTGTTAGATCACTTCTTAAAAAACGTGACAAGACAGACTTAACCGATGATCGTCCAGTTTTCTTACTGACGTCTTTTACCAAAATGTTCGAAAAAGGAATGCACTCAAGAATAGTCTCACAATCAAGTGGAAAAAACTTTACTTATCACCTCACAGGTTGGATTCCAGAAGGGTTGTTCGACTGCGAATGCTATTATATATTACAGTAGAACAGTGTCTTTATTTTACAGCGTCTGCACAGTTCGATGCAATGCTAACGATTGGCAGCTGTATTAAATTACGAAATGTATTCGCAAATTGCGAATACTATTGTACAATGGGTTTATAATTTACTATTAACATATGAGAATTTGTACCGGACCAGGAATCGAACCCCGATTTCCTGCTTTAAGCGAGCGGTCGCCTTAAACGTCTTGACCATCGGACTACGCCTCCAGGACCGATACAAACTTCCATACGTCCTAGTGCCTACGGCCCATAGTGCTCGCATGCAAAGGGCATGCATGTCCGAAGGAACAGAGCATTAAACTTCAGAGGCACTTTAAAATACAGATGCTACCCTACTGTATTTCATGCAAAAGCAAGGCAATCTCAAGAACAAAACAATCTCTCTCGCTGTGCGGGCATCATACTATTTGCACGAGAGCACTGTGGGCCGTAGACATCAGGACATATGGATAGCCATTGTACAATCGTATTCGCAATTTGCGAATGTATTACACTATTTATACATTAACTCATCCAATACCACAAGTCTTAAATAATAATATATTACCAGCTGGTCTTTTTTATGATCTTTCCAAGGCATTTGACCTTGTAGCTCATGTTACTCTCTTGGAAAAACTCATGTTTTATGCAACTCATGTCTTTACACACTCCTGGTTTGAGTCATACTTAACAAACAGAATGCAGAAGGTGGTGCTGAATAATTCAGACGAAGTTGGAAAGGTAGAAAATTTTAGTTACTAGGGAGAAATCGCAACGAGAGCACCACAGAATTCAATTTCACGTCCACTCCTATCCTTTGTATATGTGTATGACATTCCACTTAATATTCTAAACGTAGAATTGGTACTTTTTGCAGATTATATTAGTATTATAGTAAATCTCATTACAGAGAAAGCAACAGAAGAGATGGGAAATGATATTTTTGAAGGAGTTATAAAGTGGTTCTCAGAAAATTGACTCCCTAAATTTTGGAAAAAACAATATATACAGCTCTGTTCAACAAACAGAGTCATATCAACAACTGACGTAGTACATAAGTTGGAGACAGTAAATAGAGAAGAAGGCTCAAAACATTTGGGTGTACATATTGATGAAAATTTGAACTGGAAAAAACATATTACAGAGCTTCTCAAACAATTAAGTTCAGCTACTTTTGCTGTTCGTAGAGTTGCTAATCTTGGAAAAAACCGAATCAACCTCCAGACATATTTTGCGTACCTCCACTCAGTAATGCCTTATTTGATAATTTTCTGGAATAACCCATGACTCAGAAGGAAAGCATCAATTGTGCGAAACGAGCATTAAGAACAGTATGTGATATTCACCCACGGACGACATGCAGGTACCTCTCCAAGGAGCCAGACATTTTAAATGCTTCGTCACGATACATGTACTCGCTAATGAAATTCGTCATAAATAATCCATCGGAATTAAAGAAGACCAGTGATGTCCATACCTACAACACTAGAGGAAAACTTTATCTTTATACCCATTATTAAAGCTGTCAGAGGATCAAAAAGGATTTCAATATGCAGCAACAAAGATGTTTGATCATTTGTTCAGTAACCTAAAATGTCTGACAAATAAAAAAGCAAGTCATTCGGCTAATTTAAAATCATTTCTCCTGGACAACTCCTATTCCACTCACGAATTTCTACTTAAAAACTTGTAGCCTGTAAACTGACTCGTTACACATCATTTAGATAAAAGAATCATTTAAATGATCTATGCAACATGTAACTAACATACTTAAGCATCTCACGAGACGCTAGCAATCCTGATACCTGTGGACTCAGGTGAAACTTAGGGGCAGAAATAAAAGGTGATGAGTCGGAACCATCAGTTGACCTATGCTAGCAACGGTGACTAAAAACTTGGGAAACCTGAGTGGCATTTGTAAAATCTTGCTGGACTTCAGAAGCAACTTGGAAAAATTTAACAGTCTGAAGTACTTCACCAAGACTAGGATCAGATTTAGCTAAAGTTCTTTCGGCGACCTCCCCATCAGGGGTAAGGTGTACAACGACATTTCGAATCAATGATTCTACATACGCAACTGTACAGCAGGAACAAAATTTCGTCTTCCGCCTACCACCCTTAAAGAGTGCAGTAACTCTTATTTTCAAAGGAGACAGCGAGGAAGATCCGGGAAATTACCGACCAATGGCTATTACACATGTCTTATCTAAAATAACAGAAAGTGTAATTAAAGACAGAAGTATAAATTTTATAGAAAAATGTAATACTTTTATGTACAGCATGGGTTTAGGAAGAGTAGATCCACAAATGCAGCAATAGCTGAGTTTATAGCATGTGTAACTAAGGCACTAGACCAACAAAAGAAAGTTTTTTGTATGTTTCTAGACCTTTCAAAAGCCTCTGCTTGTACAATCTACAGCATATTATTAGAAAAGCTTCAGTGTTACGGTTTAAGGGGGAATGCAGCCTATATTATCAAATCATTGGTAGAAAATGGAGAACAGTGTGTAGAAATACAAAAAATTCTGAACAGTATTATTACAGATGTCTATTCGAATACTGAATTTGTTAAATTTTGAGTGTCTCAGTGATCAGTGCTTGGCCTACTGCTTTCTATTTTATATCTTAATGATGTGCCCAAAATAGTAAGTGGAAATACTGTCATGTATGCAGATAACACTTCATTTGTTATAATCAATGTTTCAATGGACGACTTACAGAAGCAAGCTTCTCTAAATATGGAAAATGGAAACTATTATTTCAAAGGAAATAATCGTTTTATGAATGTAAAAAACACAAATATATGCAAATAAATGCAAAGAAAACACATAACTTCAACAACATTAATGTCAGTTTGGAGACTTGGACCTAAAAGAGACAGAAATTAATAAATTCCTGGGCGTGACAGTGGATGGGTACCTAACATCATATAAATAATATTTGTCATAAGCTGCCTTAAATATATTTCTCATGAGAAAAATGTCAAGGACAATAAACATACTAACAACGCTAAAAGAGACAGAAATTAATAAATTCCTGGGCGTGACAGTGGATGGGTACCTAACATCATATAAATAATATTTGTCATAAGCTGCCTTAAATATATTTCTCATGAGAAAAATGTCAAGGACAATAAACACACTAACAACGCTAACAACGTACTATGGGCTAACTCATCCACAAATTTCATGTGGTATCCTAGTCTGGGGAAATTCTGAAAATATGCACATACAGTGCGAGCTAAGGCTACAAAAGAAGGCTGTAAGGTGCATAACAAAATTATCTCCTAGAGATTCCTGCAGAAATAAATTCTGGAAACTAAATGTATTAATAGTAGCATCTCTATATGTATATGAAATAAATACTTATGTAAAAAGTAACAATGCTGCACCATTAAAGAGAGATATTCATAAGTACAACAGAAGAAATAAAAATGATTGTCATACTGCAGAAAATCGGCTCAAATTAACAGACAAAGAGGCTGTAAAAGCATGATGCCTCCTATACAACAGTTTGCTAAACTAAGAAAGATAGCAGTTGCTTAGACCTGTACTTAACAAAGGCCACCGTTTCGGTGTAAAGACGTCGTGCGCAGTCCATAGACGAAAAACGGCTATGGAATTTGAGTCGCGTTCACGGGTAAGAGCATGATCAAGTTCTCGTAACCCACGCCGTGTTGGCAAAGTGATTAACACACAGAACCTACCATTCTTCAACAACACCTTAAAACCCGACATATGATAGCCAAGTAAGAAAGAATTTTGGCAGAACAAATGTTCAAATGTTCCAGCATATTTAGAACTATAGATATAAAAAACAGAATAACATCACGCCCATAAACATTACCACTACCAGCGTTGCCACCGTTCTGCCAACAGTTTACTCATTCTACCTTTGCTTGAGCGTAAAACCACTCATCCATGTCAATCTCCAATCCATCAAATACCTGTCAAGTGCTACATAGCAGCAATAGGCTACCAAGGTAGTGGAAATGTTGCCTGTGGAGCTTGCATTTCATGAGATTGTTTCAGAGGTAAGCTAAGAAAAATTCGGGACGAATATTTAAATGAAGATGGGAATGTTACACAGCAGAAATGTATTATGGGCAAATGTAGAATTTTCTCAAAGTTCTCTCCAGCCACCTTCAAGCCAAGGCAAGCCAGACCTGTGCACCGTGTCGCAATCAAAATGGCGAACAGGCAGAACACCAACACTGAGGAGAGTAGAAAAAAATAGGATAATGTTGCCTCACCTCACACGAGCAAGAAGCTTGAATTGTAAACTCAGCAACATGACTTCATCGCGAAGAAGACATCACATCATTCTAACACCACAGCTAAATTTCGTAAGAGAGAGTAAAAGTTTCATAAGAACCCATATGAGCCTACCGATTGGCCGGAAAGGTAACGAGCTGAATCCCTGACAGCCATTCTTGCAAAATAAAGGTATGATGAAGATCACTAATGAGCCCAGAAAAGTAGATTGAGCCTTGAGCGATCTTTACCTTGGAATACACCAGCTACAAGGCTGAACCTGTGATGTGCTGCTACCAGACACCAAGATGACTTCCGCTTTAGAGACTGCTACCTCTTTGGTCTGCCATACATGGTCCTTGTGAGCTGCGGAGCTCGCAGTTACTGGTGAGAAGATTTGGAGACCTGCCCCTGGCTTGCTACGCCGAACTGATAGTGTTTTCTCATGTTTGTCACACTGTCCAACTGTCACAATATTTGGGAGGCAAGCCAACCGCTACTGCCCTAACACCTGTAAGCAATCATCTACATCCCTTCCTCGGTGGAAGAGCTATGCTGTGGTTCATCTCCACACCGAGTGGAGCTGCTTCGATGTCTACAATAGAGCTCCGGTAAAAACACTGTCTGTGTTCTGGGCAGCAAGGCCCGTTCCAGCCACACAGAACCATGATTACGTGAGCTAGGTGCCACAGGGCGACGTCCATCAGAGTTAGCTGAAACAGCGTCAGCAAGTCCTGAGGCAGTGCGCTGCACTGCCACCGACCTGAGAGCTAACACAGAGAAGAATACACGATGATAAAGTTTACTGTAATAGATTCTTGTTCTACTAAAGTTGTATCCTTAGTGCCCAGCGCGTCGGGCGGCCGTCTCCACGTAATTCCACACTTCATCATCCCAACACAATAGGGGCATCAACCCAGGCCCCTACAGTTTCATGAGATTGGGACCCATAACACAGGAATTGGAGATGAACTCATCACCGTAAATATGATAGCGTAAGAACTATTTATCACTAAAGTGGCTGCACCTGATACCAATGTGTGATTTGTGAACCAAGGCGAGATGTGGTGAGTGGAGCACTTTATTAACACCAAGAATGTGAGCCAGAAGGTCAGTGCCCAAAGCACGGTCTTTATCGAAATAGGAGCTAAGAGAAATTTAACAGAGCTCAGGCAGCGTACTAAACAAGACTGGCTCATAGGTGCTTGCTTACATTTGAGCTGCTGTCGGCCTCACTCATGTGAATCTGCAGTTGCGGTTTTGGCGGTGCCTGACAGACAGTAGCCGTACTACCTTTGATCCTCTATCAGTCATGTCCACTGGCAGGATGTTCAACGCAATACCTTTCTTGTAACATCTACCATTTGAATTGGATATACATGGTAATGCCCTCATGGTTACTGAATGGTCCCAAAAAAAAGCGCTCTCAGCTGATCTTTAAATCATCTCCATCTACGACACTAATGCTATCTAGCAATAATTGAAATTATTCCTTTAAAAAGTCTGTGTCTGAGTACATGAAAAAGACATGAGACTTGGAAGAAAAACCGCCTGGTCCGACGGAAAAATTAGAACAGTGTTAAAGGCGAAATATCCTACGGCTGCTTCGTTAGCATAAAACGTGGCAGAAAATACAGACAACCTGCATATACAGGTTGTGTCTGAAATATTAGGCATCGAAGTAAGTAAAGTAGACATTGACAGAAGTCATCGGGGGGGGACAAAGACTATCGAGAGCTACCATACTTCGTCCAACAATTTGAAGTTTGTCGCATACCGAAAAACGGTGGAGATTTTTAGCCAAAAGAAAAAATTAGCAAATATAGGGCTTACAATAACAGAAGACCTGACACACGAACAACTAAATGTTATTCCGGCTTCAGAATGTGTTGACATGATAGGGCTGAATAACATTAACAAGAACTATGTGAGCCAAACTGTAAACACCACTTGCCTTGGTGTTGTACTAACCCAGCGTAACATCCTTTATACTCTAAAATGCTCTCTTGTAATTTTGCTAACTCTGTATTTATCTTTATATCCCTTTCAGACCTGATTTTTTTCTGGAGGAAGAAAACATTTGTTTCTTGCTGTAGTGCCTTTAGGTGATTTTTTAAATGATTTTAGATGCAAGATTTATACAGAAATATCTACCCATTTTCAAAATATACTTTGTACAAAAAAATGGTTCAAATGGATCTGAGCACTATGGGACTTTACATCCGAGGTCATCAGTCCCCTAGAACTTAGAACAACACAAAACTAACTAACATAAGGACATCACACACATCCATGCCCGAGGCAGGATTCGAACCTGGGACCGTAGCGGTCGCGCGGTCCCAGACTGAAGCGCCTAGAACCGCTCGGCCACACTGGCTGGCTACTTTGTACACTTGGCTTCGTTTTATGGGCTAAAATAACTAATTTTGAAATATTCACTGTTGTAATAAATAAACTAGTCATTCAGTAATTACCATGCAGCGTAACTGTAGTAACCAAGTAATACACGGAAACCGATCGAAGTAACACAAATATGGCTTTATTCATAAATCTCTGAACAATCACGTAAATAAACCTCTCGCGACTCCACACGTAACAAGACAAAAGAATCAAACAGAAGGTACAACATAACCGATACACAGAATAACTGATGTGGACGGTACAAACTGAAAGAACATAGTGAGCGAGTCAGCGCTGCTCCGTCCATATATAGACGCTAGTCGGCGGTAGACGGCGCGACGGAGGCCGTCCCTCGTGCACACTTCCTACACGCGGCCTCCAGTGGCCGGCCTGCACTGATACAGTTGGTGTTTAAGTGCAGACGCCTGGCGACACTAAACTCGGCGCACTCACACTCAGACGCACCAGTAGCAGGATACAGCAATAACAATAATAATATTCGTACATAAGGTGGAATCCAATTAACCAACCACTTCGTATATTCGAGTGGTCCGAAGCTACTGCGTACTTCAACACTGACTTGTTGACATTTTTATAGTGAAGCCCAACAGGTGGCAGCACTTGTACATGATAAGAAAATTAAGCATTCACAAATGTGTACACGAGGTCTTCACTGGGGCAAAATATTTCTGATCCAACATAGAGACAGTAAAATTTAACACACAAAATTGTAGCCAGTGGGTCTGAAAGGGAAATTTGTACCCTCACCTGTTTGTTCTTGTAATTGTATTAATTCTGTAATTATCTTTGTATCTGTAAATGAAGCTATTACTTAATTTTAATTACTGCTAAAACTAGTTTTTTCTTTGCCCAAAAATTCTCTACCTGTGTGTAATAGTAGCTCTGCAGTTATTACCTTTTTCGTCGTTTCTTTAATTGTCAGTAACAAAAATCACGGTCAATGTCATTATAGTAATTTATAATTTAATTGTAGCTTTCTACGTAAGTCTTGTAGTTATTAAAGTTACTTTTCTCTGCTGGCGGCATTGGCCTTGTAAATCGTCCCTCTTTTTCTTTCTCCTCTGAACAGCAGAAGACACTAATTACATTTCATCCTTCAAGACAGACGATAAACCGTCCGCAACTGTTTGCTCTGTCTGTCCCTGCAGCTTCTATCCTCTACAGGTCCTTCTAATATCATGGAGGCTGTTCGCTAATGGCGTAACACATGTCCTATTATCCTGTCCCTTCTAAATGGTTCAAATGGCTCTGAGCACTATGGGACTTAACATCTATGGTCATCAGTCCCCTAGAACTTAGAACTACTTAAACCTAACTAACCTAAGGACATCACACACATCCATGCCCGAGGCAGGTTTCGATCCTGCGAGCGTAGCAGTCGCGCGGCTCCGAACTGAGCGCCTATAACCGCTAGACCACCGCAGCCGGCGATCCTGTCCCTTCTCCTTGTCAGTGTTTCCCATATGTTTTTTTCTTCGCTGATTCCGAGGAGGACCACCACATTCCTTATCTTATCAGTCCACCTGCTTTTTAACACTCTTCTGTAGCAGCACATCTCAAGCACTTCCATTCTCTTCTGCTAAGATTTTCCCACTGTTCATGATTCACTACCATACAATGATGAGCTCCAAACGTACAAGCTTAGAAATTTCTTCCTCAAATTAAAGCCTATTTTTGACACCAGAAGACTTCTCTTGGCCAGGAATGCCCTCTTTGCTTCATCCATCAACGGTTATTTTGCCTTCGAGATAGCACAGTTCTTTAATTTCGTCTACTTCATGACCACCAATTTTGATGTTGAGTTTCTTACTATTCACATTTCTGCCATTTGTCACTACTTTTGCCTTTTTCCAGTTTACTCTCAAGCCATATTCTATTCTCATTAGACTGTTTGTTCCATTCAACAGATCCCCAAATGCTCCTTCTCTTTCCCTGAGGACAGCAACAACATCAGCGAATCTTACCACTGATATACTTTCACCCTGGGATTTTAATCCCACCCTTGAACCTTTCTTTAATGTCCGTCATTGTTTCTTCAATGTACTGATTGAACAGAGGGGGCGAAAGACTGCGTCCCATTAAAGCATGCAAAATCTTGGCCACTCCTAAGGAATGCCATCTCCCGGATACGTCAGCTGCTGCCTCTTGCCACAGGCCAGGGCGGAGAAAGGGAGGAACGAGTCAAGCTCCCTCCTCCTCTTTAGCGCTCAGCAAAATACGTCACACTTGTCAATAGTGCACTGCAACATCCAGTCCTTATCTACACAGTATGAGGAACTGAGCCTCCTCTTCCACCAACTTAACTATCCCGTAATCTCCTTGTCTGAAACATGGCTAAACCCACGCATATTCTCTGTATATCTTGGTCTTCCAGGATATACATTTTTAAGGGCAGACAGGCCAGATAAGCATGGTGAGGCCGGTGGCTCATGTGTATAAATTGATCATAGATCCTACTGCAGAATAACAGGCTGAATTTATGTTCACTGAAATGTGTGTACAAAATCGGAAATGCTTAACTGGTGCAATTTACATGCCATTAATGTCAGCTCAATGACTTCCTTTCAGCCACAATTACATTCAGCTCAGTGTCAATATGAACACGTCATCATAATGGGAGACATGAGCAGAGACTTTGCTAAGAGACACTGCCTCCATAATTAACCTAAGAATCTGTTTAACTGTAATTTTTTATTTTTATTTACACGTCAAGTTACGCAGGAGCAAAACTCCAAGGTCATGGAACGCGTCAGTACATGAAATTACTACATAAAAGTAATAACAGATGAAAAGAAATTGTTAATGAACCCGAAAAAAGTCAATCCATAAGTTTAAGTAAACGCAATCAACAATACAACAAGAATCAGCTTATTTTTTCAAGGTACTCCTCACAGAGTGACCCATTAGGAAACTCTTCAGTTTCGTTTTGAAAGCGCGTGGACTACTGTTAAGATTTTTGAAATCGAGTGGTAGTTTATTGAAAATGGATGCAGCAGTATACCGCATACCCTTTCTGCACAAGAGTTAAGGAAGTCCGACCCAAAGGCAGGTTTAATTTCTGCCGAGTATTAATTGAGTGAAAGCTGATTATTCTTGGCAATAAGCGAATGTTGCTAACAAGGAATGACAGTAAGGAATATATATATTGAGAGGCCAATGTCAAAACAACCAGGCTCGTGAACAGAGCTCGATAAGAGGTTCGTGGACATACATCACTTATTGCCCAAACTGCCCACTTCTGAGTCAAAAATATCCTTTTAGAATGCGAAGAGTTACCCCAAAATATAATACCATACGACATAAGCGAAGGAAAATAAGCAAAGTAGACTAATTTTCACGTCGAACAATCACTCACATCAGATACCGTTCGATTAGTAAAAATGGCAACATTAAGTCTCTGAACAAATCCTGAACGTGGGCTTTCCACGACAGTTTACTATCTATCTGAACAACTAGAAATTGGAACTGTTCAATTTCACTAATCATAAGCCCATTCTGTGAAATTAAAACGTCAGGTTTTGTTGAATTGTGGGTTAGAAACTGTAAAAACTGAGACTTACTGTGATTTAAAGTTAGTTTATTTTCCACAAGCCATGGACTTATGTCATGAACTGCACTATTTCAAACCAGGCCAGTGTTGAACACAACATCCTTTACTACCAATCTAGTGTCATCAACAAAAAGAAATATTTTAGAGTTATCCATAATGCTAGAGGGCATATCATTTATATAAATAAGGAACAGGAGTGGACCCAACACTGATCCCTGGGGCACCACACACTTGACTGTATGCCACTCAGACCCCACATCACAGCCATTCTCAACATTGTGAATAGTGACCTTTTGCTGTCTGTTAC
The DNA here is from genome assembly GCF_021461385.2 of Schistocerca piceifrons. Classification (NCBI taxonomy): domain Eukaryota; kingdom Metazoa; phylum Arthropoda; class Insecta; order Orthoptera; family Acrididae; genus Schistocerca; species Schistocerca piceifrons. The sequence goes on along the minus strand of NC_060149.1, from coordinate 389,451,023 downwards.
TAAATTAAGAGGTGAACCAATTGTGAGCTACTCCCCTATTCTGTAATAGTCCAACTTCTGGAGCAATATTTTGTGATCAACACAATCAAATGCCATAATTAAATCAAATAATATGCCTAACGTTCGAAACCTTTTGTTTAACCCATCCAGTACCTCACAGAGAAAAGAGAATATACCATTTTCAGTTGTCAAGCGACTTCTAAAGCCGAAATGTACATTTGATAGCAAATCGTGTGATATAAAATGATCAATTATCCTTACATACACAGCCTTTTCAATAACTTTAGAAAACACTGATGGCATAGAAATAGGTTTAAAATTGTTGACATTATCTCTTTCTCCCCTTTTATAAAGCGGCTTTACTACTGGGTATTTTAATCGTTCATGAAACTGACCATTCCTAAAGGAAAAATTACAAACATACCTAAATACAGGGCTAACATGTACAGCATAGTAGTTTAATATTCTGCTAGGCACTCCATCATAACCATGGGAGTCCTTAGTCATCAGTGATTTAATTATTGACTCAATCTCCTCCTTATATGTATCACAGACAAGTATTTCAGGCATCAATCTCAGACAGGCATTTGTCAAGAGAGTTATATGATTCCCTGTAGAAGCTGAATTTTTATTTATTCACCAGCAACGCTCAGAAAATGATTGTTAAATACTGTACATATATCAGATTTATCAGTAAAAGAAATATTTTTACTGTGAACTGACTTTATATTGTGGACCTTGAGCTGCTGACCAGACAGTTCCTTTACAACTGACTACATGGTTTTAATTTAATCCTGTGAATTAGCTATTCTCCTTGCATCCCACATACTCTTTGCCTTCCTAACAACATTTTAAGCACCTTAAAATACTGTTTGTAATGGGCTACTGCAGCATAATTGTGACTACTTCTAACATTTTGATATAAATCCCACTTTGTTCTACATGATATCCTTACCCCACTAGTCAGCCACCTGGGTTGCCTATTACTGCTAGTATCCCATTTAGAACGTTGTAATGGAAAGAAACTCTCAAAGAGTATGAGAAATGTGTTAAGGAAAGCATTATATTTATCATCTATGTTATCGGCACTATAAACATCCTGGCCACTCTTATTCCTTGACAAGATTTAAGAAACTCTCTATTGCTGTTGGATTAACTTTCCTACATATTTTGTAATTCCATGTGACATTTGTTTGAGTACAAAAGCGTTTTAGTGTTAAAATTTGTGCATCATGGTATGAAAGGCTATTCACCCTTTTACTAACAGAAAGCCCATCTAGTAATGAAGAATGAATAAAAATATTGTGTATGGCTGTGCTACTGTTGCCCTGCAGCCTAGCTGGAAAAAACACAGTCTGCATGAGATCATATGAATTTAGGAGGTCTACCAACATCCTTTTCTTGCACCATCATACACAAAATTTATATTGAAGTCACCACATATAACTCATTTCTGGAACTTCCTACAAAGTGAATCAAGAGCCCTCTCTAGCTTGAGCAGAAATGCTCTGAAGTCAGTTAGGGAATCTATAAACAACAACAATTAGAAGTTTAGTTTCATTACATTCAACTGCCCCTGCACAACAGTCAAATATCTGTTCAGTGCAGTGCTGTGATAGGTCTATGGACTCAAAAGGAATACTGTTTTTTACCATACATAGCCACTCCCCTACACCACAAGGAACGCCTTGAAAGTCACTTGAACACCTTCCATTACAACCAACACGCTATACGGCACACAGTTACACTCTTATAGATGTAATCCCAATGGAAAAGACTGAAAAAGTAACACATAGAGGTCAAGATTCACCTCCAGGCCTCTCCTGGCCTAATCTGCGCTGCCCCCAAAGCTCAAATTGCATTACATAACTTGGAGGGATATTAAACATGTTGATCTTTATGCTCTGACAGTTGATTGCTCAGAAGTCTCATGGCATTAAATAATCTAGAGAGCCTATAATCGACGGCAAAATGGACGATCTTGCTAATAAATTTACTACTCTCTACAACAAACATGCACCTATGCCCACAGTCCCTCCAGGTCCTTGGCTGACTACTAAATTGCATCAAGTGATGAATCATAAGGATGGCACTCATAGACGTTTCAAGGCAAATCCAAAACCCGAGCGTTACAGAGTATACACAAAGCTATGAAACAGGGTACAGCAACTCGTCTGCAATGCCAAAATCAGGCATGCCCATTCCCCTATATGCTGCGACACGGCACCTGTGACAAAAAAATGGTTCAAATGGCTCTGAGCACTATGGGACTTAACTAACCGGCCGGCACCTGTGACACTGTCGAAGAATCTCCATAGCTTGGGTGTCAATAAAGCAAAATGTGAAACTGCTTTTCAGGTCTCAGTTGACGAACTGAGTGAATTCTATTCTGCATCTCTCAACTCCCACGCTTCAGAGAACTATTACCAATAACAAACCACGAACTACATAGCTAACCATGACTCTATCCATCTAAAACATGTTACAAGAAATACCTACAAGAAAAACAACAATTAGAATCTATCGTGAAGCGACAGACCACAACAGTATCAGCATAACCATGATCAAGAATGTTGCTGATTGCTTAGTATCTATTTTAAATGATATATTCGATTTCTAATGAATGAAATATATTCCAACGAAGTGAGCCTCCTCTTCCACCACTTAACTATCATGCAGTCCACTTGTCTGAAACCTCGATAAAACCACACATATTCTTTGCATCGATTCATCTTCGAAGATATACTCTCCTTGCGGCAGACAGGCCAAACAAGCATGGTGGGGGTGTCGGCGCGTATATGCAAACTGGCTTCAAGCCAAAAACAAAAAGCAATATTGAGTATCTCTTCTGTAGTGATAGCCACCAGCGGTACCAGCGTGATCAAGAATGTCTTACAGTAGCTTAGTATATGTCTTTACTGACACATTTAATTGTTCTCTCGTGAATGGAATATACGCCACCCCTTGGATAAGAAGCATAATGTGGCCCATCCATAGAATCAAAACCCCACAAGTGCCTAGTGATTACCAGCCAATTAGCACTTTACCAGCTGTTTTCAAAGCCCTGAAACATATTATTCATGACAAAATCACTAATCATCGCACGAATTAAAACTATGTGACAAATATCAGTTCGGCTTTCGTCGGCCGTCCGCAGCTCGTGGTCGTGCGGTAGCGTCCTCGCTTCCCGCGCCCGGGTTCGATTCCCGGCGGGGTCAGGAATTTTCTCTGCCTCGTGATGACTGGGTGTTGTGTGATGTCCTTAGGTTAGTTATGTTTAAGTAGTTCTAAGTTCTAGGGGACTGATGACCATAGATGTTAAGTCCCATAGTGCTCAGAGCCATTTTTTTTCGTCGGCCATAGTGATCGAGCGGTTCTAGGCGCTACAGTCTGGAACCGCGCGACCGCTACGGTGGCAGGTTCGAATCCTGCCTCGGGCATGGATGTGTGCGCTGTCCTTAGGTTAGTTAGGTTTAAGTAGTTCTAAGTTCTAGGGGACTGATGACCTCAGAAGTTAAGTCCCATATTGCTCAGAGCCATTTGAACCATTTCGGCTTCCGTAAACACCACAGTGTACGTAGGCAATAATATTGACACTATTAGACTTTAGCAAAGTTTCTGTCAACTTTGATATACTGCTCAGAAAAATGCAATTGCAAATTTTCTCAGATAGTGCGCTGAAATGGCTTGGAAGTAACTTGAAAAACAAACAGCAATGTGTTGTCTGTAGGAATAAAAATTCTTTCTGGAAATATGTTCCTTCAGGAGTGCCATGGGGGGTCAGTCTAGGTCCACTTTTGTTATCTTAATATCCCATCAGAAATCGGTAAGTTCAGAATTGTATGAACAGTTACAGTACCTCCTATTTAGGTTTGCAGTATTCCAGTATCATATCAGAAAATAATGAGGAACCTAGGTTTAACTTTGTATGAGCATCTTAACTGGATAGAGAATACTGCTGCAATGCCAGAAGACATCCATTTGTCTCTATGCCTTCAAAAAGTTTTGAAGATATTCCGACGAGATGTTAAATGTAAACTTGTGCAACCACTCATTCCACTATTGTGATGTAATTCAAACATGGCAAGAGTAGTGAACACAAAAGACGGTTATAACTACAATGAATGCTTGTGTTTGTTAACCTGCAGTATCCATCGGTATGACCATTGTAGTGCTTAATATTCACTATCACATGCTAAGTCTGTTTCACCGGCTTCTCAGTGTGCAAGCCCACTGTTACCTCGCTTCGGAGATGAAATGGTTATGATTTGTGCTGCTTGAGACTGCCCAGCATAGCAACTGCTCCACTGATTCAGGGTGTTGCGTCGGATAATTTTGTCATTTTCAGATGCTTACTGACATACTGTACTTTTTCTTTTTTGTATTTCTCTTCTCCCCAGAGGGGGGGGGGGGCGGCAGCAGCGTAATACGTCACTCTGCAGCCTACAGATAAAGTTAAAAAAACATAATGTGGAGATATAACAATAAAAACAGGTGATAAAACGGTGACTACTTAAAACGAACATGGTGAAAATTTGCGAAGAAAAAACACAAAGGGTGGGCAATGCTGATTAAAAACACATAGTAGTGACACAGGCGCAATTAAAAAACACGGTATCTGGTTTCTGTTTGCATCACTTAAAAAGGGAGACACACAGTACTGGACACTCACAGAAAACGCTGCATGATAGAGTACAAATGCAGATTGGGGGGGGGGGGACTCGGACAGATGAGGGGGAAAAAAGAAGGGAGGGAGGAGAGGGAAAAGCAAAAAACGGGGGAGCCGATGGGGGGTGAGGACACAGAAAAAAAGAGGGGCAGGGCGGACGTGAGATGGAGTGGGGAAAGCAGTGCAGGGGAAAGAAAAAAGATCGGGGGAGAGAAAGGAGTCAAAGAGAGTGTAGGTGGGGAAAAACAGGATGGAAGGGGGAGCCCAGGAAAAGGACAGAGGGAGGGGGACGTGAGGATCAGAGTTGATAGGAGGTATAAATGGAGGGAGAGAGGGCATCATTGGAGAGGGGGAGTTTATGGAAGCCACCTTGGGAAAGGAGATGAAGTGTGTATAGGTGGTGGGTGGGGAGGGGGGACACAACAGAGGAGGTGCGGCAGCTGGCAGGGGTTGGAGAGGAGAGGAGCAACCAGGGGATGGGGGGATCAAGTGAGCAGGAGGTGTAGAGGACTCGGATATGCGTGAGGAAAAGGAGCATATGAGGGGAAAGGAATCAGGTCATAGAGGATCTGCATGGGGGACGGAAGGCGTATACGGAAGGTGTGGTGGAGTGCATGGCGTTAGAGGATCTGGAGGGACTTATAGAATTTTGGGGGGGAGGGGGAGTAGATATCCAGGTGGGACTGGCATAACAGAGAATGGGACAGATTAAAGATATATAGGTGTAGAGGATGGTAGAGGTGTTCAGCCCCCATGTCCAGCCACAGAGGAGTTTAAGGAGACAGAGGCAGTTGTGGGCTTTGGATTGGATGGAGCAGAGATGAGGGATCCAGGTGAGGTGATGGTCAACGGTGAGTCCAAGGTAGGTGAAGGTGGGGAAGAGGCGGACAGGACAAGCACAGATGGTAAGGGAAAAAGCAAGGAGCCAGAAGGAGCGAGTCGCATGACCTACAATGATTCCCTGGGTCTTGGAAGGATTGGTTTTGAGGAGCCACTGGTTATGCCATGTGGCGAAAAGGTAAAGGTGATTCCGAAGAAGGCATTGGGACCATTGAAGGGTAGGTGCGAGGGCAAGGAATGGCATACTGCAGGAGGTGGACCAGAGGGAGGGGGGTTAGGGCATATCTGCCATGTACATGAGGTAGGGAGAGGACAGAGCCCTAGGGCACACCCACAGAGGGGTAGAAGGGTTGGGAATCGGCCTTATGGATGGTAATGTAGGAGGGGCATCAGGAGAGGAAGGAGGCAATCAGATGGACATAGTTGATAGGAAGGGTGTAGGTCTGAAGTTTTAAACAGGAGAACAGGATGCCATACACAGTTGTAGGCCTTTTCGAGGTCTAGAGAGACAAAAACGGCGGAGCGATGGGAGTTAAGCTGGAGGGAGAGAAGATGAGTGGGGCGTAGGAGTTGGCCATCAGCAGAGAAGGAAGGTTGAAAGCCACATTGGGTGTTGGGAAGGAGGTGGTGTCGATAGGGGGTGGTGATGGATGTGCCAAGTAGGGATGGATTCCAAGAGCTTGCTGAAGACTGAAGTGAGACATACACGTGAGGAAAAGGAGGTGGACGACAGGAAGAGGCATCAGATGGAGGCTTGTTGGGTTTGGAGAACATCAGGGTACAGGAGGTTTTCCACAAGTCAGGGTAGAAGCCAGTGGCAAGGATTACATTGTAGAGGGTGCCAAGGGCTGCAAGGAAGGAGGGAGGGCAGTGCTTGAGATGGTGGTAGGTAACGCAGTCATGGCCAGGAGCGGTGTTGCATTTAGTGCAGAGTGTGAGGCCAATGTCCTGTGTAGTGATGGGAGTGTTAAGTCCTGATGGTGGTGTGTGGCCCAAGTACTGGAAGCTAGGAGCAAGGGGAGGAGTGGAGGTATCTGTATGTTCGATGATGTCAGGGAAGAGGGAATAATGAAATTGGGGGTCATCTGGTATGGAAAAGACATTGAATAGGTGGAAGGCAAAGTGGTTGGCCTTACTGAGGTTGTCAGGAAAGGGATGGTCATCAAGGAGGAGAGGGTACTGTGGGGTAGGGCAGTTCCTGTTGTCCAGTCTGCCTCACCTCCATGTTCAGTAAGGTCTCTTCATCCTCTTCCACTGTATTCATCACAACCTTAACCAGCACTACCTCCTCCCCCTTACCCATTGTGGCTTCTGGCCCTCCTTGTCAGCCAACGACCAGCCCCTTAACCTTACCAATCTTCTTCCCCTCCAACTTAAATCCTGTCACTCCACTATCTTTGTTTCACTTGACCGTGTCTGAAATCCCGGATGCCTCTTCAGACTCCAGACCTATGCTCTCCCCATCAATTTCTTCCATCTCATTGCTTCCTTCCTCTCCCATCGTCCCTCCTATGTCACTACCCACAATTCCAACTCCCGTACTTTCTATCCCGCTGCCAGCGTGCCCCAACTCTCCACCCTTTCCCCTCTCCTCTATCTTCTGTATAATGCCGATATGCCTAAACCTCCCCCACCTGTTCACTTCCTCCAATTTGCTGATGACACCGCCTTCCTGGCCCCCTACCCTACCCTTCAACGATCCCAACATACCCTTCAAACCCACCCTTAACAGTTCACCACTTGGTGCAACCAGTGGCTCCTTCACATCAACCTTTCCAAGACCCAGGCAGTCATCATAGGTTCTACCACCCACTCCTTCCAGCTGCACGAATTTTACTTCACCATTTATGGTCGTCCTATCCACCTCATTCCCTCCCTGAAATACCTTGGCCTCACCCTCATTCGTCACCTCTCCTGGATTCCCCATCTCCTTATGATCCAACACAAAGCTCACAATAGACTCCACCTCCTGAAATTCCTGTCTAGCCAGACATAGGGACTGCTCCCTTCCACCATCCTTCATACCTACAAATCCTTGATCCACCCCACCCTTTGTTATGTCAGCATCACTTGGATTTCCTCCCTTCCCAGATTCTGTAAAGTCCTCCAAATCCTAGAACGTCATGCACACTGCCTCGCCTTCCGTATCCACCTTCCATCGTTGAGGATTCGCATGGAGGCTCCTTGCTTTTTCCCTTACCATCTGTGCTTGTCCTGTCCGCCTCTCCCCCACCTTCACCTACCTTGGACTCACCGTTGACCATCACCTCACCTGGATCCCTCATCTCTGCTCTATCCAATCCAAAGCCCACAACTGCCTCTGTCTCCTTAAACTCCTCTCTGGCTGGACATGGGGGTTGAACCCCTCTACCATCCTCTACACCTATATATCTTCCAAGACCCAGGGAATCATTGTGGGTCATGCGACTCGCTCATCTCCTACCCCCATCTTCTTCTTTTCCTCGAACACATCCACAGTCTGTAGATCGTCCGCCAACTCGATCCCCCCCCCCCTCACCCCCTGGTGTTCCCTTGCTCTCCATCCCTAGCCCATTGCCATGCCTTTACCGTTGTGTCCCATCCTCTCTCCACCTCCACACCCTCCACTTCCTTTCCCTTCTGTGAATGGTTTTCCTGCCTCCTATGCCCCCCCCCTTTCCCATGCCCTTCTTCTGTGTTTCTGCACTACTTCCTGACCTACCTTCCCTCTTCATCTCCCGCCCTGCCCGTCTCCTGCCTCTTAGTGCGCCGCTGCACCCTTCCTATCAACTATGTCCATCTGATTGCCTCCTTCCTCTCCCGATGCCCCTCCTACATTACCATCCATAAGGCCGATTCCCAACCCTTCTACCCCTCTGTGGGTGTGCCCTAGGGCTCTGTCCTCTCCGTACCTCATGTACATGGCAGATATGCCCTAACCCCCCTCCCTCTGGTCCACCTCCTGCAGTATGCCATTCCTTGCCCTCGCACCTACCCTTCAATGGTCCCAATGCCTTCTTCAGAATCACCTTTACCTTTTCGCTGCCCCCTTTTTTTCTTTTCTTTTCTTCCCACCCTCTCCAGCCCCCCACCCCCCCCCCCCCCCCACTGCACCTTCCTCTCCCGTCTTTTTCCTTCCTCTCAGGCCTCCCGCCCCTCGGCAGGTCCCTACCAGCAGTTTTTATTCTTCGTGTGTGCACCGTCACTTACAGTGGTTTTTTAAGTGTCTCTCGCTCTATGTGTTTTTATACTGCGGCCGACATTTAACTTACGTGTGTGACTCCAGTGTATTTCAAGTGCCACAAAATCGCCAACTGTATTATTTTAACTTTATGTCGACTTTTTTAACTGTGCCCAGGAAACGTCCCTATATTAGTGCACATATTAACTTCCATTGTCTCCGTTTACTGTGTTCTTATATTCCCCTTTTTCCACCCCTACTTACGTATAAATTCTCATTTTTATTTTTTGTAATTCCACTTGGCTGAAGAGCTGCGGGTTGTGCCGCTGCCAGCCCTCCTCTGCCCATGTAGGGCACGGGCATGAAATTACAATAAAGGAAAAAAAAACAGCACCTTGTCACAGACGTCGATTTCGCAATGCCGCAGATGAAAGACAGCTGAACGCGTGCAGCTGAGGCAGCCTGCCTCGGTCACGCAGGAGTCGGTAGATCGCAGGTCGGCTCGGCTTGCCGCACTGTCTGCCTAATTGGCCGCTCCCCTTACGACTACCAGAGCAGAGGACGAAGGACCATCGAATGTGGTAACCCCAGCAACGACTATGGTCTTTGAGAGGCCAACAATACACTCACCTATGGCCACCAGTGGTGTCTTAAGGATAGTTCAAAATGGTTCAAATGGCTCTGAGCACTATGGGACTTAACATCTGAGGTCATCAGTCCCCTAGAACTTAGAACTACTTAAACCTATCTAACCTAACGACATCACACACATCCAAGCCCGTGGCAGGATTCGAACCTGCGCCCGTAGCGGTCGCGCGGTTCCAGACTGAAGCGTCTAGAACCGCTCGGCCACAGCGGCCGGCGATAGTTCTCATCAGCAACATAATAACAATACCAGAGAAACAACCTGCGACCGACGCGGACGAGTAGACAGGTCAGCCGCTAGCCGCAGCTTCGTCGATTTAAGCCTCCACGAGGTGGAAGACAACACGACACAACCCGAAAACGACAACAGAATGGACTCCACGACAGAGGATAGAAGTGGCCTCGGTGCCATCCGCCGAAGGAAATTGCACAGCTCCACTTCGAAACCATATTCTGTGCCACCCATTAGCTCCTTACAAGAGCAGCTGGATGAGGAACCGTTCCCTGATGACAATTGCCAATCACTCACAACAGAATAAGTAGAGATGTACCAACGGTTTTCTTACGATGATGGTACATGCTTCCGGGAAGAAGAGGACGACTTTACCACCGTCCAGTGTAAGAGGCACCACAGGAAGAGTGCAGAAGAACTATACAACCCATGCAATCGACGCGTTGACGAAATAGTGATGACCAACAGATATCAAGCGATTGCGCTACCAGAGGCACCACCTAGAGGGTCCAAAGAGCCTTAAGGGCCAGCAGCGACTAAAAGACGAGAAACTAACCACCTCAAACCACCCATGGTACCACTGGTGACCATTTACCAGACACAGGGTTACCTTGAACTCACCAAGGCTCTTAGCTCGCTTCTCGACCGTGGTCTGAATGTCATTTATCAGTGGTACTGATTAAAATACCATTTCGACACGTTCACACACCAGCAAAAAGCTATGTACTTTTTCGCCAACCACAACATCCATTTTTTTACTCACCAACCTCCGGAGGATAAAGAGCTCAAAGTCGTCATTAAACCCCTACCAGAACAGATTCCTGAGAAAGAAGTGCTCAAAGTACTATGAGAAAAATGCTACAACGTCATCGATGTACAGGAAGTACCACAAGAGAGAAATGTCTCCTCCACACGAGAGTGCGTGTAGAAAGCTACAAGTCCAAGGACGGTCCAGTCCAGTTCAAACTATGCCGACAGTGGGAACACACAGCCAAACACTGCACCGAGATGTGTCCGATGTGGCGGCCATCATAAATCGGCGAGCGGCCAAGTACCAAAAACAGAGAAACCTACATGAGCCAACTGCGGAAAGGATCATCCTGCAACCTGCCACGGGTGCGAAACGTACCGAGCGATTGTGAGGATGTATAAAGTGAAGCCAGCCAATCAGCCACCATGGAAAAAGACCTTTGTCTTCAAAAAAAGCCAGGCAGGAAGAGCAACACAACATCCAGCGACAACATCCCTGTATGATACGCGACGACAACATTCAAGGACTTACGGCGACGTGATGGACCCACGTCTTTTATTACCCACTGGAGAACCAGTGACGTTCGCCAAGGACCCCATCACACCAGCCATCGTATGTATCGTCTCGTTACTGACCTCACTATATCAAAAACTGAACAACTTTCTTTCATTCTTTCACTAGTAGACAAACTTATGAAATCATTCATTTCGTCCCTAGAATGGACCACAGACGCCCTACAATGCACCTCAAGATCTACATACGAAACGCGAATTGTATCAACACAAAGAAGACAGAACTAACGGACTTCCTGACAAGCCACAGGACTGACGCGCTCGTTTCAGAGACGTGTCTAAAGAAGCCGACACAGTTCTGCATACGGATGATGCATGTGTACCATACCGATCGGGCCAGTAAAAGAGGAGGTAGGACCGCCATCTTAGTCAAAAAAGAAATACGTCATCACCAGAAACGACTTCCATGGGTACGACAATTCGGAGCTACCATCACATCAGCCATAGGAAACATCCTGTGTGTTACTGCATATCTTGGTCCAAACAGACACTTATTACCTGAAGACCTACACGACTCTTCGATCGTTTCGACGGGGTACTGCTGGCAGGCGATCTCAACAGCAAGCACACTGCTTGGAACGCGAGAAAAACGAATCCAAAGGGTCAGCAATTATTCGGTCTAGAAGAGGACCTAAACATTACTGTGATCGTTCCGGCAGACCCCACAAGAGTGCCCCCTTTTATCCACCAGCAATCAGACGTCCTTGATATAGCGGTTCTCAATAATTTCAACGTCAACCTCCAACTCCGGTTGATAATTACTTATCGTCAGATCACAAGCCAGTAATACGAATACTGAGAGGACACATATCCCACTGGGGCCACGTAACACAAGGCAGACCGACCAGCCACATGTTCAGTGTTTTCTGGACAATAAAGTTAGCCAGCACAAGACGTCTCATCAAGGGTCATTATCAACACAGCGGTAAAGATATTAATAGCCAAAATCCAAAGCACGAAACGCCAGTCAACAACATGAGTTTCTTAACCACATTTCAACTTTCAGGCGTTTCTCCCACGTCTTCAAGCCATCAAAACAAAACGGAATTATTTCTGGAGTCGTTGGCTTCACTTTAGGAATAGAAGATAGAAGACAGATGCACCAGCTGAACAGGGAACTCCATAAATATGTCACAGAATGGCGTCAGGAAGTCTGGGAAGCCAAGATGTCTGACTTCTTGGTACGAACGCGTGACGAGTGACAAGTGATGAAGGACCTGTGTCACCAAAAACCACCAAAAGGATCAGTACATTGTTCAGACGGCCTGATATACGACCCACCGACATAAATGGAACAGTATGCCGACGCATATCAGCAGCGGATGACAACTCCACCTCGACCGGCACAAGATGATGAAGTCCTATGCTATGAGGACAAGATCTGGACAGCCCTTATAATCTTCCAGAATGCACCAAGACATTTCTGACCACAGTTTGCCACTCCAGCGGAAATTTAAGAACTCATCCATAAAACGGCCAACAACTCGCTGGGACACCAATGAAGAATTAAAACATCTTCCAAGGAACCCGCTGGTCCTAACCACAAGAATTTTTAACATATATCTTCACCATGGATACCTCCCAGAGGCACGGAGGATGGTGGGGGTGGTGCCAATGCTACCACCCAGGAAGGATCTCTCCCTTTTGAACAATTATTGGCCTATCAATATTCTACCAACGCTGGGGAAGTGCCTAGAATCGGTATTACTCAAAAGACTACAAGACACTATGATACTGGAGAACGTGATCCGACCAGAACCGTTTGGATTCCAAAGTAAACTCTTCATCGAACTTCAACTCCTCCAAATTACCGAAACCATACAAGGCAACTTTAATACACGATATTCCACAACTGGAGTGTTCTTGGACCTCAAAACCTAATTGTCAATCTGAACCAAAGCACCACCATAAACGATTGGTATGTAAAACTATTTGGTAACTTCGTTCAAGACAGGAAAGTGTAGCTGTGCATTGATAACAAAAATGCTGTCGAGAAACCAGTCCATGCTGGTATTCCACAGGGATCTATAATCTCGCTAGCACTTTTCAACATCTATATCAATGAGATACCTACAGTTCCACATGTGTCAGTTAGCCTCTATGCTAACAATACTGCATTTTTAACGAGAGACAGAAAATTAGATCAACGCATTGTGAGGTTGTAATGACAACTGGATCTCATGGAGCGATGGGCACAACTACACAAGATCACCATGATCTGGACAGAACAGTGGCCATTAGTTTCACAAAATGCCTACTGATCATCCATACAATGCTACACATCAGAAACCAACTTGTTCTTCAGTCACCTGTGGTACATTAGCTAGGTATTTACCTGGACAGGAAACTACACTTCACCCATCACATCCCAGAAAAGAAGAAACCCAAACTAAGAAAGTGGAGACCTCTCAATCCCTTCTTCAGGAGTAAGGATCTGAATGTTGCCACAAAGATGAGACTATAACAAGCCCATGCTGCTCTATGGAGTGACTTCATGGGGCACAACATGTGACACCCATTTCAAGGAGCTTCAAGTCATACAAAACAAATGTCTCCAATGGACATTCAGAGAATACTGGAGGGTAAGGACAAAAAAACTCCATGGTGCACTACATAAAAAATACCTGTGCCAAAAAGTGTAGGAAAAGGCCCAGAAGCTGTTTGACAAGATCGTCTCACTATGTCACACCATGCATCAATTAGCAACAGTAGGCATAATCCTTCCCCAATGATGGCACCAGTATAAAGTGACATAATCCACCCTGGCAGACGATGGAGTTGCACCTGCAAGACACTAAATAACCTCCATTCAAGTATAAATCACAATAAAAAGTTATTAAACAAGTAATAAAATTAAATTAAATTAAAGTGTGTCCACCATCCCTACAGACAAAACGACCCCTTTGTATGCTCAACACCTGTAAATAAAGAGCAATAAATAAAGTCTGAAACCTCTCCCTTACCTAACACAAAGGCAGCAAAATTACAAAAGGTGATAAGGCTCTACACACACCTCCACCCCCACACCACTCACACAATAGAAAGAAACAACAAAAAAGCCAACATGTCAGTAAGAACCTAAAGATGACAAGCAGCTGTCTTCTTGAAATAATTTGCAGCTTCCATGTCATTATCCGACATGACACCCATGAGCCAATGAAGTGGTTATGATTTCTTGACATGACAAAAAAGAAAACTTGTAGAAGTTAATGTAACAGCTATAAATTCATTGATAGATACCAGTCATTGTTATGAAAAACTAATTACTGTATGGAAGCTATTTGTACTTTTTTTCCTTATACTTACTTGTTGTAGAAATATTCGATTGACTTTTGGAATGTCTGCAATCTTTCCAAAAATTAATCTGCCTAATCCAGAAGTAGCTCCAAGACACATTATCAAGAGCTTTCCATCTTCTTGAGGGAAAGAGTCTTGCACAAATTTCAGCTGAAATAAGTAAAGAAACTATGTATATATATATATGTAACTGAATACATGGATATTACATATTCTCACAGTTTCATCAAGTCGAAGTGCCAATTATACGCCAAAAATAAAGCTACATTTACTTCTGTTGCTATGGTTTAGAAACTGAAAACATAGTGTGCCCCAAATTTAAAAGCATAATCATAATGCTGTTAAAACTTAATAATAAGGAAAGGCCAGATAATACATAGTATCCCAAACCCTTAGGATCAAAAGTATAAACATTTTAGTGAACCATAAACTGAGAACATTGTGGTAAGGAACCAAAGGTAGGAGATAAATATCTAGTTTTCTATTAACATGAACAACTTACAGTTTACAACAATGACTTAATCTTACAGAAACTGTTAAAAGTGATGACTGATAGCCTCAGTGCATGCACTACAGTAGTAAATACAATTTTGCCACACACTTTCAGAAATCCATGTTGTCTGTTTTGTAATGCAACAGGCAATTGTGACTTTACCAATCAGTTCCTCTAAAATTTCCACTAGAATTTCATACACGAATGATTTTACATAATCCTGTAGAATAAAATCCACCACAGACACAGCAAAGATAATTATGTTATATTTTCCAAGGTAGTTTGATAAAGGTTAATGCAGAAACATAATCAGTTTTCAAATGAGTGACTCACATGAACTGCATATAGTGTATCTGGGACCACCTCCAATGTTATCTTTCAGATACTGTACATTGATTCAGGATGCACGAGCAACAAAAATGAAGACATTACATTTGAATATTTTCAAACAAGACACTGCATCAGTTAATTTATTGGCTTTTATGAGAGATTCAACTGCAATGTTCACACTGATAATCTATGTACCATGCTCTCAAGTATGACCTATCTACATCGTAAACTGAGAGGCAGCTCAATAAGACACTGCCAGTACATGCTTAATTTGTACCATAACTTCTTCCTTTCCCAACCAACTTATGATATTCTACAGAGGGTTAATTTCACTGATTCAAAAACTATATTTAAATGACAGAAAAAGGTTGCCAGTATTTGATGCTTTTCTGAAATTGACGAACAATAATTGTGCAGACAGTATTTTAAAAAGATTAATAATATATCACAGTCTGTAGATTATACATCTGTAGCAGGCAGCAGCTTAGTTATGGAAAATCCATGTAGGTATTCCTTAACAAAGTCAATGTATCACTTCAATGTGAAGAATGGGTATACATACATGAAAGATTTGTCATATGCTAATTTGACATAAATTCACAACACCTAGAAAAATTATGGTCCTGCATTTGTTTAAAAACACCCCAAGTGCTAGCTCAGTATAAGAATATATTCAAAAGCACAGTACTAATAGCAAAATGGATTCTATGTTACAAATATTATAAATTCTTTAATATAAACAACATGACACAGTATGCTGAAATTGTTATATCATACCACATAGTGTGATGTAAAAACACAATACTTCATGAACAGTATGAAATCACAAATGGATTACAGGAAGTCTAAGGCCCAAACAACAGAAGTGGCTTTTAAGGTGCCAAGATGAGCCAGAGGCACACAAGTGCAAAATCTGTATACTAGCTGTATCACAATTAAAGGCAAAAACTAATAAGAGGCAAGTATATGAATGCTAGGGGGAGAGACATGGAGGCACCACCTAGTATTTCATGTATGTGGATAAAAGTAAGGGGGGAAGGGGATGGGCCAGCAGATGATATGTCCCTTGTATGGAAAAATCTACTCAAATCGGGCATACCGGTATACACTACTGATGAAAAGCCCTCAGGTTTCCAGCCAGGAGGCTGGTTTGAGATACTGTGATGTTTTGACATGTGTCATAATCATCATCTATGAAGTCACACTTTGCCTGAAGATAATGAGTGTGACACTCATTGAAAAGTTAAAGTATTCTCAACACTGCCATTCAGCTGGAAATCCAAGAGTTTTTCATCTACATCAACATCCACATACATACTCCGCAAGCCATCCCATGGTGCATGGCAGATGGTACCGTGTACTACAACTAGTAATTTCCTTCCATGCTCTCCTCACAAACAGAGCCAGGGAAAAATGATTGTCTATATGCCTCCATATGAGAACTAAGATCTCTTATCTTATCTTAAATTCATGGTCCTTACACAAAATGTGCATTGGTAACAGTAGAAACATTCTGCAGTCAAGTCCAGATGCTGGTTCTCTACATATTCCCAACAGTGTTTCATGAAAGTAATGTCATCTTCTCTCAAGGGATTCCCATTTGGGTTCATGAAGCATCTATGTAACACTCTCGAATCTACTGGTAACAAATCTAGCAGTCTGCCTCTGAATTGCTTCAATGTTTTCCTTTAATCTGACCTGCTGGTGATCTCAAACACTCTAGCTGTACTCAAGGATGGGTTGCACTAGTATTCTATATGTGGTCTCCTTTTCAGAAAAACCACAGTTTCATAAAATTCTTCTAATAAACCAAAGTTGGCCATTTGCTTTCCCTATTACCATCTTAATGTGATCATTCCATTTCACATTGCTTTGAAAAGTTATAGCTAGATATTTAATTGAAATGAATGTGTCAAGCAGCAACTATTAGTGCAGTATTTGAATATTATAATATTTTTTTTCCTACTTATCTGCATTAACTTACACTTCTCTTCGCTTAGATCAAGCTTTCATTCATCATACCAAATATAAATTTTGTCTAAGTCATTTCTATAGTCACTCAAGAATGACACCTTCCTCTGTACCGCAGCATCATAAGCAAACAGCCACAGGTTGTTGCTCACCCTGTCCATTAAATAATTGAAGACTGCTCTTACTCTCTATATACTGTACATTATATAGAGAATATGAGCAGTCTTACCACACTTCCCCAGAGTACTCCTGATGATATCCTTTCTCTGACAAACACTTGTCATTGAGGACAATGTACTGGATTCTATTACATAAGAAGTCTTCTAGTCACTCACATATCTGGGAAGCTATTCAGTATGCTTTGACCTTTCTTAACAGTCTGCAGTTGGGCACAGTGTCAAAAGCTTTCTATGAATATGGAAAGTGCCTGTGGCCCTTTATCCATGGTTCACAGGATATCATGTGAGTGAAGGGCAAGCTGAGTTTTGCACAAGTGATGCTTTCTAAATCTGTGCTGATTTATGGACAGAAGCTTTTCCATCTCAAGGAAATTTATTATATTCAGGCCCAGAATATGTTCAAGAATTCTACAACAAACCAGCATTGAAGATATTAGACTGTAATTTTGTGGGTCTGGTCTTTCATCTTTTTTACAAACAGGAGTCACCTACACTTTTTCCCATTCCCTTAGGACTTTGTGCTGAGCAAGAGATTTTTGATAAATGAAAATTAAATAAAGGGTCTATGCCATAGATTTCTTCCTGTAAAACCACATTGGGAGTCCATCTGGACCTGACAACTTACTTATTTTAAACCCTCAGTTGCTTTTTTATGGCAGGGATGCCTATTACTATGTCCATACATGGTGTCATAGCGATTTTCAAACGATCGTATGTTTGTATGAACCAATGTGTGAATGATTTCTTAAACACAAAAGTGCAAGAAAATGCTATTTAAATGTTTTACTAGCTTTACTAGCTAAGCATACTTTATTATATAAATTCTAGAAACATACACACTTTGTTTGATGTCCCAGGTTACACATAAACATGTTAAAATGCGAAAATATCCTAATTTTTTTTTTTATTCCAAGGACAGAATAACCATTGGAAGACACCAGCTGAGAGACAAGGTTTTAATCCTACTTATATTGCTTAAGTGAAAAATCTATAAATCAGTGTCACAGGTTCCATCAGTGCTTATGAGGATGGCAGAAAATTTAGGAAGGAGATTTTATAGCCATGAAACTATTCCCAGCATTTCTAATGAAAGCTTTTAGGCCTTTAAACTGGGGAGATGAAACATTAATACATGTTATAATGATATATAAATAGTCAATGTGGTACTACAAAATATACACTCCTGGAAATGGAAAAAAGAACACATTGACACCAGTGTGTCAGACCCACCATACTTGCTCCGGACACTGCGAGAGGGCTGTACGCACGGCACAGCGGACACGCCAGGAACCGCGGTGTTGGCCGTCGAATGGCGCTAGCTGCACAGCATTTGTGCACCGCCGCCGTCAGTGTCAGTCAGTTTGCCGTGGCATACGGAGCTCCATCGCAGTCTTTAACACTGGTAGCATGCCGCGACAGAGTGGACGTGAACCGTATGTGCAGCTGATGGACTTTGAGCGAGGGCATATAGTGGGTATGCGGGAGGCCGGGTGGACGTACCGCCGAATTGCTCAACACGTGGTGCGTGAGGTCTCCACAGTACATCGATGTTGTCGCCAGTGGTCGGCGGAAGGTGCACGTGCCCGTCGACCTGGGACCGGACCGCAGCGACGCACGGATGCATGCCAAGACCGTAGGATCCTACGCAGTGCCGTAGGGGACCGCACCGCCACTTCCCAGCAAATTAGGGACACTGTTGCTCCTGGGGTATCGGCGAGGACCATTCGCAACCGTCTCCATGAAGCTGGGCTACGGTCCCACACACCGTTAGGCCGTCTTCCGCTCACGCCTCAACATCGTGCAGCCCGCCTCCAGTGGTGTCGCGACAGGCGTGAATGGAGGGACGAATGGAGACGTGTCGTCTTCAGCGATGAGAGTCACTTCTGCCTTGGTGCCAATGATGGTCGTATGCGTGTTTGGCGCCGTGCAGGTGAGCGCCACAATCAGGACTGCATACGACCGAGGCACACAGGGCCAACACCCGGCATCATGGTGTGGGGAGCGATCTCCTACACTGGCCGTACACCACTGGTGATCGTCGAGGGGACACTGAATAGTGCACGGTACATCCAAACCGTCATCGAACCCATCGTTCTACCATTCCTAGACCGGCAAGGGAACTTCCTGTTCCAACAGGACAATGCACATCCGCATGTATCCCGTGCCACCCAACGTGCTCTAGAAGGTGTAAGTCAACTACCCTGGCCAGCAAGATCTCCGGATCTGTCCCCCATTGAGCATGTTTGGGACTGGATGAAGCGTCGTCTCACGCGGTCTGCACGTCCAGCACGAACGCTGGTCCAACTGAGGCGCCAGGTGGAAATGGCATGGCAAGCCGTTCCACAGGACTACATCCAGCATCTCTACGATCGTCTCCATGGGAGAATAGCAGCCTGCATTGCTGCGAAAGATGGATATACACTGTACTAGTGCCGACATTGTGCATGCTCTGTTGCCTGTGTCTATGTGCCTGTGGTTCTGTCAGTGTGATCATGTGATGTATCTGACCCCAGGAATGTGTCAATAAAGTTTCCCCTTCCTGGGACAATGAATTCATGGTGTTCTTATTTCAATTTCCAGGAGTGTATTATTAGGTGCCATACGCTGGGACTAAAAAGTCATACAACAAAATGAAAAGTTTTAGTCCCCACTATCATGCCAAAAATGCTTCCAGTTGCAGAGTCTGTGATACTATTTGCTATTGATGGAAATGTGGAAGGAAAGTAGAATTGAGGTCAACATACATGGTGTTCAGAAATTCCCATTAGAAACTTCTAGGACTTGTAGAGGGAAGTGAGTATATAATTTTTGGATAGGAACCTATGTCTGGAAACATACTGTTTTCATTCTGCAATGGTTTCAAGAAAGATGTGTAATGCATCCACATCTGCCAAGGGAAAGTCTTAGAGTTGCTTGATCTGGTATGCAATAGTGTAGACAGCATGATGTGTACTATGTCAGACGGTCACCTGTTGTCACATAACTTTAATTTATGAGACTCCTGTAGAAACACAGGAAGATCTGCTGACATGAGTACTAGAAATACAAGAGACATCAGGTGGGATGAAGAGTGTATACCAGAACATGCTTTGTAGGTACAATGTCTGTAACAACATTGGTGGTTGCCACATCAAGGCACTGTTGCAATGCATCAGTACAGTGGATGATTTGTTATGGTTCCTTTCGAATTGTTACCTAACAGTTGTACTATGTCACACCTAATTCAGTTCTTCTGATAGAAGTGGATTGGTTAAACATCTCAACTGAAACCACCACAGACTGGAAATGCTGTGTTTCCGGACATGGGTTCCCGTTCAAAATATTATGTACTCTCTCCCCTATATAAGTTCTAGAAGTTTTTAACAGGAATTTTTGGACACCCTGTAGACAGAAAACTTGCTAAACCACAGGTGGATTGAAGAAAGAATTAGCTAATATTCAAAAGCCCCATTATTCAACTAATCTGATTTTGAAAAAGCATAAAAAATCTAAATGCAGATGACGGCATATGGATTTCAACTGCTCTCCTACTGGGCATAGGCAACGGTTGTCTCCTGTTCAGATGTTGGTATTAGTTGGCATATGGTACTAAAACTGCGTCAAAACCAACTCTCCAGAACATGACTGTCATCAACCCTGAAATAAATAATATAAATCTAAAAGCTACAACAACACTTAGATGTGTTCTAGTGATTAAAGTCAAACCAGTCCAATTTAATATCTGACACAGCATTCTTCCACTGTCTTTTAAAACCAATATCAGTTTATGATATGGAGACTGGCTATAACAGAGCCTATAGTTAAATAAAAATTGTGATTTTTGATCTCTCAAACATAGTGTGCACTTAAATATATCTTTGTGTTTGACTAAAACTGTGAGTAGAACCAGGATTCACTCTAAAGTTGCCTGAACATCTTGCTCAAGCACATCTCTCACAATGAATAAAAGCTTCTGTCTGTTCTAGCAACAACACATTTTCATCAGGACTAGCAGCCTTTGATAGAACAATAAGGAAAAGTCCTTTAACACTGTGGATGAGTTTATGGATTGTTTGAAACTAATAAACATATTGTTACAGAATGATACTTGCAATTGTTGCATGAAACATGCTCATGTTGTTGATTTGTAGAACAGTACTTGTAACAGGTATAGACTCTTGTTTAGGGCCTGTGAAGCATACAGTATTATTCTGCCATACATATTGATTTAGGTAAACACTATGTGAGTGAATGCTTACATTGTGGATTATAAAAACTCATCCAAAGTAGTTGTAATAATACCTGGTCTTCTGATCTTTTCATGTATTTAATGGTTGCCCAAATATTTTCCAATTTAATAGTTAATATATACACAGACAGTTGTAATATGACACTGTCATCACATTTTGCTGTCAGTAGCCAATGGATTTATGTTCCTGATTTCTCAGATCTCTAAAAACTAGATTACATCTCATTGTTGTTCCCCAAATGAAATCAGATTTATCAATGTACCATTCAATTAAAAATCTATAACAAATCAAAAAATCAAATGAAATCGAGTTTTTATTCACTTAAAACATTTGTTCATCATCTAATTCTGATAATTCCCACTGTTTCTCTAATAATTCTATGTTATTACAAGTGTCTGAAACTGTATACTGTAACAGGAACTAACTTCTGAAGTATAATAACATTTCCCATTCCACATTCTCAATGTTTCCTTAGGTAAATTACATCAAGAGACTTGAATGACTGTTAGACAACAAATTAATGTTACAAGTCAGTACAAACTTTGCATTATTTGTGTATTTAACAAATAAGTTGAAAATAAACAGTTATTACAAGTGACCATGTGTCCTCCCAGGTACTTTTAATACCATATCAATCAGATAAACTTCATATATTGTAGGTTTCACATATGAAGATTACTATGTATTATCATATAAATTTACAGTGTTTCACTTTCTAGAAGTAATCTTTAACTCACTAACACTGAACAGGGTGTTTTGTTTGCTACTAAACCCAATATGTCAAGAAAAAGTTGATAACAATGAATATATTACAACAGAAGCTCCTACAGGCTTACCTCATAAAGTAAGAAATGTGGTGGCATCTTAACATGTTCTGAATGTGGTTGATATCTGCATCCAGGCACACTGAACCCACGTTATCAAATGTTGCTGTTAGTACATCTGCTGACATTGTTCACATGTTTCCATTTACATGTGCTTTCAGTGCATCCCTGCTTCACAGTCTGTTTGCATAAACTCTCCCATTAAGCTAGCCCACAGATATTAATTAATTGGTTTCAGGCTAGATGAGGATGGTGTTCGAACTTGCTTCAAAATAATATGGTCACCAAGGAATAACTGAATTTCAACCATTCTAGAGTATGATGTGTGGGTTATCACTCCATCCTGCAGGAAATATCCAATGAAGAGTTCTTCATTATCAAACTTATTTGAAAAGCCATTGCACATTTTCATAGATGCAACTCTGTTAATGACTGAATAAAGAAGTAGTGAAGAGAGTGGGTGGACAGCTATGAGCTGCTATAGAAACCTTCAGAAAGCACATATTTTCTTGGAATGGATGGATTTTTCTTTTAATTTTCATGCTCAAGTTTTACTTGTCCAAATTTACAATGTCTGAGAACTAACCCACTCTAGAAGTGAAACCATATCTCATTCACATTGCATGACCATTACTGGAAAAACGTCTAATATCATCAGTAGTTCCTATTTAATCAGGCTTTATTAACTGAAGGAAAAAGTTGTGGGGTATACATGAAATTTCACTTTTTTTAAACACAAAAACATGCACTAGTAGTAATTCTGCATCCTATGAAGCTTGTTGCAGCAATGTGTTAGAAGATTCCAGATTTCAGTTCTTTGTATGCTTAATCCTTATGCAACATTTCATCTTCTGCATGCTCATTCCTTCAAGAATCCTGAGTTTAAAGTGCTACCAGAAAGACACAAATGGAATTAAATGTCAGATGCCTCAACACTTGTTAAGCTACTGATGTGAAACTAAAAATTTTGATTTCTGCGAGAGGCAAATATAAAACTTTCACTTTTTCACAAAATATAGATGCATTTTTTATAATTACCCTGGTATAGTTCTTTACCACAACAGAAACCAAAAGTTGGGAAAACTATTACATTGTGCAGCTCATATCATCTAAATTCAAGACTCAGATTAAGGATAGCAGAGGTGAATTATGCAGCAAACACAGAGGTGGTCACAAACTAGTTGACTAGCTCTAGTTTTGCTACAATAAGTAGGTACAGTGTAAAAATTGATACTTCAATTTCAGGTTCAGTAGCAAGTGAAACACCCTGCACCATTATATTAGTTTTCTGAAAAACCACATTGGGAGAAAGCTGATTTCTATATCATAACTGTCAGAAAGAAAACACTTTAGTACACTCCTCTTTTCAAGCATACAGAGTGAAGTTTCAGGAAATTCTGTCATCTTTAAATCTACTTAAGAATACACTGAGGTGCCAAAAGTCATGGGATACCTCCTAATATTATTTTGGAGCTCCTTTTGCCTGGCATAGTGCAGATATGACATGGCGTGGACTTAACTTGTTGTTAGAAGTCCCCTGCATACATATCAAGCCATGCTGCCTCTATAGTTGTCAGTATTTGTGAAAGTGATGCTGATGCACAATTTTGTGCATGAACTGACCTGTCAATTAAGTCCCATAAATGTTCCATGGGTGGTCAAATCATTTGCTCAAGTCATCCAGAATGTTCTTCATAGGAACTGCAAACAGTTGCACCCTGGTGACATTGTGCATTGTCCTGTATAAAAATTTCATCATTGTTTGAGAACATTAAATCCATGAATTACTTTGAATGGTATCCTTGTAGCCAAACATACCCACTTCCAGTCAATGATTGGTTCATCTGGACCACAAGACCCAAACTATTCCACGTTAACACAGCCCACACCATTATGGAGACACAACCAGCTTACACAGTGTCTTTTTGACAACTTGGGTCCATGACTCTGTGGGGTCTGCACCACACCTGAACCCTACCATCAGCTCTTACCAACTGAAATTGGGACTCGTCAGACCAGACCATGGTTTTCCAGTTGCCTAGGGTCCAACCAATACGGTCACAAGCCCAGGAGAGATGCTGCAGTTGATGTCGAGAAGTTAGCAAAGACACTCGTATTAGTCATTTGCTGCCACAGCCCATTAATGCCAAATTTCACCACATTTTCCTAATAGATACATTCTCCATACATGCCACACTGATATCTGCAGTTATTTCAAGTGTAATTGCTTATCTGTTAGCACTGACAACTCTACACTAATGCTACTGCTCTTGGCCTGAAGACCATTGGCCATTGAACTGTCCATGGTGAAAGATAATGCCTGAAACTGGGTATCCTTGGCACACTCTTGACACTGTGAATCTCAGGATATTGAATTTTCTAGTGATTTCTTAAAAGAAATGTCACATGTGTCCAGCTCCAATTAGTGTTCCACATTCAAAGTCTGTTAATTACCACCATGCAGCCATAATCATGTCAGAAACCTTTTCACACAAATCACCTGAGTGCAAATGACAGCTTCATCAGTGCACTACCCTTTTCTACCTTGAATATGTGATACTATCACAATCTGTATACAGGGTGTTACAAAAAGGTACGGCCAAACTTTCAGGAAACATTCCTCACACACAAAGAAAGAAAATATGTTATGTGGACATGTGTCCAGAAACGCTTACTTTCCATGTTAGAGCTCATTTTATTACTTCTCTTCAAATCACGTTAATCATGGAATGGAAACACACAGCAACAGAACGTACCAGCTTGACTTCAAACACTTTGTTACAGTAAATGTTCAAAATGTCCTCCGTTAGTGAGGATACATGCATCCACCCTCCGTCGCATGGAATTCCTGATGCACTGATGCAGCCCTGGAGAATGGCGTATTGTATCACAGTCGTCCACAATACGAGCACGAAGAGTCTCTACATTTGGTACTGGGGTTGCATAGACAAGAGCTTTCAAATGCCCCCATAAATGAAAGTCAAGAGGGTTGAGGGCAGGAGAGCGTGGAGGCCATGGAATTGGTCCGCCTCTACCAATCCATCGGTCACCGAATCTGTTGTTGAGAAGCATACGAACACTTCGACTGAAATGTACAGGAGCTCCATCGTACATGAACCACATGATGTGTCATACTTCTAAAGGCACATGTTCTAGCAGCACAGGTAGAGTATCCCGTATGAAATCATGATAATGTGCTCCATTGAGCGTAGGTGGAAGAACTTGGGGCCCAATCAAGACATCAACAAAAATGCCTGCCCAAACGTTCACAGAAAATCTGTGTTGATGACGTGATTGAACAATTGCGTGCAGATTCTTGTCAGACCACACATGTTGATTGTGAAAATTTACAATTTGATCATGTTGGAATGAAGCCTCATCCATAAAGAGAACATTTGCACTGAAATGAGGATTGACACATTTTTGGATGAACCATTCGCAGAAGTGTACCCGTGGAGGCCAATCAGCTGCTGATAGTGCCTGCACACGCTGTAAATGGTACGGAAACAACTGGTTCTCCCGTAGCACTCTCCATACAGTGACGTGGCCAACGTTACCTTGTACAGCAGCAACTTCTCTGAAGCTGACATCAGGGTTATTGTCAACTGCACGAAGAATTGCCTCGTCCATTGCAGGTGTCCTCGTTGTTCTAGGTCTTCCCCAGTCACGAGTCATAGGCTGGAATGTTCTGTGCTCCCTAAGACGCTGGTCAATTGCTTCAAACATCTTCCTGTCAGGACACCTTCGTTCTGGAAATCTGTCTCGATACAAATGTATCGCGCCACGGCTATTGCCCCGTGCTAATCCATACATCAAATGGGCATCTGCCAACTCCGCATTTGTAAACATTGCACTGACTGCAAAACCATGTTTGTGATGAACACTAACCTATTGATGCTACGTACTGATGTGCTTGATGCTAGTACTGTAGAGCAATGAGTCGCATGTCAACACAAGCACCGAAGTCAACATTACTTTTCTTCAATTGGGCCAACTGGCGGTGAATCGAGGAAGTACAGTACATACTGACTAAACTAAAATGAGCTCTAACATGGAAATTAAGCATTTCCGGACACATGTCCACATAACATCTTTTCTTTATTTGTGTGTGAGGAATGTTTCCTGAAAGTTTGGCTGTACCTTTTTGTAACACCCTGTATGTGCATATTGCTATCCCAGGACTTTTGTCATAATGTATTTTAGTAGAAATGCAATATTTTTTAATTTCTCTATCTCCACAACTAACATTAGGCTCTACCCACTAATTGCATTTTAAATGTCTTAACTCCTAATTTTTTTTTCCTTTGCCAGCCAACAAGGACAATGTAAGATTTCTTCAGGAATCACGCAAACAAACAATAACAAATAATGTGGCAAAAACATTTCATCCTTCAATTATCTCTAACAAAAAGGGCAAAAAAACTATTTACTGCACAGCATCTTTGTCTTAGTAGAGGTATCACCCAACAAGGTCATTCTAGAAACTACTATGTAATGGCTCCATTCAGCTCCATTTTGTGCCCCATGCTAAGCCATACAGAATAGTTGAAGAAGACCAAAATCCTCTCTTGTTTACATACTACATCAACAGGGTGTACTAGGAGTCAGCATGAAAGAGAATCTTCGAAGATGTGAAATGAACTTTGAGGTACAGCAACAGACACAAACAATTATTGTGTAAGTGTGATTCCCAAACAACTATCACTCATGAATAGCATTGCAAAATTTTAGCAACTGACTGTTGCTATGAGATGAAGAAGTTTATAGACACACTTTACAACTTTGATGAATTACTTTGTAACTAGATCTTTGATAGCCATATTCGTTTTTCAATTTCTCTAAGCCCTAGTTCATTCCTGTCTGTATCTACAAACTAAACAGCTCATAGCCAAAACAAGACTTTCTTTTATCAGTCATTAAGCAGTTTGTCAATAGTAACTACAAGAACTCGCTAAAGGCAACACACTTTATCTCAGAAAGTACCACAACAAGGAGCACTTTCCACCACCGACCACCAGTAATCAAACCACCAAACACTGCCCATGAGAAATCAATTGGGGTCAGTGCCACCAATTCTTCCTTACCATATGGATTTAAGATTTGAGCAATGTAAGACTCAATAACTCAATACACCAAGTTATATAAGCTCTTAGTGTGTTTTATGAGTTGCCACCTTGGAAACTAAGCCTCTGCTACACATGTCTGCTGCTAGTGGGGTATGGGCAGTCCAAAGACAACATCGGAGGTAAACACCTTGAAGTTTTCCTGTGGGCTTCGACATGGCCTGAAAGTGTCCTGGGATTTGAGGAATACTAACATTTCATATGACTCTTCCAGTGTTTACCCACAGCCCTGTTACACTCATGTTCACGAGGCTTGTTTCAAAACATTATCTTTACCAAAATACTTTGCTGCTAGTGTGTAATACCTGTTACCTACATTTGTGGTATTTCGCCATCAGCAGACAACTTTAGAAGCAAATACTATGTGGTCCAACCAAGGGGTTTGTCATGGCCCTGAAAAGTATTTGGATACTAGTGAATCCCACAATTCAAATTAATGCACCGATATTTACCTCCTGTCAACACAATAAAAATTTGTGGTCATTGCACATTTAAAATTGTTTACCAATGAATGTATTAAAATATACACTTGAGAAAGCCAGAAAGATTTCTGCAGTTTCTAAAAATTGTTTGTTTTAGTACTAATTCCCTACAGCATGTTCTTGATTTTTTTCATTTCATTTCTATATTGACATTGCATCAATAATATTTTACTTCTGAGTGCTTCCAACAAAAAGTCCACAACCATGAAGAAAATATGTTATAATGTTATATTTCACTGAAATTGTATGGAGACATGAAGTTAAGTAGGAGAGCAAAGCAGGTTCTGAAATGAGAGTCGGGAACAGATATAGCTGACATCATGTGAACTTCTGAAAAGTGTAAAAAATGCTCTGTTGTTTCAGCTACACATGAGCAATAAATGAGCACAAAACAGAAATATCTCATGATATCCATTTCAGATTGAGCAAACTGTAAACTTCAGTTCATTGATAGCATATTCGATAGTAACATGTCATCTATGAAACAAACAGCTTAAATTGTGCTTGGGTGATTCATTTGTTACTTCCCATAAGTGTATGGGACGTGTCCAACAATGCAAACATTATACTGTATTAGTTACAGGTGCTGGCTATATATGGGATAGGACTGCAACATTGTTCATTGGTATCATGAAAGCAGTTTGCAGGATATTTAACTAGCTAAAAGCAAAGTGAAGTTTGGCTTCTGACGTAGGGGAGGTACAGAATTAGAGACAACAGAATTCACAAAATTTATATTTAATGCACTAGACCAATGGTTCCAAACAAAGGTAGCATCGCCCATTTCTTGCTGTTGAGATCTAAGGGGCTTTTGTAGTCCATGGTATATTTGGGAGGCATTGGGGATCAACCTAATGATGCACTAAAAATTTTCATGAATACTAAAATGATTGAATGTTTGTTTCAATATGTTCACTTTACTGTCTTCCTTTTTTTGCCCTGATTATAGTCTCTATAAAGATGGAGTATTATTTTCGGATTTATAACTGAAATATTTCCAGTAATTATAGTATTAAAAGTACTCAGCATTATATTTAATGCCCTGCACATAGAATGCCCATACTGAAGCTTACACCTCTCAAATGGTATTAACCCTGCAGTAGTTGCATGGCAAACTGACAGTTCACACAAAGGTATTTTTTCCTTTGCATTTAATATTTTTCACCTAGGAATCACATGACCAGAGTAACTTCCTCCAATCAGCAGCACTACATTACTGCTTTGTTTCATTTGGACTGGAGCAGCGGTGGTGACAAAGCAAGCTGGGATCTCTCTATTTCCTCTTTTGTTTTGCCATCTGTCTCTTTAAATTCATTTTATTTTCATTTTTGCCTAATTCCCATAAAAGAGAAAGGCTGGCTCTCGGTCATAAGGAATATAGCACCAGGTCTAATTTTGTGCTTAGTTTTGTGTACATAATTAATTTTCTAATTTATTTTGATCATTCCTAGTTAATACCTTTTGCTACAGATCATTGTAGGGTGAAATCAATAATTGTTTCATGACTTAGATTCTATTGTTGACTTATAAACAAATATAAATTATGTACTAATTATAAACATTTGGAAGAAGAACTACTACAATTCTTAAAGTATTTATTTGGCTCTGTTCAAAAACATATTAGCAATGCCAGCCCTTAATTAATTCTAAAATAATTACCAGTTTTGTCAAGAGTCTTGTTTGTATAACTATATCTTTTAATTGTTTCTGAACAAGAGAAATTTGTTAACATCGAGTATTGATTTAAGTGTCAGGAAGTCGTTTCTGAAAGTATTTGTATCTAGTGTAGCCATGTATGGATGTGAAACATGGACGATAAATAGTTTGGACAAGAAGAGAATAGAAGCTTTCAAAATGTGGTGCTACAGAAGAATGCTGAAGGTTAGATGGGTAGACCACATAACTAATGAGGAGGTACTGAATAGGATTGGGGAGAAGAGAAGTTTGTGGCACAACTTGACTAGAAGAAGAGATCAGTTGGTAGGACATGTTCTGAGGCATCAAGGGATCACCCATTTAGTATTGGAGGGCAGCATGGAGGGTAAAAATCGTAGAGGGAGTCCAAGAGATGAATACACTAACAAGGGAACCTCCTCATCGCATCCCCCTCAGATTTAGTTATAAGTTGGCACAGTGGATAGGCCTTGAAAAACTGAACACAGATCAACTGAGAAAACAGGAAGAGGTTGTGTGGAACTGTGAAAAAATAAGCAAAATATACAAACTGAGTAGTTCAAGGGAAGATAGGCAACATTAAGGATGATAGGAACGCAGGAGTGCCGTGGTCTCGTGGTAACGGGAGCAGCTGCGGAACGAAAGGTCCTAGGTTCAAATCTTCCATTGAGTGACAAGTTTACTTTTTAATTTTCAGTTTATGTGACAAACCCTTATGTTTTCATCACTTTTTTGGGAGTGATTATCACATCCACAAGAAAACCTAAATCGGGCAAGGTAGAAGAATCTTTTTACCCATTCGCCAAGTGTACAAGTTAGGTGGGTGGACAACATATTCCTGTCATGTGACGCACATGCCGTCACCAGTGTCGTATAGAATATATCAGATGTGTTTTCCTGTGGAGGAATTGGTTGACCTATGACCTTGCGATCAAATGTTTTCTGTTCCCATTGGAGAGGCACATCCTTTCGTCTACTAATCGCACGGTTTTGCGATGCGGTCGCAAAACATAGACACTAAACTTATTACAGTGAACAGAGATGTCAATGAACGAACGGACAGATAATAACTATGCAAAAATAAAGAAAGTAAAATTTTCAGTCGAGGGAAGACTTGAACCAAGAACCTTTCGTTCTGCAGCTGCTCACGCTACCACGGGACCACAGCGCTCCTAATCTCACGTAGTCCATTATGTTGCTTATGTGGCTCATTGACTACTCAGTTTGTATATTTTGCTTATTTTTTCACAGTTCCACACAACTTCTTCCTGTTTTCTCAATTGATCTGTGTTCAGTTTATCAAGGCCTATCCACTGTGCCAACTTATAACTAAATCTGAGGGGGGTGCAATGGGGAGGTTCCCTTGTAAGCAGATTCAGAAGGATGTAGGTTGCAGCAGGTACTGGGAGATGAAGAAGCTTGCACAGGATAGAGTAGCATGGAGAGCTGCATCAAACCAGTCTCAGGACTGAAGACCACAACAACAACAACAACATCTTTTAATTTCATTATTTAAATAAGTAATTCAGCCTAACCTTTGTGGTAGAAGGAACTGCTAAAAAGGAATTTTTTGATTTATTCAGTTAATTGAATGAGTTATGTTTTAATTGTAATTTCTGTAACTTAAACAGTGAACAATGTATAGTTTCAGTGTCTATTATTGTGAGGATATATATAAAGGACTGATTTTTGGTTCTGATACAGTCAGTTCATGGCCGATTTTCAGACATGAAACATGTATTAGTTAGATTAACGACAATGCATCAACTTAACAGTGGGATAAGTGTAACACAAATAGGCCATGTTTTAGAACAATTAATGATAATATCTGTTTAATTTATATGAAAAATAGTGTCACACATATTGTATTATTCTGCAAGAACTGTGAACTGTTTGGTTAGGTTTTTGCTGCTCATAGATGTTCAACAGCAAACTATTGTAGCAGTATGCTGACATGCCTGCAACCTATTAATGTTGATTTAACAATAGTGAACTGGCCATATAACTGCGTAATATTGAGTGAGTGTGAAGAGTGAAAGTAAAGAATTGTGAAATGCAGTTGTGCAACTTTTGGCTACATGATTTATAGTAGTCAGTGTTGAACATCCACTTTCACCTTTTTAGCCAGTATAACAATGCAGGACATCAACACCAAGGACTATCAATGAAGAAATAAAGAAGTCAAATGTCATACAGTGGTGGAGTGGTTGACAATTATGGAGTGACAGTCCCATGTGAGCAACAGCATTTGATATAATTTGCGTTGTTGCCTCTAGGAGATATAGTAAAATGTAAGCTATTATAGCTATATTATAGTTTATTTTCAAGCACTTATTATTGCAGTGTTACTTTCTATTACTTACATGGTATTGTTAGGTACAGGTTAGTTAATTGTTCTGTTTGTATTCTTTCATAGTATGGAATTGCCTCTGGAATTCATGAAGCCAAGTAGCATTCAGAGGCTTCAAACATGTTTTTCATAAGAAAATTTTTTACTCATGTATCACATACTCCTAAGAAAAGTGAACATTGTGAACTTGTATCCAGTCTCCATCATGACGATAATATTCATGAAGAGACAGGCAAAGCAGAAATGAAAGGTATGTATAACAAGATGAAATGGAATGTAGCCATTTGTGACAAGTTCTGTGCTGTTTATAATTGTGCAAGACACACTCCCTGATGGCCTATGGTCAGGTTTTATTTCCTTCTGAGTGTTGAAGTTATCAATTATTTATTAATTCATGCTGCTAGGAACCAGACAGCTTCACTCAACAAAGGGATTTTCTGCGTTCCATAGATCATGAATACGACACTTCATAATGAAGTGGAATGTGTCAGGTTAATAAAAGGTGTCTATACAAGATATTACATTAGACAAAATATTACATGACACTCAATAATGTTTTTGGAGGTTGGGAAATTACCCACTTACTATATCCAAAAATTCATCTAATGAGTAGAAGGAGTTGCCATTAAGAAATTCTTTTAATTTCCTTTTAAATGCTATATGGCTATCTGTCAGACTTTTGATGCTATTAGGTAAGTGACCAAAGACTTTTGTGGCAGCATAATTTACACCCTTCTGAGCCAAAGTTAGATTTAACCTTGAGTAGTGAAGATCCTCCTTTCTCCTAGTGTTGTAGCCATGTACACTGCTATTACTTTTGAATTCATTCGGATTGTTGATAACAAATTTCATAAGTGAGTATATATATATTGTGAGGCTACAGTGAAGATTTCTAGCTCTTTAAATAAGTGTCTGCAGGATGACCTTGGATGAGCTCCAGCAATTATTCTGATTACATGCTTCTGTGCAATGAACACTCTTTTACTCAATGATGAGTTACCCCAGAATATGATGCCATACAAAAGCAGAGAATGAAAATAGGCATGGTTAGCTAATTTACTCAGATGTATATCGCCAAAATTTGCAATAGCATAAGTAGCTGAACTCAAATGTTTCAGCAGATCCTCAGTGTGTTTTTTTCCAGTTCAACCCCTCATCAATGCATACACCTAGAAATTTTGAATATTCTTCCTTAGCTACCGATTTCTGATCGAAGCCTATATTTATTAATGGGGTCATTCCATTTACTGTGTGGAACTGTATATACTGTGTTTTGTCGAAGTTTAATGAGAGCCCATTTGCAGAGAACCACATAATGATTTTCTGAAAAACATTGTTTACATTTTCACCAGTTAATTCTTGTCTGTCGGGTGTGATAGCTATACTTTTATCTTCGGCAAAAAGTACCAGCTTTGCATCTTCGTGAATATAGAATGGAAGTCATTAATATATATTAAGAGCAGCAGAGGACCCAAGACCGAACCTTGTGGCACCCCATTCTTGATTGTTCCCCAGTTTGAGAAATCACCAGTTGTTTGCATATTATGTGAACAGTTTATTTCAACTTTCTGCACTCTTCCAGTTAGGTATGATTTAAACCATTTGAGCACTGTCCCATTCATACCACAGTACTGCCATGAAAACTTAAACACAGTAAATTATATATTCACAATAACTTTGTTGATTTTTGTTTATAAATCTGTATTTATCTAGATGTGGACTTACAGTCCATGGTGACTACTAATGGTATGAAAACTGGCATGACTACAGCAAGGTTAAGGGAAGCTCCATGTGAATGTAGCTCTGATCTTATTATTCAGCAGCAAAATGCATAAATACATTATCACATGTTGTGGCCATTTCTTAATGTACTCAAAAACTGATGTCAGACTTGACCACTGTATTCATTACTCAGATGTCATCACATAATGTAGACCATATACTTTGTATCCATACTTGACAAATCACTTTTATTTTACCTAAGAATGTGTTATAGGTATTTCAGCCTTTGAGAATGGTGTTAGGCTGAAACGCATAAGGAAGTATAAAAATAATAAATATGGAGGTCAAGACTAATATCAGTTTTCAAGTGCTTTTTATTAAGGAAACAAGGAACAAACTAGACAACAAATGCAGCTTTGGCAAAATCCATTGAGAAAGATACAAACAACAGAAAAAAATCAGGAGGCAGATTGCTGATCTGAACTCCCAAAGGTGTTTCTCCAACAATGATGTAGTTTGGTTTAAGCCATGACAACAGCTGAACTGGATGCTTGGTCTAATAGCACCAAGTGATGTGGTGCTTTGGTAAGATAATGGACTCATACTTGGGAGGGCAGCCACTCAGACTTAGTTTTTCCATGGTCATGACAAGATTAACATAGAGGCACAATATTGAATCACTGCACGGAAACATGTGCTATGACCCAACAAAGCTGGAAAACTATGAGTTGTCCTATTGATTTCAAGAACCAATGTTATTAATACTTCTTTCTGGACAAGATTGTTTCCATCAAAACTAAAGCTGTCCATGATAAAGCCACCCTACTGACAGGTTTTTCTAAGTAATTGAAAGAGTCATTCATGTATGAAAGGGAACCAATTTCCTAAATAAAATATTGACTGATGCTCAAAATGGGTTTAGGAAGAATAGATCAACAGAAACAGCAGCTTTCAATTCATGAAAATGGTCTTTAGTGCCTTGTAAATGAATGAAGTAAGCTGTGGGGTATCTGTTTATTTGTCCTTAACATTTGATCCAATCAGCCATGACTAATTGCTTATGATACTTGATTGTTATGAGGTTCAGGGAATGGCCTCCAAATGGTCACGTCCTATTTCTCTGATAAACCACAGCAAGTACAAATATTAAAAACAAGGAATTCCTGTCAGATTACAAAAATTTAGCTATGGTCTGCCCAGGGTTCTGTGTTAGGCCCCTGTTGTTCCTGCTATGTACAAAAGATTTGTCAAACCATTTGACAGCAGCAGATACACTGATGTTTGCTGATGATACAAGCATTTTTATAAACGGATATGCTGAGGATTATCTACAGCAGAAAGTCTCTAAGACATTAAATGAGGCAGGAAAATGATTTAGGGAGAACACTTTGGTCATAAATAAGGAAAAACTGTAACATTAACTAGAAGCTGCATAAAAACTGAATTATGGAACTGTACTATTGGCCAAGCTCCATACACAAAATTTCTAGGCATATGGATGGATGGGCACTTCAGATGGGAGAAGGACCTAGAAGTTTCTAATAAAAAACTAAGTAAATCCTGTTATGTGCTAAGAATGCTGAAGGACTGTTACGACATTGAATCATTGTTGTGTTACTATTCTGCTTATTTGAACAGCTTGTTTAGATATGGTATGATCTTCTGGGGAAATACAAGTAGGGCAAAACAAATTCTCAAATTTTGAAAAAGGAATTCCAGAATAAGAAAGAAATTCCCCATAGAGAGCAATGCAAGGGAATATTTAAGTATTTGAAATATGACTCTTCCTGGTTTAAGTGTTTATGAAAGTGTGTCCTTTCTCAAACTCATCAGGATATGTCAGTGTTGAACAATTGGGTCCATAACCACACAAGAAGAAACAGAGATGATTTTTACAGACACACCCATAAAAAGGCCCCTTACCTGAAAAGTGTATGTTATCAAACTAAAATACTCTTTAGTGCATTGCCTGTAGCAACAAAGAAAATTAAAGATTTCCATAAATTCAAAGTAGAGCTAAAACAGTTAGCAATAACACATAGCTTTTATAACATTGAATAATATCTTAACATGAAGAAGTAAAATTACTTACATTTACTGACATAAGATGATTATATTTATATGTAATTTTGTAAGCAACCTAAATATAAGAAGATTTTTTCTAACTAGCCCTGGTTATGAATTGATTGCATCCATACAGCATATATTATTAAAAGATGAATAAAGATATTGAAATGAATGAAACTGAGCTGAACAGGTGTCTGTGATGGTGATTTTTCTTTCTGAAAGGGTGGTAATGATTAATCTAAGAATGGAAAGGGGGATGATATACCATGAAAGGTTAGGAACTTATAAATATTTCTTATTATGAGGCAGCCACAGCCATATAAGTTCATTTTGTACAATGAAAAAACTGCACAACAGTTGTTTAATCCACAATCTTTTATTGTGTA
This sequence comes from Schistocerca piceifrons, assembly GCF_021461385.2. NCBI lineage: Eukaryota > Metazoa > Arthropoda > Insecta > Orthoptera > Acrididae > Schistocerca > Schistocerca piceifrons. The sequence continues at coordinate 389,415,027 of NC_060149.1, read as the reverse complement.
CATGACCAGTTTCAGAACACTTAAAGTTCCATCATCTGCTGTAAACTGTAATAATGAAAACATTGTGTTACATGAGAATGGGAGGGGATTCTCAGGCTTGAAACAGTAGATAAGGAACTATGTGGTTAAAATTGCTAAAATGAATTAAAATAAATTAAAAGAGAGAACAGGATGTTACTTACAAATAAAATTACTTAAGCATCTGAGGCCATTCTTACCCCAGTAATATCATGAAACTGAAGGTTCCATACCAAAAGGATAAGAGGGACCTAGAAAAATCTGAAAACAGACATCACAGCTGGACTCAGTGTAGTGCAAACATGGAGTATTACTTTCGTATGATTGACTGCTTTAATGCTACCTATGTATACATTGTTTAATGACACACTCTATTTCCTTGTGAGTTTATCACAGTTGGATTGCTGGAGTAAGAAATAAATAAACAAACACCACAAGTCAACAGAATCTTGAAACATGTAAGATTCAGTAAAATATGTGTGTATGGGGGGAGGGGAGAGATTACATGTTGCATGGAATTACTTACACAAATTCCATAAAAACTGTTTGGCAATGCTGTGCAACCAGTAACACAAACAGGAAAACTATGTAGTAATCAGTACTAGCCATGAATACTGAGGCCACACATGACCCACAGAGTGGAATGGTATGAAACAGACATGTGATTGGTAAACTGTTTAGACTGGAAAAGCAGAAATTAACAGCAAAAGAAAATGGAACCATCACAACATTAAGAGAAAATACGACCCGTACAAAAATAAATAAATATGTTATAAGGACACGTTAACCTCCCTGTATAATGTCATAACTAAATAAAATATTTTTGTGATACAAGTCTGTGCATTCATTAATTGTATCAACATGATGGGAATGAAGATTTATTAAGATTTCAATGTCTTCCAGGACATTGAGTATCTGACCTTTCTCTGCAGTGTATAAGACAATTGAGTTATTGCTAACCTGCTGTGGCTGATGTTAGTTGTCAATTATATGCATTGTCTAAGCTAACCAGGTCTTTACCAATACAACTGCTCTTACACAATTGGCCTTTTATGATTTTTTTCATGCAACCTTTGATTCCATGACAGCATTGGGGTGAGGATAGCATCTGGTGGTTAAGATATTTTATTTGTGAGTAACACCCTGTTCTCTCTTTTAATTTATCTTAGTTCATCTGAGAAATTTTAGCCACTAGTTCCTTACCTGATATTGAGGATCCCCTCCCACTGTTGTGTAACACAATATTTCCATTATTACAGTTTACACTAGATGATGTCAATTGAAGTGTTGCAAAACTAGTCATGTACACAATTAAAGGTTGTGGATTAAGCAGCTGTTGTGCATTTTATTCATTTTCAGAACTTATGCACTAGACAATAATGATGATGTCACAGGTATACTTTAAGGTGCATCTAAAGTCTTTAACAATATTTACCATTGCATTCAATTAGGAATAAGAAGTGTAGTGAATGACAGGTTTTGACCACATCTATAAAACAAGATGCATATAACAGAGATATCACAGATCCCAAATGAAGCAAAATTTTTCTGAAAAATTTTTAATATTCAAAATACATTTATATAGAAATTTCTTTGGCCACACCTTAGGAACATTACTATTCTTAATACAAATATGTGACTTTCCAGACAGTTTACTACAAGGGGAAAATTTTCTCATGATAGCAACACTGCAGAAAGAGATAAATCCCCACAGTTCTTGGAAGACATAGTAAATGCTTCCAATTGTTCAACGTGCAGTCAACTAATATTGTACAAACTGAAAGCAAAAATAATAAATTTTGGCTTATGGATGAATCCACAAACTGTGGAAGAAATACAAAAATTTTAAAGATGAGTACCAAGTGTCAGTTGTTGCGGATTAAGTACACAACTGCAGTATGAGAGAGAGTGTCATTAGCATTTTAATCCATCAAGGACCTGTTACAAGTGTATGACAGTGAATGTTTCTCAATTACAAACTACCTCTATTTACTCTCTGTCCTTAGCTACAGATTCATTTTTGGGAAAATCATATGCACAAAATATGAATAAAATTTTCAAACTACAGAAAGTAATAGCTTAAAATAACAACTTGTCTCACTGAAAATACCTATAAAAGAGCTTATATGGAGCTGAGACATGGATGCTGAGGAAAGAGGAATAAAGAAGAATAGAAGCATCTGAGATATAGATTTGTAGGAGAGTGGCAGGAATAAAATGGGTAGACAAATTGAAAAATGAGTGGGTGTTGAGACGATTTGGGGAAAAGAGAGAAAATTTAAAGGTACTCAGGAATAGGAAATGCAATTTTCTTGTGGACTGGATGCGAAGATATTGTTTACTGACAGTTGCAATGGAAGGAACTGTGAATGGAAGAAGAACAAGAAGAAGAAGAAGAAGAAGATGAAGAGGATGCAGAAGATAGCAGATAATGGAATGTATAAGGATTGAAAACAATTATGAGGAAACAAATATGATAATAAATGATAGGACTGGATGGAGAGCTACATGTGAGAACTTGCCCTAGGACACAACACTGGTGATGATGATGGATTCCAAAGACACCGTCTGATTACATCTGCCTATCCATTATGAGCATTAAGAAAATATTAATAATCATTGCACTAACAGCTCTGGCCATGATCATGGAACAACAAATTTACTTAACTTAAACTCATCAACAACAAATAAATTAAAAACTCAAAACTAGATTTCTAATAATGTATTAGAGTTACAACCAACTATCCAAGCATATTGCATAGACAAATAATACCAATAAATTTAAAAAAGGCTACTTCTTAAACAATAGGCCTACATACTACATAGTGAAGGTTTAATTAAATATCCCATGGTAAGTAGTTGGTAAAAATATATCAAACAACTCATAAAACATCTCATAAAAGTTTGGTAGGTATGAAGATGCACTGATAAAGCAAGTGTCGAATGAAGGGTAATGCGCAGAGACCTTTAACTTGCAGCTGTGAAATTATAGCAACCTTTTGACTGCTGTTTGTGTACAGTGTGTAATAAACAATAAATTCAACATAATGTAGCCAGAAGGCCTTTATAACATGCTGCAGCTTTCCCAGATATGATTTTAAAAAGTACGCACTTTTTTTTTTTCGTTTGGGGTCAACAAATGCAACACCTGTCACCTATTCAGCTTCTTCATATACGGATTTTATTTTAGAAAGTTATGTGTTTGTTCATATGAGATATATCTCTTGAATTTTAATGTGAATGTCTCCAGAACATGTTCCATACCTACATACCTCAAGTGATCTAATTTAAATTAATTTATCCACCACTAAGCAATCTTGAGTGTTGGTATAGGGTCCTCATGAATTTCTCTGAATGGAAAATCTGATTTCAGTATATCACAGAGTTAAAACTCATTATTTACATTTACTTAGTTAATTTGTGACATGTTTTGAAGGTATTTCACATGACTTTTATTAAAATGATGTGGTATGTATGAACAAAATGCTTTTGTTTCTTGAATATACATTTACAATATGATTGAGGGTGAACACAACATATGTACTGGCCAATTACAAGTTACAAAAATAAGTTACAAAATAGCACAATGGCTTAAAGGTAATAACTAATGATACACTTACATTATCCTCTTCTCAAATGGTGTTGAATTATTTATGATGAAGTTTGTTAATTGTGAAGGAGTGAATAAAATGCCTATGTTCTTGAAGAGCCATTACAGCATGATTGTTATCCCCACTGTTTGCTTTTTTACCATCCAAACCTTTTTTTTTTCTAAGTGATGGGGTACCCGATGAAATTATGCTATAAGTAACTAATGAGTGGAACTATGCAAAGTATTTTAAGATATTGATTTCATTTTTTCCAAACCTAACAACTTTTACAGCATATGTCCAAGTTAATTGCAACATCGGGAGGTAACAGAGAGTGTGTGTGTGTGTGTGTGTGTGTGTGTGTGTGTGTGTGTGTGTGTGTGTGTGTGTGTGCGTGTGTGTGTATTTTTTTTTTTTGGGAGGGGGGGGGGGGGGGTTACCAGCTCACAAAGGCAAATACCTGTGGTTATAGGCATCAAGTGACTCCATTACATTAGGAGAAATTCAAAATAACAGCATTGAAGGACATCAAAATGACAGACATTCCCAGTTCCTATTACAATACTAGAGGAATAAATTAGATCAGCTTACTTCATCAATACATGGGGGGGGGGGGGGGGGGGCTAAAAATTGTATTAAATGAGTTGTTAATTTATTTGTAAGCTCTTAGTAGCTGGAGAGAAGTTGATGTCATTTGTCTGCCTGAACACTATGATAGAACACAATGATAGAAAAACTTTATGTAAGTGGTTATAAGTTAGCTGCATATTCATGCAGAGTCAGTATGGATTAAGGAGGAGTTGTCACATTCATAAAAAGGTATATAAATACAGAAATAAGTAAAATCTCTATATTATATACAGTTTGGAAAAACAAAAAAATGTAGACGGGGGGGAGTTTACACTGAACCTAATACTAACTCTAAATTCTGCTTGTTTTGTAATGAATTTGTATCTATTTTTAACATGTTTTATTAGATTTCTTTCTTGTCTGTCTGTCTGTTTGGTAAAAACTTTTGCAATTTACTTTAAACTAAATTTCCAGTGACCAATAGACACGAAATTTTAAGCATAGCTGAAAATGTGTTACAATACAAAATATATACATTTTCTTATTGATCTGTTGGCTATGGATTGTGGATGGGGATAAAATAGTTTGGTAATGCCTGACATATCAGCTGCTGTGCAGGACTGGCATGTTGTGTAGGCGGTATCATAATGCATTCCAGACTGTATGTGATCAGCAGGTATGGCTGATCAGAGGGAAGGGAGGGGTAGAGGAACTGGAGGAATTTCACAAAAAAGACTAAAAAGCAAAAAATAGCTGTTTAACTAAAAATAAATTGTTTATGAAACATGTCTTTATATCTGACTAAAAAGTAAAACATAATTTCCCCTAGGCCCATACTGATGGTTTTGAAAATTTTTGCTTGTGAATTTTTAACATCTGTGACAATACTTCTAAGATATGTAATAAAAATATAGGGTCCATGCAATAGATAATGGTTAGGAAGTGAACAATTTATGCATCAGTTATGTATTGCAAGCACCCCACATTTTTCATTATAAATCTTAGAAGTATTGTCATAACTATCAAAAATTCACAATCACAAATTTTTAGGTTACCTGTCTTGAGTCAGAAACCAGTTTGGGGTTAGTAGAAATTATTTTATATCATTTTGGTTGCTTTAAATGATTGATATTAAAAATTTATTTTTAGTTGAATAATTATTGAAAGTAGCTTTCCTAAAAAAATAATTAAATGTCATAATGGCAAATTATAAAAGAAACCTTGGATTACTGCAGGTATCAGTGTCTCTTCACAATGAAAAAAGGACTTGTACAAAATAGTCAAAATAAGTAATGACCTAGATATACTTTCTTATGATAAACAGTACTGTTACGTATTAAGAAAAGTTGTACAAAATCCAGATAGATGCACAGTTTGTCTGAACTGACAGATCAGATAATAAAACAAAATCACTATAGAATATTTTTACAAGAGGGACAGGGAGAGAAGCCATAGATCAGACAATTTCTGTTAAAGAGAATGGGAATACTGTAGAGGACAGTTCATGTGTAGCAAATATTTTTAATAATTGTTTTTTAGAAATAGCTGAGAAAATTGGTCCAAATAGCTAGAAATGAAAGGAAAAATAGTATGCTGAAGAAGTAATACAGAGGACATTTTGTGAATTAAAAACTGATCTTGCATATCAATCTGAAATAGAGAAGATCATCATGACTCTAAAAAGTAAAAGCTCATATGTAGTGGATAATATTTTCAATGAGCCATCAAAAAGTTGTGGGCCTACAGCACGTAATGTTCTTAGCCATTTATGTAACACATCATTAACTCAGGGTTTTTCTGAGTGAAATTGAAATATTCCATTGTTAAACCTTGATAAATAAAAAGTTCGGCTCCACAGACATCAATAACTATTACCCATTGTCACTCATCATTTTCTGCAATTTTTCAGAAGGTAATGTACTCCATGGTTTTCACTCACATGTGTAGTAAAGGGAAACTTAGCTAACCACACTTTGGATTTCAAAAGGGCCATTCTACTGACAAGGAAACATCATCAAGTTGACCTTATATTCTAAAGAGAAAAAGCAAACTTGCAAGATATCAACCATAACAATTAATCCCAAATGAAGATTTAGGCCTCAATGCTGATAGTATATAGCTATCACCTTCTGAAAACACATCTTTTAAACCTTCATGCACTCCAATGGTTTGTCACTTGCTCTGCCCCACTGAAGCCACCTAATGCCCAAACATGAAGTACTCTACAGAGGAGTGACAACCAGAGCCCTCTTATTCATGGTAAGCTGAAGGTGACAGATTAGGAGGCAGGAGGTGGACACACCTGCCCATATTTCGAAATATTTTTTGGGATCATCTTTTTCTACACAGAAAATAGTAAGTACTCATAAAATAGTAAATAATATGAGTACTTAGTATGTTAACTTCATGCACATACATGTTCAATATTTACTTAACAATATTCTTGAATTGATATTCTGCAGCTTTTTATACAGCACAGTCCACCCCCATTAGGTGAGGGGTCAGCATGGCAGAATGCCATAATAAGGGGCCTGTGTTCAGTTCCTGGCTGGGGCAGGGGAGTTTCTCTGCTGAGGGACTGGGTGATGTGTTGTGCTCATCATTATTTCATACCCATACCCATATCTCCAACACACAAGTGGCCCAATGTGGCGTTGGATGCAATAAGTACTTGCCATCGGCGGCCGAACTTCCTTGAATGGGGGACTCCCAACCCACAGTGCTGTACGCTTATTTCCACAGCACTGAGAAAAGTTATAAGGAAATCAAGAAATATGTATGTTAGAGAAGAAATTAACAACTCTGGCAACAAAATAAAATCAATATGGAATGTTGTCAGAAGGGAGACAGGAAAAGTAACCACTGGGGTAGGTAGTATTACTATTACAGAGGACAACACCATCCCAACCAATGGGATGGATTTAACAACCATTTCTTAAGTGTAGGAGAAAAAATTGTGAGAACAGTTCAAAAGAAAAAGGTAGGCAGTACGTGGAAGAGTTTGTTTTGAAAAAAATTAGTCAGATTAAGTTTCACCTAACAACCACTTGTGAAATAAGTAAAATTATTAAATCTTTGAAAAATAAATGTTCTGTTGGAGTAGATGACATCTCTGATAAGATATTACAGCAATGTGGAGCAATTACAGCTGATGTTCTGAGCCACATACGCAGCGCATCACTAACTCAATGTATTTTTCCAGACAGGTTAAAATATGCCATTGTCAGGCCTCTCTACAAAAAGAGGGACACCACAAATGTCAATAATTATCAGCCAGTATCCTTGCTTACAGCATTTTCAAAAATCTTCAAGAAAGTAATGTACTCAAGGGCGGTTAGCCATCTCAACAGTAGTGGGATACTTAGTAAATCACAGTTCGGATTTCAAAAATGCTGTTCCACTGAGACAGCAATATACAATTTCACTGTCCACATAATAGAGTCTTTAAATAGTAAAATTTCACCAATAGGAATTGTCTGTGCCTTGTCCAAAGCATTTGATTGTGTGAACCATGACATTATGTTACAGAAATTACAATTCTACAGTTTAAATGAAATAGCATATGAGTGGTTTACGTCATACCTATAGAACAGGAATCAAAACGTTTCCTTATATGGGTCAAGTGATTTAAATAAGTTTGCCACTTCATCTAACTGGGGTGAAATTACATTAGGTGTTCCACAGGGTTCAATTATGCGTCCCTTTCTGTTCTTGATATATGTGAACGACCTCCCTTCCTATCTGTAACAGGAAGCTGAACTGACACTGTTTGCTGATGATACAAGCATCTTTATTAATCCAGTAAAAGAAACTCCAATTGAAAATAACACAAATAAGGTCTTTGGAAAAGTCATTGATTGGTTTTCTGCAAATGGGCTTGCTCTAAACTTCGAAAAAATGCAGTACATCCAATTTTCTGCTGCAAAAAGTACAGTTCCTTCAATAAATATAACACATCAACAGAAGTCAGTAGACAGGGTAAAGCATACTAAATTTTTGGGTGTACATATAGATGAGAATCTTAATAGGAAAAGTCATATTTTGGATCTTCTAAAGCAACTAGGTTCAGCAACTTTCGCAATCAGAATAATTGCCAATTTTGAGGATATAGAAATCAGTAAGCTAACATACTTTGCATACTTTCACTCAACATTTAGACAAAAAGTATTCACTGCTCAAAACAAAGTAGTTAGAATAATGCATGGAGTTCCTAGTCGCACATCTTGTAAGCATCTTTATAAATGACTGGGAATTCTTACAAAAGCCTCACAGTACATTTACTCACTAACAAAATTGTTCTCAACAATATGGACCAGTTTAAAAACAACAGTGACATTCATGATTATAATACCAGAAAAACGAACGACTTACACTATCCTTTACTCAACCTATCTTTGGCACAGAAAGGGGTAAAATATGCTGCTATAAAATTTTTCAACAAATTACCAGATGAAATAAAATGTCTGACAGACAGCAGTAATAGCTTCAAAAATAAATTGAGATCATGTCTTCTTGACAACTCCTTCTATACCATACATAAATTCTTGAATAGGAATAAATAAATCTATAAATATGGTATATGCATTTTGTGCCAATTAAGAGAATGGGGTAAATAATAGAAATATTTATCTTTAATTCTGTATTGTAATAGGTATATATAAAAAAAACCTTGTTTCATATGTGCATTTCTTGTGCACTTGACATGGTCCGCATCATAACGGCTACTGTACTGTGCGATTGATCAATGGAACACCCAAAATAATAATAATTATTATAATAACTGAATAAACCTAAGCAACTGATGTGTTATTATGAGATGAAGTTAATAATTTTCAATTCACAATATAGTCATGCCAGTCACGCTAATGCATAGTGCATCTCCTGCAAATGTATTTGGCTTTAACAGTGCAGTTTGTTAAACAATCAAAAAATCCAGAAGAGTGATTTCAGTAATTACATAATGTTGTGTTACTTCTTTAATGACACACTCTTTTATTTACATGGTATTTGTGAAATGCAAAATAAAAATGTTCAGAGCAAACTGATCTCCAGCACCAAGTAAAGGCTAGAAACTGTACGCTTCAACATAATAAATGAAGCATGTAACCAATGTGAAAACAAAAATTAGCAAACCTCATATTCACTTGCAGGGTGGTCAGGTGTTTGGTTTTTTATCAGCTTGTTGAATATTTCAGTCTTTGTTTGGTGTTTGATACCAAAGTATGAGGGGATTTTTTTTTAGAATTCCATCCATATCATTATTTCATTTAATGATTTGCAAAACCAGGTCAATAAACATTTGGTGCATAGTGGCCTACTGGTGTGTCCTGTATTCATGACTTTGGTTAATCATGGTCTGTCTCTTTCTTTCTTTACATTCGGCTGTCTCTGCCCACACACCCAACCTATGCAACACACCTGTTAATCAGTTGTACCTCAGAGTTGTACACAATTTTGTTTTCAGTTTATTGAATGCAACATACTTAACCTATTTGTGAATTAATAAATTGAAATAGAAAGGTAACATCTTGATGCTTTTTGTGATTTAAAAAAGGGGTGGCTATAAGATGAAAGATTCTCCAATTGCATTAGCCAAACAAACAACAAACACCAGACAAGATGTTTGGTTTTTTATCTTCTTTAGGTCTACAGAAGGATGGGGTGAAGGATCTTATTCATTACAGTAATGTGAAGAAACACCTTTTATAAGTATGATCAAAATCTGTTTCAAGAAGCATTAGTAAATTTCTTTTTCAAACTTCTGGAGATTTAAAAGAGAAAATATCTACAGCTCATTTAAACCTGTGACATGATACAACATGGACGTAGTTACCGTTCCTCTGACTGTGGTACTAAATTAGATTTCATATGCTATAACAGCAGTGATTTGGGTTCAAATGTGTATTTAGGTATAACAAAAATGGAGGCTCTCACAGATAATGTTTTTGCAACATCTTGTATAGAAACTATTGTAAGAATTTCAATGATCAGAACAATAATTTTAAATATCTGTTGATGCTAATAATTAAGGCAACAGAAACGTTTTCCCAACTGTAGTAACATTCTTTAATGATGAAGTTGGAATAGTAAATTACCTATTAGATTTTTGCAAAGAACCAGCTGAGACATCAGAGCCTGTTATGAATGTCATAACTGTAGCACTCGCAAAACTTCATTTGGAGCTTACTAATGTTTTTGCTTATAGTGCTGAGAATCCTTCGGTCAATTTAGTTGCGTCTGCTTGAAGTTTCAGAGGTTACAAAATCTGAATCTGAATATCCTTAAAGTTAACTGCAATTGCCATATCTTGTGTAATGCAGTTGAACACCGTATGAAATTATTATCTTTTGATGTTGAAAGTCTTGTTTTAAAGGTTTTTAGTGCATTTTCAATCAGTGCTAAATGACAGGAAATGCTTCAAGAATGAAGAAGGTGTGAATGAGTTCAATAAGATTCCAGAATGAAATTCCCACTCTGCAGTGGGGTGTGCACTGATTTTAAACTTCCTGGCAGATTAAAACTGTGTGCCGGACTGAGACTCAAACTCAGGACCTTTGCCTCTCACAGGCAAGTGCTCTACCGTCTGAGCTACCCAAGCACAATTCACAACCCATCCTCACAGCTTTAATTACACCACTACCTCATCTCCTACCTTCCAAACTTCACAGAAGCTCTCCTGCAGACCTTATTTCTTAATTTTTTTTTCAGAAATTCATTAAAGTTCTGGAATCCAAATATGTAAATCCTGTAGAATTGTATAATATTATGGTCACATTGAAAGAGGATACTGAAGCATGTAAGAATGATTATTTCTTCAGGGCAAAAGCTAATCAGAAAATGTTGAAACTAAATGAGGTTAATCAAAATAAATTTAGGAATGAAGGCCTTTTAACCTACTAAAGAGCCAAGGATACTCTTAAAATTGGTTTGACTATGAAGACTCTCATTTTAAGATTTTCATTTACATGTATGTAGGAAAAATAACCCCTACGTAAGAAAAATGTGTACAGGCATCAAAGATGGTGGGTATTGAAGAAGACATTGATAAAGACTTTTTTGTGCAAAGTGATCCAATTACTAAATAAAACTTTGGAATGTTTACAATTACTATGATTTATGAATTCATTGTAGTCTGAAGTTTGCAACATGCAGTGACTTTTACCAAAAAATCAAAGGTAATAAAAATAAATTGATAACTGTGACTAGCAGCAATAAATATAATTTTTTGTGTTTGCTACGTGTTTTATTGTATTCACCCCCCGACCTCAGCTCAACAAATCCTTTCACTACGACAGCTGCAGCAGGGTGGAGCAAGTGACAAACAAATGGTGCATGCTCAACAGTGCTAAAAATGACTGAAACAGAAAAGCCTCATCAAGTACAAGTGTGAATGGAGGTGATGGAATAGTGGCTATGACAGTGACCAGAAGTGGAGGAGGTGCTGATGAAAAGGTGTTCGTTCTGGATTCAGGAACATCATGTCAAATGACTAGTTACCAAGAGATAGTACAAGACTTAGAGATGGGTAACTTTGGAAAAGTGAAACTGGCTGATGGAAAAGTTTCCAATGTGACTGGTAAGAGAAGTGTTATTATGAGAACATTAAAATAATCTGGTGATAAGTCAATCCATTTAATAGAAGTACTTCTGGTGAAAGAACTGGATAGGAATATGTTGTTTGTTAAACAGCTGGACAAGGAAGAAATGTGTATTAGATTTAAAAATGGTGACATCGGTGCATCTGTTGGTAAGGAGCAAGTATTGAGTGGAAGATCATCAAGCACTGCAAATATTACAAAATGAATGACAGTACAGTGATGCCCCACAGCAAAATAATACATTAACAAGTGGAAAGTGGAGCAACAGCCAGTCAAGCAGAAGCTTTGCAGCACCAAACACTTGGACACAGGGTAGTTTTACCTAAAGTATGCAGAACTATTAAGTACAAATAAAAATATGAAGTGTGTCAGCATGGCAAACTGAAAAGATGCCCTTTGAAACCAAGTCAAACTACTGTTGAAAATGTTGTACAACTGGTACGTAGTGATGTAGACTATATTAAACAGATCTCCTTCATTGAGCAATGATCACTCAAGATATTCAGTATTGAGAGTGCTAAAGCATAGAAGTGATGTGTTAATCTTTTGTGGAGCTTAAGGGATGCGCAGAGTGTCAGACCGTGAGGAAACTGCAAAGTTTCCAACAGACAATGGGACAGAGTACTTCAACATCAAATTTGAAGACTTGTTCAATCCAAGTTGTTGTATCATAAAAGCACAGTTTAGTCTCCTCCATCCAACAGAAGAGCTGAGTGCCTGAATTACACACCTATACCCATCTTTAGGTGTCTACTGTTTCAAGGTGGTGCACCAAACACCCTTTGGGGGGCAAGCTCTGATGTTAGCCCACTACATGTGAAATATATGGCCAACTAGATCCCTTGATTGAAAAATCCTATTTCAGGCCTGGAAGAAGAAAGAATTTATTAAAGAAGATTTGAAAATACTCAAAGTTTTTGGCTGCAGACCCTAGACAACATATTGGTATCTGACAAATTCATGGAATGAGCAGAAGAGTGTATTTATCTTGGAGTTGAAGCAAGATCAAAAGGATATCATCTGCAGAGAACTGGAGAGAGAAAAATGCTTCTAAGATTTCATCTTTGACAAGGCTACAGTAAACAAGGAATTGTGTCTTACAGTGGAAGTAAATGTGAGGAGAGTAGACTACAACAGCTCATCCACATAGCAACGAGGTGACAGCAAATGATGTCAATACAGTGCAGTCCAACTTTCCAGATCTATCAACAGATGGCAACAACACACCACCAAGGAAACCAGAACGAGTAGCAGATGCAGCTGAGTGTACAGCTGTTTGAGGAAATGGCAGCCAATTTAGGGTCAGAGAAGAAGATAGATATGATACAAAAGATGGTGCAGTCACCAACAGTGCAGATAGTGATGTATGTGAAGAGTGTAATATGGTGTTAGAAAGTGAAATTCCCATAGCAAAATAGGTTTATAATGGTCACCACATGTGACAAAACCAGAGAAGTGTGGTTCATGTCACTTTTCATGTTCTTTATCGATCATGCATCAAGTGCACCCATCTAATCCAACATTAGGAGAAAAGGCTTTAGCCCCAGTTCACAGGGACTAATGACATACAGCCATGTTGATGGAGATGAGTAAGCTAAAACTTTACAATACATGGCAACTTGTTGACAGATCAAAAGCTAATAGTATTATACAAAGTAAGTGGATATTTACAACAAATCAAAATAGGGAAGGTGATATTACTAAATTTAAAGAAATATTAGTAGTTCTGTGTTATAGTCAGATATCTGCATGAAGATGATAATACTATGGTAGGTAGTGCCATTCTATACATTGTAAGTGTGTGTTTACCTGCAATATATTTACTAACAGTGAGAATGTGTGCGTTACAATTCAACCACCCTATCGTCATAGACATCTCAATATGCATCACACACTTTAAAAATTATAACAGAGTCACAGTATGCTGCTATGTGGGAGAACATGAGTGTTTCATCAAACACAATTTTATGTTGAACTATATCCAGTAGAATTGGTTTGCTCCAGAGCAGACAACATGAGACCCATTTTCTGGCTACACAAGTAGAAAAGAGATACTGCGCTTGGTTAAGGACAGTCTTGGCCTCAGGGCTATGGAATTTACAAAATTGTTTGACAGTGCAGAATCAACTATACAAGTCAGTCAATCAGTACAGGTTCTGATTATTATACAGAACATCAGTTGCACATTATAAACCACAATTTAGGAAAATCAGCTGTTGAAGTGCACTGTCTCACAAATAAACACAAGATTATGTCCGATGAAAGAAAACTGTTGTCCCATGCATCAATCTAGTGTGGCTCTGAAATCAAAGTTGTCATTATAATTAGACTACGCATCAGTAACTTTAACTGGGACAGTAGTTATAGACTTAACAACACATGCAAGTGGTCTCTCAACGTTGAGAGACTAGAAAGAAATTTGCTGAGTTTTTATACATTCCAACAGTCACTATTAACATTGTAGACATTGACACAATCTTTGGCAGCATGATGTCATGATGAATCAATCTATCAATTACATGCCAATTATGAGGCCTCCACAGCAGAAAGTATGGCGGCCAGTTGTTTCTGATGAAGTCATGCAGGTTGTTATTGGAAGCTAAAAATTTTATTCTAATCTGAAATGACAAGCAAACCATGAATATTTTGTGCAAAGAACATATTTGATCAAATTAGGTCATGACCTGAAATCCCCTGGGGATATGAGAGCTGTTTGTGATACACCAAACGATGTGAAGGATGTGTCAAGTGTTCCCAGTGAAATTTCTGCAGTATAGTTGAAACAACCTGTGTATCATGTGGCTTGCCACTTGTTTCTGAGGTTGTTTCAAGTGGAATAAGTGTTTTAACAGTTTTGATGATTAGTTCTGAATAGAATTGTAGAACTACTGCAGGCTACTGTACACTACCATAAGTAAGCGTAGACTACGGTAGTTTTTGTAGCTGTGAACCATCTATAAATTGAGTGAGGATATTTAAATGGCCACAACTTTTTTGTTCTGCATAGTATCTTCCTCTCTGTTACTTAAAAAAGAAATGCCTATAGCAAAATTACAATTGTCAATGTTTAGTTCAGGTTTTATTCAGAAATCATTCATATGTAATGTAAGAGATCTTTTATGTTTGTGCATGTAAACTGTACTTGCAAAAAAAATAATTGTTTTGGTTACAGAAATATTCAGAAGTTATGTGATCAACTAATTTTTATTGCTTACAAAATACAATTTATATATATTTGATGCCCATTAACCAATGAAGCAGTTTATATTTTGTATGGATGTAAAATACCCAATGGACTAACAATAAATGATTTGCTGTTTTGATTATGGTCAAAGCAAAAAAACAAAAAACAATAAGAATTCATCAGCTCTCAGTTTCTCAAAACAATCATTTATGTTTCTTTCCCTACAAATGCTACCAACACTACTAGTAATCCTATGATTTACTGTGATTTATGTACTGTACCAAAAATACCAAACCTTAGTTTTGGTAAAGCGCAACTCTATTTTTGATGTAATAAACAGTTCACTTGCTTTCTTCCCCATCTCTCTCATTTTTATTTGACTGCCTCTTATAGGTGTAAAAGTGGTCTGTGCCAGTTTTCATACTGCTTGCATTGAAATTTCATGCTCTGTGCACAAATGGGACATACAGAATCTGCATGTATAGAATAGCTTAGTCTGGTGGTCACTAAAAATTGTAGAGCCCTACAACAATGTCCTCACAGCACTGCAGCAAATAAACAAAACACATCCACCTGCATCAATTTAGCAATACTACAAGAAATGTTGATGAGCTTCTGGCAACTAAAGATACCATTAAACAGAGGTGTAAGCATCTATGCAGAAGCTACTGACCAGTTTCTGTTGTTCCACTCTAGTCCAAATTCTTCATATCTCACACATACAACTGCCTAGATAACTACTAGTATTTCAAAAAGTGTGATTTTCTTTCCACCAGATGATTTGCTTTTCGACAAGGTAAAAATACTACTTGTGATGCCACTGAAGCTGTTAACTAGATGCTAACTGCATTTGAAAATAAGAATCTGGAATCTGATGCACCTTGTGATCTCAGTAAAGCATTAGACTGTGTAGCCTTCAACATCCTGTAAGGATCTCAGTTTACAAAATATGCTCTTTGGTCAAAGTAACTGTGAATTTTCTTTTCGTCATTGCTACAAAAAATTTATCATCCTACATGGGCATTAATTCAGCAGTATATTATGCATACCAAGATACCTGGCAACTCATGAAAATTAGCAATGAATTGGTTTTCTTGTAATGAACTCCTATACAAGCCTGACAGAATCTGAGAATTAATTCTGCGATTAACTAAAGGTGTTGAAAAGGATCATAGTCTTTGACACTGATTCTAAATTATACTGAGGAGAACATATTACTTATGTCTGCAAGAGTATGCTTGAGTATGCTTCCTCATGTGAAAACTGGCAAACACTATCATAAATGAGCATCTGAAGATGACATACTTTGATCTCTTCTAGTCACATATCTTATACAGTATACTGATATAGAGATATCCCTTTTGTATCAGTGAAACTCCATAATTTCAAGAAAGAAATCAGAACAATGAGTAAAGTGAATGATAAGGAAGTCTGCTGACCCCTCTTTTCCAAGTTGAAGATACTGACTGTCATAAACCTGTATATTCATACAAGACCTCTTACTGCATGGCCAAATACAGTTTTCGTGTGAGACTGTTAATGACCAGCAACCACTTCACTATCAATGCTGTTTCACTTACCAGTGCCCAGTCACACAATGTTAGTTGCAAGTGACTTTAACCTAATGAGTTTAGGCTTATGATGTCATTGTAGCAATGATGGTTACTAAAGTTAATGAAACCATCAAGAAGGCTAAGAGATTATTTAAGCTAGAAAGAGCAGATAAGCAGTTGTTAGCATTATGCTTAAATAGTGAACAGATACCATTTAGTTTCATTATGATGGATGTAGAGGAATTATGGGCGAAGCTTAAACTGATTGTAAATGGCACTCTGGAGAAGTATGTGCTGTTTAAACGAATTAAGGATGGCCATGAGACACTGTAGTTCAGTAACAAAATTCAGAAAATGCATTGGAACCAGAGATTGTGGCACTCTCAAGTCAGAAAAGAATGTGGAAACATCAAGAGGAAACACAAGTAACAATTCTTGTGTCGGTTAAAGACTGATTTATGAAGCACACAACTTCCACTGTCATTTCTTAGCAAAGGATCTTGCCAAGAGCCTAAGAAAATTATGGTCCCACATAAAATGACTAAGCAGTCTGGTGTGGTAATAGAAGACACAAAAGGAAAGCTGAAGTTTTAAATTGGGCTTTTAAAAAATCCCTCTCGCAAAAGTATTATACAGACATACCAGTGTTTGACCCTCACACAAACTCCCATATGGAGGACATATAAATTGGCGTCCCTGATGTTGAAATGTATCTGAAAGGTTGAAAACAAATAAGTCAACAGGTGCAGATGGGATCACAGTTCAGTTTTACAGGGAGTAAACTATGGCATTGGCTCTCTACTTAGCTTGCATTTGTAGTGAATCTGCCATGCAGCATGAAATCCTAAGTGATTAGAAAAGAGCACAGGTGACTCCTGCATATAAAAAGGGTAAAAGAATGGCCCTACAAAATTACATACCCTTATCCTTAACATCCCTATGCTGCAAAATTATTGAACATATTCTAAATTTGAATATTATAAATTTCCATGAGACAGGAAAGCTTTTCTCAGCAAATCAGCATGAAGTTAAAAAGCATCCATCATGCAAAACTCAGCTTGCCCTTCTCTCACACAAATATCCCGTGAACCATGGATACAGGCAGATTCCATATTCCTATATTTCCGGATAACATTTGACACAGCACCCCAGTTCAGACTGTTAATGAAGGTCTGAGCCTACAGAATAGGTTTCCAGATAAATGACTAGTTCAAAGGCTTCTTAAGTAACGGAATGCAGCATGTTGTCCTCTAGAGCAACAGTTCATCAGAGACAAGGGTATCACCAGGAGTGCCACAGGGAAGGATTTCCCTTGTTTTCTAAATACATAAATAATCTGAAGGATAAAGTGAGTAGCAGTCTGTGACTTTTTGCTGATTTCTTTTTAGTGTATAGGAAAGTATGATTGTTGAGCAACTACAGAAGGATACAGGAAGACTTGGACAGAATTTCTATTTGGTGCGATGAATGGCAGCTTGCTCTAAATGCAGAAAAATGGAAGTTAACACTGATGAGTATTAAAAACCATCCTGTAATGTTTTAATGCAGTATTAATGATGGGCTGCTTGACACAGCTATGTCAGTTAAATATCTAGGCACAACACTGCAAAGTGATATGCAATGGAGCAAGTACCTAAGGACAGTAGCAGGGAAGGTGAGTGGTCAACTTCAATTCATTTGGAGAGTTTTAGTTAAGTGTAGGTCATCTGCAAATGACAAAATATATAGAACACTGGAAGGACCCATTCTTGAGTACTGCTCAAGCATTTGGAATCTCCACTAGGCTGGATTAAAGGAAGACATCGAAGCAATTCAGAAGCGGTCTGCTAGATTTGTTAGCACTAGTTTCCATATACACGTGAGTGTTACAAAGATGCTTTGTGAACTCAAATGGAAATACCTGGAGGCCTGTTGATGTTCTTTTTGTGAAACACTGCTGAGAAAGTTTAGAGAACAGGCATCTGCAGCTGACAACAGAATGATTCTACTGTTGCCAATGCAAATTTCACCCAAGGACTGCAAAGACAAGATAAGATAAATTAGGGTTTGTACGGGGATGGTCTTCCTATTAAGCATGGACCTTGCCATTGGTGCAGGGGCTTGTGTGCCTCAACAGTATAGATACTGTAGGTGGAACCACAATGGAGGGGTATCTATTGAGAGGTTAGACGAATGTGTGGTTCCTGAAGAAGGGCAGCAGATTTTTCTGCAGTTGCAGGGGCAACATTCTGGATGATTGACTAATATGGCCTTGTAACATCAACTAAACTGGCCTAGTTGTGCTGGTAATGTGAATGGATGAAAGCAAAGGTAAACTACAGCCTTAACTTTTCCCAAGGGCATGCAGCTCTACTGAATGGTTAAATGATGGTATCCTCTTGAGTAAAACATTCAGGAGGTGAAATAGTTTCCCATTCAGATCTCCAGGTAGGGACTATTCAGAAAGATGTTGTCAGCAGGAGAAACATAACTGACTTTCTACAGATCAGAGTGTAGAATGTTAGGTCCTTAATTGGGCAGGTAGAATAGAAAATTTAAAAAGGGAAATGGATAGGTTGAAGTTAGATGTTGTGGGAATTAGTGAAGTGAACATGGGGTTATAAACACAAAATCAAATAAGGATAATGCAGAAGAAGGTTAATTAATGAATAAGAAATTAGAAATGTGGGTAAGCTATGATGAATACCATAGTGAATGCATTATGGTAATGAAGACAGACACAAAACCCACACCCACCACAGTACTACAAGCTTACATGCAAACTAGTTCCACAGATATGAAGAGATTGAAAAAAAGAATGACAAGATAAAAGAAATTATTCAGGTAGTTAGGAAGCCAAAAATTTAATTGTGATGAGGTCTGGAAATTGATAGTAGGAAAAGGAAGACAAGGAAAAATATTAGGTGAATATGGAAGGGGGAAAGGAACAAAAGAGGAAGCCTGGTAGAATTTTGCCCAGATCATGATTTGATCGCCACGAACACTTGGTTTAAGAATCATGAAAGGAGAATAAATGTGTGGACGATGTATAGAGACACTGGAAGGGTTATGGTTGATTATATAATGGTAAGGCAAATATTTTGGAGCCAGAGTTTAAATTGTAAGACTTTTCCAGGGCCAGAAGTTGACTCTGACTGCAATTTATTGGTTATGAACTGGAGAGTAAAACTGGAGAAACTGCAAACAGGTAGGAAATTAAGGAGATGGGACCTGGGTAAGTTGAAAGAACCAGAAGTTGTTGAGAGTTTCAGAGCAAGCATTAGGCAGTGTTTCACTAGAACAGGGGAAAGGAATACAGTAGAAGACGAATGGGTAACTTTGAGAGATGAAATAGTGAAGTCACCAGACTATCAAATAGATAAGAATATATAAAAAGACAAGAAAAATGCTGAAGATTAGATAGGGAGATCATATAACAAATGAGGAGGCAATGAATAGAAACTGAGGAGAAAAGAAATTTGTGGTACAACCCAACTAGAAGAGTGAATCAGTTGGTAGGACACATTCTGGTATCAAGGAATTACCAATTAAGTATAGGAGGGAAGTGTTTATGTTGGGAGGGCAGGGGGGGGGGGGGTTATAATAAAAGTCATAGAGGGAGACCAAGCGGTGAATAAAGTAAGCATATTCAGAAGGATGTAGGTTGCAATAGTTATTCAGAGACAAAGAGGCTCGCACAGGATAGAGTAGCACAGAGAACTGCATCAAACCAGCTTTCGGACTGAAGACCTCAACAACAACATAGAGGTGTATAAACCCTTGTTTTTACCCCGCTCCATTTGCAAGTGGAATAGGAAAGGAATTGATCAGTGGTGGTACACAGTACCCTCCACCCTACACCAAACAATGGCTTGTGGAGTATGTATGTATGTAGATGTAGATGTATGTGCCATTCTCCAAAGAGACATTACTAACACTGGCTGTAGAAATCACCCAGCATAAACACGTATTCACAAGTTACACAGAAGACATTGATGCATACAGTTAGAAGGTTTGAAAGCAGGTTTCCAATCAAATGTAGCAAATGCTGGAGCCTCTCAGAGGTTTCCAGCTGTAACCTATCTACACACATTGTACAAAAACCAATGTGAATAATGCAGCCTTGTGATACCTACTAGCATGACTCAGGACATGGAGAATGTGATTTACATCTAGATCTTTACACTTAAGCCACCACAGTATTTGTGTGTGAGGATATAAAATTTACAAAACACACTGCCTTCACCTTTTCTTGATCCATCTGTGAGAAGTGCAGGGCAGAAAACTGTTAGTGCTTCTCTGTATTTTCACAACTATATCAAATTTTATTTTTGTCATCATTATTCAAGATATGAGCTGGGGTAAGTAATATTTTCTGCACTCATATTGGAAAATGGGCTCTCGGAATTTTAAGAGACTGGACATCTGTGATTTATGGAACCTTCATATTATTATCTGCCAATGGAGTTTGTCGAGTATTTCTGTAATGCTCCTGCAATGACTAAAAAATCTATTACAAAATGTGAAGTTCTTCTTTGGTAAGCATCACAGACCAATAAATAGTACTAAAGTACAGTTACAATGTGTTTTTAAGTGTCATTCTTTGTAGGTGAATTACACTTAACCTATATTATTTCAAAAAATCATAATCTTGCACCTGCCTTCTCCAACACTTATCTGATTGTTTCACCTTATATTACTCCAGAAAGATACTCTAAAGTACACTATGGTTGTGAAATATTCAAGTGAGCTATTCTGATGTTATAGCCAAAACAGTTTTGATAACCTCATTTATTTACATGCACTACATTACAATTATTTTGATCCAAAGTGACTGCCAGACATTGCATCATGTGCCTATCATTTTCAAGTCTTTATGAACTTCACAACAAATTCCTAATGATGTGATCTTCCTGCATACAGACTTCTCACCCACAAACAGTTATATAGAGCTCACCTCCTAACAGCTGCTTTCTGTGTGCACACCACTCAAGAAGTGAGGCTAGTTCTTATGCAGATTCTATACTGAATTCAACTGCAAGCAATCAACTACAGTTGATTTTATTTCAGCAGCATCTTCAGATATTTTTACCATGTTTTTATTAAGTTCCTTTCTTGTTTGTCTGTCTGTCTGCTCAGGACAAATTTTGCAACAGATTTTAAACTAACTTCTCGATGAGCTATAGACTTGAAATTTTAAACATAGCTCAGAACTGTATGACAATGCAATATTAACTCAGTTTTTTGTAAGTCTGTTCAGTAAGGTGGGGGGGGGGGGGGGCATGTAAGGTATGTAACACCAGTGTGTTGTGCAGGTAATCTTGAAATGCATTCCAGGTGATTTGCAAGAGGATGGAGAGATACAGCTGAGCAGAGGTAGGGGGGCAAGAGGAGATGTATATTGCATTATTGTCTGTCTGCCTGTTCAGTATAAATATTGCAATCAATTTTAAACTCACTGCATGATAAGCTAGAGACTTGAAATTTCAAACATAGCTCGGAACTGGATGATAATGCAATATTAAATCGCTTTCTTGTCTGGTGTGTAGCAAAGGGCACTTTGCTTAGCACTGATATTTCCCAATGAGCTAGAGACTTGAAACTTCCAACATAGCTCACAACTGGATGGCAATGCACTGCTAACTCACTTTCATGTCTAGCATGTGGGGGAGAGAACTTTGTGCCATATTGAAAAAAGCACGACAACACAAGAACTCTTGTCTCTGTCTCCTGTCTCTAACTGTTAGGGTGAAATGTCTCCCTATCAGAATGGTATAATCACTAAATTTCTGCACTTCATTTGTTAAGCTTTACCTGAAGTTTTCCATCACTTCAATATTTCATGTGGGAAGATGATGAAAATCAATGATTAATATTTTTTGCTCACATCTGATGCTTACCATTGCCTATATCATCTCTCACACTGATTCTGACCTCTTTAGAGATCACAGTTTTTCATTGCAATAAATATGGAACCACCATTGGTACTCATTCTATGAATTTAGTACATACTCCATCTTTAATTTAATTTTATACTAATGTTTATTTTTTTGCATAATCAGCTTTCTGTTAGCATTTTTGCCTTCGTTTTATCATTTTCTGAAATGAAGACCTCACGTGGGTTCATTTACAGAAGTTGAACTGTCACTTCCAGAAGTTTGCTACATAATAGGAATAATAAACTCTGATAAACTGGATATTAAAGGGGTAAGGAACATTTAGTGACATCAAATGCAATAGGAAAAAAAGCTCTCTACTCTGATGACAAGGGTTCTGAGCCATGAGCCTATGGTGAAAGGGAGAGGTGATTCTAATAAATATGATAGGTCATGGAAACAAAAACCTATGCCAGTGACATTGATTGCATTTCACTGCATTGAAACTGAAGGCAGATTCTGATTCTCAGCAAAAGGAGTACACTGTCAACCCTTATTTGTCTGTTGACTGCAACCCATTGAGGAATCACTTCATGACTGCACCCAGAAATATGTGAGCATCACATTATTTACTGTGGCAGTTTATTTATCTGATTAAATGTGTAAACTGAAATTGAAGCCTGTCTCAGAATTTGATGACTTGATTTATGTTTGTCGTATGAAACTCTCTACCACTGATAACTCATGCCAATATGGTAATTGGAGCACACCCCTTCTAAACCTGAGCTACAGGACTGGCTTTGTGCCACCATCATAGATTATGGACCAATTCATTTATACAGACTGGCAATCACATCACCCAGCTTTGTCTCAAGCCCTTGTCAAGGAAATATAATCTCCCCTTGTGTTGTAACTGGACAGTGTTGGATCCTTTCAAGTTTATTAGCACATTTCTGGAGACTGTCACATAATTTAAATATCCAGTGTTAATACAAAAAATGGAGATAGTTGTTTGGGGACTTCTAAGGATGTACAGTGCATAATCTATGTAGTAAACTAGAGGCAAAAGACTAATGTAGTCTATTCTAAAAATTTTCCTCTTCAGAGTCCTTGCAGTGCAGATATGGCAACTGAACTAATAAATACTCTGGTTGGACCATGAAAAGTAAGTTAAAAACACAGGAAATTGCAACAAAGGTGCTTCAGTAATTTAAATGTGACTCTCTGGAAGAAAGAGAATTTTGTTCTCATACTGAGTACATTTATAGAATCAGTATTTGAGAAAGAGTGTGCAACAATTCAATTGCCTCCATATCCACATGTATTTGCAAACTATGAATACATTTCATGTATTTCATAATGGCTGTAGTCGCCACAGTGCCTGTTTCTTTAGACATGCCTACATGTCTGAAGGAACATTGACTGCATTGTAATTCGGGATAACACAGGGACTGCAGTATTGTACAATATAAGTACAGTTCAGAAGCATGAGTCAGGTAGGATAAATGTTTTCATAATGTTTTCTTTGTACTAAATAATTTTCCACAAGGAAGCTGTGGACCTAACTAAATCACTAACATTCCCAATAAGCATACAGCATGAATAAGAAAATAATTCCATTTAGAGTATAGAATGGTAAGCCTCTTTAAATGTGGGTTTATGCAAGGTAGCCCCTATGAACAATGCACAGAGCCCAATAGCGTCTGATTCCAACATATAACATACGCTGAAGAGCCAAAGAAACTGGTACACATGCCTAGTATCATGTAGGACCCCCATGAGCACCCAGAAATGACGCAACACAACATGGTATGGACTTGACTAATATCTGAAATAGTGTTGGAGGGAAATGACACCACGAATTCTGAAGGGCTTTCCATAAATCTGTAATAGTACGAGTGGCTGTAGATCTCTTCTGAACAGCATGTTGCAAGGCACCCAGATATGCTCAGTAATGTTCATGTCTGGGAAGTTTGGTGGCCAGCAGAAGTGTTAGTCAGAAAAGTGTTCCTGGAGCCACTCTGTAGCAATTCTGGACGTATGGGGTGCCACAGTGTCCTGCTGGAATTGCCTAAGTCCATCAGCATGTATAATGGACTTGAATGGATGCAGGTGACCAGACAGGATGCTTATCTATGTGTGACCTGCCAGAGTCATATTTAGATGTATCTGGGGTCCTGTATTACTCCAACTGCACATGCCCCACGTGATTACAAGGCCTCCACCAGCTTGAACAGTCCCCTGCTGACATGCAGGGTCTATGGATTCATGAGGTTGTCTCCATACCTGTAGACATCCATTTGCTCAATGCAATTTGAAATGAGACTCCAGTCATCAGCAGTTCAATGGTGTTGTTGATGGGCCTAGGTGAGGTGTAAAGCTTTGTGTCATACACTCATGAAAGGTACACGAGTGGGTCTTTGGCTCTGAAAGCCCAAATCGATGATATTTCCTTGAATGGTTCACATGCTGACACTTGTTGGTGACCCAGCATTGAAATCTGCAGCAATTTGCAGAAGGGTTGCATTTGTGTCATGTTGGACAATTCTCTTCAGTTGTCATTGGTTCCATTCTTGCAGAATCTTTTTCTGGCTGCAGTGATGTCAGAGATTTGATGTTTTACTAGATTCCTGATATTCTTGGTCACTCGTGAAAATCCTCATTTCATCATTATCTTGGAGATGCTGTGTCCCATCGCTCATGTGCTGACTATAACATCATGTTCAATCTCACTTAAATCTTGATGATCTGGTATTGTAGCAGCAGAAACTGATGTAACAACTGCACCAGACACTTGTTATCTTATATAGGTGCTGGCAGCCTCAGTGCCGCATTCTGCCTGTTTACATATCTCTGTATTTGAATACACAAGCCTATATCAATATCTTCGGCACTTCAGTGTATAGTGAAAACTGGAACTCAGGTGTACAGAAGGTGACTGGAAGACATATTTGTAGGAAATATTCTGGGAAAGTATAGTGCATCAGCAAAGTAAATCATATAAAAGACGCTAGTGTCACACATTTTAAGAGTAGAGCCTAGTGCTCCATAATAGGAAGTTTATATCTCATTGATTTGTTTTCACATTAATCTTTATTTAAATGTTGATTGAGTTACTGTGAGTATTCACAGATTCATCTCTGGAGTACAAGAATTTAGCAATCAAAACAGAATTTAATTTGTTTTAAAAAGTGTTTTCACTATCTGTCAGTATCGTCAGTTCCTAAGACAAGATGGTACAGTTTTTTTTTTTTTTTTTTTTTTTTTTTTTAAATAAGAGCGAGGTGAAGTTGAGAACAGTAGAAGTCATTTTCATTATTAGTAATCTATTTATGGATACCACTATTATTTTTAATCATGATTGCGTCTTGAAAAGAAATCTAACAAGACCATAAATGAATTGTGCAGCTGGTGGCAAAAAGCATAATTTCTTAAACAGCTTCATAAATGAGGCCTGAGGTGGTATGTCACATAAAATCCTCATTACACAGTTTTTTACAGTTAATACTTTATATCCAAGTGTAAAAATGTCCCAGAGTATTATTCCATGTGATATTAACACTTGTAAAGATCAAAGCCAGCAAACTTTCTAATGCTCATCTCACTAAAATCAGCAATTAAATTAATAATAAATTTTGAATGTAAGGGTTTGAGATGACCTGTAATATGTGCAAATTCTTATTAATATGCACACTCAGCAATTCCAAACGTTCAGTATAGGTAGTTCCTTCCATCTAGCTCTACTGTTATCAATCATTATATATTTTCCATTGTAAATAAATAAAGTAACAGTTTTTTATACTTAGTAGTGACCATTCATAGAAAACCAGTCAACGGTTTTTGTAAAAATTCGATTTCTGATCCCTTCCGTTGGTACATCTCTAGTACACTACCATTAGTAGCACAGAGAATCATATTTACTCCATCAGGAAGGGTGAGACTGTTTTTCCTTAGCAAGAACTGGACCATACTCAATTTTGTGCCAGGGGCATAAAAACTGCCTGACAGCTTCCTATTATTTCCATGTGAAGCAAACTGATTTCTTGTTGTACCTTATAAAGCCATCAACTTTATTTATTGTTTTGATGTAGATTTAAACAATGACATGCATTAGACATAATTTCTCTAGTTCTTATCACATGCTAGCTAGCAAAAGAAATACTGTCTCAGAAACTATCAAGTTTTTGCTCCGGTTCGGAAATATCGTAGGTCCGGGGTGCTATATTAGAACTACTACGTTAATGTTGTCATACATTTTAATTTACTTACACATTCTACTTTTCGTATACGGGGCGGTCAAATGAAAACGAGACAGTCTATGTCACGAGCATGGCACCGACGTTGGTAATGCAGGTAGGTATGTGTACAGAAATGACCTCTGTTGAGAATTTGGAAGAAACAGCGCGAGCGTTTAACGCTGTGGCATTTGTCTCTAGGCGTGCTCGACGTGAGGTCAGCGTCCCACTTCACCACGGAGGCCGGGAAAAAGGAACAGCGAGGTGTAGTGCTGTTTTTGACTGCAGAAGGAGTGTCAGAGAGTGAAATTCCTGCCCGAATGTCTGCTGAGTATTTCTAGTGCGCGAGTGTTTGCACGGAATAAGCAATTTCGAGGGTATGAGGTGTTACTGAAAGGCAGCAGTTGACCAGGGCAGGCTCATCAAGTCATTGCTGCGGTGGATGCTGCCGTCAGAAATGACAGCCGCTGGACAGTGGAAGACATAAGGCTCATATTGGGCATCAGTCACGGTACCGCTCGCGTAATCATAACAGAGAGTTCCGGAAAATCTGTGCCCAATGGGTTCCGCACAGCCTGATGGAGGAGCAGAAACTGAGCAGAAGGTCAACATAACTGCAGCACTTGGAACAGTATTACGGTGAAGAATATCGTTTCCTGTGCTGTAGGGTCGCGGGAGATGAAACATGGTGTCATCATTTTGTCATTTTGAGCCGGGGAGCAAGCATCGTAATCAACAATGGAAGCATACGGATTCATGCCCATCGAAAAAATTCAAAGCCGTGCACAGCAGCTCCGCCAAAGTCATGATGAACCTTTCTTTTTTCACAGAGCCCACTACTCGCTGACTTTCTGGAACACGGCGCCATAGTTAATGCAAAGCGGTACGTGGACACTTTGGAAAAATAGGAGCGTGCCATTAAGTCCAAAAGCCCAGGAATGCTGATAAATGGCATCATTCTGTAGCAGGATAATGCCTGCCCACACGTTGCCAAGCTTGTTTCGACTACGCTGCAGAAGTATAGCTGGGAAGCGCTAACACATCCTCTATGCACGTCCCGATCTCTCCATGTGATTTTATTTTTGGTTCAAAATGGTTCAAATGGCTCTGAGCACTATGGGACTCAACATCTTAGGTCATAAGTCCCCTAGAACTTAGAACTACTTAAACCTCACTAACCTAAGTCCATCACACACACCCATGCCCGAGGCAGGATTCGAACCTGCGACCGTAGCAGACGCGCGGTTCCGGACTGCGCGCCTAGAACCGCGAGACCATCGCGGCCGGCTTTGGTTCAAAATGGTTCAAATGGCTCTGAGCACTATGGGACTTAACATCTGAGGTCATCAGTCCCCTACAACTTAGAACTACTTAAACCTAACTAACCTAAGGACATCACACACATCCATGCCTGAGGCAGGATTCGAACCTGCGACTGTAGCAGTCGCGCGGTTCCAGACTGAAGCGCCTAGAACCGCTCGCCCACACTGGCCGGCTTTATTTTTGGTGCTCTGAAGAAAGACATTCGTGGATTTCGATTTGCTTCGGACGAAGAGGTGCCCACCTGAGTCCAATCGTGGTTCTGTAGGCAACCGCAAACGTTTATGCAAGTGGGCGCTGACCGTCTTGTCTCACGTTGGGATAAATGTATTAACAGCAATAATGATTGCTTTTAAAGTAATAAACAATTTAAAACTTACCTTTATTTTTTCCGTCTGTCTCATTTTCATTTGACTTCCCCATATTATCAGTTCTCCATGCAAGTCTGATGAGAAACCGCATGCATTAAACTCTATCTTTGTTAACATACTGTGATACTTAACTACAGAAAACAAAATTGATAGTTAAATTACCATGTGTATGTAGGGAACAAAGTACCCAAAAAGCGCTGAAGGAACAGCAATTGCCCAAATAACATACTTCTTTTTTTTCCATATGTCCACATTCAGTAGTGATTTGAAACCAGTTTTTACGTTGTTAGACGCATCACTGGCTGGTTTGACTGGCTTAAACAGCACTGCGCATAGCATCATGAGCGCCATTAGACCAGCAAGAAACTGCATACACGACTCCATTGACACTGCAGTCAGCAGGCCTTCGATAACAAAAGGCATCACTATAGTGAATACAGAGCTCCCAGCAGTTACAAATCCATTCACAATGCCCATGTATTTCTTGAAGTAATGGCCCAGAATTACAAGGGAAGGAGTGTAGACCAGGGAGGCTCCTGTTCCAAACATGATTCCATATGTGAAACAGAGAAGTTCTATCTGAAACAAAGGATGAAACCATATTGATGTTAAATTTACAAAAATATTAAATATTATCTACACATTATATCTGCCACTGACATTAACATAAGAAATGAAATAATTCTGTACAAGCTGAAAATGTATTACTCATTCATTAAAACGATACAGAAACATGAGACCAAAATATTCTCCAAGAAAAGCTGTAATAATACATTACATTACATGAATCATATTCTATACAGCAAACAAACAGGAGTCTCTGTGATAAGAAGTGTACGAGGTCTGAAGGGATGGCAAGGAGAGAAGCCAGCTCATACTAATTTTGTGGAAGAGAGAGGCGTGGAGAAGACGAAGTACAATTTCTTATAGAATAAAACTCAGAACGTTTGAAAAACTATGTGTATTTATCATGAAATAGACTAACACTACCACTTTTCTTATTTCAGACATACATAACACCTTTGCATAACATTTTCTGTCAGGCAGCTAAAGTTCAGTTAGAAGCAATACTTTCTATATTTACATTTTAGTAGTTTCTGACAGTGTACCACAAAACAAGAAAAATATCACTAATTGAAGGTTGAACACTATTGGAAGCTTCTGTAGCCTACAGCCATCTAGAATTTTCAGCTGCTACGTAAATACCAACAAACGGAAAAACAGAGTTCACGTTTCATAAGAAATGGCTCTCGTTAACCTTGGAAAATGTTCTACATGTCCCGAAATTCTTCAAACTGATACTGAATTGGTATGTCTTTCTGTGGGGATGAGTCATTTTAAGAGATTCCTCATATAGACGACAACAATTCTGATACTGAAACAATATTAGAAGAAGATGAAGAAGACTGCATTAATTGCGAAGGACATGGAAAGGAAGTGTTGTGGTATCAGTGCTTCATGCGCAGATCTTAGGCTGCATTTTCTGGCTGGGATGATGGTGACGCGAAAGACATACCCTGGAAGAGCAATTTTTGTGTATAAAGTGTATTGCCTATGTAATTAATCTTATTCTAAATTTTTGTTGCGACTAATATTTCATAACTGAGTTTCATGGTGAGCAATCTGTTATTGTATTTTTGGTGTTTCATCTTTGACTTCTATACATCATGCCACATACATAGTTTCTCTGAGTTTTTAAAAATTTCTTCTCTCTTAATGTAAACGTTTATATATTCGTTATCTTACCCATAGGTGGAGTAAGACGACGAAAATTATACTTTTTTTTGAAAAATGTTTTTCATAAATCGAGGAGTGATGACAGCATTTAAATATTTCTTATTGAACATAAAAATAACTGTTCCTTTAAATTTCAGGTTTTTAAATCACTTACTAAACTGTCAGAAAAATTCTGGAGCTTAAGTTCGTCATTTTACCCCAGCCTCCCCTAACTTGTATTTTAAAGTTCCTGCAAAAGATGTATGTAGTCGATGGGACGAACTTTAGTTGAAGACAGTAACTGAAAGGAATTACCAGGAATGGCGTGGTAAATTTGAACTGGAAAAGAAATAGCACTTGGTCAAAGTTTAGCACGCTACACGGTTTCTTAAAAATGACGAAGTCAAGTGTATGCTATATCATACCATTTCCAAAATTGATAACATCTATTGTACACTACAAGCGAGATATGCATGTGCATAATTCCGGAAACCAATAATTTAACAATGGTAATAGGTGTAAGCATATATGGAACGATAAAGACAGATGGAGCGAGAATATCCCAAGAAATAGCATTTGTGTTTGCTGAACATATTAGGCAAGATGCTAAAAGCCACACGCCTATTAGTCTCCACTGTGACTGATGTACTGGCAAAAATCGAAATATTACAGTCGCATCTACAGTGACTAACTTGACCTTACATCCTTAGTTAAGCATAAAAGTAGCTTATCATAATACTTTTGGTTCAGGCCACTAATTTTTGCCTAATGGTCTAGATTTCAGAATAATTTACTCAGCGTCACAAAAATATATTCAAATCTTTCTTCCTGGGGACTGGATTCGTCTTGCGATGAAAGCCAAGACTACTAAGCCTTTCGTACGTCTCAAAGAAACAACAACTGAAATTTTGTCTACCAAAAAACGTGTCAACAGAAAAAAACTGATGAAGGTCATCCCATCAAGTCCTTAGAGATGAGATGAATGAGGTTTGAGTGAGAGGTGTCTTGTACACTGCAGTTTAAAATGCCTTGAATGTAGATATTGGCGTCTCGAAAGTAACTATGTCTACAAAAAATTTTAATTTTTTGAGAAGCAGAACCAGCTATACAAAACTCCAAGAATGTTCACTGATAAAGAAAAGCAAAAGGACAAATTTTGCCTTCATTTTTACTATTTCTTCAGCAGCATCCATTGCAAAAGCCTATAGACATAAACTGCCATTAGATCATAAACATCCTTTAACTGTGTGATGCATAGCGTCCTCTAACGTGTACAGCTCTTAAGTTTTGGAGTTTTCAAACATTTCTGGGGCTGCAAATAAACACAGTCCACTGCAGCTGGCGCTCCCTACTGGTGTTGTCCCCTGCATGCATTTGCGGCCTAGTGACTGACTGTAAACACCAGAGAAGTGTCCTTTAAAAGTCGTCCACTGCAGTGAAAATCATGCACTATAGGTTTAAGGGGGAACGACAGGGTCACGGACGAAAATACTGCTCAAATTCAGGAATTTTTTCTCGTTACTAGAATGCAGTAGACAAATGGAATTTACTGCAATGAATAAATTATAGATTGAAGTTTTTATCGATATTTTTTAATTGAAAAATATTAATATATCCACTGTGTAATTGGGATTTTCCCGAGGCAGCTCTGAAATTTGGAAGATCGACGGTTGGCGGTGTAACTCCGGATGTGGTTACCTGAAACAGGAAATTAACATATCGCCCAGATCCTTACGGATGTAACTTTAGTTCATCGTAGGGATTTGGCAAAAATTTTTTTTTGTCGAAATTATAGATATTTGAAAAAATCGCCATTTTTGGACCCCTCTTTTTTCACCGAAAAGATACTATCAACAAAAGAAAATCGGCTACGATGAACAGAAAAGAATTCAATTTGCTTCAAGGGAAACCAAAAAATCATAGCGTGGGCACCAACAACTATGCCGAAAACCCTCATAAGCCCTCATTTTCGTCCTCAAAACCCTTTTCGTCGAACAGCGCGTCGCCGCTGGCGTCTCTATCGTCACAGAATAGGCGCATTTCATCGCTAATTTTGATTTGAAAGGCATTTGTCACGTGCATTAATACAGTATGGACTACATTGAATAGACATACGGCCAAATTTGAAGCAATGTTGACAGTTCCGCTTCGGCTTGTTCAAATGGTTCAAATGGCTCTGAGCACTATGGGACTTAACTTCTGAGGTCATCAGTCCCCTACAACTTAGAACGACTTAAACCTAACTAACCTAAGGACATCACACACACCCATGCCCGAGGCAGGATTCGAACCTGCGACCTTAGCGGTCGCGCGGTTCCAGACTGTAGCGCCTAGAACCGCTCGTCCACACCGGCCGGCTCGCTTCGGCTGGATATTATTTTTGGAGCGTACCTCGAAATGAAACTATTGAAACTTTCGTTCACATTTTGAGTAAAGCAGCCCAGCAACGCTCCAGCAAATCAAGTTTACTCAAATCGGTATAAATAGGGAGCATGACCGCGGAACCTGTTCCCTAACGCCGAGGCGTGCCGTGCACGCTCGGCTTCCAACGCTCACCGAATCGTCACTTTTTTGAGTTCGCTCATAATATTTTGGGGAATAATTCTTCAATGTATAGACATTAGAATTCCGTAACAAACAAATTTCGAGTTTTTTCGACCATCACCCTGTCGTCCCCACTTAATGAGGAAACTACAAAATAAAGTAATGATGAACCTCTCCTTGATGATTGCCTTTAAGGCTTAATCTCAAATTTTTTAGATTACTTTATGCTACAGCTATTAAAAAGTAATAAAATGTTTCCATTTTCACTGTGTTGTATTCAACCGATTGACCTTGTGTGAAAAACATCTCATGAATTACCACTTTAATTATTATTTTTGTGTTTTCAGATTATGTCCTATATTTAGTCTCCATACTATAGCAATAAAAGAAAATCATCCTCATATCACATTAGGATTCAGCTAGTGCTAATAAACTTTAACCTTGATTATCTCTGTATAATACACCGTTCAGTCATATTAATGTGACCACCACCTAAGTCCGACGTCAACGTACAATAACTAAGTTCGACGTGAGCGTACAATAACCACTCACAGATGGCATGTGACAGCACTAACAGTGCGGGGTTCATAAAGCTTGTCGGGGGGACGCAGAAAACAGTGCTTTCGTTGTCGTAATGCGGAAATTGTGCGATTTATGTGACTTCCAAGAGGGTATGATCGTTGGCTTTCGGACCAAGGATGGAAGCATTTCCGAAGAGGCTAAATTTGTAAACTGTTAAAGTGCCATCATGGTTAAAGTGTACTGTGCATGGCAAAAATGGCGCTATCATAAACCCGCGATGAGGCAATTGTGATGCACCAGAGACAATGGATGACAGGGATCACCGACGGATGTGGAGATGTGTACGGACGAATAGGCGTGGAACTGATGAGCAGGTTACTGCCCATATGAATGAAGGGGCTACTAATAATGTCTCCTCAACGACCGTTCAGGGAACGTTGTTGCACATGGGCCTCCACAACAGGTGCCTGTTCATGCACTCATGATGACTGCTGTTTATTGGCGACGAAGGCTGGAATATGCGCTCCAGTACCGCAACTGGACGTCCATTGAGTGGTGACAGGTGGCGTTTCCAGATGAACCACGTTTCATGCTCCGTCAGACAGGTGGCCATTGGCGTGTACAGCGTTAAACGTCTGAAAGCAAACACCCTGCAACCAGGAGGGAGCGTTATGGCCTGGAGAATGTTTTCGTGGCATTCCCTGGGTGATCTCGTCGTTCTGGAAGGCCGCAATGGATCAACACAAGTATGCACCTATCCTTGGGGACCATATCCATCCCTACATGCAGTCTGTTTCTTCCTCGGCAGTTTGGTATCTACCAGCAGTACAATGCAATGAGTCACACAGCTCGCAGTGTACATTGGTGTTTCGAGGAGCATCAAGTTGAGTTTACCGTTGATCACCACACTCTGCGGATTTGAATCCAATTGAGAACCCATGGGACCATGTCGATAGTCCTACTCGTGCCATGGATCCTCAATCGACAAATCTACTGCCTCTGGAGTCAGCATGTCTCCACATTCCTGTCGGTACCTTCCAGAACCTCATTGGCCCTCTTCCTGAATGTTCACGCTGCAAAAGGTGATTATTCAGGCTTTTCCCAAGTGGTCACATTAAAGTGAATGGACCGTTTACTTGTGGCAAACAGCTTAGCTGAACTATCCTGTATCACATAACCAAAAAGAAGCCCTAGTACAATTAAAATTACATGCTTGTTGGGAAAAATTTGGCCTTTATTTAAAAAAATTATGGCCGTGGTGTTCAGTACGAAAAAGATAAAAGATGAACTTTGTTTACTGATGCCATTCTCGGATGTACGCAATGTTTGTGGTGTTCCAAACAGCAGACTACTCATTCAGACAGCCAAGTAAGCTCACCGAACAAAATGTTAGTCAGACACTTAATGAGTATCTTGGTCGCTTTGGAGCACTGCATATGGTGACGA
Source organism: Schistocerca piceifrons (assembly GCF_021461385.2). Lineage (NCBI taxonomy): Eukaryota > Metazoa > Arthropoda > Insecta > Orthoptera > Acrididae > Schistocerca > Schistocerca piceifrons. The sequence continues at coordinate 389,380,505 of NC_060149.1, read as the reverse complement.
GACTGTCATTTGACCTTCCACCGCTGACGTAAGTCGTGGCAGTCGATTATATGGAATCAACTCAGTAAGATGCATCGATGTGGAGAATGGTAGAATGGAATAATTGTGTTCGGACATACCCGTGACCACATCGTGAATGAAGCTGCTTGATTTGCTGATATATCAACGTGGACGATCCACTATGCCTACAGAGAATAGCGTACCACTCGCAGTCATGTAACACGGCCTAAAAACAGTGATCATAAAAATATTTTAACTGACAGGGGTCAATGACTAGTGTCATCCCTCGGCAATGAAAATCGGTTTCAATCCCGAGAGCAATTTCCACTGCCAGTGTATGCACGTCCATCTCAACTAGTTTCCAAGCGAACATTACGAAGGGAACCGCAAGGAATGAACATCTGGAAACGGGTACCTCGCAAAAGACCGTTGCTTACAAAGCCACACAAAGCTGCACGACTTCAATGGACCAAACAACACAGAAACTGGACAATAGCTGGCTGGAAGCGTGTCGTGTGGTCCGGCGTGTCACGATTTTGCGTCCTTTGAACTGGTTGAAGACGTCCAGTGCCCAATGAGGCGTTTAACGCTCATTGTGTCGATGATGTAGTTCAAGCCAGTGGTGGTTCTGTGATTTGGGGGCTGGTTTTCGTCCACGAATATGTACCATTCTAGGTGACTAAGTGTTGCTCCTCCTTCTTCATCTTCATGATAAGTATGCTGTGGACGCCGACGTCTTCCAAGATGACAACAGTCGTGTTCACGGGGCTGCACGCATACATCCTGGTTTTACGAAGACCAGTCAGCTAAATTAGCAAATCTTAATCCCATACAAAACGTCTGGACAGTTTGGAACTGTGTGCGAAACTTAGCAGTCATCGCCGAAATTAGGCAGCTGTGGTGGGTCTAACCAACAATGAGTCACTCCAGGTGGATAGGGCGTACCTGAAGAAACATTTACAGTATTTTTTTCACCGAACTGAGTCCACTATCAAGGCTGGAAGCGGTTTTACAAGGTATTAGTGCGACTTGTCCTGGAGGTAATCGGTTTCTTGTCTGATGTGCTTCCACTTGATACGGGCTTAGCGTTCTCGCGCTGATTTTATGGTTCCTATTAGGTCTGCAGTACGGCGTTTGAATCACTGTCTTTAGTGAACTGTATCCGTGTCACACGCCGTAATGTTCCTCGATTATGCCTTTAGATGTTTTTATTTTCCATTTTCCATTTTTGTTTGACAGCGCACATACGTTTTTATTAGGACATATACTGGCAGCCAAAATATCCGGCACAGTGATATCATGAAAATCACGAGCCACTTTTTATAATGTTATTTGTTAAAACTCAGTCCCACTCTCAGGGAAAGGGCGTTGAGGACAGATGTGGGTATCCCGCATTATCGTCTTGGATAAGTTCCTTTCGGGGGTGGTTTGCCGTTGCGTTCCCTTAACGGGTGTATCTACGTCATGTGAATGACTATGATGAAGGCTTATACAGCGTAGTGTGCACGAAGGGAAGGAAGAGGTGAAACCCGGTAACGGCACGTAGCCTACTGCTCTCACATAACACCAAGGTGGCTGCCGATTTTAGTCTCACTCTATTAGATGCTACAGAGAGGTTTAGAAACTAGTCCAGACTTTGGCACAAAGTGTCGTAGTGTGGAGCACTGCATCCTCTCCTGTAATGCAGAAATACTGATGGTGAAAATTTCTTCCACCACCAGGATTCAAACCGGTCACCTCTGAGTCGATCGTCACCACACAGGAGTGCCTTAGCGACGTCGACTACGTAGATGGGTGCTATTACTTGTACTTCTTTGTATTGAGTCGATCTGTTTTACAACTGTCAGTATGAAAACCTTTGATTGTAGATGAGCACATCATATACAGGAGGAACATTTGTTGTTGACGGGCAGAAAACGAAAATATTAAATATGGCATCAATTAACTGCAGAAGTGTCCATGGTTTCATTCATTAACGGTGCAGAGCACACATAGCACTACGAACAGAAAGATATCGGGAACTGGAAGTGAGTACCAGTGACATCTTGAATTCCGGGTAGAATAGCCGTACATATCACAAAGAAAGGTTGCCGATAAGAACTCGATAATATGTAGTGATATTAGCAGTGATGTTACTACAGATTGCGGATCCGGAATAATCTGGCTATAGGTAAGTGAGAAAACTGGGGCAGGCATTGTAATCGAATACTTACATGGGCCGGCCGCTGTGGCCGAGCGGTTCTAGACGCTTAAGTCTGGAACCTCGTGACCGTTACGGTTGCAGGTTTGAATTCTGCCTTGGGCATGGATGTGTGATGTCCTTAGGTTAGTTAGGTTTACATAGTTCTAAGTTCTAGGGGACTGATAAATGGAAATGTCGTGTGGCTAGGGCCTCCCGTCGGGTAGACCGGTCGCCTGGTGCAGGTCTTTCGATTTGACGCCGCTTCGGCGACCTGCACGTCGATGGGGATGAAATGATGATGATTAGGACAACACAACACCCAGCCCCTGAGCGGAGAAAATTTCCGACCCAGCCGGGAATCGAACCCGGGCCCTTAGTATTGACAGTCTGTCACGCTGACCACTCAGCTACCAGGGCGGACAGGGGACTGATGACCTCAGATATTAAGTCCTATAGTGCTCAGAGCCATTTGAACCATTTGAATTTACATGGACAATGTACCTTAGGTGCTGCAGCATCAGGACTCTACAAAGGTGTTTTGGAAAATGTCGTACATAGATTTCCTGGTCATACTGTAATAATAAAGAGAGATTTTATACTACACGCCCTAGAGTGAGGCACATGCGTGATTTGAGCAGATGTCTGTGATAGGAATTCGGCGGTATTTTATTGAATGTTCTATTCGAAAATTGCCCTTAGCTGTTACTTAGAGAAACGACTCGGAACGTCCTAAACCTCCTAGCAACTAATAGACCCGATTTTGTCGATTCAGTTAACGTAGAAGATGCAGTACAAGTCCTCAGCGTTGCAGCAGTATACAAAATACATTGTGAATGCGATGCCACCTACTACGTGGAAACTAGAAGGCATGTTAACATCAACATGAGTGCTATGTTCTTCTGGTGTAGCATAACAGGTCTTCACTAGTGGTGCACCATCATCGCGATTTCAGGCAGCCTATGAAGTTTCAGGAAATTCGAGTTCTTGCGAGACAGACATGGATGCGCACACGCAAAATAGGAAAGGCAACTGAAATCCAGAAGCAACGGAAGAATATTCGTGCAGAGGAAGCCTACAGGCTCCCAACGACTCAGTTGTCTATAATCCAGGCACGACGGGCTGAGTGTGATCGCAGGGCAGAATTCTCAAAGAACACTGCCGCGACCGGCTAAACAAACGGCGCATGCAGAACTGGCGTCGTTTTTCCGCCACTAACATCAGATAAAATCGAGTCTCATAAGCTTGTCACCGATTCACTGTGGGTTACCAATTACCAGCAAGCCGTGTAACCCACGAAGAGTCTGCCACAAACGCTCACCGTTTCTCCTATCACCGACCAGTGGTATTTTAGGGTCAACAAACCCCATTAAACTTGATGTCGGTGGTCTTATAACAGCGCAAGAATGCGATGTATATGGGAACGCCCACTTCCCGCCTAAGTTAGGCTGTACCCTGACGAAGGACGCTACAACACGGCCAAAAAATCTGTTATTTTAGCGTTTCAGAATTTTAAGTATCTAAAAAAGAATTACTCTGCAGTACATTCAAAAGGATTTTAATAATATCGATATGGGTTTCGCTAAGTTATAGCCGCCAATGTGGCAAATTTTCCGACATACGCAAATATTTCTTAACGTTTATAGCCACCGAATTACGTCATCGTCTTTATTTCTTATAAAATGCAACTATACACTTTTTCTTTGACATTGGAAAGAGCCTTCGAACACTATCTAGCAACACAACAGACGTGGCACTTGATCAAATAGGAATAAGAAAACAGTGCCGTCTGCCACTCTGCCGCTGTCAGGAGAAGAGGCCGCAGAAACGTCTGCTCTGCTGCACCAAATGTAAGCAAACACTTAACCTAAGTACGGTTTGTGTGTTTATTGTTAGGACCTTGAGTCGAGCTCTAGTAGCACTTCCTTGTTTACGCCGCATAACGCAGTCAGTCGACCCGGTTGCTCAAGTAATGCTTCAATGTTTGCGTATGTGTTGCATTGCCGTCAGGCTTTTCGGCAGTTTATTACCATTTCACAATTGTTCTTTGTGATAAATCGTAAGTAGCGCCTTATACGGTGAAAGAGGAGAGCCACACGCCTCGCAGTGTATGGACATTGGTATTGCTACTGCGGCAGTTGCCAGTGCGCTTTATGCTGTGAGTAGTCATTCTGAGGATGCAATCAGTATGGAAGTTCAGCAACTAACAGAAAACAGGAAAGAGTCGTAAGGTAAACAATCAGATCGTTACTGACGAATAGGTTGCTACAGAAAACAGTTCCTCAGGCATCGTAACAGAAGCTGTTTCCGCTCAAAAGAACTCTATACGGTCTGATGGGCAAAATGATAGTGTTAATGTGAGCTAATGTAAGATATGCTGTAGTTAAAAAACAATAGGTGAAATGACTATGGCCCTTACTATGTTCATATCGCAAGTAAAATATACTGTATTGGCCGTGCGGTCTAACGCACGGCTTTCCGGGCGGGAAGGAGCGCTGGTCCCCGGTACGAACCCGCCCGGCGCGTTTGTGTCGAGGTCCGGTGGGCCCGCCAGACTGTGGATGGTTTTCAGGCGGTTTTCCATCTGTCCTCGACAAATGCGGGCTGGTTCCCCTTATTCCGCCTCAGTTACACTATGTCGGCGATTGCTGCGCAAACAAGTTCTCCACGTACGCGTACACCACCATTACTCTACCACGCAAACATAGGGGTTACACTCGTCTGGTGTGAGACGTCCCCTGGGGGGGTCCACCAGCGGCCGAACCGCACAATAACCCTGGGTTCGGTGTGGGGCGATGGAGGGGTAAAATAGACTGCGGTAGTCGTCGTGGGGTTGCGGACCACTGCGGCAGCGGCGGGGACGGAACCTTTCCGTCGTTTCTAGGTTCCCGGTTAACATAACATAACATAACATAAAATATACTGCATTGGCAAGATGCATCCAGTGTCTGTTGGGAAATTAATACACTTCGGTCATCTTGGGACTAAAGACAAAATTATTAACATTATCTTTGCCGAAGTACCAGAAGCAGACCCAGCACACGTTACCACCACGCATTCCTCAACGTATTAAATAAGGCTGCAGGCCTCTCTATCCCCAAATGACATTCAGGTTCATTTCGTGTTAGAAACTCCGTTATGTGGTGTAATCAGGATTTGTCAACAGTGTCTAATTTACCACTTAAATGGAATAAGGTCTCCGCGTCTCTGGAAGACTGTCTGCAATACTGAAGATAGATGCTCGAACTAAGAGGTTCTTAAAGAAGGAAAAACTTCTTAAGTGGATACAGTATTGTGAAAAGATAGAGATACCAAGATGTTTGATGTGTGGAATACAGTAAGGAAATCATAAACCGTAACTGGAACCCGGACCAGGATGAAACAGACGACAACTGTTTGGAAGTATGCTTGAAAACTTCACCATCTTATGTCCGTAGCCTCGCTATTCCCCCAGTAGGCAGACTATCCGACCACTTTCAAAGTCCAGAGTTTCATTTGAAAGGGATAAAGAAAGCGCTGAATTTCTCAACGAAATCTGTCCCTGGAATGGGTTATGTTCAATATCCTATGCTGTCTAAAGTGCCAGATCACGCACTGACGACACCTTCCAAACTTTTAACGACATCCTGACTCTACTACTCAAATAAATGTTCCAGTACCCAAACCTGAAGCAATGCCTAGCACTCTAATGTTATAATGGCCCACCTCGTTGTCCTCGTGTGTATAGAAAACACTTGAAAGGTTCATTAAGGCCAATTTAGAACGATGGCTGGAATCCGAGATTTACTCTCAGGAGGCTATTTAGAATTTGCAAAGCGTAAAGGAACCCTTGATAATCTTTCTTGTTTGGCCTCTGAAATTCTTTGGATATTCAGCAATAGGCAAAAACTCACAGCAGCATTTATTGGCATTAAGAGTGAATGTGATAATGTTCAAATTCGATTCAGTTTCAAAAATTAAGCGATGTTGGAATTTCAAGATATTTTGTGTTTAGCACTCAAACCTTCCTAGCGCACAGAACTATACAGTAAGATTCCAGCATGAATAACTCGGCTCTCTTACAGAATCTACACGAGAGGTATGGAAATCTTTTCACCGGCCGTTAAAATTTCCAGTATAGAGATGATCTATGCCTTTTTCTACGGATCCAAATTTTGAATCTCTTTGCCTACCTTCAGACAGTGCAATTTACGTTCTAATCCCATGTTTGGTTGTCAACAGTCTATCAGTGTCAGTTGAGAAATCATCTGTAGTTGATTTCAGCCTCAAGACGATTGGTCGATCAGCTCACTCCTTTTGTTTGGAGATATGGTTTTGACATGCCCTTAACGTGAGATGATAACGTATCTCATACAATCAAGGAAACAGAGAACGGCATTAATGCAATGACCCTTAATTCTCTTTATGATGCACAAGGGTCTCTTCCGCTCAGTCGTAGATTATGGATCCTTCTTATACCTAATCTCTGCCAAACGGCACTTCATAAACTTGACATGATACAATTCTGATGCTCGCAAATACATTTTGGGCCAATGCGATCGACCTCAGTGATTACCTTACTAGTAAAGACTGCTGAACGCCCGCTGTATCACAAGAGACAGCAGCCTAATATCTGAAGCAACGACACAGAGGAAAAACGTTTGGCATCAAGACTTTATCGCATGTGGGGCCACCAATTACAACCGCCATAGATCTCCGACGTTGGTTGCGTGACCTCTGAACCGTGCATTTGGCCTACGCGAATTATGTGCTACGGAAAACCTAAATCCGGACGGACGCGAATGTGAACCGCACTCCTCTTGAATGCGAGATCAGTGTCTTACCAGCTAGGTCTTTCTGGATCGATGTCCGTTTCACACACTGTATTCTTTTGTGTGCGAAGAATGTGTCCTGAAATATTGACCACCCCTTTGTTATGTCCTGTATACCCTAACGACGATCCCATGTCTACGAAATATGGAAATTGTCGGTTTTAGACTGTAGTCTTGCTTTTCCAGAGCACTTTTTCCAAATCTTTGCAGATCTTTGCACTTCACGCAGGACCACTCATGTTCAACATAACTTCAACGCCTGGGTATCAGTCGTTACTGTAACGACAACAACAACCGAAAATGAAATATGCCACCGTCTCAGAAATTTTCAAATTTCCAGGGATATAATAGAAGGAGAGAAAAGTTAAGAAAATCTTGTACAGAAACCAGATGGCAGTCGTAAACTCTAAGAACATGAAAGGAAGGCATCAATTCAGAAGTGAGTGAGGCAGGCGTGTAATTCAGTCTGTACATTCAGAAAGCAGCAAAGAAAGCTGTGGAGAAATTTAAAAAGGTAATAATTAAAGTTTAAAAAATAAAATTTTTAAAATTTGCCAATGACATTAAAATTCGGGCAGATACGGCAGTATAGAAATGAAACTGCAGGCTCGGTTCAACAGAATGGATAGTATTTTAAAAAGAGATTTAAGATGAGCACAAATAAAACAACTGTTATGGAGTGTAGTCGAATTAAATTATGTAGTGCTGAGGGAATTAGATTAGGAAATACGACACTAAAAGTAGTAGACGAGTTTCCCTTTTCGAGTAGAGAAATAACTGACGATGGCTGAAATAGAGAGGACACAAAATACGGACTGGCAATAGCAAGAAAATTTCAGGAAAAGAGGTACACTTTAATGGGCAAATTGAAGTTTTTGGAAGCCTATACTGAAAGTTTTTATCTAGCGAGTAGCTTTACTTGGTAGCGATACATGGACAGTAAACAGTAGACTAAAAACAGCAAGAGAATGAAAACTTTTGAAATGTGATCGTACACAGAAATTAAATCGGATCGAGGGGAAAAGGGGAAGGGAGAGATAAGTTGACAGGGCATAACATGAGCATCAAGAAATAGTAAATTTGATAATGAGAGGAAGTCGGGGGATACGAATTTTTGAAGTTGATCAGGGCTTGACTACAGTAAATAGGTTCAAACGAATGTAGGCTGCAGTTGTTATGAAAAGATTTGCACAGGATAGTCTATCGTGGAGAACTTATTTTTCAGACTGAAGGCTGTACATGCAAACGGACTTTTAAAAAAAAAAAAAAACAAAAAAAAACACGTGATTCATGATTCAAGTGGAAAGGCCGCCTGTTGCCACTCAGTGGGTATCCAGTAGCGGTACTGACGTGCAAATTCCAGCCTTCATCGCCAATAAAGCAGTCAGCATGGGTACTTACACCAGGCACCGCTTACCGTACGCAGCAACCTTCGTTGAACGGTCGTTATTGGTAGCCCCGCCCTGTTCGTAACCCCTAGGTTCATCTGTGTTGTCAGTTGCTCAACAGCTTCACATCTGTTCGCCCGTACACATCTCTGCAGCGGCGTTCACCCCTATCATCTATGGCCCGTGGTGCACCACAGTTGCTCGGCGCTGGTTTTGGATGCGCTATTTTGCGATGCGTGCATGGTTTACTTCAACCGTACCGGGGCGCAAACAGTTTACAAACTAGGCCATTTGGAAAGTACTTCCACCCTTCGCACGAGAGCCAAATATCATACTATTTTGGACGTCAGATAAATCGCTTCGTTTCCGCACTACGACAACGACTGCACTGTTTTTCCTCGCCCCCCCCCCCTGCCCCCCCCCCCCCGAACACTCTTTGTATATTGTATATCCTCCACTGTTAGTGCTGCCAACTGCCGACTGAGAGTGATTACTGCACGTTGGCGCCTAACATAGGCTGTAGTCACGTTAATGTGATTGGACCATGTATATCCTTCTTGTTTTGTGATGTTATTAGATAAGAATTATCGGCTGCTGACCCAGACGTGTTGAATGCTTCAGAATTGTACCTAATAACTTCATATGGATGACACCCTTCCACCCAGTACATGAAACTGTCGCTTTCATATGAAGTAATTTGGGATCGGTGAAGTTTGGCTTCGGAATCTCGTTTTGGAATTGGTTCATATGAAGGTTGGAGAGGTCCAGAACGAACATACCGATATAGACAGGCTTCGCAAACTGCACTGAAATCTCGGCCACCTCCACCTTCATTGAAGGTGGTGGCCCGCTTAAAATTTAGCGTAGCGATGTACTCTATTGCGCTATAACGCCCATCCCTCCGAGGAACTAAGGAAATCGCACACACAGCCACTATTTGCTAATAAATAAATATACTACCACACACTCTATCACTCAACGAATAGTGTGAGTACGGTTGGTCTCTATTCCATTTCCACGGATGAATCATTTTGCGACGGTCTGGTGTCAATGGCAGCGATAATTTCCTTACGCACGAGGTGAGCCTCGCCGTTAGGGGACGGGGCGGGGCCGCAGAGGTCTGAAGAGTGCTTACAGGCCGTCTCGACGAGCTGTGTCCGGACCGTCAAGCGAGCCTGAAGGTGGCTTTTCCAGGAGAGTACTCGTGCATGGCGATACATGCTGTGGATAACGCTATGTGGAAAGGAGTATGTGACTAGCTTTATAAGTGATGTTACGTGAACCTGTTGCAGTGTACCTTATATAACGAGAAGCGATCACGGCTGTTGTTTCGGCCCTGTCTAGAGTCCGTGCGTTTGTAAGGAAGTAATCATCGCAGTCACTTACATGGGGCTATCTTGCCACTGTGCTGCAGAAAAGGTGCAATTCTGCGGAGTTTACGGCGCTGTATTGATTTCACCTTGGCTTCAGGATGGGTGAAGAGCGAGATTGGTGGAGTCATTTGGGTTGTATCTCACAGCACGACTGATAATGTTGAGCACCTATCCTTACATACTGACAGAATGCAAGTATCAGACTTCCTGGTACTGGGAATGTGTTTGGTGGCTTCTGTTTGAGTAGTCATATTAATCGATCGCTAATGATGTTAATTTGGATGTTTTAAAGCTTTTAAATGTTTTTAAAATTTAAGCTCAGAATGTTTAAACTTGGTGGACCTTTGTAGTTCTGAAGTGAATTACTGTTATCTAAATCTAATCCGTGGTTTTGTGGTACTGAGTAAATTTGATTTCTGTTGCACGATCATGAACATGAAACATTCATTGATTTGACTTATCTTCTAGCTGTATTGCTGGTCTTATTTAAAATTTATTAAGGTTTTGAAGTTTCTTTCTTTTTTTAAATAAACTTTAAAGTTATCTCGTGTACGGTATGGGTTTGGTGTACGTGTTTTATAATTGTTTGGTTGTTAAAGTTATGTTCTGTTTGGGTAGATAGCCAGCTGATTAGCGTTTTTCGGTTTTCGGTTATAACTTTATAATAAAGAGTATATATTGTAAAACTTAAGGTCTCTGAGTTGCGGCCCTGGCACCTCTTGATTTCAGCCATTTGTCCTTCTGTTTTTTTCAGTTGTTTACTCAAGTGTCTTCAAAATGTTGATCAGCTGTTAATTAATATTTAACTGTATGGTTGAAGTTTTAAGGGTTCTTTTACTTTATTTCTCAGGAAGCATGGCGGAGGATCTCACATTTCTCGTCATGACGCGACAGCCCAGCTTTTAGCTGCAGTGCAGTATGTACCTCATAATCTCATGATCGAAAGACTACCTGACATACCACATACAGAATGGCGCCACCGTCCTCGAGCAGGCACCTCCTGTAATCCTGATCATGGGAGCCTTTGAGGCTGCAGAATGCACGCCCTCAGCCCGCCTCTGGGTGGCACCTGTATCTATGCAGTATGCATACATTTTCTACCTGTGCCCCAAAATGTTCACAATGTGCGAACCATTTAAATCATCTTCTTTTATGGTATTACTCCATAAAGATTATCAGTTGCGTATCCATACTTGTTGAATTCTTCGTGATTTACCTAATTACTTCATGTGGATCGCAGCCATTCGCCCAGCAGATGAAACCATCTGTAACCATTTAAAGTAACTTGGGGTCGGCGAAGCCTGGATTCACAAACTCATTATGCAACCGGTACATGTGGAGTTTGTAGAGGTCCAGAACACACAGATTGACATAGACAAGCTTCGTGAGTGGTACTGAAGCCGTAGTCATCTCCACAGCGCCTATGTCTTCACTGAAGATTGCACCCTGCTTAAAATTTAGCCTGTTGATGTAATCTCTTGCTATAAAATAGCCCCCCACCCATAGACTAAATGAATTTTCCATTTTTTCAAAAACTTAATTATTCATTCATTTACAAAAATGTTTTTTAAAGTCCCACATCTCGAAAGCCCTCTGTTCAGTGTTTACATCAATGTACTTCTGCATCCAGTGAGACTGCTTGAAAGAGATGCTGCAGGTGCATATAAGAAGTTCCATCCCAAAACTGAGATATTATTGAAGATTTCTTGAGTGCAGATTATATCTCTGCTTATTCACTAGCGTTGTCATCATCTTGGAGACCTTCAGATACCTCATTTAAAGTATCTCTAGGAGAGTTCAAATCGTCACAATGGCGAAGAGTCGAAACACCCCATATTTATGTCCACTAACAGGTGTCTGAATACTTTTGATAAGACACTGTATAAACACTGACTGCCAGCTTGACTTCAGGGAGCAATGGAGGAAGTTATCTGAGAATGCCAGCCACTCACACTGGCAAAACGTGATATTACCATTCAAAATCCCATCGGAGCCGGCCGGTGTGGCCGTGCGGTTCTAAGCGCGTCAGTTTGGAACCGCGTGACCGTTACGGTCGCAGGTTCGAATCCTGCCTCGGGCATGGATGTGTGTGATGTCCTTAGGTTAGTTAGGTTTAAGTAGTTCTAAGTTCTAGGGGACTGATGACCTCAGTAGTTAAGTCCCATAGTGCTCAGAGCCATTTGAACCATTTGAACCATCCCATCGGACGAAGAATACAAAACAGACGCTTCCTAACAATACGTCAATCGTGGCTATGAAAATGTCAACAACAGATTACAGCTGATGTCGATAAAGGATGTAATATTTTACTGACATTGTATTTTCTGTCTCATACAGTTGATTCCAGCTTGTATATCTGATGAGCCTGCATTTATACATAGACCTGCAGCAGAATAGTTTTTTCAGAGTTGATACGAAAAGAACCACGTTGCTGGGAATTTATCAGTTAATATTAATAACTGCAGAATTTGATTCTTTACCGAAATAGTTGAATGTGGGAAGAATCCGGTTTAATGTCCCGTCGACGACGATGTAATTGGAGTCAGAGAAGAAAGATCGATATGATAAGAATGGGAAAGGAATCAGTCGAGCCGTTTTCAAAGAAAGTGTCCCGACCTTCCCTGTTAAAACAGTAAGAGAAAACCTAAATATGGATGACCAGATAGAGATTTGAGCCCTACTCTTACCGAATGCGAATCGAGTATGGGAACCAATGCAATATTTCGCTCGGTTTCAGCGACCAGGTAAGCATGAATTAAATAAGGTTGAATATAAAGTCATGGCTTACCAGCAATTAGCTTTAGATTATGTGAAAGTTAATTAGTATATTTTATCATGTAGTTTATACTTTTGAAATACGCAATACTAGACTCTGCTGCTGCTGTTGCTGCTCTGTGCGTACGTGGTGCGCGCGCTCGCACGTGTGTGTGTGTGTGTGTGTGTGTGTATGATACCAAAAACGCTAACTGCAATTTCTGCCACGAGTTCCTTCTCAAACAGGGTTATGCGTTTAATTTTTTGAGATTTTCTCAACTCCGAAATAATGTATAAGATGAGGAAGCGCAGTTGACAAACCATATGTGTTGCCACGTGCAGAAGCATAGAATAACACTAAGTTTGACATGTAAGCCCTCATACTTTCATAGATATGATTAGGTGAGATGACGCGGCAGCGACTAGAAGCTTGCACGTTCCGCGCGAAAAGGCGACAGTTGGCGGTGACGCAGGCGGCACCGGAAGTCGCTACAGACAGAGTGGTATCGCAGAGGCCGATAGGGGACGTGACGTCACGTGTACTGGTGAGAACAAAGGGGCAACGGCAGGAAACCGCACATATGCATATTAAATACCACGCATGTTTACATACGATACAACTTGGGGAATTCGAGAAACTGTTTTCCGCTGTCGTTTTTATCAGTTGCCTGCACCTGAGTCGTTTGCTAGCCCGATCAGATATCGGTTTTCCGAGCTTCAGCTCCTTTACACAAATAGTGTCTGTAATGCAGCTGTTCCAAATTCGTGAGTAAGATGAAGCGACGTTATTGGTACTTTTTAAAATATTTTTAGTAAAGTAAGAGAGAATGTGATTTCCTTATGATGTCAGTGAGGTGGTACGGAGCAGGAGGTAGAAGAGGAAGAGATTGTACAAGAAAATATATCTTCATTTCGTAGCCAGAATCGAAACCAAATCCGGAACAGGAACGCCATTGAAATATATCACTTATCACTGAAAGTGCGTGGATTACGAACACCAACGTACAGCCAGAACAGAACCGATAAAATACTAAATAACAAAGAATTGCTGCTCCCTTTTGTGGAGAAACAGCGACCACCTGTTTCAGCCGGGCCTACTACGGAGCCCTGAATCTAGATCTTGTCAAAGGTCCCGTGTATGATGGTGCTGGCGGCTCCACGCGTTCTGGTCGCGTTGTTACATACTTTTCACTAAGACAATCAACGAAGGTAGCTTCTCCCATCGAAGGTTCGCGATCGTATACTGGCCCTTTGGCTTCCTTGAACCTCCCACCGGTGATCTGCGCCTCTGGACTGTAGTACGGCTTCATACAGAGGACGTGGACGACGCCTTTCCGTTTTCGTCTTCTTGTTGAAGGGTCATAAACCGCGGCTTCATAGTGAAATCCAACAAGCGACCAAGATACCATATGGCCCAAAGTAGCGTTTTGGTAACTTCCTGGCAATCCAAGTTTCCGCACAGGCGTAAAAATCCGTACCAAGTTTTCCGGACTGTGTCTCACGTGTCGATGCATGGTGTTATAGCGCTCTCGGTCTTTCTCCTGGGCGTTCAGGACCCGTTTGCGCGCCAGTTGCCTTCTCGTTTGGTCCTGGTGACGTTTCACATAGTCATCTTGAGTACCGTCTGATTGAAGCGGGAACAGTGTATCCACTGTCGTTTCGGCCTCTCGGCCGTGGAGGAAAAAGAACGATGTGAAGCCTGTTAGTGTCTTGCTTCGCTACCTTGTATGCGAATTTCACTACAGGCAGTATGACAGTATTAATTCCGGTATCTGTATTTGACAACAGCGTACATCGAGAGTATATCTGCCAACGTCTTATTAAAGCATTTTCTGAGGCCATTTGTCTGTTGATGGTAGACACTTGTCATCCTTTGGGGAATTTAGCCTGATACTAGTCCCGACTGGAGAACTTTTCCATGATCACAGCTCATAACGTGGGGTTAACCATGCTTCAATATGATGTCTTCTACAAGGAACTTCGCAATTTCATGAGCTTCGGCAGTCACACAGCTTTGGTGACAGCATGGCGGGTGACGTGGTCAGACTATCATCTATTGATTCCCATTTATCGACTTCAGGCAACTCCCCAAGAAGTCGATTTCAATTCGGTCGAATGGCGCTGCTCCTGAGGTAATTCCAGAATATGCTTCCGTTGCAGGCATTCCTTACGGTCACTCAAATACTATGTAACGGATCGAGTGAGAACTGTCCAGTGATACCTGTGTCTGACTCTGTCTAGAGTCTTCATCACGAATCCCAGGGGATCAGATATTGGAGTGTCGTGGGAATATTTTTGGATGGCTGGACACAGATGAGCTGGGATGACGAGCAGGTATTCGCGCCTCATTGGATAGTAGTTCCTCTCATACAATGCTCTGTTTATTAACTGGAATTCTTCTGTGGTCGGTTGCTCCTCCTTCAAGACTTCTATCGTTTTCTGAAGTGCTGGATCTAGACTCTTCAGTAGCGATATTATTAAATGTGGCGATGACTGAGATTTCATCTATGCTGCTGTGTTCTCATAAAAGAGTCCTTGAAAGGCAGTCGGTATCTTTGCCTTTGCATCCATTTTTGTATATCACTGTGACTTCATACTCGTGCACCCTCATTGCCCATCTCACCTGTCGACCCGACGAATCCTTGACGCTAGTCAGTCAACACAAAGAATGGTGGTCAGTAACAGCAGTGAATGGCTTGCCAAACAAATACGTCTGCAACTTTGTGATGACCCAAACATTCTCTACACTCTCCTCACATACTGAGTCGGTGTTTATGGCCACTATTTCTTGTGCACTAGATCCGACAGTTTAGACTGCCATAAAATACCGTATTCTCTCATACATCAGGTCGTAACAGAATAGATAACCTGCCTATGGCTGAGAAATACTTTGCCCCTGTCAAGCAGTTTAGAGTGTCATCAATGTGCGGCAATAGATGATTTTGTTTACTCGTCTATAGTTAATGCATAAATTCCATGTGCCAGCCATCCTTCTTCTTCAACATGCTTTATTTTTCCTCCTCACGTATAGGTCGATGTTTATGGCCATTATATCTTATGTACTTGGTCTGACAGTTCTGGCTGCAATAAAATGCTTCATCTCTCATATACGCCAGGTCATAAGAAAAGAGATGACTTGCAAACCTTACGGCATGCTCATAATGCAACCGCTTAATTAGCTTTTCTACAAGTGTGTCAAAGAATGTACTGTACCTTAAAAAAGTCAGAAAGTTCTATCAGACAAAACTAACACAAGACTTTTACAGTTAATATGGCTCTCTTTAACCCTTCGTTTACCTGCAGTAAAATCTTCGTTTGATTTATTATTTTCTTAACGTAGGTATCGCCAAGCTCTTGTCAAATTAACGTAAGTACAGGAATTTCCAGGAAAAAGTGACAGGTTTTCTTTTAATAAGTTTTCACAGTGAAATTACTGGTAAACGAGTGCTTGTTTAATTTTTGCGGTAATGTGCAAAACAGTTGCTATCAGTCATGCGCAGTGTAACACGAGCCTGCCCGGATGGCCGTGCGCGTTAAAGAACCATTTCCGGGACAGGGAAATGCGCCGGCTCCGGATCGAATCAGCCCGCGCGGATTAACGACGACAGTGGTTTTTAGGCGGTTTCCCACATCCCACAGGCGAATACGAGGCCCACGTGAAAGACAGGGAGTGGCGCGTACGTCACAGCACGTTGTACTACAGGTCTTACGAGTGCCAGCAGCCGTCTCCAGCGGAGAGGGAGTAACCACAGGTATTTCAGACGAGTTTAATAATTCTTGACTGTGCTCCAAGGTCTCGACATCACGCGCAAAATTAAGACCTTTAGAGGGTACCTTTCAAATTAAATATTGATTTTCCGCGGGTCCTGCGTGGAGCCGACCGTTCGCGAAGAGTAGTGAACTGGCCGCCTAGTGTGACGTCACAAGTTCGTTGCAGGGTCCATACATCCCGCTGGCCACGGCGAATACCGGACTGATACCCACGTCTCGCCTCCGTTACACAATTCGCAAATATTTCGAAAACTTCGACAGCTTTCACATGGATAATGTTAGACGCAGACAGTCGGTGGGTACACGCATTCCGTCCCAGGGGGTAAAGGGGTGGCGACAAGAAGGGCATCCGGCCACCCCTTAAACTAACCATGCCAAATCCGTCAGTAACCATACCGACCCTGCACCGATGTAGGACAAGAGCACAAGAAGAAGAAGACAAGGCAGAGCGTAACACCACACGTCTGGCACATTAGTTGGTACAAATACTTAGGGATTACAATTACAAATAACCTAAATTGGAACGATCACATAGATGATATTGTGGGTAGAACAAACCAAAGACTGCGATTCATTGGCAGAACACTTAGAAGGTGCAACAGGTCTACCAAAGAGACTGATTACGCTACGCTTGTCCGCCCTATTCCGAAGTATTGCTGTGCGGTGTGGGATCCGCATCAGGTGGGACTGACGGATGACACCGAAAAAGTACAGGGAAGGGCAGCTCGCTTTGTATTATCGCGAAATAGGGGAGATAGTGTCACAGACATGATACGTGAATTGGAGTGGCATTCATTAAAACAAAGGCGTTTTTCGTTGCGAGGGGATCTTCTCATGAAATTTCAATCACCAGTTCTCTCCTCCGATTGCGAAAACATTCTGTTGGCACCAACCTACATAGGGAGAAATAATCATCACGATAAAATAAGAGAAATCAGGGCTCGCACAGAAAAATTTAAGTGCTCGTTTTTCCCGTGTGCCGTTCGAGAGTGGAACGGTAGAGAGACAGCATGAAGGTCGTTCATTGAACCCTCTGTCAGGCACTTTATTGTGAACAGCAGAGTAACCACGTAGATGTAGAAAGGGAATATCTCATTGTGCTGCACAGTGCAAACATTTCTTATGTTCCGTTAACAATTGTACGTGTTGTTTCATTTACCCACTTAACATGTGGTTCTCAAGGTTTGGGACAATTGATGTATAGTGCTTTGTTTTTGGTGAGCACATTGATGTCCCCACAACCCCTGCAATCGCCGCAACTCTGACTCCTTCATACACAGTGTATCTTGAGCAGCTGAAGATTATTCTGGACTCTGACTACATCCACATAAAGGAAATGCAGCACTACGCGGTGCGACTATTTCACTTTCATTGTCACTGTCGGAGGTTGCTGACTTCTAATCATTTAGTAGTTCATCCAGCAGCTGATATAGCTTTTCTCAGGTCAACAGCTTGCAGGTTCCGTGGTTACAAGCGGTGAAGAGGAGATGAGTGGACCCTTACCTGACGATGGTTACGGACTGACACTACACATCGTTCTTTTGTTTAGTATGAGATGACTAGTAGTACTGACTTGCTTAAACATAATAAAACATCACCAAAAACTGGTATAATCAGAAACAAGAAACAAGTTATAGACAGTGCACGTTGAAACCTGAGCTAAATCGGTAAGCTCAAAGCTCGGAAAGGCGGGCGATGCGTGCTATTCCAAAACCGGGTGCTAGAGGTGACCGCTAGAAGTCATAGCTACAAGTATACGCCACTACTCGCTATCAAGCCACAGATAAGCTAGATAGTCGACATAAAGCAGGGGCTCTCGCACGTGGCCACAGGCAAATAAAGGGCTAAGCCATCCAGTGAGGATTTACCTGTAGCTTCTGCCACGTGTGTAAACAGCATGATTTAATGCTTACGTACTGGTTCCACCAAAGAGGAGAGGAACATTCCACCCGAGGCCAGCGCGCCGCCAACGAACGTTGTCAGGCGGATTCCAAAGCGGTCGGTGAGGACGCCCGCAACAGGAGAGAGGATGAAAGTTGTTCCCATGGCCAGGGCACCAACGAGGGCTGCAACATGCATGCAAGTACTTCGTCACTATTTCGTCTATTTCTGTGTCCCATGGCTTACATCTAAGTCACTGCATATATGAAGTACATAACGCACACATATGATTTATTCTGTCATTACCAAGAAGTATTACAGATTAAGAGTAGTAAGGGTGGCTCAAGTTTTATCGTACACAGTTATATAGTTGTAAATAACACGCACATATGATTTCTTCTATTATTACCAAGAAGTATAAAAATTACGAATGGTGAGGTTGGCTCATGTTTTATCGTACACGGTTACATAATTATAAACTTTCTTGTACTTCTATAAGTTTCTGTTTTTGACTTTTAAGCCCGATAATGATAATAAAGTTTGGTACTTGATACTTTTCCTGACTATACTTGACTATTAAAAAAAACAATATGGCCGCTGACTGGGACCTACAGGTATGTTTAATGCACAAACTTAGATTTTAAGGACCTTGTAGTGTTCTATCGCAAAACATTTTGCGGTGGATACACGTATTGACTAATGATGTTACACAAACCAAAATTTGATATTATAAGTACCGTGTTATTTGAAATTCCAAGAGTCGAGAGGTAGGCTCCGTTCCCCGTGATATAAACTCTGAAAAATCTTGTAAGATACATTGGTAATGAGAAATTAGTATCTTTAATGACAAGGACGCATCATACAATGTTACTGTTTTCTTAGTTAAAGCTAATGTTAATGAGCTCGTGTTCGTAACGAACATTATACACTTTTGCAGGCCGGCCGTTGTGGCCGTGCGGTTCTAAGCGCTTCAGTCCCGAACCGCGCTGCTGCTACGGTCACAGGTTCGAATTCTGCCTCGGGCATGGATGTGTGTGATGTCCTTAGGTTAGTTAGGTTTAAGTAGTTCTAAGTTCTAGGGGACTGATGACCTCAGAAATTAAGTCCCATAGTGCTCAGAGCCATTTTAACCATTTTGAACACTCTTGCATGGTTATCAATTTTAGTATGTTTATGGTTACGCTATAGTCAATTTCACATTTTCTGTTATTTCTGCTTTAAAGGTACAGAGAAGCAATAGCAAGAACCTGATGTGATATTGACCGTTAATCCTGCTGTTTCTTTTTAATGCCACCTACCCATATTCCATTAGATCGTCGTCTGGGTCTTTTGCTCTCTCTTGGAATCCAGCAAAGAATTTCTTTGGTTCATCTACCATCGGTGATTCCCCTGGCCACATGTGCGGCCCATCTTCACTTTGATATTTACGTCATTCACTGAAGTTTATTGCCTTATAAAAATAAATATAAATGTCGTGTGACTAGGGCCTCCCGTCTGGTGGATCGTTCGCCAGGTGCAAGTCTTTCGATTTGACGCCACTTCGGCGACTTGCGCGTCGATGGGGATGAAATGATGATGATTAGAACAGCACAACATCTAGCCCCTGAGCGGAGAAAATCTCCGACCCAGCCGGGAATCCAAACTGGACTCTTAGGATTGACATTCTCTCGCGCTGACCACTCAGCTACCGGGGGCGGACTATTACCTGATGTATTTGTTTGTTTTCCGGTCTCTGCTACTAGTTACCAAAAAGGTAAATCTCCATAATTCGCTGAGCAAACCTCAGTTTTCGAATGGTTTTCAGATCAAAAGTCTATGTCTCATTGCAAACTGATAAAACTCATTGACCGTAATCTATCCTTTACAGGTACATCATGAAATTACTTTAGAAGAACGTATTCCATTTCCCGAAAACACTGCAGGCCATTTGTATTCGTCTCTCTACAGCTGTTCAAATTACATCAGTTCGCCCTTTTGTTAACTGAGTACACTGTTAATTTCTACTATTTAAAGTTCGATATGTTGGTCGAGGAAGAAATTTCTGAGACTGTACGACTGGAGCAAAGCATTGGATGTAAGTGAAATCATGGGCTACGGGAGAACTGAGAAAGAGGAGTGTCGAAGAGTTTGTGATATGGTTATACGGAAGGCTGTTAAAAATTAGGCATACTGATAAGAAATGAGGAAGTTCTCCACTAAATCGGCAAAGAGAGAAACACGTGAAAAACTTTGACAAGAAGAAGGGACAGGATGATAATACATGTGTTAAGGCATCAAGGAATACGTTCCATGTTCATTGAGGATAAAAACAGCAGGGGAAGACAGAGATTCTCGGAAAAAAGAGTTGGTTATGTCGCTACACTGTTTCAATTTATAAACTTTAACAGTGCTAAAGCCTAGTAGTAAAATGTCACCATCAAAACGAGGCTGCTTCAGATACGCCATTGACACGTGGGTGTTATGTTTTTCTTGTTTAAGGAACTGATTACTTCTTCTAAGACTGCTGAGAATAGTTTAGTGATATGGTATTACGCGACTCCTCCAACAATTTTGAGTTTCTCACTATCAGAGTAAGGTCTAATGGAGACACTTGCACTGACGTATGTATTCTTCAGTGTATTAACATAGGCTGAAACAACGCCTTGTTTGTCACTGGATGTGAGTACAGTGTTTGTTGAAACTGAGTCAAAACTTTCTCAAAATCTCTAAATGCCAGACACGGTGGTAACTGATACTCATTTCTCTGATCTGTTATATTGTCCCTGATTCCTGAATAGTTGTGCTGTAAACACTTCTAAAGCTAACTTACTCCTTTGCATTATTGTTATTTAGAATTTCTTGGATATTTTGTATAATATTTGCTCCCTTCCTTTGCAAATAGAATAATTGCAGCGTTGCTCCAGTTCCAGGGAATTATTTTCTTTCGCAAGCATTCTATGCATAATTTTAAAAATTCTTTTGTATAACTATTCCTCTAGTTTTAATCATTTGTACTGAAACTTCTACATGACACGGTACCTCCACGTTCTTCCTACTACAAAAGGCTTTATAAACCTCTTTTGGCATTACTTCCAGAATTTTATTATTTCCGTTATTATTTATCTGTGACCCTGCTTCATCTTTTGAAGGACAGAAACATGTTAAGAAATCTTCAAATGACTGTAAGATTTTCTCTGTGTTGTTAGTCACTGCGCCACCTACCATTTCAATAGACAGACGTTGATGTCTACCCAATATATTTTGTTTTTTTTCCTACTCTTTATTTTCAATCGTTTCTCTTACAAACTTTTCATTTATAGTCCGACATCCTCTTGAAGGCATTTAATCATAATAGGTTTGTTTGGATGGCCATATTCTGCAAACTATTTGTTTGTTTACTCCCTTCCTTAAGTATACTGCAGTTTAAGAAAGAATTAACCTTTTGTAAAGTGCAGTGCACTTAAAATAAAAAATAATAATTCTTACCTTTGTGAATAGTTTGGTTTAATTCAGCACATCCTATCATGTTCCTATTACCGTAGCTCGAAACGATCTCCCTCTTTAATAGATGCCCTATTCTAATTGAGATTCTGCTTTCTTCATGCTTGCAATGTCTTTGGCTGTTTGCCTAACTAACTTAGTTACATAATTGTCACCTATCGTCTATGTCAGTGTAATTTTCATTTCCTAAGATGCTGCACTTGTTGCTTAATTTAATTTGTTATAACTCATTGTCCTTATATTCCCATCAGCCGTATTTCAGGCTTTCTAACCGGAGAGTCTGTTTCTTTCTAGCTTTGTATCCGTTGCCACTCTTCATCTTACGAGCCTATGATCACTTACATTTCGAAAGTGGTTTAGGAGCTTTAGAAGTCTCTTTATTCTTTGATGACTACCATCTGAGGTTGTTCGGCGGTCGCGTGCAAGTCTTTCTATTTGAGGCCACTTCGGCGACTTGCGTTTCGATGAACATGAAATAATATGATTAGGACAACTCAAATGCGCAGTCCCCAAGGGAAGAAAATCTCCAACGTGGTTTGGAAACGAACCCGGGACCTCGAAATCTAGAAGCAATGACGCTAACCACTAGACCACGAAATGTGGACTTATTATTTCTTGTAGCCAGTCTTATTTTTAGTTTTAGTTGGTATATGGGGAGTCCACTTTCTATTTGTTTCCTTTTCGAAGAACGAGATAAGCACAGACGTGTTGTTCATGTCAGCACATTCTGCTAACGTCGTTTATGGTATCTTATCCAAAGTTCTCCACTATCATACTGCAGTGCGACTTGCTGTCACTAATCGGTTTCTCCAACACGGCATCGAGATTTTCTACATTCACACCAGAGCGTGAGCAGATTGATGCATAGACTTGAATGACTTCCATGCAATATATTTTGTTTCTTTTTGGAACTTATTTTGCTATCCTGGTGAGGATATATTCGTTGTATCTAATAGAGTTTTTAGTTATCTTGATTTGTAGTAAAACCTACACCCTAATTTCTGCCCTGGCCTATTCCTTTACAATAAAACCTGTCCTGTTTTTAATTCTGTTTGGGCTTTCCTCACGATATCCCTACTATATCTCATGTTATGTTACTTAACTCCTGTTTCAAAACCACTAATTTACTTTCTTATTCTGAAGCTCTGCAATTTATTGACCCTAAATGAATAGGAGCAGAAGCAATTGGATTTGTAATGCCAGTATTAATTTCTATTCAACCAGTGAACTTAGTTAAACATATAGCACAGTCAACGAAGACCAAAAGAAGATGTAATGTGGGATATAACTCGCGTAGTTGCAAATTTTTGCCCGCATCTCGTGGTCGTGCGGTAGCATTCTCGCTTCCCACGCCCGGGTTCCCGGGTTCGATTCCCGGCGGGGTCAGGGATTTTCTCTGCCTCGTGATGGCTGGGTGTTGTGTGCTGTCCTTAGGTTAGTTAGGTTTAAGTAGTTCTAAGTTCTAGGGGACTGATGACCATAGATGTTAAGTCCCATAGTGCTCAGAGCCATTTGAACCACTTTTTTTGGAAATTTTTGTATGGTGGTGGGAGGTAGTGACATGAACAACGTATTAAAAACTCTGACCCGTTAGGGGTTAGCCTGAGGACATGAGGGGGGGGGGGGGGGGAATCTGATGGGCACTTTTTCGCGTTTTCAGTTCAAAAGTAAACTACATTATATTATCTGTACAAAATGTCTTACTCATTTTTTTCTCTAGTACTGGTAGCTTTCGGAAAGCAGGGAACTGAAAAATCATAGATTATAAAAATATTGTTTCAGTGGTATGGAATTTATGTTTATTGTTAAATGATGTGGGGTAAAAACCACATTTTAAAAATCATTTTTTTAAATACTAAAAATAGTAAAAAATCTACATGCTAACACTATAAGTAGTAGCTAAGAACAATGTGAAAGATAACAGCAACGTTACTAAGCGTAACTGCCCAATATCCAAAGGCTTGTCGAAGCATGGCTGTTAGCGTGTACAACCCGCAGCACATTAATCGCTACGCGTCCTCGCCCGCGACCAAAGTTGTTTACCAGTTATAACTGGCAGGTGGCGCACAAGGACGTCCAGTTACAGTTTTGAGAAACAAACAGGAGGAAACGCGAACATTATCATGACACTTATAAAATTGTGGAGACAAGTTCAAAAACGTACACGAAATTCGTTATCCCAATACAAATATAACATTCACAAAATTATGTCAATGTTACATAAGAACAGAAACTAAATTATCAGACGGTATCCAATTGAAACAAAGAGTATACCAAGAAATTTAATTTCTATATTTTGAATAAACGGGATCTAACTGCTGTAAAATATCTAGGCTTAACTATCCAGAGCGACCTTAAGTGGAATGACCATATAAAACAGATAGTGGGAAAAGTAGACACAAGACAGATTCATCGGAAGAATCTTAAGGAAACGCAACTCATCCACGAAGGAGGTGGATTATAAGGCGCTTGTTCGCCCGATTCTTGAGTATTGTCCATCTATCTGAGATCCCTATCAGGTAGGGCTGAGGAGATAGAGGTGATCCAACGAAGAGCGGCACGTTTCGTCACGGGATCGTTTAGCTGGCGAGAAAGCGTTGCGGAGATGCTAAACAAACTCCACTGGCAGACGTTACAAGAGAGACGTTGTGCATCACGGAGAGATTTACTATTGAAATTTCGGGACAGCACTTTTCAGGAGGAGTCAAACAACATATTATTTCCACCCACATTGACCACAAGGAGGAAATTCGAGAAATTAGAGCCAATACAGCTTAACGACAATCATTCTTCCCACGCACTATTCGCGAGTGGAACAGGGTTGGAGGGATCAGACAGTAGTACCGAAAGTACCCTCCGCCACACATCATTAGGTGGCTTGCGGAGTATGATTTAGATGTAAACTGTGCTTCGGTCTGACATTAAATCTGGTGTTAACTGACAATGGTTGCCCCTGTGGATGAGACAACACCTTCCTGCGAGAGTGAGTAACAGAGCCGGTGTTAAGCCAAGAGAGAAGTGAGCCGTGGGGATGACGGAGAATCTGTGTTGGCAGTCCTCCACGTAGAAAACGTTCTAGACTTGGATTTTACTCTGTGTCGGCACATTAATGATATGAAACCACTATCCACTATTCAAAGTAGGTCACCAAAAATAGTACTCGCGTTGCTCACTGAGTATTATTTCTGGAGAATTTTTCTTTTTACTATAAATTTCGATTTATTAAAACCTTCGCTTGGGTGCGGTATACAGCACTTACATATTGTGGTTAACGTCTTTAACATCCTCGCCGAGCATATCGCTACAGAAAAGCATTCTATTTAAGATATTAACCATAACACATATAGTGCAGCACACTGCACCCGTGGGGTGGTTGCTCGAGGTACTGGAAGAAATGAAAATTTGTAGTAAAAAGACTGGACGTGATCTGTTCCATTCTAACCTACATATTCACAGCCACCTTGCAAGAAATGCTGTAAATATGTGGTAATGGCTCCACTCTGTGCAGCCAATTCTACAAGTAACAACAATTCTTGAATGTAATTGATTTATGCAGTCAGTGAGTAATACAATTAATGGTGAAATAAGTGAAGTACCTTCCCTACCACTCATTAATTAATCATCAAGTGACTCCAAGACGGTGTACACTGCTTTACAACATAATGACCACGATAGCCAACACAAAGCTACCGCAGTTTGCTTTTTTACTTTCGGCCAGTCATTATACATCAAGTACAAAATGTTTATTGTACAGAACAACATGTTTTGCCAATGTATTGCTGGGCGTGAGGGACTATATGGATGTCGGAAAGCAATCACTCCATGCTCCATGGTGTGCGTGAAGTGCTGTAGTACGTGTGCAAATGGCAAACGTTACTAGATCTGTAAGAAGGTGATGGGAGAGATTCAACTGCTGATTCTTGACACATTCAAGACAATATGTTTGTTTATAATAAGTAATACAGATTTTGTTACTTTCTAAGTTCAGTTGACATTAAAAATAATAATAAAAATGTGTTTTTTCAATAACCTGCAGTTTTTCCAACCCCTCTATTGTGCAAACTGTTAGCCCTATAGAAAAAGTTAATAGCACATTTAATAGGAAATTTAACGTTGTTTCATTTTGTACTGCAACATGTTTTCGCTAGTGACTCCATCTTTCGAGTTATGTAAGAAAAACATAATAACGTGATTTCTATCCCCCTCCCCCTTCATCCTCACCCATCCGCACCCTGTCATTATTTTTAGTATGTTGCCCATGCACTTCCTCCCACCACTGTACAAAAATTTGCGAGTATACGAATTATTTTTTCCCCTATTTTTCGTTCGTGACTGTTTTAACAAATACAGCAGGAGCAATAAGTATTAGACTTCACATCAAATCCGTTGCGTTCCCCTACATTTAATGTAAGCATCTCGCCAGAACCTCCGAGAAAGAAGTGACTGTGGGAGTACGGAGGAGGAGGAGATTAGTGTTTAACGTGCCGTCGACAGCGAGGTCATTAGAGACGGACCACAAGCTCTTTAAAAGGAAGCAACCCGGAATTTGCCTGGAGAGATTTAGAGAAATCACAGAGAACCTAAACCTGGATCGCCGGACGCGAGTTTGAACTGTCGTCCTCCCGAATGCGAGTCCAGTGAGCTAACCACTGCGCCACCTCGCTCGGTGGTACGGAGTTTGATAAAACGTCACAGGAAGACGGCTATCTTTCCGTATCTTTCGGATTTCATTTTATTTCTATTCAATTTTTGTATGTGCTTGATTATTAACACAGATCCAGCCTTTGGGACTTCATTGATACAGAGTATTAACGTAATGAAGCTGGTCTTATGTGACTGAACTGCCTCAACACTATTCTATGTGCAACAGGAAATATTTTAAATCCTATCCTAGATATTCAGATATTATACTGTCATTTTAAATGCGTGTCTACTACCCTGTATATGAAAAGATGTATCGACTGGCATCTACGACGCCTAACGTTGTCATCAGATGCAAATTGATACAAGCACAGATAAATAAAACGAGCAATTTATGCGTTCTATGAGCAGCAACTGTAGCGTATGTCATTAAATGTGTTGTCCGCTATATGCACGCCGGCTAACTGTATGTCACTTAGGGTCCCTTCGTAAGGAGATCCACTAGTTACCATTTCTTCCTCCCGAAGTGAGACAGCTTACTCTGTTGCAAACTGATGTCACGTTTCGCTACGGAGCCAGTTTGTGTAACACTACTGAGTAAATAGAAAAAGACTATTTTTTTCTTTCGAACTGACCACGTTACAACTTCATTTTGTCCTCTTTGGCCAGAGTTAAAGTGTTTCCAGTAACCCTGCATATGGTCGCTTTACTGTTGCTTTTGTTTTCTATCCATGTTCTTTCGGTCTTTGTAGCTCTTCTTTCAACCTGAAACTCTTTCAAACTTCGTATTCTGTTTCGAAACACGTCCCATTCTAACATGAGGGCTTACAGGGTATTGACCCTCTCAAGATCTCCCCGAACCTCTTTAATTCACTTCGGGAATGTCTTCTTGTGCCAGAGTTAATCAAATGTTTATTTGAATAGACTATTTTTGTACATTCTGTGCAGTCGCTAAGAAATACCAGCCTCCTTTCGCTCATGAACTCCGAGATGCTCTCCACGTTCTGGAAGACTTCTTACTTTGAAGTTTCCACCCGGTCTCAGTCTGGATCGCACCCATCATTTTCGTAGGATTCTCCTTTTCTCCTTTCCAGGATCTACTACTTTTTTTGACCATAGTATTGTAGCGTTTTATTATGGCATTCTAGGAGAGGCCCTTTTTGTTGTAAACGCTTTTAGTCAGACCACATGCTCTCTCCATCTCTGAGGTACAATCGCCTAACCCCCCCGCGCGGGGTAGCCGCGAGGTCTTAGGCGCCTTGTCACAGTTCACGCGGCTCGCCACGTGGGAGGTTCGAGTCCTCCCTCGGGCATAGGCATGCGTGTTTGTGTTGTCCTTAGCAAAAGTTAGTTTAAATTAGATTAAGTAGTGTGTAAGCCTAGGGACCGATGACCCCAGCGGTTTGGTCCTATAGGAACTTACTACCACCGCATAACCCCGTTTTTCCCCCAGCTCATTTTCAAATCTGGAGTCACCGAAGCACTGGCCTTTCCATATCATCATAATCTACTCCATCTCTGTTTCAAGGAATTTCGGTCCATATTTGTTATTCGTCATGAATTTGGACTTTTCTATCGAGATCCTCAGCCCCGTTCTGCGAGCAATGCTTCTAGGAGACTGATGTTTCTATGAGGTGTCCGACACTATAGCAAAGTTTTTTGTATTTATTTATTTATTTACTTATTGTAGTCCACTTTCTTGATGACAACAGTGGACCGTTACATTTAGAAGTAGATTTATGTGAATGTTTATTATAAAATGCATTCCTGTTTCTGTTTCCTTTATTTTTAATCCGAATAATAAACTAAGTTTATAGTGTCTACCTTACTATTTTTCATTATCTTTATTTTTTTCTACTTTTAACTCGCTCTATCATTTAGATGGCAGATATGTGTCTCTTACCCTTCGGACATTTTTGTTTCATGACCTTGAAGATACTGGTAGCCGGTGTGTTGGAAAATAGGATCGTCTGCCAGCGAATGGGTATGTTGAAAGAGAAGTGTTAGAAAAAATAAAAGTTTTTTGAAATGGATAAACTTCGTGAAGCATTTTATATACATTGCCTGACAAAAAAAGTGAAGCATGTAGAACGGAAGGAGGAAACGAAATGAAACTTCATGAGTTGAGATTGTATGCGGTGGTATTTCAGTGACTACAAAACCGAGTCAAATTGACAAAGAACTTGGCGGTTTGACCTCACTTAGCAGTGTAAAGTTGCATCCACTCTGGTCTGGACGTATGCACTTATTCGGTTCAGAGGCAAGCTGGCCCATACCTAGTAGTGGTACAGTGTACTCTCCGCCACGCACCGTACGGTGGCTTGTGGAATATCTATGTGGATGTAGATGGAAAGGTAGATGTGTTGTAACTGGTCCTTGATACCCTGGACACTGCCACTTGGGCGGATCTGACGCCCGAGCAGGACCCACACGTTGTATCGGGACATATCTGGGGATCTTGCTGGCGACAGGAGTATCTCAACAGACAGTTCATAGAGACACATGCCATGTGTGGACGAGCAATTGAAAAATGACTCCATGATACTGTCGCGTGAGGGGTAACACATGAGGACGTAGGATATTCGTGACGTACCACTGCGCTGTCAAGAGTTCCTTCAATCACTACCAGCCGGGACCTCACGTCATATCCGCTGGCTACCCACACCATTAAACCAGGAGCCGAAACCAATGGAAGATTGGGTCTGCTCCCAAGGTCGCCGCCAGTCTCGCCAATGATGGTCATGCAGGTAGTGCATTACCACGATTCATCGCTGAAGGCAGTGCAACGCCATTCATCTACAATCCAAGATCACCAGTCACGGCATCACACCATATGCAACTGTTTTTATCATTGAGTTAACGGCAACCTACGCATGGAAGAGTAATTTCCTGGTCCAGCTGCTGCTGCTAGTCTATGACCAATAGTGCGGGATGATACAGGATGTTTCAGGGAGTTCATTACTTGTTATCGGATGGCAGGCTCAGATGTGAATTGGTTACGATATTCTCGGTGCACAGCACAGTGATCCACCCTTGTGGCGGTCAGATATCGTCACTGACACCTTGACGAAGAGTATGCCTGCTCTCATGTCTCCATGCAATTCAACGTCGGACCACTGTCACATCTGAATGTCCCACACATATAGATATTACAAGATTCGACCAGCTGACCAGATGAAGACTCACAATGAGGTCCCTTTCAAACCCTGTCAGGTGTTGGTAACAGTGTCTGACACAAGTATGTGGCATCTCCGTGTCCTCCACAGAGATAACTCTATATCTGTCGCTGTTAATGCCTCTTGCATACTTTACCAGACATTACAACAACACAAAGCACGAACAACGCTAATATACTCTCGTGGCCCTTCTGCCTGACACAGAGAACTGCAACTATAATCATTTACAAAAATGGTTCAAATGGCTCTGGGCACTATGCGACTTAACTTCTGAGGTCATCAGTCCCCTAGAACTTAGCACTAATTAAACCTAACTAACCTAAGGACATCACATACATCCATGCCCGAGGCAGGATTCGAACCTGCGACCGGAGCGGTCGAGTCATTTACATACCCGCCGATGGTGTAAACGAGTGTGATGTTGTATAGACATCCGATCATGTCTTCTAGGTGCATCTCTTTTTGGAGACATTAAAAAAAAATGAAATAGTCGTGTGGCATTGTTGACCGGGATGCCCCCTCCGGGAGAGTTCGGCCGCCGGGTGCAAGTCCTATTTCAGGTGATGCCCCAATGGATGACCTGATGATGACGACAACACAACACCCAGCCCCGGGGCGGAGAAGATCTCCAACCCGGTCGGGAATCTAACTCGGGCCTTCGACATGGTACGCAAGCATGTTAACTGTCAGCTTAGCAGGCGGACTTTCAGACAGTACAAAAACAAAATATATGACAAAAGCTATATTTGTCAACACAGGGTGTCCCAGAAGCAATGGTCAATACTCAGGGATATGACAGGAACGTTCATTTGAAGCAAAAAGCTTCATATGGACATATTCCTTATTCTGAATGGTTTCCGAGATAGAGCGCATTTAATGTACATTTGCTTTTCGTCTAGTGGCGCGCACATGTGTGTCTTACCCATCCAACATCTTTAACGTTTTATTTCAGCGCAACTTAACTTACCTCGTTGCTTTCAACGTCTGTGCTCGGGACGTGTTCCCGCCATTAAGCTAGCCCGTTGAATGCGCTGTTATCCATGGTATGTTGTGAGTGAAGTAGTGAGAAGGAGAGAGAGTGAGAGAGAGAGAGAGAGAGAGAGAGAGAGAGAGAATCAGAGAGAAGCATCAGGTACGGGACGTGTTCCCGCCATTAAGCTAGCCCGTTGAATGCGCTGTTATCCATGGTATGTTGTGAGTGAAGTAGTGAGAAGGAGAGAGAGTGAGAGAGAGAGAGAGAGAGAGAGAGAGAGAGAGAGAGAGAATCAGAGAGAAGCATCAGGTAACTGTATTTGTACACGCGCTGATTAAAATGCCACACATCACCACTAACGAAAAATATTCATATATGGCGTATGTTTACGGCTCCTGCGATGGAAGTGCTCCTGCTACTGTCGAAGAATACCGTCGGCGCTTTCCGACACTTCGAATTCGTGATCGTAGAGTGTTTATCAGACTTTTCAGCACCTTGCATAAAACAGGACGTATTCTTTCAAGACCCTATTTTTCTTCCGAACGTGTAATTCAACAACCTGTGCAGGTTCAGCAACACATCGCTGAAACAGTGAAGCCTAGTCCTACTACTGGCACGCTGCGACTTTCTGCACTTACCAGTGTCGAATGAACACCTGTATGGTGAATATTACATGCGTAAAGCTTGTTCCCCTATCACATGCAGAGTGTTCACAGCCTTCACATTGGCGACTAACCCACACCACTTGAGTTTTCTCATTGGTTAAATGACAATCGTCATTTGTTTCCGTTAATACTATTCACTAATGGAGCCACGTCTATATGGAATGGCATCAACAACACACGTAATAATTGATGGTCGCAGGAAAATGAACAAGCTACATTGGAAAACATTTTTTCCATCAATGGTTAGTGCTGCGTGGTTGGTAACTTGTTGACAGATCCAGTCATTTTAGAAGAGCGAATAACAGGACAGAATTACTTGAATTTCGTGAAAAAATCGTTTGTTGAACACCTTGAATACACTCCTTTGGCCACAAGGACAGCAATATAATTCCAACGTGACAGAGCCCCTTCACATTTTACCAAACATGTGAGGCAATATCTCAACTGCACTTATCCTAATCACTGGATTAGTCGTAATAGTACAATTAACTGACCACCAAGATCGCCAGACGTTATGCCACTGGATTTTTGTTTATGGGCTTGGATAAAGTCTGAGGTTTACAAACAAAAGATGAATAAGTGCTACATGAAACTCTGGGTCACATCATGGACGCTGTTTCCCTAATTAGGGAGCCTACAGACGCACTCAGACAAGCTACTCAACATGCCCTTCTAAGAGTGCACAAATGTACTGAAGTTAAATTGACATATGCAAACATTTACCGTGAACTGTACAACAGCTGCAATGTGATGTGAACTAATTGCTTAGAGGTGAATGTGTTAAAAATAAGTATTTTTCAATTCATGCTCTGTAAAACGCATACTGTAATGTTTAGTAACTATCGTACACGTGCACGTGTGTAAACCTAATAACGTATTAAATAATACAGAAAATGAGTAACAACGTACTCTATCGAATTAAACACTACCTGAAGTGTATTGCTTAATCATTGTGCATTAGAAACATTATACAGTACCAATCGAATTAAATTAATTGAAATAAAAGAACTCAGTGAGGTTTGAAATCAGTGATACGAAATGTTATCAGTGAAATACGTTCAGAAATACTGACCCATGGAATGAGAATGTTAACCAGACCAACATGTAAATTCGTATTTCCTACTTATTGAAAGCAGTTGTCATAACCATTAAGATTTCTCTGACGCCAGCATGTCCCACTCAAATAGTCATCACTGCTGGTTTCTGCCATTACTTCTGAACTTTACAATCAGAGGTCCTGTCATGGATTATGTGCTCCACCACCAAATTCGTTATCCACTTGTACTACTCTCATATACCTGAGGTTAGTAGTGCTCGGAAGCAATAGGAGGAAACATCAGTAACAATTAAGCTTCGAATCACGCCTGACAGCATTTTCAGATAGCTTAATAGTTAAGGTCACTGCTTGCGGTAACCTGTGTCATGGTTCGACTCACGGCCAGGTATTAATTTTAATTTGCCATGACTTATTCATTGTGCAGTATGATGGAAACACACAATATCAGTCAAACTAAATAGCGAATAAACTACTGTCAGATTTCATGCAGCGCCAGTTCTGGGTAAAACATTAGGTTTTGATTGGTGCCACCATTGTCTTCGTCAGTGGTAACTATCAGGGGTAAATCAAGGTCTTACCCAGAACTGACATGGCACGAAGTACGAGAATATCTTATACAATAGGATCGTCTCGAAAAACTTAGTTCTCATAAGCTAAATAGTGTTACGATTGATCGCTGGTTCGCACAGAATCAATTTAAATTTATTGTAAAATATATGTGTTAAATTCTAATCTCAACAGCAATTCTACTGCAACCCTCATTAACGTCTTCAGCAAAGAACCTATATTTTGTAAGCAAAAATATAAAAGTTCACCATAAAATAATTTGTTAGGTAAAATCTCACTTCTTTCCATAGCAAAATGAAGTGCCATACTAAAAGGGTGAGTTTACAAATGTGCTGTACTAAAAGGCAAAACGAGCCTAAACCTGGAAAGAAACCACCATATGGTTCTTGAAGATCTTTAATTACTTAATTACTGTAAAATTTCTGTACTTAGATAAATCAGTTGTGTTCATTATGAAAATGGTAACTATTTAAAATTGATCAACTTTAAGTTTTAACTTGAAAATATCTGATTTTCATAAATGTTGTTTGTCAAAAATTTTTTTGTTAATGATTCTGTACTAAAATCATTGAAATAACAGAATAAATGATAAATAAAATACTGGTAAACCGCAAATAGTTCGTTTTTAGATGCCCTCTCTTATGATTATGATTATTATTGTTATATGGCAGTTTATTATTATTATTATTATTATTATTATTATTATTATTATTATTATGTGGCAATTTATTAAAACAACCAGTTTAGGTCAACAATAGGCCAGCCTCAGGTATCTACACTCCTGGAAATGGAAAAAAGAACACATTGACACCGGTGTGTCAGACCCACCATACTTGCTCCGGACAGTGCGAGAGGGCTGTACAAGCAATGATCACACGCACGGCACAGCGGACACACCAGGAACCGCGGTGTTGGCCGTCGAATGGCGCTAGCTGCGCAGCATTTGTGCACCGCCGCCGTCAGTGTCAGCCAGTTTGCCGTGGCATACGGAGCTCCATCGCAGTCTTTAACACTGGTAGCATGCCGCGACAGCGTGGACGTGAACCGTATGTGCAGTTGACGGACTTTGAGCGAGGGCGTATAGTGGGCATGCGGGAGGCCGGGTGGACGTACCGCCGAATTGCTCAACACGTGGGGCGTGAGGTCTCCACAGTACATCGATGTTGTCGCCAGTGGTCGGCGGAAGGTGCACGTGCCCGTCGACCTGGGACCGGACCGCAGCGACGCACGGATGCACGCCAAGACCGTAGGATCCTACGCTGTACCGTAGGGGACCGCACCGCCACTTCCCAGCAAATTAGGGACACTGTTGCTCCTGGGGTATCGGCGAGGACCATTCGCAACCGTCTCCATGAAGCTGGGCTACGGTCCCGCACACCGTTAGGCCTTCTTCCGCTCACGCCCCAACATCGTGCAGCTCGCCTCCAGTGGTGTCGCGACAGGCGTGAATGGAGGGACGAATGGAGACGTGTCGTCTTCAGCGATGAGAGTCGCTTCTGCCTTGGTGCCAATGATGGTCGTATGCGTGTTTGGCGCCGTGCAGGTGAGCGCCACAATCAGGACTGCATACGACCGAGGCACACAGGGCCAACACCCGGCATCATGGTGTGGGGAGCGATCTCCTACACTGGCCGTACACCACTGGTGATCGTCGAGGGGACACTGAATAGTGCACGGTACATCCAAACCGTCATCGAACCCATCGTTCTACCATTCCTAGACTGGCAAGGGAACTTGCTGTTCCAACAGGACAATGCACGTCCGCATGTATCCCGTGCCACCCAACGTGCTCTAGAAGGTGTAAGTCAACTACCCTGGCCAACAAGATCTCCGGATCTGTCCCCCATTGAGCATGTTTGGGACTGGATGAAGCGTCGTCTCACGCGGTCTGCACGTCCAGCACGAACGCTGGTCCAACTGAGGCGCCAGGTGGAAATGGCATGGCAAGCCGTTCCACAGGACTACATCCAGCATCTCTACAATCGTCTCCATGGGAGAATAGCAGCCTGCATTGCTGCGAAAGGTGGATATACACTGTACTAGTGCCGACATTGTGCATGCTCTGTTGCCTGTGTCTATGTGCCTGTGGTTCTGTCAGTGTGATCATGTGATGTATCTGACCCCAGGAATGTGTCAATAAAGTTTCCGCTTCCTGGGACAATGAATTCACGGTGTTCTTATTTCAATTTCCAGGAGTGTATATACGTTGAAAAAGACCATTAATAGACAGAGTGATCACAAACCAAAAACCAGAAACAATAATTGTATATCCTTAACATTGCTGTCACATAAATTGTACTTTTAAAAAACGATATTACTCACAGCAAATACGTCCCATGGTGATCCTTTGTATCTATGAACACTGTCCCAAATACTTCTGTGTGAGCTGCAGACTAATCATGTGATTGCAGATGTATATCAACATTAAACGTTAATTGCTCCAAACTTGAAGAAGTCAGGAAAGTACCTAATTTGTACATAAGGCTCTAAGTTAACAGGGCAAAGTAAATGGATACATTTAAGTGGTCTTTGCTTTCGTATCACAAAAACAGGTTCAAAGATTGTAGAAGTTATCCCAAAGATGTTGTCTGTGGATATATCAGTAGTCACATAAAGTGTAACTCTGTTGTTAACGAAAAGTGCAAAAGATAAAATACAACAACCTATGCAGTGCTAAACAGGAGACCATAGTACAAGGAAATCTATAGCTGGAGGGTCATGGACATAAAACATAACCAATTTAGTTTTCAAATAGGAGTAAATTAAGAGCAATCACAATTTATTACAGTTTGTGAGAGTATTATTGCATAAATTCGCTAGATAAGAAACATATTGACAAATGTATTAGGTAACATAAAAAAATCCAGAAAACAATGAATCTACAATACTTCTGTATATTTATAACATATTCTATCATTAAATGTATGAGACATATTAGTCATATTAAACCAACATAACATTCTCAATAAATTGGAATTACAAAATTAAGAAATGTGTAGTAATTTAGCCATAACATACGTCAATGACGACTGAATAGATGCTGTGCTTATACATGCGTGAGAGGCTCTCTCACTTATTGCATGGTTAAGTTATTATGATAGTCAGGTCAGAAAATGCTTCATATACGTTCGTAATTAGCGTCCATAGACAAAAATACATACTTTTTCGTGAAATTAGTTTCCAAACCGCATATCCACAGGACAAGAAACCGATTTATAGAACAAATGACACAGAATCAGTCAGATTTTGAATCGCACTTTCTTCTCAAAACACGTCGTCGTGGCGACGTAGGAGGATGGAAGGTCTAATATGAACTCTCCGTCGGCATCGAAATCAGTAGAGACATAGCACTGGGGTGGGAGATTGACGTGGCATTCGTCTGTAGGGATAACTATGAGCACTGTCGGCTTCATAACTTAATCGCGTCTCCACCTCGCATGGTAATCATCGGAGGCTATACGTTATGCATATCAGTAACAACTGAAAAGTGTCGCCAGAAGTCCTGAAACTTGTAACAGTGAGGTCTAACTACTTTTATCACAATCCTTACATTTATCATACATATTGTACTATTTCACTCAAAGAAATTCGAAAACAAGAGGGCAACTAACAAAAGGCTGCGTTATACTGTTTTTTCCCTTACTTTGGACTCAATACAAGCACAGATCAAAACCGTACACATTCCTAGTAGAAGAAGGATATACTTTTCATTAGAGATCCATACCTCACTGCGATCTGAGAATCGTACTAAGAAACATTTCCGTGTGTGTGTGTGCGAGAGAGAGAGGAGAGAGTGAGAGAGAGAGAGAGAGGGAGGAATGGAGAGAGAGAGAGAGAGAGAGAGATAGAGGGAGGGAGGGAGAGAGAGAGAGAGAGAGAGAGAGAGAGAGAGAGAGAGAGAGTATACACAGAGCGAATCGAGTAAGACGTAACACATCTTTTATTTCGTGAACAGTACAAAATATAAAGCGAGGTTTCCGTTAATGTTAATATGCAGAAGGCCGCATAATACTTTATAAATAGCCAATATTCTTAACTCTTGTATCAACCAAAATACTGAAACGAGTGTGATACATTTTATGGAACGGTATGCTTATATATAACGGCATTCGAAGGCTCTTGAAACGCCGGTAATAGTGATTTAGAGCTTGTTAATATCGACGTTGAAACTCCTGTGAGAAATGTTTGAGCAATGTATTAAATTTGAGAGGCAAGGCTGCTGTAATCCGTAACTGCGATCTAAATGTGACCCTGCTTCACACGACAGAGATACAGGCGCAGTTGTTTTTTTTTTATGAAATTATATTCCAAACTGTAGCGTAACAGAAGGGGTTTAAAAGCTCCGCTGGAATACGTCCAACCGTTATAGTCTTGCCTCAACATTTAGCACAGTTGTCGACAACTTTCGTGAAACGCTGCGACTCCAACATTAGCAATCGTTATATTACTGACTGTGCTTGTCGTTTCAAGAGTTTTCGACTTCTGTTCGTTATAAAGGTAAAGGCATGAATCAGAGAGGAGACTTTTTAAAACTACTGCAAGTGTTAATTTCAACAAAGAGTGGAAAAGTAATCTTGGTGAAAGTTAATATTTATGAACTGTAAAACTTTCAAAGTGAGTAGTGACAAACGCGGTGAGTTCGCTATGGCAACATGCAGCAGATATATCCGCCGAGATTAGCAGTAAATACAGCTTTCACATACATGTAGGAAAGTGCGTAATTCTTCTTAGTGCTGTAAACAACGCTAACATTTCTCCACCAGTGCAAGACGACACATAAACTCCATGACACAGTGCTATCTCACAAATGGAGAACGCATGTATATCTCGCAAACACATTGAACGATGTAAAACTATCTCAGTCTACTTGGTGACGACGGCATGACCATCGAAACACCAAGTGGCGTTAAAAATAAAGATAAAAGTGACTGAAGCAGTGCATCTAATTTTTTTTTTAGCCGGCCGGAGTGGCCGAGCGGTTCTAGGCTCTACAGTCTGGAACCGCGCGACCGCCACGGTGGCAGGTTCGAATCCTGCCTCGGGCATGGATGTGTGTGATGTCCTTAGGTTAGTTAGGTTTAAGTAGTTCTAAGTTCTAGGGGACTGATGACCACAGCAGTTAAGTTCCATAGCGCTCAGAGCCATTTTATTGTTTTTTAATATACCTTTCTAATTGAAAAAATCTTCCTTGCTTCAGTATTTTAGTTTATAAAAGAGTTAAGAGTGTTTACCATTTACAAAATTATGTGCTCCTCTGCGTACTCTCATATGCAGAAAACCTCGTTTCCATATCATGAACAATTCACATATTAAAAGATGTGTTACGATTTGTGCAACTCGCTCTGGATATATTTTATTGGATGTGTGGAAAACGTGTACACAGAAATTTTGGTTATTACACAGTGGGTGATCTATAGGAGATCCAATCTTCCCTAGCTTCCCAAGTCTCAAAGTAATCACAAGAGCAAAAGAACCCCAAAGTCATTTGCAACCCTTCAATGATGTAGTTGAGATATTGTAGCAATTATAGTGGCGTCATCTCGTTAGTGGCGAACTTCTGGCACGTTTTTTTTTCCCGCAAACTTGCGGAATGCGCCGTGTGAGGCAGCCTGTGAGTTCCACTTTAGAGTAGCACGGCGCAATAGTCTCTAGCCACCTAAGTGTCTAAACGGCCACTTCCTGCGGACTACTGCACATTTCAAGAAAAGGGACGAAGGTAGATTAGAGCTTAATGTCCGCCAACTTCGAGGCCATTACAAACTGCGCAACAGTCCAGATTCGAAACACGTGAGGGAACGCATCGGAGACAATATTTAATCCGCTTCTCCTGAATACTGATCCAGTATCTTAAACTCTTCCCCGTTGCGCACTGAGTCATCCTATTATGTTTACACAAGGGCAGGTCAGGTTAATATTAGGATAAAATAACATTTTCTGTTAACAGTACTTATTCTTTGATAAAATTTCTGTTATATTCCCTGGAAACTTGTCGCAGTACTCAGGTACAACCTGAAGCACATACTGCTCTTGTTTCTCGTTTTTGGTAAATAACTTACTGTAGTCCTCCATGAACATGACGAAACGCTCTGCCGAGTCACTTAACACTTTCAATTTATGAACTACATGTAGGTCGTCTGCGAAATATTCATTTTTCGTACCAAAGCAAAGGTTTCTACTTTTCATTGAGAGAGTTAGTAACCTACAACTAATACCAAGGAGACAGTTTAAGGAGACAGTCACCACAAATGATCTTTAATTTTTTGTGAAGCCACTCGAAGAATACCACGATTCACATTTATCTAATTTTGAAAGAATTGTGAAATCCAAACAAGTATTTTGGCTGCAGAAGAAGAACAGAACCACGTTTCGATGTACGCGCTGTCGAGTAAAATGAAAATATCGCAAACTGTATTATGTTCTTCTTGCGATAATCTTTACTCAATAAACATTTTCAAGTAAGAAATAGCACTCACCGCACGTCCTACGTGATGAATATCCTCTGGAGCACGAAAGACATTCAGTGAAATGGTGTATTTCCAAGGAAAATGGTAGTTAATTGGAAAATCAGTATGTTTTTATTGTTGGCTTGATTGATGATACGAAGTTTCTAATTTTCGCATCCAGTTTCTCAGCTCTCGTGTCGGAATTAGTGTTTTTTCCGACAAATCATCACATCTCGCACAGCTAACTGGACGCTTTGACGCACAGTTAATTTACACACCCAAAAGATGTAAAAGAAAGATGGCAGTTTCCTTCCAGTTATTTCATGTGAGTAGTAACGGAAGAAATAAACTTACGAACTGACGATGAAGGTATTGCACTTTCTACGGCTGATACCTTCCCTGCAAACAGAAATACGAGCGAATTGTTCCTGGTTGGGCATACAAAGCCTTTTGCCGTTAAAATACCGTTCTGTTGGAGAATTCCCAACTCTCAGTTGGTCTGCTTATTTAATTATTGTACGAGGTGCATTCAAGTTCTAAGGCCTCCGATTTTTTTTCTCCGGACTGGAAAGAGATAGAAACATGCGCATTGTTTTAAAATGAGGCCGCGTTCATTGTCAATACGTCCCAGAGATGGCAGCACCATACGGCAGATGGAATTTTACCGCCAGCTGCGAGAATGAGAACTGTTTTAAATACTTAAAATGGCGACGTTTTCCTTACTTGAACAGCGTGCAATCATTCGTTTTCTGAATTTGCGTGGTGTGAAACCAATTGAAATTCATCAACAGTTGAAGGAGACCTGTGGCGATGGAGTTATGGATGTGTCGAAAGTGCATTTGTGGGTGCGACAGTTTAATGAAGGCAGAACATTGTGTGACAACAAACCGAAACAACCTCGGGCTCGCACAAGCCGGTCTGACGACATGATCGAGAAAGTGGAGAGAATTGTTTTCGGGGATCGCCGAATGACTGTTGAACAGATCGCCTCCAGAGTTGGCATTTCTGTGGGTTCTGTGCAAACAATCCTGCATGACAACCTGATAATGCGAAAAGTGTCATCCAGGTGGGTGCCACGAGTGCTGACAGACGACCACATGGCTGCCCGTGTGGCATGTTGCCAAGCAATGTTGACGCGCAATGACCGCATGAATGGGACTTTCTTTTCGTCGGTTGTGACAATGGATGAGACGTGGATGCCATTTTTCAATCCAGAAACAAAGCGCCAGTCAGCTCAATGGAAGCACACAGATTCATCACCACAAAAAAAATTTCGGGTAACCACCAGTGCTGAAAAAATGATGGTGTCCATGTTCTGGGACAGCGAGGGCGTAATCCTTACCCATTGTGTTTCAAAGGGCACTACGGTAACAGGTGCATCCTACGAAAATGTTTTGAAGAACAAATTCCTTCCTGCACTGCAACAAAAACGTCCGGGAAGGGCTGCGCGTGTGCTGTTTCACCAAGACAACGCACCCGCACATCGAGCTAATGTTACACAACAGTTTCCTCGTGATAACAACTTTGAAGTGATTCCTGATGCTCCCTACTCACCTGACCTGGCTCCTAGTGACTTTTGGCTTTTTCCAACAATGAAAGACACACTCCGTGGCCGCACATTCACCAGCCGTGCTGCTATTGTCTCAGCGATTTTCCAGTGGTCAAAACAGACTCCTAAAGAAGCCTTCGCCGCTGCCATGGAATCATGGCGTCAGCGTTGTGAAAAATGTGTACGTCTGCAGGGCGATTACGTCGAGAAGTAACGCCAGTTTCATCGATTTCAGGTGAGTAGTTAATTAGAAAAAAAAATCGGAGGCCTTAGAACTTGAATGCACCTCGTATACTAATGGGTAATCAAATTTATATTCTTTCGTTTGTGTATCCTTTTGTTCGTTCTTTCTACACAATTTGTGTTTAAATTACACTTTATATATTAATTTTCTTCTTAATTACTTCATGGCAAGGCTCTCAATTAAAATTTTAATTTTTTTATTCAACAGAGCATGAAAATTTATTAAACAATCCTCACAGTGCAGGTTATAATGGAGTCAAACTATAATTTCCATGTACGATTTTCTTCTAAAACAAAACAGAACGTTTCTTTGTGAATATTGCTTATACGAGCGGCGTAGTTTGAGGAGTTCCTAAGTTGCAGGAAAACTTCTCATCACGTTACCTACGAGCTTTGCCTCAGCGACTCCCTACAAAGAAATTACGAAAAAATTGCTTTATATTCAAATGTGTTACTTTATTCCTAACAAACAAAAGTTAAATCTGATCCGTTTCATGTAATTGTCATCCCAAAACTATAAACTGTTTTCTATACATCAAATACTCAGACGCCATCCACACCACTTCGGCATGGAAAGAGCCGTTGCGTGTAATATCAGTAAAAGACGCCTTTTCTCTGAACATGCGTCAGTTCTGGACGATAGGTAAAATAAGACTCATAGTTTCACTCAAAGAGCAAAGGAGCATCGCTTCTTCACCTTTACAATAATGTCAGACTTTATTGCATAGGCATATTTCTTTATAATGACTAGCTTCTCAAAGCATACTGGATTAGTCTTTGGAGGTCGTAGTCTGCATAGTTGCGGCGAATCCCACCAGGTGTCAGCATCCCTCACTTTCATTGCTCTGAGCGCATCCACCGATGTGATCTCATACTGCATATCTCGGTTCTTGACACTTCCGTTTTTACATCGCAAAGTAAGAAAATAATTAGACTTAAGTTATATCCATTGTCATTTCAACGTTGACCGCGGATGGCGAGAACAGCACACTGAAAGGAACCTTACAAAACATAAAGTATTAAGTGCGGCCATCACAATCAAATGCAGCGAGCGGGACATTATGAACGCGTACATCTTGGTAATTTTATAAAGGAGTGGATCACGTCCCAGCAAGAGATTTCAGTTTGTTGCTCCTCTTGATTTCCATGCATGCTCTTTGTAATAATATACGTTGTCGAAGTTACACGTAAAAGCTTGTCTGCGATTCATTTTGAAGGCATCTACTGAATGAAGATTATGGTTAACGTTCCGTCCACGAAAATGTCATTAAACTCCTATTGGGAAAGGAAATTGACGATGCTCCCTCTAACGAATCATCCCGACAGTCACCTAAAGAGACTTAGGGAAAACAAAGGAAAATCTAAAGCGGGATCGTTGGACGGATATTTGCTCCGTCGGCTGTCAATGTTTTACCATTAGGTCAGTTCCTCTCACTGATTTTAAGTACTATGCCGATTAGAGCGGAATGTTACC
This sequence comes from Schistocerca piceifrons, assembly GCF_021461385.2. Classification (NCBI taxonomy): domain Eukaryota; kingdom Metazoa; phylum Arthropoda; class Insecta; order Orthoptera; family Acrididae; genus Schistocerca; species Schistocerca piceifrons. The sequence continues at coordinate 389,338,080 of NC_060149.1, read as the reverse complement.
AAGGTTCGTGCATACAGCTTTGATTCTGATCTTTATTTCCGTCACATACGTGCGTGTTTTGTTGTTTACCGAAGACGGCTAGCCGCAATACTAACCTCATTATAATATGGGCTGTATGGGAGCTACGAGTGTAAAATACTCGAGTGAAAGAGACTTTAAGTTATAAGTAAATTGAAGGTGGATGGAGGAGAAAGGAAAGGGGTTACTGATGTCAACTGTATCGGGACGTTACGTGGGATCAGCGGTGACAAGTGAAACTGTGCCAGAAGAGGATTCGAACCCAGGATCTCCTGCTTATTAGGGAGGTGCGTTAACGTCTGCGCCACCCGGTACATAGTGTTCAGCACAACTAGGTGGGCTATCTCGGCAGGCCTCACACCAAACGCCACCTGTCCGCTCCATTTTCTCCATGCTCTCTACTCTGAGATTCCCACACTGAAGAAGCTGGATCCATTGCGCATCTAGGCGAATCAGTTATATGAATGCACGGTGCCCGTTCTTTCGGACATGCCCGAAAGAATAGACAGTATGCATTCATATACAAGGCTGTAAGAACATAAAAACGTCCACGCCATGTCGACGCAAAATCAAATGAACTGTACAATCTCTGGAAATGTGACTGACGAGAAAACTTGTACAGAATGCTAGTTAATGGAAGATATACGTAAAAAATTAAGTACTGCGGTGTGAAGTATAAAATTCATATCAAATCTGTCACTTTCAATTAAGTAAAAAATTTCGGATGCGACCTGTTAGTGCCATTTACTCTAAATTCTGCAGTTCTACGGAGAGAAATTCAAGCACAAATTTTGCAGACATTGTGGTGCCAAATTTTTGGTTTTCCAGACTATTTATCAATCTAACTCTTTCACGTTATTTTCATTCAATAAGCACTGAAATAGTCATTTTAAGCGCCGTTAGCACCAGCATGTTAAAAACCGCGCGATGATAATCACGTGAGATGAAATCACCAAATCACCTCTGTCTCGTAATACATGCCATCAAATGACGCAACGCAGAATTAGGTTGATCTTCGTTGGACGGTGCAATGATTTTCCCCCTTCTTTTTCCAGACACTAGTTCGTTGCAAGCCATATTTCTCTTTCCCCGCCGTCGCAGAATCACGTCTGACAATGCGTGTATTGAAACTTCACAAATTAAAACTGTGTACCAGCGCTGGATTCGAACCCAGAGTCATGCATTTCGCGGCGGCCACTGTTCTTACCGGTTGAAGTAAAGTGGACGATTCACCACGGTCCGGTCCCCCCCCCTCCCCCCCCCTCTAGCACCAGTTCTTCCAGTGCCTCTCTCCTGCACGCCAAACTTCACGTAAGCTCTTCTGCATACGTTCATGGATTGGCACTTCTGGAAGAGTGCTGTGGCTTAGCTATTACTCCACAATATCTTTTTCGCAGGATTGTTAGTCCAGCAAGGTAGCCTAGATAGCCTCTGTGAAGTTTGGAGAATAGGAGAGAGGGCCTAGCAGGACTGAAGCTTTACTAACGGGTCCTGCGCCGTGCCTAACTAGCTCAGACGCGAAATCCAACGATCCAGGTTCAAATCCCAAAATGACACGAAGTTTTACTCCACCAAGAAGTTTCAGCACAGCGCATACCCCGACGCAGATTGAAATATTCATTGTGAAATTCATGTATTCATGAAGTACACAGGGAAACGAGTATATTCTCAAGCTATTATGAGAGGAAAATGTTATACAGCCTCACGTTACTATTTGTTAATAAGCTAGTTTCTTTTCATAAATGATAATAGATATTATTTTGCTTCGGTGAAGAGTTTACAATGCAGTCGCTTGTTACTTTACATTTGAGCATTTAAGGCCACACATTGCTGTGTATGCAGTGCGGCCTACATATCTAAATTATTTTTAAAGTTAAAAGAAGAGCCATACCTAATTGTATTTACGCAGTGGCTGTGTGCTACACCGCAACTCACCAAAAGCTGTAGAGACAGACTATTGTATATCCACCGGTATAAAGGGGGAAGCAAAAATCCCTACACATTTCTTTAATTTATGTTAATTTTTAATACTTCAATACATGATACAGGCCTACAAACAAATTTCAGTACACATCATTTCTTTTTATATTCAAACTGCCACCCTTCTTCATTATTATGCTGTTGAAGTCTACCTGGAACACTTGCACATATGAATACACAGCTCAATGTCATTGTACAGATAGTGGAAGGTATCCTCATTGTTAACAGTCAGCTCTTCTAGAATTCGTGGTTTTACACGTCAGTGACTGTTATTTATTTTTACAAATCGAAGACTGTTTATGTTTTACTTTCATTATTATTATTAGTAGTAGTAGTACTACTAGCGAATTCCTCCCAATAAACGGAACACGTGAAGCAAATAACTCAATCAGTTTATCTTAAGGTTATTCTTGTTGTTCCAATAGCTTTTATTCTTTCTGAGAAGGCTTGCTTGTGTTCTTTCGACCACTTTGGTCTTTAGTGTTTTTGTTTTCCTTGCTCCGATGTCCACTCTGTGTCTGGAAGTGTCTCTTTTTAGAATGTCGGTTGGTCTTATCTTCGCGTTGTTGAGGTCCTTTCGAATTTGATCATGCGTGGTGCTGAGTTTTTGAGTGATGTTACATAGTCTATCATTCTTTTTGTCAATCGCTTTTCTGGTAGTTGGTTGAAATGATCAAACAATGTAATTCGCCTTTTCTGAATGTCAGTTTCGATATTTGAAAACTTTTCTATTGTTTTGACTGAGCGTAGGCTGTAACCGTCTTCCGTGATCTCTCTCTCTTTTTTCCTAGTTCATGTTTTCTGTTAAATGTCAGCGTTCAGCTTGCGTAGAGGAATATGTGTATGTGTTCATTTTTTAAACCTACTTTTTCTGCACATTCTTTAAGTATCTCGAGCTGTTTGACGGCAGTCTCCTCGCGCGAGGTATGGAATGTAGAGGTCGTTTTGGGGAAAGTCCAGTAAGAATGGCTTCCAAAACCCACTTTTCTTGAGTTCTTTTTCCCATTCTTCCATTACCTTGTCTAGGACGACGATGAACAAAATAGGAAATAATACATCTCCTTGTCTCATACCTGTTTGAATGTCAAAGTGTTCTGAGATTTCCTCCATAAATCCTATTTTAGTTCGCATGCCAGTTAGCGTTTGCTTTATGAGTTCTTGTGTTTTGGGAGTTAGTCCCATCTCTTCTAAAATTTGGAACTGTGAGGGTCTGTCTATCGAACCGCCCGCCTTTTTGAAATTACAGCTGTGCATATTTCTCGGTGTGAATACTGCTTGATATTCTGCTAATTTGGGTTCTTATTGCTTTTGTGCTCTATTCGAGAGAAAAACTGAGAGGATTTTGTAGATGACCGGTAAGAGGGAAATACCTCTATAGTTGTTTACAACTTGTTAGTTGGCTTCTTTAAGTAGTGGGTGGATTAGAACAATCTTAGATTTTTTTCGGTTTGCAAATGTTCCGGATTATTTGAGTCATTTCTTCAAGTGAGTTTGCGCCTGAGTTTTTCGAGAGTTCAGCAGCAATTCCTGCCTTCTCTGATGCTTTGTGGTTTTTAAGTTTCTTGATGTGTAAATAAATTTCTTCTTGTGTTAGTGTGAAGAACTTTCTGTTGCGATTTATGGATGTATTTTCGGGATTGTCTCTTTGGGTTCTGGACAATTTAAAAGGAGTATGTGGCTAATTCTTGACAATTTTCTTTATTTATCAAGACTATTTTAATATCTTTTTTTTCCAAAGCGGAGGTTCTGTGGTGATTAGCCTTAGATTTTGTTCGCAAACGTCTTGTAGAAATCACGTGTGTTGTGATTTTTGAAGTTGTCTTCAACGGGCTCCAGTTGGCCATTGACATATTTTCGTTTATTTTCTCCTAAAATCTCGGATGTTTGTTTGCGAACTTCCAAGGATTTCTTCTGCATTTGTTCTGATTTATTACAATTGTAATTTTGAAATGCCTTTTTTCTTGCATCTAGTGCTTTCTTACATTCTTATTCCACCAAGGGTGTATGGATTTTTTGTGAAGAGGGATCAGATGTTTCGCTGTTTTCATGATTTTAGTTTCAAATTTCTCTCAATCTTCTGCAGGATGTTCTTTCCATTCTTCTGTAATTTTAGAGTCTTTGATTTGTATATGTCAAATTTTGGGGCCACCGGTGTTTCCTGTTGAATTTTCTTTTCGTTGTGAATTTAATTTTGATTACCGTTAAATAATGATCCGAAACGATATTTTCACGTCTGCGTAGTTGCACATCGTGAATTTCTTTTTGGTAGTCGTACGATATTGCCACATTATCAGTCCGAAATTCTCCTAAATGGTCGATGGGTGATCACCATGTATCTTGTTCTATTTTTTGGACTCTTTAACAAGTGAGGTTGCCATAATTTTTAGGTTCTTTTGTTGGCATAACTCAACGAGTCGTGCACCTTTCTTATTGGTGAACAGGTGTGCAGGATAGTCTCCCACTGTCCTCTTGTATTTGTGTACTGTGCCAATTTCGGCATTAAAATCACCGAATGGATTTTCCCGTCACCTTTTGATATTCTGGCCATCTCTGTTTCAAGTTCTTCGCAGAGTCTTTCTGTTTTTTCGCGCTCTTTTTTATTGCCACCATCTGTTGGTGCATGCACGTTAATGTAGCTGTAGTTTTTGTTTGTGTGTTTGATTCCCTAGGTCATAAATCGGTCGTTGATGTGTCTCATATCTTTTACTCAATGCAAAACTTTTTTTGTCTACAATGAAGGTCGTGCCAAGTAGTGTTGCTCCTTTGCTAATTTTCGTGTTTGTTCCACTTTTGAAGATTATGTAATTGTTGTAGTCTATTGTTTCTGAATTTGTGAAGCATGTGCGAGAGTTTGGATTTTCAGCTTCGCGAGTACTGCTGTGAGATCTGTAATTTTCCTGCTAGAAAGAGTGACTGACTGTATTATTATTATTATTATCAGAATCCATTATATCGCACAACTGTCATTTGAATCGGTCGTTTTACATTGTTAATGCAAATTATTCCCCCTTCGCATAACCACGAACATACTGTCGTCGCCCATCAATGCTCTGCGGCCCAACGAAACAGCGGTTGCGTAGCAACCGACGCCAGCCTCGTCCAAGAGTACTCGCTGGTCTGTCGGCTCTATCAAAAAACGTCGCTGACGCTGTTGTCGCTTGGCAACGTTACACCGCCCACCTAGCGTGGATGTGACGCCTGCGGCGATCAATCGATACTAGCTGCGTTCACTGAATACTTTAAGGGCACTACACACTCTCCATATCGACATACGTAATACCAATCCACAAGGTGTCCAGGAAAAATAGCCAATATTCAGTGATATGACACGTCCATCTTCGCTGCTGTAGAACACGTCTCTCATTGTTGTGCGAATTATCTTGCATTTACCTGCATTTAAAAAGAACTGCCATTCGTTACACGAAGTAGAAATATTGTCTAAGCCCTATTTTACTCGAACAAAACTGTAACTATTACGCAGGAAGTCGTGAACATCAGGTAGTAGTTGGCAAAACAAACGGAACGTAACGCTTCTCTAGTTGAGGGCCGATCCACGTGCTTGTTTATGACGTCATCTTGGCCGTTCATTAGGGAGAGCCATGACTTTAATCAAATGGCGATCTAACTGTCATTCCTTTTTAATAGGCAACTGCAGTTGGCTTCGAAGCAGCGGCCTCTTTTGTGGCTGAAAAGGAGTAGCCAGTCGTTGATAATTTTTTTGTATTCGCCCATATGTAAGTTGACCTGTGGCCCAGCGGCGTACATGGAGATTTCACGGCAAAGAACGGCTGTTCAGTCTCAGTTACTTAGAATTTCCTTATAAAAATATTAGACTCTGTCTTTTAGGGAACCAAACAATTTTAGATTCTCTTAAACTTACAAATTAATTCTTTACTTTATTAGAAGCCACCACCCTCTACATACCCTTTCAAAACAAGGTGAAACAATGCAAATCAACATCTGTTCAGACCCGGCAACATAAGCAAATAGCATATAACTCTTTTTCCATGACAAAGCTGCTATCGACCCCCGCCCCCGGAAAGTTAATTGACATGAAACAGGCTACTTGTTGCGTAACAGCCGAAATATGCAGTTATGAAATCTCAAAAAGCAGATCTAAAGTTATGATCTTACAGGGAAAAGAAATATTTTTAGATAACAGCTGTATTGGTGAAATATCAAACTTTAATAATCCTAACTGCACTATCACATACGACTACTACCGAGACATGGAATGTGATCTTGCTTCTCGCGGATGTGAGGCACAATCAGAAGAACACAAGCGAAAAATGCTGCACGGAGACCTACATGAAATCCTTATAGATAATGATGGTCCTGGTTCTTCTGTATGACAGTGAAGTATGGACGCAAAAGATAAACAAGTGTCGAATTCAGGCACAGAGATCAAGTGTCTGAGAATAATCAACAAAAATCTGATTCTGAGAAGAGTCAAATTTGTAGCAGACTGGATCATACCTGTAATGAGCTCAAATAAAATGAGGTAAACATCGATCATGCGAAACCCAACTCGCGTTTTTCCCACGTCAGATTCTGAAAGCCGGGAATCACGGCAACTAGATAACTATCAACTTCTGGACTTCCGAAAAGCATTTGACTCAGTACCATACCAACGCTTACTAACAAAAGTACGATCGTATGGGGTATCGAGCAAAATTTGTGTATGGATTGAGGATTTATTGGTAGGGAGGACGCAGCATTGAATGGAGAGTCATCGACAGATCTAGGGATAACTTCAAGCATGCCCCAGGACAGTTTGTTGCGACCCTTGCTGTTCAAGTTTCATATCAATGACCTACCAGTCAACATTAATAGTAACTCAGACCTTTTCCGGATGGTACAGTTATCTACACTCTGAGACAAAAAAAAAAAAAACGATGCACCACAAAGGAGTTATCCGAATGGCACGGAAACTGGTAGATGAATTGGATGGTTTACTCGAGGAATTGCTTCACAAATTGAGCAAATCAGTAACTCGTTGTTCCACCTCTGGCCCTTATGCAATCAGTTATTCAGCTTGGCATTGATTCATAGACTTGCTGGATGTCCTCTTGAGGGATATCGTACCACATTCTGCCCAACTGGTGCGTCAGATCGTCAGAATACCGAGCTGTTTGGATGACCCCGCCCATAATGCTACAAACATTCTCAATTGGGGAGAGATCCAGCGACCTTGCTGGCGAAGGCAAGGTTTGGCAAGCACGAAGACAAACAATAGAAAATCTTAATGCGTGCGGGCGGATTTACCTTGCTGAAATATAGGCCTAGGATGACTTGCCATGAACGGCAACAAAACGAGGCGTACCGCTATGCTGTAAGGGTTCCGTGGATGACAACTAGAGGGGGTCCTGCCATGAAATGAAATGTAGTCCCATACCTTCACTGCTGGCTGCCGGGTCGTATGGTTCCTGATCAATATTAACGGCATAGGAGACAATCTGAGTAGCCGTCTTAGATTGTTTGCAGATGATGCTATCATTTACCGTTTTGTAAAGTCATCAGATGATCAAAACGACTTGCAAAATGATTTAGATAAGATATCTGTATAGTGCGAAAAGTGGCAATTGACCCTGAATAAGGAAAAGTGCGAAGTTATTCACATGAGTACTAAAAGAAATCAGCTAAATTTCGATTACGCGATATGTCACACACTTGAAGGCTGTAAATTCAACTAAATACTTAGGGCTTACAGTTTCAAATAACCTAAATTGGAACGATCACATAGATGATATTGTGGGTAGAACAAACCAAAGACTGAGATTCATTGTCAGAACACTTAGAAGGTGCAACTGGTCTACTAAAGAGACTGCTTACACCACGCTTGTCCGCCCTATTCTGGATTATTTCTGCGCGATATGGGATCCGAGTCAGGTGGGACTGACGGATGACATCAAAAACGTACAAAGAAGGGCAGCTCGTTTTGTATTATCGCGAAAATAGTGTCCATCTGGTAATTTTAAAGTATTCATGAAACAATTAGATTCTGTGCTATTGTATCTCACAAGAAAAAATAGGGACATTATAGTAACTGGAGATTTTAATATAGACTTCCTAGAAAGCTCATCTTCTAAGACAGAGTTTGCATATTTATTGCATACCTACAACCTTGTCTCCACTGTCAGTTTTCCCACAAGAACTACTGCCACTTACAGCACTCTAATATACAATATCTTTGTAGATATGAGTAAAACTCATCACATCAAAGTTGAAAAAGTCATAAATGGTCTCTTTGATCATGACGGGCAAATACAATTGACAACTTTAATACAAATCAGAACAAAGCTAGTGCACAGTGGAAAACCATTAGAAACATGAATGAGGAAATTATCCAACAATTCAAATTATGCATGCGGGAGACTGACTGGAGGTATGCTTATCTTGCAAATGATGTTAATACAAAATATAATTTATTTACTGATGAATTATCAGGTATATTTGGAAGTGTCTTTCCAAAAAAGGTCTGTAGACTACAGAACAGGCAATCAAGCAAAAAACCATGGCTCACCAACGGCGTAAAAATATCATGCCAGAGACAAAGAGAACTGTATATAATATCCAGACAATCCAATAATCCCCTCCAGATGAAATATTATAGGACATACTGCAAAATCTTAACTAAAGTCATTAAAAAATCTAAAAGTATGTGCTTACAATCTAAAATTAACTGTTCAAATAATAAAATCAGAACTATTTGGAATGTAATAAAGAGGGAAACAGGTACTGCACCATCTGACAATGAAAAAACTGCTGTCTTAAAAATTAACGATTTGGAAATAATTATTAGTAAACAGATAGCAGAACATTTAACAACCACTTTCTAAGTGTCACCTCTCAAATAGGTTGCAGTGGTGACCTAAGGGAAGCTGCAGATATTCTGAAACTTAACCTCCCACAATGTTTTAATGATATAAATGTAACAACTGTAACTGTTAATGGAATAAAAAAAATAGTTCACTCATTGAAAAGTAAAGGATCTTCAGGTATAAATAACATCTCTAGTAAATTGTTGAAAGCCTGCAGTAATGATGTAAGTGTAGTACTTGCTGACATTTGCAACACATCTCTTTATGAGAGAGTTGTTCCAGAGAGAATGAAATATGCCATTGTGAGACCTCTTTTCAAGTCTGATGATGCTACAGATGTCAAAAATTATCGTCCTGTCTCTCTCTTAACAACATTTTCAAAGATTCTTGAAAAGGCAGTGTATAACAGGATTGTGGCACATTTTGATAAATTTAACATTATTAACCACAGACAGTTTGGTTTTCAAAAAGGGGTTTCCACAGAGCATGCCATATATTCACTCACAAATGATGTACTGGAGTCTATTAATAGTAAGAAGTCACCAGTTGGTGTCTTCTGTGATATTTCCAAGGCCTTTGATTGTGTAAACCACAAGATACTCTTGGAGAAGGCCTATCATTACGGAATCAAAGGGCCTATAGGTAACTGGCTAAAACCATATCTTGAAGACAGGAAACAAAAGGTGGTTCTAAACGGCTGCAACAAAGGATCTTCTAATCTAGTGGATTCTGAATGGGGCAAAATTCAGCATGGAGTTCCCCAGGGATCTGTTCTTGGGCCCTTGCTGTTTTTAACATATGTTAATGATTTATCCCTGTCCATTAGTAAAAATTGTGAATTCACAATGTTTGCTGATGATACAAGCATTGTCGTAGATGGTAAGTCTACTGCTGATCTGGAGACTGATGTTAATGATATACTCAGAGAAGTTACAGCTTGGTTTCAATTAATTCTCTTTCAGTTAATATTAAAAAAAACTGATTTTATACAGTTTCACACAAAAAATAAAACTCTAGAAAATATAGCAATTGCTCATGACAACCAGGAACTAGAACAGGTGCAATCCACTAAATTCCTGAGGGTTCACATTGACAGTAGGCTCAATTGGGGACAGCATGTGTCCCTTATTCTAAAAAGCCTTTCATCAGCAACTTTTGCTCTAAGAATCATTACTCATTTTGGAGACATTAACATTTTAAAATCAGCTTACTTTGGGTACTTTCACTCATTAATGAGTTACAGAATAATATTCTGGGATAATTCACCAGCCTCAAAAAAAATCTTAACTGCTCAGAAGAGAGCAGTCAGAATCATGTTCCTCCACGAACCTCATGTAGAAAATTTTTCACACAGTTAGGTATAATGACCACAACATGTCAGTACATATACTCTCTTATGAATGTAGTAAACAAAGACTATGCTCAGTATGAAACAAATTGTTCGTACCATAACTACAACACTAAGAGGTAAAGATGGTCTACATGTTGAACTAAAAAATTTATCACTTGTACAGAAGGGGGTAAAGTATGCTGCTATAAAGACTTTTAATGCACTGCCTAATTATATTAAATGTACAAGAGGAAATGAAACGCTGTTCAAAGGTACGTTAAAAAAATACCTGCTTCATCATCCACTGTACTCCTTAGATGAATTCTTTTCCAGAAGAAATGCCGTCCCTTAAGAATAGATGTATTTAGTCTCTTAGTTATTAGATGGACGATACAATATTATGTTAATGTTAATGTTATAGTTATAATGTAATATTGTGAATTGCTATACTAGTTAAATGAGAGCTTGTAAATGAGAAAAGGTGATACCAATTAATATCTATATCATTGTATTATATTACTATTCTGTAGCATTAATTGTATTTGTACAATTGTATTGACACATTCCACATCCAGGCGAATCACTCGCATGTACGGATCTATGGAATACACATACCAAATAAATAAAACAGACATGATACGCGAATTGGAGTGGTAATCATTAAAACAAAGGCGTTTTTCATTGCGACGAGATCTTCTCAGGAAATTTCAATCACCAGTTTTCTCCTCCGATTGCGAAAACATTCTGTTGGCACCTACCTACACAGGGAGAAACGATCATCACGATAAAATAAGAGAAATCAGGGCTCGCACAGAAAAATTTAAGTGCTCGTTTTTCCCGCGTGCCGTTCGAGAGTGGAACGGTAGAGAGACAGCTTGAAGGTGGTTCACTGAACTCTCTGCCAGGTACTTTATTGTGACTAGCAAAGTAATCACGTAGATGTAGATGGTGGGTGACAGCCAGGTTGGTATCCCACAGCTCTCCACGGCGTCTCCAGATATGTCTTCGCTGATCATTGGGGCTCAGTTCGAAGCGAGACTCATCACTAAAGACCATTAGACAGTCAATGAGATTAAGCGTCGATGACGGGAAAAACTCTAAAATGCGGTACAATGGAAAGTAAACTCTGTACGCAATTAACAGTGTTGTTCAGAGTATGGATGCGCATGTAGATGAAGACATAGCAACAAACCACTGGTCTAATCTGTGAAGCAGATGATTATTCATATACAGAGTGGTTGCAATAAAACTTTCGCTACTTGAGCCAATGTAGACGGAAAACTATTTACCGTATGTGCAGACTGTGCGCTGCAAGGATTTGTATTGTTAGTAGTGTTAGTTTCATGACTTGCCGTTAGGCGCCATTACTGGCACGGAAAAGTAGGGGTGAAACACAAAAATCATTGTGCATTACAGTTGCAGACCATCAACATGGATCTGGACAAGCTGAGCTGTTTTATCAAAACTGTAGCAATACGAGGGGCGTTTGAAAAGTCCATGCAAAGTCTAAGAGATGGCACCACCGGCGTGTATCGAGGTCGTGCTTAGTTAGTAGCATCTTTGGAAAAAGCGCACACCAAGATTCAGCCATATTGGTCTATTTCTTTGTGTTTGGCATTCGTGTGAATCAAGGAAGTCGAGTGATTGTTGAAAAATGGACGAAAAAGGTTTTCGTGTGGTGATCAAACATTACTTTATGAAAGGCAAAACGCCTCAGGAGACTAAAGCGAAGCTTGATAAACATTACGGTGACTCTGCACCTTCGATTAGAACAGTTTATAAGTGGTTTCAAAATATCTGGAGTGGCCATATGGGCATAAGTGATGCTGAACGTTCTGGATGCCCTGTGGAGGTTACGACTCCAGAAATCATTGATAAAATCCATGATATGGTGATGAATGACAGAAGAGCTAAGGTGCGTGAGATTGCTAGTGCTGTGGGCATCTCAAATGAACGGGTCCATAATATTTTGCATAAACATTTGGACGTGAGAAAGCTATCCGCAAGATGGGTTCCGCGATTGTTCACGCTTGACCAAAAACGGAATCGTGTGAAGTGTTGCAAGGATGGTTTTCAGCTGTTCAGGAAGAATCCGCAGGACTTTAAACGTCGTTTCGCCACTGTGAATGAAACATGGATACATTACTATACTCCTGAGACCAAACAACAATCTAAACAATGGGTTACCAAGGGAAAATCTGCACCAAAAAAGGCGAAGACCATTCCTTCAGCCGGAAAGCTTATGAAGACTGTCTTTTGGGATTAGAAAGGGATAATCCTCATCGACAATCTGGAAAAGGTTAAAACTATTACAGTCTGGAACCGCGCAACCGCTAAGGTCGCAGGTTCGAATCCTGCCTAGGGCATGGATGTGTGTGATGTCCTTAGGTTAGTTAGGTTTAAGTAGTTCTAAGTTCTAGGGGACTAATGACCTCAGAATTTAAGTCCCATAGTGCTCAGAGCCATATACAAAACTATTACAGGTGCATACTATTCGTCGTTATTGGACCGTTTGAAAAGCGAGCTGCAAGGGAAACGCTGGCGATTGGGCCGCAAAAAAGTCCTTTTCCATCACGGCAATGCACCAGCAGACACCTCAGCAGTTGTGGTCACAAAATTGATGGAAAGAGGAGTCCAACTTGTTTTACATCCCCTCTATTCTCCGGACTTGGCTCCCTCGGACTACTATTTGTTCCCCAATTTGAAGAAATAGCTGGCAGGACAAAGATTTTATTCAAACGAGGAGGTGATTGCAGCAACTAATAGCTATTTTACAGATTTTGACAATTCCTATTATTCGGAAGGGATCAACAAATTAGAACAGCGTTGGACGACGTATATAAGTCTAAAAGGAGACTATGTCGAAAAATAAAAAAGTCTTACCCCAAACACGAACGTAGTTTTTATTTTTGCTCGGACTTTTCAAACGCCCCTCGTAGTGATGCTGCTCTTCGCTAGTATCGACGCATTAAAGGAATGTGAAGAGGTTATCCTTCTGCACCGGGGTTTAAGAACATGATTTGTAAGTTTGAATTAAGTGACAGTTTGGGAATTACTCCTGAGAGAGGACAACGGTCAAAAATTTGCGCCATAAATTGTTGAAGAAGTTACAGTTGCCATGGCTGAGAATGCTGGGCCCAGTCCGTGATGTCCAAGGAGTGCACGAGCTGTGTCACGACAGCGGAACGTTACATGGTCCACCGTTCGGAAAGTGTTGCAAACAATTGTTAAATGAAACTTCCTGGCAGATTAAAACTGTGTGGCGGACCGAGACTCGAACTCGGGACCTTTGCCTTTCGCGGGCAAGTGCTCTACCAACTGAACACAGTTTTAATCTGCCAGGAAGTTTCATATCAGCGCACATTCCGCTGTAGAGTGAAAATTTCATTCTAGAAATATCCCCCAGGCTGTGGCTAAGCCATGTCTCCGCAATATCCTTTCTTTCAGGAGTGCTAGTTCTGCAAGATTCGCAGGAGAGCTTCTGTAAAGTTTGGAAGGTAGGAGACGAGGTACTGGGAGAAGTAAAGCTGTGAGGACGGGGCGTCAGTCGTGCTTGGGTAGATCAGTTGGTAGAGCACTTGCCCGCGAAAGGCAAAGGTCCCGAGTTCGAGTCTCGGTCCGGCACACAGTTTTAATCTGCCAGGAAGTTTCATATCAGCGCACACTTCGCTGTAGAGTGAAAATTTCATTCTAATTGTTAAATGGTTCCTCTAGTGCAGTTCCAAGCTGTCCTGGCTGCAACATCTCAGGAAATGTAACTTTGGTAACATGAAACGTAAACATGGTACACAATTAACAAATGTTGCCCTCTCATGTGGGAATTAAAGTGTGTTTCTGTCAATGCTTTATTCGTTATTTCTCTTTCGCACGTCCTTATAAATGGTACCACAAAGTTTCATTGTCCAGCGATCACTCGTTTTTCAAGGGAGCCCTCTCAAGTAGTGAAAGTTTAATTATTACTATCCTGAAAGTTAAGAGAAAATTGTGATCTTATGAATATGCTCCTTCGTTGTTCTGGCTGTAGTTTACATGTTTTTCATGTATGGAAACGTTTAACACGGTGAAGAGGCATCGCGGAATCGTGCGCTAACAACAATACTGTGATGGTTTACTCCCAACTGTAGTTTCTTAATTTAAAATTGCCATTAAGCATTCTGCTATTATCCCTTAAAAATAATCACAGTAAAAGCACAATCCCCGTTGCATTGACAAGCCGCGTACAGTAAGCTTAAGACACAACTGTGACCCTGTTTCCCGTGAATTACCGTGACGTCAAATACATTAAGTACAGGGTCAACGAAGACTTTTTATTTTTCCAGTTGTACGAGGGCGTGCTTTAAAGTAATGCTTCCGAATTTTTTATGTGAATTCTGTTAAACTTTTGTTTCTCACCCTGGTGACGTACATATTTCTGCCAACGAGAGAAAAGTTTGTTGATACTGTCACTGGAGAATGTTTGACTTTGTTAACAACATCACCTCAGCTTGCACCGCTTCATCACAATCGAAGTGAAATCATCGAAGCTATTCTTTAAGTTTTGCAAAAAGATGAAAATCTGATGGGACCAAATCCGAACTGTATGGAGAATGACCGATGACAGTCAGCTTAAGGCGTCGGATTGTTGCAGAAGTCGCAGCGCTTGGGTGTGGCCTGACATTGTCACGCCGAAGGAGAGGGTGTCGCATGGGTGGACCAACTCATCGAATTCAAAATTCGATAACAGCACGCTGTTTCTGGCGCACGGACTTTGTTGCGTTACACGCCACCATGTTACACATTACAATTCGGAGCCATCTAGCGCCACAGGGCTGAAAACACGTAGACATAAAGAATAAAGATGTAGAATGTTAAAAAGTTTTTTATTTAAAAAGATTTAAGAGCTTCCACAGAGAAAATTAGGAGGCATTACATTTCTGCACACTCTCGTTTCCGGGATGGTTCCTTTGAAAGGGCACGGCCGACTTCCTTCTCTAATCCGATGAGATCGATGACCTCGCTGTCTGGTCTCCTCCCCCAACCAATCCCACCATCCATTCACACTCTCGTTTGTGTACGTTTATTGTGAAGACTTGAAAATGGTTTTAGTGCCCTTCTTCATTAAACTGTTTCTGGCTTTGTGTTACAGTTTTTAAAGGATTAGTGTTAATTCTCTCGGCAATTCGACATAAAGTATGAATTCATTTCCTTGTCAATCCCGCTGCTGAATGACAGGCAGACGTAACTTCAACTGCCTCATAGAGCCTCATTCACAGCTTCATGAGTGTAGCTAATTGGGCTAATTTGTGCAGTATAAAACCTTTGTAATATTTTGTGTAGGCGGTGTTAAATAGCTTTAACGCAAGTTAGTAACTGAATCGCGAAGTACACAGCTATACTTATTTTATTTTGACAATCGATTTTCGTCACAATCTGACCATCAAAAAAAAAAAAAAAAAGTTCAAATGTGTGAGAAATCTTATGGGACTTAACTGCTAAGGTCATCAGTCCCAAATTATCCTGAGGACAAACACACACACCCATGCCCGGGGGAGGACTCGAACCTCCGCCGGGACCAAATCTGACCATCCTCCGAGCATAAAAGACATATTTAACTGTGTGTTTCACAATTGTAATAATTACTCATGATCTTGAAATGCTCCGTTCCTGTATTTCTTCTGATATAACTAATCACATATTTTTGTCTTGCAGTGTAAACTATCTACACGCTTGAATCAACCTTGGTGCCTTTCTACTACTATAACTGTTTTAAGAAATTCACGTCGATTCTCTATAAGGTAAATCTTAATAAAACCTTATCTTACTTGCTCTGCGACATCTTCTATCATTCGCAAAAGCTCCTGAGTGCTTTCGGGTGCAGCGAAAGTAGGCATTTTGGAATGATTGACGCTGTAACATACGAGCGCGGGTTTCAGTACTATGCCACTACGCAACCCATTTTGTGCGTTAAACAGCTCTACGCGTTGTTACCCTAAATTTACATCTATCTGAAAAATCGTAACCTTTATTATAACAGCATTTATATCATAACAAATTTTGTAGTGAGAGTGATAGATATGTTTCCCTTGTCATTGTACTTATAATTGTGTTTTGGTTGAAGGTCACTTAGTCGTTGGATAAAAGTGTAATACTTAGTTGGAAATTTTAATCGTTACTCTCTATCACCAATAGTCACGTGAGAAGTAATCTTTGTTTTGCGGATGATCATAATTGCGCAATTAAACGATCTACCGCCAGAGTATTCCTGTTACAAATTAACGTCCAGATTATGTTTGAAGACAGAGCGCAACTCTACCGAACAAGTGTGGTGTAGAATAATAGTCATTGTCTTACTGAAAGAATCCTCCTATCGATACTGCAGAAAAGCCATATCAGGATAACCGACGTGGAATTCGAATAATGTTTTTGAAGCGTCAGATGCTTCACTATACAGCTCGGTTTCAAGAAATGTTCAGACAACAGTGTTTGTAGTTAATATGACATGTAAAGAGATCATCTCAGCATATAAATACAAAACTGCACATTTCCATGTGGGAGTTGTAATTCGCTCTATGTACAAATACAAGCCCTAGTGTCATATCTAGTTTATGTCAGCAAAATTGATAGCTGCAGTGGTTGTTTTGTGTCACAGGTACTTACTTAAACAGATAAATAATTGTATAAAGAAACAATTCGAATTGGAAAAGTTATTTTTGTTGCAAATAATGTGTTTCGCCTGGTTAAGGCTTCATCAGATATTATCTAAAAGGAAACGAAAAGCAAGACCATAATTGTACTTGAGTATAATCCTAGCGCACGCTTCTAGGTCCGATCTCAAATAATTTGAAAATTCTTCTAAATGATGAGCTCGCCAGTAAGAATCAGGATTTTTATGACCTAATATTACCTGTTACAAAGTAAGTTTCTTTGTTACTAGCTGGTTTCCCTCTCTTGTTTCCATAATGTATTCTTCTGCAGCTGTATTTCATACCCGGATTTTTATTATAATTGTTCATGGATACGCAATTTGTAACCTTTTACGGCCTGTGCAACTCTTTTTTAAACCAACATTTGTTTTGTCATATTTTTTAATTAGGCGCGCCGGTCGGAGTGGCCATGCGGTTCTAGGCGCTACAGTCTGGAACCGAGCGATCGCTACGGCAGCAGGTTCGAATCCTACCTCGGGCATGGATGTGTGTGATGTCCTTAGGTTAGTTAGGTTTAATTAGTTCTAAGTTCTAGGCGACTGATGTCCTCAGAAGTTAAGTCGCATAGTGCTCAGAGCCATTAATTAGGCGCTATTCTTTAGCTCCTGAAATAGTGCTATCTATTCACGTATCTCACTTGCCTTTTGTGCTTTTTACAGACTTGTCATTTTATGATAAGATATTTTTAATGAATTTTATTTCTTACTTTTAGTCACTTTCTTCTATACATTTATGCCTAGCTTAAACGAAGATTTTCCTACACTTGCGCCGTCTGTGATCGTCCCGCTCTGCTATCGCGGCCCACATGTGTTTATTTCTATTTCATGTGTTTTGTATCCTGCCTGGTAGGCGGCGCGTGAGTCTGCTCCTGTAAATTGAAGGGTAGGCCGAATGTAGGAAGTGAGTAGGAGCAGGAAAAGGTGAAATTCTTCGGTACCGCGTATAGGTTAAAACTCTTTTACTGGGGTATGAACATATTCACTGATATTATTACTTAAGTCTGCGTACAGACGAGCACGTAGGTGCGAAGCCGTTCATCAATCAAGTCTAACATCGGCTAGAAGTTACAAAGGCAAAATCTGTAGTGACTCGCCCACTTTGAAATAGTAACAATGTTACTTGGTCGTCTACTCGGAATCAAATGGGCAGAATCCGGAGCGGCGCTCGTAGAGCTGCACAGCGCCGGCTAGAGGGCGCTGTCGTCGGTGTCGGTGTCGTAGTGCCAATCTAAGAACTTGCACCTACGCCGTGGCATCGTAGCTATCGATACCACAATGTGGCCGCCTTGTAGACGGTTTACTTACGTGATCTTCAGATTTATATGATGTACGCGAGGCTCTCCGCAGTGCTTGACTCGGTAGTGTCCATTATTTTCAAGGTAATTCTCCGTTACCACAATCGTTTTGTAAAGACCTTTCTTTTACTTTCATACAGTTATCAGCGGCTTATTCCTATAGCAGACTTACGTATAGTCTTGCTCCAGTGGATCTGGTCCGACAGAAACGCCTTTTAGAGTTTATTCACCGTCAGATCTGATCAACTGCCTTTACAGCCGGCGATATGAAGTGCTCTTGATAGCTTTCCGTGAATGTTTATTTGTTCCCTCTTTCTTGAAGAATTTTTAAATAGCTTTTAGCGCAGCTTACAACTATACCCTACGATTATACTCTTGTATGACTATGCTCTTACTTTTCTTTTCTTTTTAGATAAAATCTGATGAACCTTTAATCAGGCGAAACGCGTTATTTGTAGTAAAAATAACTTTCCAAATGAGACAATTTTTTTATACAATCACGAAAAACAGTAGCTATACCAGTCAGCCTATGATGGCGTGGATCAATCTTTACGATAAGTAATTGTCTCGTTAGAAAGCTCTAATTTACAGCAATCACATAATACACTGCTGTTCGTTAAAATGAGAACACCGTGAAGGAGGCATGCTACAAACATACTGGCATAACTGGCGAGAAGTGTACTACTATATGGATGTGTAAATGGTTGG
Source organism: Schistocerca piceifrons (assembly GCF_021461385.2). NCBI lineage: Eukaryota > Metazoa > Arthropoda > Insecta > Orthoptera > Acrididae > Schistocerca > Schistocerca piceifrons. Next base: position 389,319,246 of record NC_060149.1, on the reverse strand, counting down.
AATTTCAGCGCAATCGCACCAAGCAGGTAGGAGTCACGCCATATAAATTCCATATAAGAGGAAAGATTAAGTTTCTTATTCACAGATCGTATTTCAACATTGTTTGTGAGGAGATGGCGCTATGGATCGTGTAAGCAGGAGGAACTTCGACCAGCACATGTTGCAGTTCGACAGCAGCAGGTTCGTGACCTTTTAAAGCTGAAGTCTTTTTATTCTGCGATGTTGATGCCCACTTCGGTCTAGTCTATATAATCTATGGGTTCAGGATCTCAACGGCCCCACACGACTTGCGCCTTAGAGAACGGACATATTGTTCGCTCGCGTGTGCAACGACGTCACGCAACCAGAAGCACGAAATGGCTTTTTTGCTGAAATACAAATACCCACATCGACAGTGGAACGACTTCTGAAGCACTATAGACTCTTAACAAGGCGACCATTGTTGCGACTTCCCTTGACATTGCAGGAATGAGAGGCGCCTACGACAACGCCGGGCACAGAATGACACCGTGTCGCGTTTCAGGCGAGACCATGTTCACCGCGGAAGATCGTGACACGGTCTCTCCTTTCAGTCATCGGACGAATGTCTAAATGGCAGATATTGAGATAACTGATCGCGGAACGGAAACGCAACTGCAAACGCTTAGTAGTGGAAAGACGTCAGGACCAAATGAGATACATGTAAGATTCTACAAAGATTATGCGAAAGAACTTGATCCCCTACTAGCAGCAGTTTATCGTAGATCGATGGAGAAACCAAGGGTACCTAGCGACTGAAAAAAAAAAAAAAAAAAAAAAAAGAGCACAAATCATTCCCATTTTCAAGAAGGGTTGCAGGACAGATGCACATGATTATAGGCCTATATCGTTGACGACAGTCTGTTGTGGAATTATGGAAAATGCTTTATGATCAAGAATTATGAGGTCCTTGGACAATGAAAATGTCCTTAAAGAAAATCAACATGGATTCATCAAACAGAGATCGTGTGCAACTCAGTTCGCTCTGTTCCTTCATGAGTCCCATATCGCTGTAGACGACGGCGCTCATGTTGATGTCGTGTTCCTTGACTACGAGAAGGCATTTGTCACCGTCCAGCACTACCGTATAGGGAAAAAATACGAGCTTACCGACTATCGGACCAGCTTTTCGACTGGATTCAAGACTTCCTACCAGATAGAACTCAACACGACGCTCTTAACGGAACAAAATCGACAGATGTAAAGGTTATTTCTGGAGGACCCCAAGGAGGAGCGACAGGACTGTTACTGTTTGCAGTGAATGTAAAAAATCTAGAGAAAGCGTAGGAAGCTCTTCAAGACTGTTCACAGATGGTGCGATTGTCTATAAGAAAGTAGCAACGCCAGAAGGCAGTATCGATTTGCAGAATTTCCTGCAATGCATTGATGAATGGTGCAGGCTCTGGCAGGTGACCCTGGACGTAAGTAAATGTAACATATTCCACATAAATACGGAAAAAATCCACTACTTTACAACTACTCTATTGATGACTAGTTGCCGAAAACCCTTGCTAGGTAGGAGTGACAGAAGAGAGAGAGAGAGAGAGAGAGAGAGAGAGAGAGAGAGAGGGAGGGAGAAAGAGAAGATTAAACGAAGAGAGGCGCGTTTCGTCACGGGTTCGTTTAGTGTCACGAGAGCATTACAGAGACGCTGAACAACCTCCACTGGCAGACGTTACAAAAGCAGCGTTGAGTTCAAAATGGCACTGAGCACTATGGCACTTAACATCTGAGGTCATCAGTCCCCTAGAACTTAGAACTACTTAAACCTAACTAACCTAAGGACATCACACACATCCATGCCCGAGGCAAGATTCGAACCTGCGACCGTAGTGGTCGCGCGGTTCCGGACTGAAGCGCCTAGAACCGCTTGCCCACCGCGGCCGGCGCAGCGTTGTGTATCACGGATAGGTTTACTATTGAAATTTCGAGCCGGCCGAAGTGGCCGCGCGGTTCTGGCGCTGCAGTCTGGAACCGCGAGACCGCTATGGTCGCAGGTTCGAATCCTGCCTCGGGCATGGATGTGTGTGATGTTCTTAGGTTAGTTAGGTTTAACTAGTTCTAAGTTCTAGGGGACTAATGACCTCAGCAGTTGAGTCCCATAGTGCTCAGAGCCATTTGAACCATTTTTTTTTTTTTTTAAATTTCGAGTGTGCACTTTCCGGGAAGGGTTGAACAACATTTTACTTCCTCCTACATTCATCTGACGAAACGATCACAACAAGAAAATTCAAGGAATTAGAGCTTACCGACAACCATCCTTCCCGCGAGCCATTCGCTAGTGGAACAGGAAGGGGGGATCAGAAGTACCCTCCGCCTTGCGGAGGATGATGCAAACGTACAGTATCACGATGGTCGTGTCTGTGTGTGGAGATCCTGAAGAGAGCTAACGTTGTCAGATTGCTTTCATCAGCGTCATACTTGGCGCCATGGTACCGACTGCCATTGGATACACAACACGACCACCTCTGGTTCGGATAGCTGGTGATTTGTACAGCAGGTGTTACTCTTCTGACAAGTTACAGCCGTTAGCTCTAACCTATTTTCGAGGTCTCCATGACGTTACGTTCCAATAAGATTATGCGTGAGCCGGTACTGTCCTGACCTACTTAAGACCAATATTTCAACTATCTTTATCGATGAAATGACTGTTCACTGTAACGTTATTGATACAGAATAACAGTAACAGTAATGCTTCAAACTGACCTAGTGTCTACGATGACCATAGAGTAATAAGTGGAAAGACGCCTCTACCTTAAGAACGGAAACTTCTGCAGGTTCCTACACGTGCACTACATGACGAGAGCTGAACAAAGTTAGACCCGGACTAGCTATTGTAGTCCTGTCACTGTACAGGCCACGTCAAAACCGATGTTCCCACGCGGCTTAATTGTTAACACTGAAGTACACTGCGTTGCAACTGTCGGTCTTCTTTGTAACTGGTTATTTTAAACGTATTTTCTTGGACGAGAAACAGATAAAATCTCTGATAGATCTGCTATTTGTATCATGGCCACAACAAATACGGCTTTGCTGGCCGCATCAAAAACGTTTGGTAACCCACGGGTTTCTGATCACTTGAATAGGCTGACAGATTAAAGTGGAATTTGTGATTCTTCAGTTTCTCCCGGAGTATTTGTTGCTCGAACCGTCCGCGGTTGTACTAGCGGTTCATACTGTCCAATTGGCACAATATTTCGGCGATCAGACATGTCGCCATCGTCAGCTGCGCTCGCGAACTGAGCTTCTGACAATGATGCTGACGTTGGTGCTCCGTTGGAGAGCTTCCTTTGCTCGGCATGCTGAGAAGCGTAAGCATAAAAATGCTGTTCCTGTGAGGAAGAAAAGAAAAATCTTACTTATACGAATTGTCCTTCGGTGATGTGGTTATGATACCCTGTGTCTTCTGGGAGAAAATTATTCTCGCAGCAAGTCAGGCCAACGTGTGGTTGGTCAGTGGTGTGGTTGGTGGCCTACTTCATGGACGAGTCGATTGCTGGATTGTCCCGTCTCCTGGTAGAAGAATGTTGCGATGAACCTGAATCTGTCCTGCAGGAGCGGGATGCCTGTGTCCTCGTGCAGCAGACGAGTGGAGTATTCCCTCGGAAGACGTAGAGCGGTCTTCAAAGCCCGGTTCTGGATCCATTGCAGCATTGCGATGAGCGAATCTATTACCTTTCCCCACGCCACAGCTACGGTTGATGAGATCGTCCCTGGTGAGAATTTCTATGGACTCTCTAACTAAGCTGTCCCAGTATTTGGAAGTCTGTGCCAATATGCTGGTAGGTTCATACTCCATCGCATGATTCCCGGGCAAAGAGTGCTCTGCGACGGCTGACTTGTTGGAATACATCAGTTGGGTGTCCCTCTGGTGTTCTCGGCAACGATCTTAGACAGCGCGCACTGTCTATCCAATATACACTCCTGGAAATGGAAATAAGAACACATTGACACCGGTGTGTCAGACCCACCATACTTGCTCCGGACACTGCGAGAGGGCTGTACAAGCAATGATCACACGCACGGCACAGCGGACACACCAGGAACCGCGGTGTTGGCCGTCGAATGGCGCTAGCTGCGCAGCATTTGTGCACCGCCGCCGTCAGTGTCAGCCAGTTTGCCGTGGCATACGGAGCTCCATCGCAGTCTTTAACACTGGTAGCATGCCGCGACAGCGTGGACGTGAACCGTATGTGCAGTTGACGGACTTTGAGCGAGGGCGTATAGTGGGCATGCTGGAGGCCGGGTGGACGTACCGCCGAATTGCTCAACACGTGGGGCGTGAGGTCTCCACAGTACATCGATGTTGTCGCCAGTGGTCGGCGGAAGGTGCACGTGCCCGTCGACCTGGGACCGGACCGCAGCGACGCACGGATGCACGCCAAGACCGTAGGATCCTACGCAGTGCCGTAGGGGACCGCACCGCCACTTCCCAGCAAATTAGGGACACTGTTGCTCCTGGGGTATCGGCGAGGACCATTCGCAACCGTCTCCATCAAGCTGGGCTACGGTCCCGCACACCGTTAGGCCGTCTTCCGCTCACGCCCCAACATCGTGCAGCTCGCCTCCAGTGGTGTCGCGACAGGCGTGAATGGAGGGACGAATGGAGACGTGTCGTCTTCAGCGATGAGAGTCGCTTCTGCCTTGGTGCCAATGATGGTCGTATGCGTGTTTGGCGCCGTGCAGGTGAGCGCCACAATCAGGACTGCATACGACCGAGGCACACAGGGCCAACACCCGGCATCATGGTGTGGGGAGCGATCTCCTACACTGGCCGTACACCACTGGTGATCGTCGAGGGGACACTGAATAGTGCACGGTACATCCAAACCGTCATCGAACCCATCGTTCTACCATTCCTAGACCGGCAAGGGAACTTGCTGTTCCAACAGGACAATGCACGTCCGCATGTATCCCGTGCCACCCAACGTGCTCTAGAATGTGTAAGTCAACTACCCTGGCCAGCAAGATCTCCGGATCTGTCCCCCATTGAGCATGTTTGGGACTGGATGAAGCGTCGTCTCACGCGGTCTGCACGTCCAGCACGAACGCTGGTCCAACTGAGGCGCCAGGTGGAAATGGCATGGCAAGCCGTTCCACAGGACTACATCCAGCATCTCTACAATCGTCTCCATGGGAGAATAGCAGCCTGCATTGCTGCGAAAGGTGGATATACACTGTACTAGTGCCGACATTGTGCATGCTCTGTTGCCTGTGTCTATGTGCCTGTGGTTCTGTCAGTGTGATCATGTGATGTATCTGACCCCAGGAATGTGTCAATAAAGTTTCCCCTTCCTGGGACAATGAATTCACGGTGTTCTTATTTCAATTTCCAGGAGTGTATGTCTGCCCACACTGACATGGAATCTGGTATACGTCCGCCTGTCAAGATCATCTTTAACGCTTCCCAATAAAGCTTGCGTCTTATTGGGTAGGCAAAAGATAATTTTTAGTCGGTGCTTCTTCAATATGCGTCCGCTGGCCGGTGTGACCGAGCGGTTCTAGGCGTTTGTCTGGAACCGAGCGACCGCTACGGTCGCAGGTTCGAATCCTGCCTCGGGCATGGATGTGTGTGATGTCCTCAGGTTAATTGGGTTTAAGTTGTTCTAAGTTCTAGAGGACTGATGACCTCAGACGTTAAGTCCCATAGTGCTCAGAGTCATTTTATCAATATGTGTCCGATTTTTTTCGATAGTGCGCCGGTGTACGGGATAAAGGCCGTGGATGCCTCTTCCTCCGTAACTTCTTCCGTCTCCACAGGATGTACCGTGGAGGATAACCTTATTGTGCACCAAGCGCATCGCAACAGAGACTAGCAGCAGCCGGACTAGGAAATTACCGTTTCATATGCTGACTGCCGTTAACACATTTGAACGGCTGCGTTTGAAGTGATTCTCCGACTAGGACGATGGATTGCTGATGAATAGCGTCACTCTGTGTTCAGTGACAAATCGCTCTTGTGCGCTACCCCGAACGACCATCGTCGGTGATTATGGCGGCGAACTTAGGAGAGGTCCAATTCTTTCAGTGCGGTGTCACTCTCAGTGTGGGGAATCGTTAGGTATGACATTCAGTCACGGCTGGCAGTGACTGAGGAAACACTGATACATCACGGACGTCCTGTATCATCGTACGTTACCTTTCATGTGACCGAGCGAGGTGGTGCAGTGGCTAGCACACTGGACTCGCAATCGGGAGAACGATGGTTCAAACCCGCGACCGGGCATCCTGATTTATGTTTTCTGTGATTTCCCTAAATCACTTCAGGAAAATCCCTGGATGGTTCCTTGGAAAGGGCACAGTCGACTTCCTTCCCCATTCTTCCCTGACACGATGGGACCGATGACATCGCTGTTTGATCCCCTCCCCCCCCCCCCAAATCAGCCAACCAACCTGTGACAATATCGTGGTGCCATTTTTCAACAGGACAATGCTCGTTCACACATCGCACATGCCTCTATGAACTGTCTCCGTGATTCTGAGGTACTCCCGTGGGCAGCAGTGTACCCAGCTGTGTCCCTAAACGAACGTGTGTGTGACCGATTCGGGTGTCAACTCCGTTCCAGTGCCAGGTTCCAGAACATCGAGGATCTGTTGGTACAGTTGTAGGCCAACTTGTCTCAAGAGAAGAACAACCGCTTTCTGACACTCTTCCCAACCGAATCAGTGTATGCATCCAGGTTAGGGGGGGGGGTGCAACGTCTTTCTGATAAGCAGACTAATTCTACCTAGTTCTTTGTAAATTGTTTTGTTAGTCACTGAATTAAATCACTTACCCTCTCAAACCGTGAAATTTCTGAGTGCTTCACTTTCCTGACAGGGTGCGTATTTCAGTATGTAAGGATGTTGCTAGAGTAAGAGCGTCATATTTTCAGTTGCTGATACGGAGTCGATAAATCAAACAATGTGTGATGTGCCTTTGGGGGTGATTTTTTCCACCGTTTACAAACTCTAGGGATTGATCGGTGAGAGGTTACAGAATAAAAAAGGTCTAATGCTAGAGCCTATTTATTCAATCATGCTTTTTTACAGAGACTGCTGTTAAATACGCCCTGTCCCAAGCAGCCACTGTTACAGTAAGCATGGTTTCCTCCGAGAGCGTGATACTGTTCCTTACACGACATGCCCTAGCGCCCTCTCCTGCCATAGTAACTGGTAATGTTGTGTCCCATTCATTTCTCTTGCTGACTCAGCTTGTAGTAGATATGATACAGCGTTGTACGTAATGGTTCCCTATTCGAATCGAGACCTTGCCGACATGGTGTTTACTTACGGAAAGGTAAATGGCAATGGGCGGCGGGCAGCAAGGTCGTCTCAGGAGACCCGTCCCCGCCGACAACAGCCACAGCATTCCATGTTTGCAACAGTGTTTCGCCGTTTGTCTGAGACAAGGTCGTTTCGGGAAGCAGGAAACCATGAAGGACTTACCGTAAATGTTCGGATACCAGACTTGGCGGAAAATGTGATTATCACTGTGCAAGGCGACGGCCGTATTAGAATCAGGCAGTTGGCCTGCCAGTACAGGATAAGCCAGACGACCGTATGGAACATTCCCCTATACAACTGTTACTACCCTTGTCACTTACAGCGTGTGCAGGACTTACTAGCGACAGACTTTCCACATAGAGAGCAGTTTTGTCACTGGTTTCTTCTACAGGAAACCGCGATTCCGGTATTTGTGTCATCCATCCTATTCACAGATGAGGTCACCTTTACGCGGAGTGATATCTTCAACTTTCATAACAGCCGTCTGCAGAACCCACGTGGCATGGTGACTGCGAACTATCAGCATCAGTTCAGCTGGAATATGTGGGCTGGGATACTTGGCGACCGTATTTTGGGAACAAAAAAATGGTTAAAATGGCTCTGAGCACTATGGGACGTAACTTCTAAGGTCATCAGTCCCCTAGAACGTAGAACTATTTAAAACTAACTAACCTAAAGACATCACACACCTCCATGCCCGAGACAGGATTCGAACCTGCGACCGTTGCGGTCGTGCGGTTCCAGACTGTAGCGCCTAGAACCGCTCGGCCACAGCGGTCGGCTTTTGGGAACAGTCTTCCTTCCACGTCGCCTAACAAGCCTGAACTATCGGCGTTTTTTTGCTGCTGGCTTTGCTTCCCTGGCTGGAAGAAGTGCCATTATAATTCGAAGAGTTATGGAGCTACTACATGATGGTGCTCCAGACCACTTCGCCGTTAACGCCCAGAGGCACCTCAATCGTGTCTTCCCTGGTCAATGGATCGGACGAGGCGGTCCAGTTGCACGGCCTGCTGGTTCATCGGATTTCAACCCGTACAATATCTGGTTATGGGGCCATCTCAAAAGTATCGTTTATGCAGAGCCCGTTCCAGATGTGGAGACTCCGGAGTAGTGTATTCATGCTGCCTTTGGCAGTGTTCGGATGCAGCCTGGCCGATGTGAACGTGTGAGACAGAACATGCTACAGCGCGTACACGCCTGCGTTGAGGCACATGGAAACCATTTTCAACACATATTGTAACTGTGGCTGCATGGTAGAGAGCGTATTAGATCGCAGTCTCTGTAACAAAGTATGACTGAATAAATGGTCTCTAGCATGGGAACCATACATTTCCGGACATAGGTTCATTAGACCATTTTTGTTCTGTATCCTGTCATCGATCAGTCCCTACCCCGTATAAGTGACCTGGATAATACTATGTAGGAAGGTAACGTGTTCATTCAGTGGGTGTGCGCTGTGTAACAGGAATATACGGCAATCTGAGGGGCAGTCATTGGAAATTTTCGTAGAATTTCATAATAATAAACATGGACAAAACGAGCATCTGAACCACATCCCTTTCCGTGCCTCTAGAAAATGTGTTTTTTCTGTTTTTATACAATATGAAATGACGCAAAATAACTGATGATGGTCGAAGTAGAGAGGATATAAAATGTAGACTGGCAATGTCAAGGAAAGCATTTCTGAAGAAGAGAGGTTTGTCAACATCGAGTATAGATTTAAGTGTCAGGAAGTCATTTCTGAAAGTATTTGAAAGTATTTGTATGGAGTGTAGCCATGTATGGAAGAGAAACATGGACAACAAATAGTTTAGACAAGAAGAGAATAGAAGCTTTCGAAATGTGGTGCTACAGAAAAATGCTGAAGATTAGATGGGTTGATTACATAACTAATGAGGAGGTACTGAATAGAACTGGGGAGAAGAGGAATTGTGGCACAACTTGACTAGAAGAATGGATCGGTTGGTAGGACATGTTCTAAGGCATCAAGGGATCACCAGTTTAGTACTGGAGGGCAGCGTGGAGAGTAAAAATCATAGACAGAGACCAAGAGATGAAAACACTAAGCAGATTCAGAAGAATGCAGGTTGAAGTAGGTACTTGGAGATGTAGAAGCCTGCACAGGATAGGATAGCATGGAGAGCTGCACAAAACCAGTCTCTGGACTGAAAACCACAACGAAATGACGCGTGTAGTTTCTGGTACACAGATACAGTTTTTATCTTAAATTGAAGTAGACTTTTAGTATTACACAAAGCTTTCTAACAGAGGATCTGAAAAGGGTTGTTGTATTAATTAGAAAGACACGTGCAAGGTATTTGCGTATATGTAGACTGCTAAGTCATTGATGAGCTATGAGGATTGACTGATACTTATCTGCATTCAGTGTGAGTCTCATTTTGCTGGCCTAATCATAAAAACATCGGGTATCTTCATTATTAGGGTTTACGGCTGCTATACCTCCATTAATGATGATCGATCATCTTGATATCGTACGTGTACCTTCTAAATGTATTACAAAAAAGTTTAGAAGACATTAGGTAGAAATATGAACACAGTAAATCGGCGAAAATTTTAAATAACTTTAATACACGTAGATTACTAAAATATATATATATATTTTAAATCAAGCATTCACATTCAACGATAATGCGTCAGTTTATAGAATCTCTAAAAATGATAAATTGAAATTTTCCTTTATTAAATTCGTGTCATGTTGATGATATTCGGCACATGAATGCCTTTTTACTTTAAACAGCGCGCACTGCCAGTATTACGGGATACTACCACATGTCAGCTAAAGGGCACTGTCCTGTCCCTCCGGCTGTTGTCTGCTCACTTCTTCACCTATTGGCGACAGCTGGGCCGCAACAGACACACTGGTGACCTTGGACTGATATTTCATTCAATCATTTTTGTGTCACAGTCTTTCCAAAAGCCAATAGTAACCAGATGCTTCCCTGACGTACTATTCACCGAACAACATCACTAATTATCAAACAAGTATTCCTCCTGTAAATATATGGTCTATACTTACTATCTGCAACAAGCTAATTACTACTAGGTATTCCAGTACTCAGCCGCACGTTCTGTTAATTTAAAGAAATGAGTGAAGTGCAACGTGCAAGAAAGCTCATCAAGTAAAGCTTTCGCCTACCAATAGCGGTCGTTCCTTTATCACCTTTCTTTTAGCCTCATTACTACACACCCGGTTTTTCTTCTGTCATCCCTGTAAATGCACGACACATTGTCAAACCGTTTGCCAGAGGCTACTGGAAACACGATTTCTCAACTGCGAAACAGTTAAATTTTCGCGCTCGCAAAGAATGAGTCTCACCCACAAGTCTATCTATACCAGTGCTTCTTTTGTACAGGCTTTATGATTCCCATCCTAATCATATCTCTAACGCTCTCTTCCATCCATTCTGAAACTTTAGATTATCTCGTCTCTCCAGCTTCTCAATACGTTTAACGCTGAGATGAGTGTCCCTCGCTGATTTTTCACTGATCTCGCATTGTACGTTACCAACTGGAGCATTCACCTTTTACATTTTCTCATTAGAAAGATCTTATCCCCTATCAGTTCTACAACACAAAGCAGATTGTGCCTTATTTATAACTACAATCGGATCTTTGTGCTGTCCTAAGTTTAACCCCAACACTTTCCCAGACTTAGGTTTTTTTCCTGTCTCTTTTAATATGATTGTATTGATAGCATTATTTGCCTTTTCCTGGTCTTCCAACCTTTCTTGCTTACAATTTAAAGTTTTTCCAGCTTTTTCTGCCAATACCGCAGGTAGATGGTGTTTCATGTACGACGCCAGCGCTGTGCCCGGCGTTGCAATACTGGTGAGACAGGCTCTGATCAGCGTCCCACGGCCTTTGGCAAGTGGCGTATTGGTTTTAGCCTAATTGGACATGTAAGAAACGGTGTTGGAAAGAAATAAAATAAAATACTTTCACTATTTAGCAGCTCGGGCTGGTGTGTTAGTGGCATTTGATCGTTCAACTGTGCACAAACTCAGACTCAAATCTAATAAAGCAACAGTGGTGCATCGACTAATTTAGACACTGTTGCTCGACGTCAGTCCTGCAACTGCAACCAGTCTGTGGATGGTGGAGAGTGGACAAGCTGATTCCGAAATGCTCGTTTTGCTGACGAAGCATGGCTGCATTTATAAGGTTACGTGAAATCGCAGAGCAACTGTTGGAGTTCTGACACTCCTCATCAGCTTCATTTGAAGCCCCTACATGATGTGAAGACAAGAGTCTGCTGTACAGTTAGTACTGGACCGATCTTTTTCCACCAAACCATACCTTCCGATTGCTGTCTGAATAATAAATTTCAATATGTTTTCAGACAATTTACAAATAACGAAATGATTTGCGGTACTTTCATCCAGGACAACGCAAGAGCACGTGCCACCAGCGCGTCTGTGCCAGGACTAATATGATAGCTACTACGCTCAGAAACCCTAGAATGTGACTGATGAACGTTGAAACAGGCCTGCAACCTCTGGAAACTGGTTGAATTTCATAAATCGAAAGCCAGAAAGGTACATATGTAAATTTTAATATTTAACTTTTTTCATAGTAACCGAATTAATGTTTCTTGTAGGCAAACATTGTAATTTTATGTTATAAATATTTTGTGATGTGTTCGACTACTTTTCCTCGAAAGAGAGATAGAGAGAGAGAGAGAGAGAGAGAGAGAGAGAGAGAGAGAGAGACAGAGAGTGTGTGTGTGAGAGAGAGATGTTCACGGGTGGATGCAAATAAATAAAAGGAATCGGTTAGGGTACTAACAACAAGAAGAATTGCTGTATGTGCTACACTGTAGATGACAAAATCGAACGAAGTTGCGCTGTTGTTAAGGCACACAATTAGTATACAGGATGAGATGCGTTCAGATCCACGTCTCGCCATCTTCAATTTGGTTTTCTGTGGGTTTATTCATTTGTTCATTCATTGTAGTCCTATTTCTCGGCAAGAATAATAGATCGTTATAGATCCAGTTCACATTTATTTATGTAAATCGTTTCGACAATCATTTTAATTAGCTTTTTGTACAAAGAATCTTATTCTAAGTTTACAGTATTTATCATATTACTTTTTCTTTATTTATCTTTATTCCTATTACTACTGCTCTAACATTTCGATGGTTACCTATGCACTACGTTACATGCTCTTTCCCTGCGGCAGTTTTTCTCATGCTCAGTCGGATGTTCCTTCCTCATTATAGAAATTACCTTATGTTTAGTCTCTTTTAAGTTTTCCTGTTATCTCTGTCACCTGCTACTATTGGTTGTATTACAACAAGTAAGACTACAACTGCTATTACCACTACCATCATTCTATTGCTACTACCACCACCACCACCACCACCACCATCACTACCACCATACTACTGCTACTGCTACTACTACTACTAGGATTGTTGCCTAGAAAGTAATGCAACGCATTTTTTTCTTCAAAAATTCTTTATTGAACATAATGAGAATTACATACACGAAAGAATGGTGTTCCATCTTCACACCCTATTTTTCCACGTAATCTCAGTACTGTTCTATGGCCTTCGTCCAGCGCGAAACAAGGGCGTGTATGTCCTGTCTGTACCGATCCTTGTCCTGGGGGCGGAGCCAGTGCTTCAGTCTGTGAATCACCTCCTCGTTGTCCTCAACATGTCTCCCACGAAAGACACCCTTTAATGGCCTAAGCAAGTGGAAGCCCGAGTGGGCTAGGTCAGGTGTGTCAGGTGTGACAGGCGTGGATGGTCTCCCTCACCGCTGCAAATCGTGGAGCTCCGCCGAACCGTGTTCTGATGACCTGACCCTCCTTATCCAGCGACTAACTGTATTTCTGTCGACAGCAGATGCTCCAGAGACTTTGCACAAGCGTTTGTGAATATTCCCCACAGTTTCTTTCTCTGCAGTGAGAAATTCAATGACGGCACGTTGCTTGTGACGTATATCACCTACAGACTCCATTTTGAAACTGTCCTGCAGCTACGCTATCTGCCGGAAGTGACGGAAACGTGGCGCGTTCACTCAGGAGACTTAAAGTAATACATACTAAAATTTTCCCATTCGCAGCATTATTTTCGGCTGAGAAAAAAATGTGGTACATTACTTTCTGGCCTATTAGAACTGCTGCCACCTTGAATATACTAGAGTAACAACAGTTACTAAAACTTATACTACTAATACTAACACTATACCCCTACTACGATTTCATTAGTTAATGTTTTGTCACTGACCCTCAGAGCACAGTTAAGTATTCTGTTGTCTTTCTGTGGTTTCCCTGAATTCAGATGAATACAGAGACAGTTCCTTAAACACGACCAAGTTCCAATCCCATCCCTGTTGGTCTGCAGATACAGTTACGTCTACATCGGACCATTCGGCCGACGTCGGTTAGAGACGACCCATCTTTTCAAACGTGTGTGATAACAAGAGCCCGGTCGGAGTGCAACCGGCTCTAAGCGCCGGAATTTACATCGGGTGGTGGTCGGTGGAATTCAGGTCGGTGTGTTTGCTTAGGCCGACTCCCTTGCAGCAGCAGATTAATTGCAAAAAAACGTGTAGATAGCTTAAGAGTGCACGACACGTATTTCTATTCAAATGGTTCAAATGGCTCTGAGCACTATGGGACTTAACATCTGAGGTCATCAGTCCCCTAGAACTTAGAACTACTTAAACCTAACTAACCTAAGGACATCACACACATCCATGCCCGAGGCAGGATTCGAACCTGCGACCGTAGAAGTCGCGCGGTTCCGGACTGCGCGCCTAGAACCGCGAGACCACCGCGGCCGGCCGTATTTCTATTCCTCGTTTTTTTTTTTTTTTTTTTAATTGACGCTTTAGTTTTCAAATGATAAACAGGAAACTGTACTTTTCTTTCATTCACCGGAATGTTGCTTACTCGAAATTTAGAAAAAAAGTAATTAATTGAAATATCTGATTATTTTACATGTCAGAGGAAACATCTTCATAAACAACTATTTACTGACAGTTCGAAATTTCACCTTTAGTCAAGAATGTGCACATGATCCACTAATGCTGAACTGTAAACTGGCAATGCGTGCTAATTTATGCCCTTAAAGTTTTAGATAATACATTATGTTTTATGACCTTTAGTACCAAGAACGTCAGAGTTTTTGAATTTTAAATAACGATGCTATCTGTCAGGATTCACCAGTGATTTGATGCGATATAAGAGCGTTAACACCATGCATATCTGGTATATTTAATAGAACGTTTCCTTCTTCAGTATCATCTGTTCGTAAAATTACTACAGTTGTACGGTGACATTACGCACAAACGGTTTGATTCAAACCTAACAGCATGCAAAAAGATGTGCTGAATAATTCAGATGGTTTTGGAAAGGTAGACAATTTTAGTGATTGGGGAGTAATCACATAGGGTTCAATTTTGGCTTTACTCCTGTTCATTATATATGCGAATGACCTTCCACTTCACATTCAAGAAGCAGAATTTCTACTTTTTGCAGAAGATACTAGTGTTATACTAATTACCATTAGAGAAGAAGCAAAGGAAGAGATCGTTAATGATGTTTTACAAATTATTATTAAGTGGTTCTCTGAAAATGGGCTATCCCTAAATTTTGAGAGAAAACACTCGATATTCAATTCTGTTAACGAATAGAGTCATACCAACAATTGATGTAGTCAGGAGAAGTAAATAGGGCAAAATACTCCAAATTTTTGAGTGTACATATTGATGGAAACTTGAAATGGAAGAAGCATATTACTGAACTTGTCAGACAGTTAAGTTCAGCTACTTTTACTCTTCCTGTAATTACTACCCTGGGAAACAGACGAATCAACCCCCTGATATATTTAGCATATTTCTACTCAGTAATGTCTTGTACAATAATTTTCTGCAAAACTCATTATCTAGAAAGAAAGTATTGACTGCACAAAACCAAACAGTAAAAATAATACATAGTGTTCACCTGCGGTTGTCATGTAGGTACCTCTTCAAGTAATTAGGTATTTCAACCCTCTATCCACAAGATGGGATACAAAACCACCCGCTCGCCTTATTTGCCTTAGCGCACACGCGCGATGTAGCTCAGGTGCTATTGTCAGCTAATGTATCCTTGTACTTCGTCACACTCATAGTATTGGAGGGGTTGCCTGCTCTGTGGTACGTACTACTCTATTGGGATTCCACCCCACCTTGTTGTTAATCTTGACGTCAACGTCCTTCCAATCCACCTTGTAGGCAAAGTACAATTTGAGAATCATAATAATATCCATACCTACAACACTAGAGGAAAAAATAACCTTCGTTACCCATTATTAAAGCTGTCAGTGGTTAAGAAAAGAGTTCAATATGCAACAACAATTTTTTTATCATTTGTCCAATACTATAAAATGTCTGACAGGTAGAAAACCAAGTTAAGTTTTAAATCTAACCTAAAATAGTTTCTCCTGGACTACTCTTTCTATTCCATGGATGAATTTCAATTTAATAAAATGTAACTAATTAGCTAACTAGTCACCTTTCTTGGATGAAGGGGTGGAAGGGAGAGGGGGGATTGGGTGGGGCTGGGGGAGTGTAAGTAGCCGTACAAGTTAAGCAGCGCTCGTATGATTACGTTTACAGTTTTAAGTGCGATCGGCGTCAGCTGGTCGAGGAATGGTCCAATCTTTTGTTCGTTTATTGTTTTCTTTTCTTTTTCATACGATACCCATTCAAATTACATTTTTGTGGTAACACAATACAACAATTTCAGTTATATGTTATATACGTACCAAAGTGCTTAAACAATATCTAGAAAATAGTAAAGAAACTGGCTAGCAACAACAGTACATACAAAGCTTTGGTATTAATCAGTCTGTGAAGAATTATTAAATTTGTCCAATCTAGAAATTTGCATTGTCGACAGCATTGTCTTTAGTCTGGTGGTTTTCCAGTCTACGTGTTGTCAGACACAATAGGCACGGGAACAAGTGATGGATAGTTTATGGCCTTCTACAGATTCATAGATGGGTTTGGTCCCAAAAGTACGAAGGGCGTTCAATAAGTAATGCAACACTTTGTTTTCCTCGGTCAATTACGGTTGAAAAATGTGGAATTTGTTGTCAGACATTGTGAAATATTCCCACTTCAGACTCTATAGTTTCATGAAGTTCCAACAGGTGGAGATGCTATACATAGCCTTCGAAATGGCGTCTGTAGCCGAGGTGCGTTCCAAACAGAGAGCCGTCATTGAGTTCGTTTTGGCGGAAAACCAGAGCATCGCAGATATTCGTAGACGCTTGCAGACTGTCTACGGAAATCTGACAGTGAACAAAAGCATAGACAGTCGCTGGGCGAAGCGTCTGTCATCATCGCAAGGTCGCGCAAACCTGTTCGATCTCCGCGTGCCGGCCGGCCGCACATAGCTGTGACTCCTGCAACAATGAAAACTGTGGACACGTCATTCGAGGTGATCGACGAATCACAATCAAACATCTCACTGCTCAACTGGACGTCTATGTTGGTAGTGCTGACATACTCATCCAACAGATGGGGTACTCAAAGGTGTGTGCCTGCTGAGTTCCTCGCCGCCTAACAGAGGGCCATAAAGAACAAACTAACTTCTCCTTCTCCATGACAACTCAAGGCCTCACACATGTTTGCGCACCGGAGAGGAGCTCACAAAACTTCACTGGACTGTTCTTCCTCGTCCACCCTATAACCCGGATCTCGCACCTCCCGACTTCCAACTGTTTGGCCCAATGACGGATGCACTGCGGATAATAGTACGTGGATGATGGGAGGTGGATACACTGGTTCCCGTCAGATCACCGAAGTTAAGCGGGTCAGGCGTGGCCGGCACTTGGATGGGTGATCATCCGGGCCGCCATGCGCTGTTGCCATTTTTCTGGGACCACTCAGCCTCTTGATGCCAATTGAGGAGCTACTCGACCGAATAGTAGCGGCTCCGGTCAAAGAAAACCATCGTAACGACCGGGAGAGCGGTGTGCTGACCACACGCCCCTCCTATCCGCATCCTTAACTAAGGATGACACGGCGGTCGGATGGTCCCGATGGGCCACTTGTGGCCTGAAGACGGAGTGCTTTTTCTGCCAGATGCTACGGCTCCTTTTGGACAAATCCTGTTCTGTAGACTGTTGAGTCGTCGGCTCAGATGTCTTCTCAAGAGAAAAGTAATTAGGTTGCGTTAGGTTAGGGTTTGGCTGTCAGCCGTGAAGATAACAGCTGTCGCCTGGATCGACAGGCAACGGGCCGATCGCAGAAGTTGAATCGAATGGATGTACGAATACAGCGGCCACTTGGCTCTGCAAAACTGAAATGTCTGAGAGAAATCGTAGAGTGTTGACAGTCCTAGACATAGGCAAGAGTGAGCGAATTAAAAGTGGAACTAAAGGAGAGAATATCTCTCGAAGCTTTACCGCGAGCCGTTTTAACAACACAAAAACTTACAGAAAACCGAGAAAAGGGTAATCAAGAGCAGTGATAAAGGTGACGTGTATCAGAAATGCTGACAACATCGTGGCATCGCGAATGAGACAGCAAATTACTTTGTTTATTAAGTCGGCAACAAATGAAAAGGAGAAGGTAGTGCAGCAAAAACTAATGATCTCAATTAACCACATTAAACAGAAAATTTTTGTAAGATAGCCAAGCAAAAATTTAAATATAGTCAGCCTGTAAAATGCTTCTCAAAATGACATGGAGAAGATAATCAAAAACAAAGAGGTGCAACAGAGACTGGTCTGAGAAGTAACTAAGAAAATGCGATCTTTGATTACGAATGTACGACATTCCATAGAATACAAATGCAATGATATGAAGAAACCTTTACAGTGAAGTAACCAGGGAAAGCTTCAAAGTAAGATCCATGACAACATCAAAGAAAAGGAAAGTTATTTACCAAGTTATTGAAATGATCCCTGACATTACAGTAACTCAAATGAAATGACAAGAATGTGACTTGATTTTTATTCAAATGAAATGACAAGAGGTGTGACTTGATTTTTATTCTATGACAGTAAAATATTACCTACAAATGAGGCATCTCGATCAATGTCAAGAGCTTTACCTAGTGACATAATATTTTGACAGGCATTAAATGACGTATGGACACTCTGAGGAAGGAGAGCAAGATTGCAACCAAAGAAGGCAATACGCAATGTGTCTGTAGTGTAAAGGCACAAGGCATCAAAACGAATGTAGTGTGAGTATGTATCAAATTTTCAATACGAGGTAAGTTTTCGGAACTGGTTACGGGTAAGCTACTGATAGCACTAGAAAGCACCGAGGATCCTAATAACATAATTACAGACCATCTGTGCGCAAAACACTAATTAGAATCGTGGACGAACATGGACGCCGAAAGACCGAACAACGTGTGGCAAAGACTGAACATTGGGTAACACACAAAGGAGAGCATGTGAGTCAAGTGAAAGTAGAGAATCCCGCACTATCGAATAAACCGCAAAGAAGTTTTTGACGAAGGTTCAGGGATGTAAGCTTACATTTGAAGGTAGAAATGCCAATACGGTACAGAAGAGAGCGATAATGCGGCAATCACAGAGCAAGTTCTGAGCAGGTGTAAAAAAATTACGTATATAAATTTGTAGACTTATTAGAGAAGAAAAAGAAACGCTTTTTTTACGTGACACAAAAATCGCACAGGTGCTCCGTTTCCTCGCTACGGGTGCTTGAATGGTTTGACACTTGACTGCCCTTAGTCCAACGTTCATAGATGTTTTGGCTGCTTCGTATGCAACAGGTTGACATTGGAATCTGATCTGCAACTCCGTTACATCTTCCTGCTAGAAAGAGTATGTTTTCATTCCTGCTAGCATTTTCCACGTCCCTGGAAAAACATTACATTATAATTATGTTGAGTTTACATGACAGTTTCTTCTGATGTTTGTTCCTGTAGATTATTGACAGCTTATTAGATTCTATCTGCGCTAGCTGACATGTATATTATTTATTGGTAAGCACAATACAACAGTGGAGCAGTAAGACGTCTGTATGCAGATCTATTTCGAGGGAGGAGGTTGTCAAAGCAAGTCAAGTTTCAAAGACTTAATGGCCGTCTTCGAGAAACAGTACCTCTTAGACCAGACTGACGCAGTCAGTCAATAATTGTGATTCCAATATGATGGAGCTTCACCATACTATACCGTTGATGTCAGAGAACACTTAGGCAACATTTTCCCCAGTTGGTGGTTTGGGAGAGACAGGCCAGAAATGTGGCCATCACGTTCTCCATACCTTTCTCCTCTATTTCTTGTGTGTGTGTGTGTGTGTGTGTGTGTGTGTGTGTGTGTGTGTGTGTGGGTGTGGGTGTGTGTGTGTGTGTGTGTATGTGGGTAGGTGGGTGGGTAAATGATGCTTATCGTGTACGAGACACCGATAGACACATCAGAAGAGCTGAAGCTACATCCATTATTCGTAGTTGGTTGATTTGGGGGAGGGGATGAAGCAGCCAGGTCATCAGTCCCACCGGATTAGGAAAGGTTGGGGAAGGAAGTCGATCGTGTCCTTTCAAAGGAACTATCCCGGCATTTTCCTGAAACGATTTAGGGAAATCACGGAAAACCTAAATCAGGGTGACTGGACGCGGGTGTGAACCGTCGTCCTCCCGAATGCGAGTCCAGTGTGGTAACCACTGCGCCAATTCGCTCGGTCATTATTCGTGAAACAACAGAAAAAAACAAAATATGGTTCAAATGGCTCTGAGCACTACGGGACTTAACTTCTAAAGTCATCAGTCCCCTAGAACTTAGAACTACTTAAACCTAACTAACCTAAGACATCACACACATCCATGCCCGAGGCAGGATCCGAATCTGTGACCGTAGCAGTCGCGCGGTTCCCGACTGTATTCGTGAAACACCTGGTTGTTCTGAGCATGTGGGAAAATCATTAGCACGCAGATGTCAGCTGTGAATTAACATATAGAGACATTTTCAGCAACAATATTCGTCACACGGCAGCATGAACACCGTCATTGAGCTTCACTAACATCAAAACCTTCAGGGACCCCAAGCAGAAACATGTGACATTCCCGTCGCATAAAAGGTGTTTATTTTTATCTATTAAACACCCTAAAATTTTGTATACGTAGTTTCTTTTGCATCCTGCATGTTACAGTTTTAAAGGAGTGCCAGTACAAGACATGACTGAGCAAGAAAATGAGCATGAGGCTCGATCAACCAGCTAGTGAATAAACTAAGACGGATTGTAAGAAAGTAAACTGCAGAATACAAGAAAGAACATATTCGCGACTGATGTATGAAGACAAGAAAACATGATTTACTATAGCGTTAAGTCATGTAGTAAGAAATATTCACTCGAAAGTGGAGTACATAACTTCTTTTGTAGCCTGTTTCTTAGACAGAAGCCAACTCAAAGTAAATTGCCTGCCTAAAGACAACGACAAGCTGATAAAACGTTTGAAACAGCTTTCTGTTAGAAGAAATCAAATTATTTCATACATACAGGCACATTATGAGGTTACCGACTGGAATGGCCAGATTGTCTAAAACAGTTTCACCATTCCTCATGGAAATAGGGGTAATGAGAAGTGCCAGTGCAACTATAGCGTTGAGAAAGTGGCAGAAAACTGAACTTTATATGTTGTGTCTCCGATGACCGTATATTAGGGCAAGGAAGTATGCCAATAACTGCTCAGATGGTTATCCATCAACAGTAGCATATGGTAAGAATGCGTGGTGTCTGTTCTTTCGGACATGTCTGAAAGAACAGACACCATGTGGAATCCGCAGCTGTGATACATGTTGTGTAAACTGAAGGTGGAGGAGAAGAAACGAAAGGAAAGGAACTATTGATGCCAGCTATACCGGGACTTAATGCGGAATAAGAGGCGACGAGTGAAAATGTGTGCCGGACGGGGATTCGGACACGGGATCTCGTGCTTACTAGGCAATTGCGTTAACGACTGCGTCACACGGACACAGTGGCGCTAGGTAGGAATGTGGATTAGCCGAGAGGCGTGGCGAGATAGTCCGCGCAATTGCGATAAACAGTGTGTGAGGACGGCGCAGTGGTTAATGCAACTGCCTAGCAAGCACGAGATCCGCAGTCTGAATCCCGCTCCCGCATACATTTTCACTCGTCACCGCGTATTCCGCATTAAGGTCCCGATGCAGTTCTTTTCCTTTCCTTTCGTCCCCCCGCCCTCCACCTTAAATTTACGTAACAAGTATTACAGTCGCGGATTCTGCGTGGTGTCTGTTCTTTCGAACATTCTAACCATATGATATCGTTCGTGGGTAACCATCTGAGCAGTTACTGGTATGTTTCCATTCTCTAATATAAGGTTCTTGGAGACACAGCATATTAAGCTCAGTTTTCTGTCACTTTCTGAAACTTATAGAAAGCACTGGCAGTTCTCATTATCCCACTTTTATCTTTCTTTATTTCCATGAGGAATGGTGAGACTGTATTGGGACAATCTGGCTGTTCCAGTCGGTAACCCCATATTATTAAAGTGACAGAAAGTTCAACGCATTGTTTTACACACATAGTACGTTACAGAGTGATTTCATTTTAACGAAGACAGTCATCAGTAGTAATGATGCTAAAAGACATTAGTCACATAAGAGGGATTAAGCCTCTTGTGTGTGTCACCTTTGAAAACGAGAAATCTGAATTCTGGCACGAAGTTGGTGACTTTGGAAGGCAACTAGACGAAACCATCAAGGAACTCACTCCGAACTCGACAACTAACGAAGGGCGTGCAGGAGCAATTTAACAAAGACGTTACTCTAGCAACTATGGCAGCGGCAGGCCGTTTCAAAGGTTGGCAAGCCTGAGCATGGAATGACAACGTCAAGCGATCATAATACGTGTTATACCATGAGCAGGAGGAAAATGCGACAAACTGCAGAAAACGTGGGACTTGTGACAAATTACGACAACAAGATGATTAATTGTAAAGAAATATGACAAGTGTTTCATTGTTCGGAAAGTCCATCACTTGGAGATGATATAGATAGGAAAGTGTTAGTACTTACAAAGGTCATAGATAGAGCAATGGATACATCGAAACACATATGAGATTCTCTTCAGGAGGAATAACTGTGATCTGGATCGAGACACTGCAAAAATTACGATAAGAAACGTGAAGAACTAGAAAACTTTATCAGAGTAGTATGACCCATGAAAAAAAAGAATCCCAAAAGAATATAAATGCAGGAGCCTTAACGACCGGTTAAATAAGAAGAGAAAAAAATGGAACGATGGGGAAAATTCGTGGGAGCTAACCTAGAAACAGAATACTGCGTAAAATAGCGAGAAGTTACAATCACCAACATTGTTCTCCACACTCAAACGAAATAATGATACAGTTACAGAAAGCTAAGAACAATCAGCTACTGTGCTGATGGAAATACAGCTTTCTTACAATTGAGAGGAAGGCGAGAAGGCTGGCAAGATTACGAACAAGGCTATAGACACGGTACTAGTTGTGTATCGTTTCAAAATGGTTCAAATGGCTCTTAGCGCTATGGGACTTAACATCTGAGGTCATCAGTCCCCTACAACTTAGAACTACTTAAACCTAACTAACCTAAGGACATCACACACATCCATCCCCTAGGCAGGATTCGAACCTGCGAACGTAGCGGTTGCGCGGTTCCAGATTGAAGCGCCTAGAACCGCTCCGCCACAACGGCCGGTGTCTCATTTCACCCAAGAAGAAACTCAGAGAAACAATTTTCGATTACAAACGAAGCAAAATATGTCCAAGACCAGGTGGGGCCTTCAGAAGTGCTACAGGCCCCAAGTGGTCAAGTAGATATGTAGCTCACTGACGTGTGTAACGCGTACCTCCTACAAAATCGTATCCGCACAGTGGAAGAGTGCTGAGATGGTAATTGTCAGCAGGAGGCAGCAGAAAGATCCGGCAATACCTAAATCTTACAGATCCATTTGTCACTTGAAAGTACTAGGTAAGATATTCGAGAAAATGTCGCGCAAAAGATTGCAGGCCCATAGTGTATGTAGTACATGGCATCAACCGTCACCAATATGGACTGAGGAAAGGCAAGTCAACAGATATTCTAGAATCTCTGTTCTACCAAATATAGTCAGTCTGGCATCTTCTTTTATCACCTAGTACCTTCCATCAGTAAGTCTTTCTTAAGGGATTCTCAAAAAGTATTTGTTGCTGTGACGACCACAGAATTCTGTTGATCTTTCTCTCCGCTTATTTCGCTCGCAGAGATAAAGCTCTCCTGTTTTTGCTGTTCCCAACCTTCACCCGCGACTGCATTCCAGACTACCATTACGATTATATTGTCGTCGACTGTGATATATTTTACACTTCCTCAGTTTCGGTAGACTCCGCATCTGTGGTTGGCATGAATACTTGTACGATTGTACTGTCTATTCGATACCAGGTTGACTATGAATGTACTTTCTGTTTGCTGCAGATAACTCTAAACTTCATTTCGAGTATCCCTCTCCGCTATTATTCCTACTCTTGCTGACTTAGTTTGAATAATTTTCCTTTTCTGATTCAAAATATTCCTCCTGAATAGCTTGCCCCCGACCCGAAAATCAGATCATGATGGGACTCTATTTTACCTCCAGAATATTTTACCCAGGAGGAACCCATCAAGATAATTTTAGCACAGAACTACGTGTACTAACGAAATATAATGTGGTTTCCATTTTCAGAACTGTAGCCATTGACGTTCTCCCGACCACACCTGTGGGTATCATAACAGCAGTTGTACCAATCTCCTTGACTTACCCTTACAGCGACTAAATGGAGAAATTGTTACTTTAACTCTTACTTTCCTACAAGATGGAGCTCCTCTGTGTTGTAACCCACAAAAAGAGGACTGCTGCTTCTGTTCTGAGAGTCGTAATGGTGGTCGCCTTGTCACCTCTGCCTCGTACACCATTGCAGACTTCATCGTTAACTCTGACTCTTAGCAAATACGCATGCAACAAAGCAGTTTATTACATCGTACAAACAGCGATTCATGGGGAACGCCGCAAGGACTTCATAACTTTTCACCAGTGTATTCATAACAAACTTTTAACCTCATCCAGATTTTCACTCAAAGAGACCGTGACCTTTCCTACGAAAGTGGAAGCACCTTACACGCCTAACCTATAAATCGAAATACGCAAAAAGAGCATACTCGCTCGGAACAGTAACACAGAAGTTTGTAATACGTGTCTGTAATGCAACTGATGCCTCACCGCTGCCAATTCCAGGCTGTCTTCGGGCGTTGCTTCCGCGTTCGGAGCTTGTTAACTTAAGCCGTGGGGACAATGGCCTGTGTTATTTCCGTCAGTAGAGCACGCGGAGGTGTAATTTCCAACACTGTTTTGTCAATGGAATTGTAGTGCAGGCTAATCGAACAAATGTTGGTTACAGAACAGCATGACGTGGAAGAGAAAATCGTCAGTTATGGTCAACTGTTCTTAGTTTTTCTCTGTTTGAACGCCATTGGAAACATATACGTTCTAGTTCTTTACTATGGTCCCATGTCCAGGCATGAATCAAAACGAGGGAGAGGGTTTATGACATCCCTTCCCACCCCCAAAAGAAGGGAATATTACGAATCAATAACATAAACAAATTGTTATTATTATTATATTAAAACATATCATCTATTTATTATTACTATTAAAATCTTAGACGTCTGTGGAACGTTAAATGTGGAGGTTAAGACAAATAATATTTTGGAGGGGGGTAAGAGACAGCGTCCCACCCCCCACTCCCGCCCTTCCCAGCGCGACCACCCAGAAACAAACCTTGGATCCGTATTTGTCCATGTCCCACAGTAGATATTGCGGTTTGATAAAGCATAGAAGCATTATTTCATGTACAAATAATAAAGCCAATTCTTGTCGTGGAGCCAGCAACAATCTACCTCTCTCACTCAAAAGAAAGTTGTATATCTACACACAAACCGAAATATTATCTTGGACTCTCGCTCATGATGGACGTTGACAAGGTTGCATGTAATGTTTAAAGTAAAAATAATAGCCTGAAACACGTAAAATACGTATTAAGTGAGCAAAATACAATTGAGGAGAAAGAATTACGTTCCTAATTTGACGAAAATCTCGCAGAACAATGTAACAACAGCTCTGACGTTTGCAGAACTTTATTGGCTCTGGTGGCAGTTGGCAGTATTTCTCATCTGTTCAATACAGCGCGTATCGTGACGAATTTGTGCACTAAGCGTGAGTGCGTCACGCAGATGCTCATCAAGGTGCAAGGTGCTACGAGAGAGCCTCGCCTACAGCTTTTCTGCAGCTCAGTGATTGTACGTTAGGCGACAAACTGCCAAAAGCTTTCGACAAAGCTTTTTCCGGCCACTGTAAAGTGAATAACTGCTAATGGGCACCTGGTACACCCTTGTATACTGTAGCTGCGCACTGTGACGACAAGTGCTAGCAGCACCGCCATATACAGGTTGATCAGAAACAGTCTAAAAAGCTTGTAATAGGTTGTGCCGAAAAATAATTGTTAACAAAAAATTCGATACGTTGCACTGTTTACCAGTTAATTAGCATCAAGTCGTGCGTGCAAAGTCAAGCGGCCAGTCAGATACAATTAGTGTCAGTTGTTCTCATAGCGTAAGTGATAGCACATGAGACTGCTCAGTCTTTAGCTCGGGTTCGATGCATACTGCCGTCCCATGTCCAGTTTTTGTATTGCTCTCTTGTTTGGTTTTAGGAAGCCAAGCGAAGAACACATTTGGCGACGCCGTCTCTGGTGGGCCACTTGAATTTGCGCTCGCGACGGCCTGATTGGCTAACTCCAGCGCTAATTAACTTCAAAACGGCGCAAGGTATCGATTTTAATCTGAATTATTTCGCAGCACAACCTACTCCGCAACACCATTACAAGCTTTTGTGGCTGTTTCTGACCACCCTGTACATACGTTAACTCCGCGTTTACTGCGTCTCGCGATCATTGGATCCCAGGCCTCGCTGAGCTGCTGGCCACAGTCCCTATTAAGTACGGTGTCGGTGATTTTTATTTCTATAGCTTCAGTCTGGAAACATCCCACAGGCTGTGGCTAAGCCATGTCTCCGCAATATCCTTTCTTCCAGAAGTGCTAGTTTTGCAAGGTTCGCAGGAGAGTTTCTGTGAAGTTTGGAAGGTAGGAGACGAGGTACTGGTAGAATTGAAGCTGTGAGGACTGGTCGTGAGTCGTGCTTGGGTAGCTCAGTTGGTAGAGCACTTGCCCGCGAAAGGCAAAGGTCCCGAGTTCGAGTCTCGGTCCCGCACACAGTTTTAATCTGCCAGGAAGTTTCAGTTTCTTTAAGTATACAGTCCGCCCCGGTAGCTGAGTGGTCAGCGTGACGAACTTCCGTCCTACGGGCCCGCGTTCGATTCCCGGCTGAGTCGGGGATTTTCTCCGCTCAGGGACTGTGTGTTGTGCTGTCTTCATCATCATTTCATACCCATCCATCGCGCAGGTCGCCTAATGTGGCGTAGAATGTAATAAGACCTGCACCAAGGCGGCGGGACCTGCCCCGCAAGCGGCCTCCCGGCCAATGACGCCAAACGCTCATTTCATTTCATTTTAAGTATACAGTCCCGGAAAGTGCTACTGCGAGCCACGATAGAGGTTTCGTCAAATTTGATCTGGTGACTTTTCTCCAGAGCATTCTTAGCTAAAGTGAATTTTTCGAGGTAGCGTAGGTGATAAAACTTCTCGTGCTTTTTCTTGTATTATCCTACGGTGCCTACTGCTTGTACCTCCCAAATCCATCTTACAAAATGACAGGGGAAATTTGGTGATTCCGACATCACACAGAGCAATATGAAATGGAACGAGCATGTGAGGATTGTGGTATTGAAGGCGTCTGGTCGACTCTGGTTTATTGGGAGAATTCTAGGAAAGTGTGGCTCATCTATTAAGGAGACCGCATATAGGGGGCTAGTTGACCTATTCTTAACTACTACACATGTGTTTAGGATCCGTACCAGGTCGGATTCAAGGAAGACATCAAAGCAATTAAGAGGCAGGTTGCTATATTTATACTGGTAAGTTCGAATAAAACTCAAGTGTTACGTGGATACTTCGGGAACTCAAATGGTAATCCCTGAAGGGAAGGTGACATTCTTTCCGAGGAACGCTATTCAGAAAATTTAGAGAACTGGCATTTGAAGCTGACTATAGAACGATTCTGCTGCCTCCATGATACATTGCGCGTAAGGATCACGAATATATGATAAATTAGGCCTCATACGGACGCATATAGACAGTCGTTTTTCCCTCGCTCTACTTGCAAGTGGAACAGGAAAGGAAATTACTGATAGTGGTACAGGTACCCTCCGCCACGCGCCGTACGGTGGATTGCGGAGTACCTATGTAGATGTAGATACAGAGATTTAACGACCATTCACAAATGGATCAGGAAAGTGAGTAAACGACAGTGGTATACGAGTATATTTTCCTAAAGCAAAATTTTGCCTTGGGTATGTTGCAGATTTTTTTTTTTATATTCCATAATTTATCGCGAGAAACCCGATGAGATATGATCTGACATATTTCGTTCACCTGCTCAGAAGAAGTAAGGGCAAAAAGAAACGCACGTGCCACCACTGAAATAAATGCCCCATATCTCACATCGTGGATGGTTACGTTTTTATTGCTGTGGAAAGTCACCTACGAGAAGGGCATACAGTAGACAGCAATTACCTCGACATCGCAACTGTGTGTGAGAATCAGGAAGCAGCTCTAACGATGTCAGTTTCTGTGATTCGATAGCTTTTGCTGTACTACGATGGACTGCCACCAAGGGCAGAGTCAGAGATCATTTCTAACATGTCGTGCTGTGATGTTACGAAAGGGATTTCCCTGCCGTTCACATCGCAGGCACATTGCACAAGCCTTCGATACAGAAAATTTCTACGGTCATAACTATCTTTATGTCTTATTTAAACACACCCTCGAAATTCTGGAAATTTATCATTTCACATTTCTAACGATAAACTTGTTAATGTGTATAAGAATTGGCAATTTGTTTTCGAAATAAACTTTCTACGTTTGCTGTTTGCGCCAAAATGCAGGCACATCAGTTTGGGTAATATATTTAAAAAGACCCACGTGGCACGTCTCTGTTCGTATATAGCTGAAATTTTCACTGACGATGTTTACGAGAATAGTAAACACAGCCATCATCTGCACGGTAACCGCTTTCAGGATTCGAGGAGGCGCGCAGATCCTGCATCGAATCCGCCCAGCAGATTAACGAAGAGGGAGGATGTGCTGGTCAGACTGGACGTGGCTTCTAGGCCATTTCTAATACTCTAATAAATGAATACCGCACTGGTACCAACGTTACACTATTGCCTAACACTTCGAAAATGTTCACACAGTTTCACATGAGATAACCCTTGACGCAGACAGGTGGGTTACACGAATCTCGTCCCAGGGAAGAATGAGTGGAGACAGGAAATGCATCCGATCACCCTCTACGACTAACATTGGCAAATCAAGATTAACATTCCGAGTGGATGAAGATGGGGGATAATGCCAGGAAAAAGAAGGCGTATTCACAACTATTTTACAACAACGTATCTAATTTTGAAAATAGCTGTTGAGGAGTATTAACTGTCTTTACTTTCTTTAGTTCAGACACTTTTCCAGTTATGTGAATCGCAATAAACTATCTACATCTGTGCAAGCGTAGGCTTCCGCGGCCGTAGTCATAGTCAATAAAATTCTCCTGGGTATGTGACGGCATTGTCAATGTGTAAAATACAGGGCGTATCAAAAAGAATCATCCGATTTGGCACGTCTATATTTCTGAAAGTAATAAATATACACAATGAATTTTGTTTTTGATGAACGGGAAACCCAAAAAAGTTTTTTTCATACCTTTTCATAGGTGTTCAATATGCCCCCTTGAGATGCACGGCATATGTCATGCGGTACTCAGATTGTCCTCACACTCCAACGAGAATGTCTTTAGTTACAGCTTCCACAGCTGCTGTTATACGATGTCTTGGTTCATTCATTGCTGTTGGTAATGGAGGCACATAAACAGTCTTTTATAAACCCCGACAAGAAATAATCATATACAGTCAGGTTCGGTGACTTTGGAGGCCAGTGATGTAAGGCTGAAACGTTTGGTCCAGTGCGACCGATCCATCGTTCAGTAATCCTTTGATTTAAAATTCCCGCACCTAGCAGGATCCAAGTAAACCATGCAAAACTTGAGAGTTTGCTCTTTCCAACACTACGTTGTTCAGGCACATATCTCAAATAACATAACAGTTATGATTTTTTTTAAATCGGCTGATTCTTCTGATACACCCTGTACTCTGAAGCTTCGGCCACTGTTACAAATGGCATTCCTCAGCTTGTTTTTGCTAACTGTTACTTAGCAACTAATTAACAGTCAGCAAAAACATCTTGCGGAAGGCTATTTGCAACAGTGACCGAAACGTTGAAAAGTCTTACACATTGAAAATGAGGTCACATACCCAGAAAAATTTTATTTACTATCAGCACTACGCAAGTCACTTTTCGAAGTAGGGGAGAGGGTACTTGGGGTAGAAGATGATTAAACCCCTTACCTGTCCTTATCGCGAATAAAGGGTGGGAAAAGCGACTAACAGAAAGCTTCGTATTCGTTGTAATTTATCTGAATTCCTTGTTATGGTCATTTTACATCATGTACATGAAAGAAATATGCTGCTTGACTCTTCTTGGAATGTGAGCTCTCGTTATTTTAACAATAAACGTCTCCGTGATACACAACGTCTCTTTTTTAGCGTCTTCCACAGGAGATTGATAAGCATCTCCGTTATACCGTCGCGGTTATTAAACAAACCTGTGACGAAAGACGCTGCTTCTTACAAGGGAACCTCCCCATCGCACCCCCCTCAGATTTAGTTATAAGTTGGCACAGTGGATAGGCCTTGAAAAACTGAACACAGATCGGTCGAGAAAACAGGAAGAAGTTGTGTGGAACTATGAAAAAATAAGCAAAACATACAAACTGAGTAGTCCATGCGCAAGATATGCAATATCAAGGACTGTGTGAACTTAGGAGCGCCGTGGTCTCGTGGTTGGCGTGAACAGCTGCGAATCGAGAAGTCCTTGGTTCAAGTCCTCTCTCGAGAAAAAAGTTTAACTTTCTATTTTCAGTTTATGTGACAAACTCTTATGTTTTCATCACTTTTTTGGGAGTGATTATCACATCCACAAGAAAACCTAAATCGGGTAAGGTAGAAGAATTTTTTTACCCATTTGCCAAGTGTACTAGTTAGGTGGGTCGACAACATATTCCTGTCATGTGACGCACATGCTGTCACCAGTGTCTTATAGAATATATCAGACGTGGAACATATACTGTGTTCGAACATTGTGAATTACTACGAAGAAGGCGATTTATTGTCAAATAGCCGACGCGGATTCAGAAAACGTCTTTGGAAATGGAAATTGGTGGTAAGTTCCTGTGGGACCAAACTACTGAGGTCAACGTTCCCAAGGCTTACACACTACTTAATCTAACTTAAACTAACTTGATCTAAGGATAACACACACACATCCATGCCCGAGGGTGGACTCGAACCTCCGACGGGGGCAGCCGCGCGAACCGAGGTAAGGCGCCTTAGAACGCACGGCTACACCCGCGTGGCCGAAGACATTATTCTTAAGAAACTCAACTAGCTCTTTATTCTCACGAAGGTGCAAGTGCTATGGACAGGGGATGTCATTTTGATTCCATATATTTAGATTTCCAGAAGGCTTTTGACACGGTTCCACGCAAGCGACTTACAGTCGAACTGAGTGCCTATGGAGTATCGTCTCAGTTGTGCGACTGGATTCGTGATTTCCTGTCGGAAGGGCACAGTTCGAAGGAAGTGACAGAAAGCCATCGAGTAAAACAGAAGTAATATCGGGTGTTTTCCAAGGACGTGTAAAAGGTCTTTTACTGTTCCTGATACACATAAACGATCTGGAAGGCAATCTGAGCAGCCCCCTTGGATTGTTTGAGGATGATGATGTAATTTACCGTCTTGTAACGTCATCAGATGAAGAGAACCAAATGCAAAATTATTTAGACAAGACATTTGTATGGTGCTAAAAGAGGCAATTGATTGTAAATAATTAAAGTGTGAAGTTATTCATATGAATACTAAGAGTAATCCGCTAAATTTCGGTTACATTATAAATCACATAAATCTAAAGACTGTAAATTCAACTAAATACTTAGGGATTACAATTACGAATAACTTTAGAGCAACGATCACATAGATAACGCTGTGGGGAAAGCAAACCAAAGACTCCGATTCATTAACAAAGAACTTACAAAATGCAAAAGGTCCACTGAAGCTACTGCCTAGTATTGCATCGCAGTATGGGATCCTCATCAGATAAAACTGTCGGATGACATCGAAAAAGTTCAAACAAGGGCAGCTAATTTTGTACTATCGCGATGTAGGGGTGAGAGTGCCAGGGATATGATAAGCGAATTGGGGTAACAGTCATTAACCCTATATTATTCAACTCTCGTAAAATTTGCGACTGCAATTGGTAGCAAGTCTCGGTTCCCGTCAGTGTGGTATTGTCAGTACAGGGTGTAAAACAGGACATTTTGTACTTACTTCGTGCCGATCGAGGTGTCGCAGTGGTTAGCACGCTGGACTCGCGTTCGGGAGGACGACGGTTCAAATCCGTCTCCGGCCATCCTGATTTAGGTTTTCCATGATTTCCCTAAATCGTTTCAGGCAAATACTGGGATGGTTCCTTTGAAAGGGCACGGCCGATTTCCTTCCCAATCGTTCCCTAATCTGAGCTTGTGCTCCGTCTCTAATGACCTCGTTGTCGACGGGACGTTAAACACTAATCTCCTCCTCCTTATTTTGTACGTGACGTACCACTGGAGATCTTATAAGTTTAAGTACCTAGTGCACAAACCATAAATTATGACTTTCTTCGAATAAAATATGAAGTAGTAAAATTTACAACGGGTTAGTAGTAAGGTAACATTTTCCCCCTTCAGTGTTCTAGGGTTAAAACAAAGGCGTTTTTCGTTGCGGCAGGAGCTTCTCACGAAATTTCAATCACCAACTTTCTCCTCCAAGTGCGAAAATATTTTGTTGCCTCCCACCTACATAGAAAGAAACGATCATTATAATAAAATAAGAGAAATCAGAGGTCGCACGGAAAGATTTAAGTCTCCTTTTCTCCCGCACGCTCTTCGAGAGTGGAACGGAAGAGAAATAGCTTGAAGTAGGTTCGATGAACCTCTGCCAGGCGTTTGATTTTGGACTCCAGAATAAGCATGTTGATCTGTTTACGCACAATACGCTAAATTTATTTAACTTCAAGGGCCGCGCGGGATTAGCCGAGCGGTCAAAAGCGCTGCAGTCATGGACTGTGCGGCTGGTCCCGGCGGAGGTTCGAGTCCTCCCTCGGGCATGGGTGTGTGTGTTTGTCCTTAGGATAATTTAGGTTAAGCAGTGTTTAATCTTAGGGACTGATGACCTTAGCAGTTAAGTCCCATAAGATTTCAGACACATTTGAACATTTTTTAACTTCAAGGTCAACAGCCAGTCCCTGCACCAATCATCGGTTCTCTGCAGATCTTCCTGCATTGCACTATAGTCTTCTGGCGTTGGAACCTTCCTACAGGCATCATCATCGTCTGCAAACAGCCTCATGAAACTTCCAACGTTGTCCACAATACTATTTATACGTACAGTAAACTTTACAGGCACTGTAACATTCCCTTGAGGTATTCCAGCCGCTACATTCACATCTGTCTATTTCATCCCGTTGAGAACGCCATGCGGAGTTCCACCTTCTAGAAAGTTCTGAATCCAGTCACAGATTTGGTCAAATAAACGCTAAGCTCGTAAACTGTAGGACGTGACGGTATCAAGAGAGATGGTGATCGCTAGGATGCCTGTTCGGCCTGCGTATCTAATTTCGGACGGCCAGAAGAGCACGGCCAGCTATAACAGCAGTCGACTCTATTGTCGCCGTTGTATTTACCCGTAACTACACGCTCTTAATGGTTCGTCGACCCTGCAGGAAGATAGCTTGGGTCATAGTTCGCCCGCTGATAGCCACGTGTCAGGGTTCAAAGCAGAGGAACCGCACGCTAATTGAGGCCTAATTGGCCACATAGGGAGGCGATGAAGCGGCGACTTGGCTTCGCCAATATACCGTAAGTGGCTCCGACACACGTGTTGACATTGCCGGCCACTTGTCAGGCCCTGACCCAGGAATTGACCTTGGCAGCCAGGGAAAACATAATAATTAGTTACAAGATAGCACTTTTGGGGCTATTTAACCCTGCCAAATTATTCCAGACGATCTGCCGAGACAGAACAGCAGAGAATCTCTCAAAACATTCCGGCACTTTTCGTCTACTACTACGTTACGCCGCCGAAGTCCCACACGCGCCATGTTGTGTGTTGGTACTTACAAGGGGAAGGCCTAAGACACGACGAGCTGATTCGCCTCGTATTTGAAGGTAGCTTGAGTACAACCTAAAATGAAAGATTTTAAGGTATTTTGGATCAACACCCAAAGCTCATGACGCGTAATCGACTCAGACTTGACGGAATCGATAGGTAATTGAAAACTGAGCGTTTCTCTTCATCATATGTGGTGTCCACAAACGCTTGTTTTCCTATGAATTGAGGAAAGAAACTTTTATGACTGCCGCTTACGTACCCATGGGTTAAATACTATTCAACGAAAACGTAGCTAGCGTAACGACCAAGACATCCACCTCAAGAACAGAGAACCTGTGTTCGATTCTCAGAGCTATTCTGCAGTTTTTTAATTTGTATTTTTTCCATATCTAAATTGGCAGCAATAGGAGGGTTAATAAGGTAGTCAATAAGGACTAATTAAAAATGTAGGCAAACAAATTTCTCAAACGACTTGGATTAATAAAAAACTGTGCCGCGCACGACACGGTGATTTAGATTGGCACTAGCTGATCTGCGTTGGCCGGACTGCCTGCCTCTGTAATTGGAACTCCTCTGAGGAGAAAAAAGGGTTTATCTGTGGAACTGACAGGTTTTGAAGAAAAGAAGATCAGTGTTTGTGGAGGGAGAGCGAGGAGACACGGAGACGGAAGGAACCTGGGTATGTGTGGAAAGCGGGGCGTCATGCGAGTCGCCGGTGTTAAAAAAAAATGGCTCTGAGCACTATGGGATTTAACATCTGAGGTCATCAGTCCCCTAGAACTTGGAATTACATAACCTAACTAAGGACATCACACACATCCATGCCCGAGGTAGGATTCGAACCTGCGACCAGACTGAAGCGCCTAGAACCTTTCGGCCACACAGGCCGGCTCGCCTGTGTTCACTTGATGGAAGCTACGCTGGCTAGGGCGGTTAGCTTCGGTCATGGAGGAAATAGGAGGGACGGTGACTAAAACCAGACAGCGGTACTTGTAGCGTGTCTCAAGTGGCCACATACGTGAAGTTGTAATGTAGCCGCTGGGTTAATGCAAACTTTGCAGCAGGTACTATTATTCGCCAAAATTGTAGGTTCATCATCTTGGTCGAACATTAACTTATGGTGCGTCGATATCACATTGCTCATCCTTGTGGTTCTGTACATTGCTTTTGACTTAGAGACTAAATATCTGGCCGGCCGGGGTGGCCGAGCAGTTCTAGGCGCTACAGTCTGGAACCGCGTGAACTCTACGGTCGCAGGTTCGAATCCTGCCTCGGGCATGGATGTGTGTGATGTTCTTAGGTTAGTTAGGTTTAAGTAGTTCCAAGTTCTAGGAGACTGACGACCTCAGACCCATAGTGCTCAGAGCCATTTGAGCCATTTGTAAGTTGTTCTTGACTTCTGCTAAGTGTCTAGGTTGCATCGGCGCAGTTGTGCAATTCCCGCTGGGCTTCCAGAAGCACACCCCAATTCTGAAACCTCCCGCGCCTCGTCGTAAACAGCCATCACGCGGTCTGCTGTCCGTGGAGTCTCGTGATGAATTCGCACCAGTGTTACTTGGAATTATTTTCATACAACAAGGCTTAAAATTTTAATCTCTACTAATCCAAGTCGTCAGAGGAATTTATTTGCCTACCTTTTTATTATTGTTTGTCGATGGCCTTATTAACCCTCCCATTTCTACCAATTTCGATAAGGAGAAAAGCACAAACGAAAAACTGCAGAATGCATGTGAGAATCGGGCAAATGTTTCGCGGTTCGCAGCCAGATGCATTGGTCGCTAAGCCACCAGTGCGTTCATTAAACAGCGTCCATATCATGGGAACATAAGCGGCAGTTTTAGAAGTTTCTTTCCTCTATTTCTAGGAAAATATTCTTTTTTGGACTTCATACATGATGAAAAACACTCAGCCTTCGATTACCTAGCGACTCCCGCAGTTTTGAGTCGATTATGCATCATGAACTCTAGGGGCGGTTTTCTCAAAAACGCGGGGGTGTTGACCCAAAATATATTTAAATCTTTCATTTTAGGTTGAGAAAATATGAGGCGAATCGGTCGGTCGTGTTGAGGCCTTCCCCTTGTTAGTGCAGCCTGGTTAAAAATGGTTCAAATGGCTCTGAGCACTATGGGACTTAACTTCTGAGGTCATCAGCCCCCTAGAACCTAGAACTACTTAAACCTAACTAACCTAAGGACATCACACACATCCATGCCAGAGACTGGATTCGAACCTACGACCGTAGCGGTCGCGCGGCTCCAGTCTGTAGCGCCCAGAACCGCTCGGCCACTCCGGCCGGCTAGGGCAGCCTGGATTTTTCGCGTTGCTCACACGGGAAGCACACTGAGCGAAAAGATGGATTAAATGATATCCAGAAAATGAAACGCTGTAATTTTTTCTTTCTAATGTATGGCAGTTTTTTCTGAAAACTGCAACATGAAGAAAGGAAGGAAGTACGTTTAACGTCCCGCTGACTACGAAGTCAGTAATGGTAGAAGACAAACTCGGATTGGTGAAGGATAGGGAAAGAAATTAGCAGCGCTCGTTCAGAAAATCATTGCAGCGTTCACCTTAAACGATTTAGGGAAACCACGGATCGCTAAATCTATATGGCCAGAAAAAGAATCGAACCGCGACTCTCCCGAATGCGAGTTACTATCTTACCAGTGTGCCACTTTGCTCAGTTGAAACACTAAGAAAGATAGTGGTGACTTAACCCTGTTGCAAGTTTTATTTTTTAATTGAAGGGGCAGTGCGACCTAGGTGTACATATTATATAACTGTTCTGTGTCAGTGTTTGAACGGTTTCATTGGTAGAAATCATATTTTAACAACAGAAAATTAAATAGAGGTAGTGTTATTAAACTAACCTAACTGCGTGCGTTAACGTGGGTGAAGTGATTTTCCCGATGATACCGACTCAGGGAATGATGACGTTCCTGCAGAAGATGTTGACATGCCTAACGTTTTAAGCATGTTGAGGAACTTTCAGACACACAGGCAGAGAACACAACTGAGGATATTGTCGAGGAAATAAATGATCATCTCCTGTTTGGAGATATGTTGTTGCTGATTTAACAACGTCGCTCATATTCCATCGGCAAAAGGCGCAAAGAATGTCAGATCTGAGAAGGCAGCATGATGTCTATTGATAGATTCCCCTATAGTTGACAACACTGTTGCCTTCACCAATTGACATATCAATAGTTTCATCAGTATACAACGAGTCACATTCCCCGTAGAATAGTGCTAAGAGGTACAGATTGGATGGAAACAATGAATGACCGACTTTGAACAAGAACATTTACTACTCCTTCTTAACAGATCGTTTGGCATTTTTATATTTCAATTATTTTTCTTACATATGTTGTCGTTAAATGACTTACCAAAATTAGGCTTTTTTGCTTTAGACTTTCAGTAAAATATTAGGGGGCGAAGAAAAATTCGACCCTGCAAAGAGGCATAACGGATGGCACCCATTAGACTTTGTAAAGAATTGCGAAAGAAATTTTCCCGAATATCTGTCTGACCAGGAAAAAATCAATGTTGTGATCAGTGCATTAACAGGAGAAGCAAAAAGGTGGGGATTGAATCTGGATACAAACCATATGTCGTTTGAAAGCTTTAAACAAAAATTTATTGACAAATACTGGTCAGAGCAGAAACAAGACCAGTTGTGGTGTGAGTTTCTAATGGCCAGGCTGTACGATATCAGAGGTAGGCAAACAATGAAAGAGTTTTGCGAATCATGGTACAGAAAACTGATACATTTGAAGGCTAGGAGGGCTGAAGCCGAGATCGTTTGGGTTCTTTGGCAGAAACTGCCTGAGGATTCCAAACGATATGTTGGGAGTACCCATAGAAGTTTTTCTGCGTTCTTGGAAAGGGTAGAGGATGAAGATCACTGGCGAAGAAATCGCGAGTCCCGTCCCCATAATAACCATTATTCGCGAGAAAGTAATGACCAAAACGAACGACCTGAAAACGATAGATTTCGTGTAAACACGATTCAAAGAGGTCGTGCGAGAGGTAGGGGAAATTATGCAACGCGCGGCAGAGGATACATGGCGCGGAATTTCCAAACTAGAGACGAAATGAAAAACTGAAAACCGCGTGTGTTATGGGCCGGATTCACGCGGAAACCGGTTTTGGGCCCAAAGAAGAGATGTCAAATCATAAATTTGAGAAGGAAAGATGTAAAATATGAGGCAGGAAGGTTAAGGACGCGCCTATGGAAGACGGGCGCGGAGTGATACATAGTGGCGTTCCCAGTGCGAAATCACGTGACCGTTTCTGCTCCGGGCAGGGCTTGCTCAACGAGTTAAAATTTCATAGAGTGGCTATAGGTCCGCCATGTTTGAAGCAAATTGAAGTTCTGGCCGCCATGTTTTCTTTAGTCAAGGCATTCGTCTGCTGTGTCCGCCCCCTTGTAACTGCGTTTGACTTACTTGAAATAGCCCATACTAGCTTTATTTTTTCTAAAACAAGCAATAGACAGAAGTGATTTCAGTGTACACTGACAGCAAAAAGGGGTGTTTTTGTCGAAATATGGCTAAACTTTTCGATGTAGATAACACTACAAGACAACTCAAATAAGTCTGTCCATCCACTATAACGTTACTTGTTGCCCATAAATTAATGCAATTAGAGCAGGTACCACCAGAATATTACGGTGAAACTTCTAAACATGCTGTGGTTAACTATTAGAAACAGTAACGGGCGCAGAAATGCGATATTTTTGTCGCTCTTTCAAAGTAAACAGTCAAAGCCTCAAAAACCAGTACACTGTGAACGAGAATTTATTTGAAATATGTGTTACAAGTAGTTAACACAAGCATAGTAATTCAATAACAAAGTCTAAGCGTTCTTGGGTGGGGTAATTTCACAAATTTTCGTAAGTAGCTGTATGCCTTGGCAGAATAAAAGTGTAGGGTCAGGGCAAATTTCCTTATTTGCTGAGAATAATGGCATACTTTAGCACTGCGCTGAAATTCTAATAGCTCCTTCAACAAACCAACTACATGTTCACTGTTTAACATATCAGAAACTGAACTACATAGCCTTCTTCTCAAACCAGCAACTAAAGTCTGTAACTGCACTATTCTTCTTTTGTGTCGTACACTAAGTTGCTTCATTTGCTTTATCCGCTTCTTTAGTCGCACATTCTCTGCTTGTACTCTGTTATATTGTGTTTTCAACTTCTTAGGGCTTGGTAGACAGTAATTGTGGTCAGCAGAAACAGATGTGGGTCCGACAGGCACTGAAAGAATGTAGTTACATCATAAGTTTATAACAGAGTTAACCATAAGATTATAATAGAAAGTATGTAATTCAAAGTAATAAGAACACGGAGTAAAATTAAATTATTGACTTACTTTGTGCTAATGATGTCACTGTAATAGCACTATCTTGCAAATTGTCGAAAGATCGCTTTCTGGGTTGTGGTCGTAATACTTTATCTTGCTTTTGTAAATGTGGTGGAAAGTTAAAGATAGTAGGTACTGGTTTTGACAAAAGGCGCCTCTGGACATTTGTGTGGTACATATATTTCTCTTCAAAATGAGCTGAACAGAGGTAACTGGCTGTAGTAGGAAACCAGTTTTCTCGCTTCATATTTATAACCCATCTTTTTGTAATTTCCTTATCTTTTAAAGGAAATCTGTAATCAACGATAAGTAAATTACTTCCTGCATTTGTCTTAAGCATAATTACAGTTCCAATGCAAATGACTCTTTAATAAACATTAAAAAACGTGTGTCGTATTTCGGTACTAATATACTTACTTATAATATGAAATATTTGTTGTTTTATCGCTGCGATTTGTGCAGATGAACGCTGTACACACTGCAGGCATGTTGACTTTATATTTTGTAACAAAAAAGTCAACTAGAAAAGTTAAATATTGCAGTAATATCACAACAGCTGACACACTTCCAACACAAACAACAGTAACGCTTTCCTAATGTTTTGACTAAGGAGAACATGGCGGCCGAGTTAGCGTTGGTTGCCGCTAGGAGCGATGTAACTAATATCTCAGCCACTCTATGAAATTTTAACTCGTTGGGCTTGCTGGCACTTGGCAGCACACAGAAATGGCCGAGGCCAGAGCAACATGGCTGCCGTAGAAACAGAAGAGGCGGGATCGGACACTTCCGTTGGCCGGTTTCTGTAATAGATGAATGTAAAAATGGAAATAAAGTTAATATGTCATATGATAAAGATAACTCAATATCGGAATCGTGCGAAAAGGCAGCCTTAAAGAATGAAAGAGAGCCAGAAAAGACGAGTGAAAAGGGAAATATTTGTACTGTTACTGATGTATATGAGGTGAAAGACTTAGATGTGGGGGAGGTTATGACGAATAAAGAGGAAAGGAAGGTAATTTTTTTTATTTTTTTTTTTTTTTTTTTTTGTCATCAGTCTACTGACTGGTTTGATGCGGCCCGCCACGAATTCCTTTCCTGTGCTAACCTCTTCATCTCAGAGTAGCACTTGCAACCTACGTCCTCAATTATTTGCTTGATGTATTCCAATCTCTGTCTTCCTCTACAGTTTTTGCCCTCTACCGCTCCCTCTAGTACCATGGAAGTCATTCCCTCATGTCTTAGCAGATGTCCTATCATCCTGTCCCGTCTCTTTATCAGTGTTTTCCACATATTCCTTTCCTCTCAGATTCTGCGTAGAACCTCCTCATTCCTTACTTATCAGTCCACCTAATTTTCAACATTCGTCTGTAGCACCTCATCTCAAATGCTTCGATTCTCTTCTGTTCCAGTTTTCCCACAGTCCATGTTTCACTACCATACAATGCTGTACTCCAGACGTACATCCTCAGAAATTTCTTCCTCAAATTAAGGCCGGTATTTGATATTAATAGACTTCTGTTGGCCAGAAATGCCTTTTTTGCCATAGCGAGTCTGCTTTTGATGTCCTCCTTGCTCCGTCCGTCACTGGTTATTTTACTGCCTAGGTAGCAGAATTCCTTAACTTCATTGACTTCATGACCATCAATCCTGATGTTAAGTTTCTCGCTGTTCTCATTTCTACTACTTCTCATTACCTTCGTCTTTCTTCGATTTACTCTCCAACCATACTGTGTACTCATTAGACTGTTCATTCCGTTCAGCAGATCATTTAATTCTTCTTCACTTTCACTCAGGATAGCAATGTCATCAGCGAATCGTATCATTGATATCCTTTCACCTTGTATTTTAATTCCACTCCTGAACCTTTATTTTATTTCCATCATTGCTTCCTCGATGTACAGACTGAAGAGTAGGGGCGAAAGGCTACAGCCTTGTCTTACACCCTTCTTAATACGAGCACTTCGTTCTTGATCGTCCACTCTTATTATTCCCTCTTAGTTGTTGTACATATTGTATATGACCCGCCTCTCCCTATAGCTTACCCCTACTTTTTTCAGAATCTCGAACAGCTTGCACCATTTTATATTGTCGAACGCTTTTTCCAGGTCGAAAAATTGTATGAAAGTGTCTTGATTTTTCTTTAGTCTTGCTTCCATTATTAGCCGTAACGTCAGAATTGCCTCTCTCGTGCCTTTACTTTTCCTAAAGCCAAACTGATCGTCAACTAGCGCATTCTCAATTTTCTTTTCCATTCTTCTGTATATTATTCTTGTAAGCAGCTTCGATGCATGAGCTGTTAAGCTGATTGTGCGATAATTCTCGCACTTGTCAGCTCTTGCCGTCTTCGGAATTGTGTGGATGATGCTTTTCCGAAAGTCAGATGGTATATCGCCAGACTCATATATTCTACACACCAACGTGAACCGAGCGAGGTGGCGCAGTGGTTAGACACTGGACTCGCAATCGGGAGGACGACGGTTCAATCCCGCGTCCGGCCATCCTGATTTAGGTTTTCCGTGATTTCCCTAAATCGCTCCAGGCAAATGCCGGGATGGTTCCTTTCAAAGGGCACGACCGACTTCCTTCCCCGTCCTTCCCTAATCCGATGAGACCGATGACCTCGCTGTCTGGTCTCCTTCCCCGAAACAACCAACCAACCAACCAACGTGAATTGTCGTTTTGTTGCCACTTCCCCCAATGACTTTAGAAATTCTGATGGAATGTTATCTATCCCTTCTGCCTTATTTGACCGTAAGTCCTCCAAAGCTCTTTTAAATTCCGATTCTAATACTGGATCCCCTATCTCTTCTAAATCGACTCCTGTTTCTTCTTCTATCACATCAGACGAATCTTCACCCTCATAGAGGCTTTCAATGTATTCTTTCCACCTATCTGCTCTCTCCTCCGCATTTAACAGTGGAATTCCCGTTGCACTCTTAATGTTACCACCGTTGCTTTTAATGCCATCAAAGGTTGTTTTGACTTTCCTGTATGCTGAGTCTGTCCTTCCGACAATCATATCTTTTTCGATGTCTTCACATTTTTCCTGCAGCCATTTCGTCTTAGCTTCCCTGTACTTCCTATTTATTTCATTCCTCAGCGACTTCTATTTCTGTATTCCTCATTTTCCCGGAACATGTTCGTACTTCCTCCTTTCATCAATCAACTGAAGTATTTCCTCTGTTACCCATGGTTTCTTCGCAGCTACCTTCTTTGTACCTATGTTTTCCTTCCCAACTTCTGTGATGGCCCTTTTTAGAGATGTCCGTTCCTCTTCAACTGTACTGCCTACTGTGCTGTTCCTTATTGCTGTATCTATAGCGTTAGAGAACTTCAAACGTATCTCGTCATTCCTAGTACTTCCGTATCCCACTTCTTTGCGTATTGATTCTTCCTGACTAATGTCTTGAACTTCAGCCTACTCTTCATCACTACTATATTGTGACCTGAGTCCCCTTACAATCCAGTATCTGATTTCGGAATCTCTGTCTGACCATGATGTAATCTAATTGAAATCTTCCCGTATCTCCCGGCCTTTTCCAAGTATACCTCCTCCTCTTGTGATTCTTGAACGGGGTATTCGCTATTACTAGCTGAAACTTGTTACAGAACTCAATTAGTCTTTCTCCTCTTTCATTCCTTGTCCCAAGCCCATATTCTCCTGTAACCTTTTCTTCTACTTCTTCCCCTACAACTGCATTCCAGTCGTCCATGACTATTAGATTTTTGTCCCCCTTTACATACTGCATTACCCTTTCAATATCCTCATACACTTGCTCTATCTGTTCATCTTCAGCTTGCGACGTCGGCATGTATACCTGAACTATCGTGGTCGGTGTTGGTCTGCTGTCGATTCTGATTAGAACAACCCGGTCACTGAACTGTTCACAGTAACACACCCTCTGCCCTACCTTCCTATTCATAACGAATCCTACACCTGTTATACTATTTTCTGCTGCTGTTGATATTACCCGATACTCATCTGACCAGAAATCCTTGTCTTCCTTCCACTTCACTTCACTGACCCCTACTATATCTAGATTGAGACTTTGCATTTCCCTTTTCAGATTTTCTAGTTTCCCTACCACGTCCAAGCTTCTGACATTCCACGCCCCGACTCGTAGAACGTTATCCTTTCGTTGATTATTCAATCTTTTTCTCATGGTAACCTCCCCATTGGCAGTCCCCTCCCGGAGATCCGAATGGGGGACTATTCCGGAATCTTTTGCCAATAGAGAGATCATCATGACACTTCTTCAATTACAGGCCACATGTCCTGTGGATACACGCAAAAGACGTGTGCAAAATTAATAATAGGTAAAAGCGATGTAAAGAAAGACAGTAATAAACATGATATAAGCAGTGCAGATGAAATTATTGTTGATGGAAAGGTGTTTTGTGGTTCTAATGCAGAAGGGTCTAGTAGGAATTTCGCACGATTACCAGAGAATGATAGCAAAGGGGAAAATGAAATGAAGGTTATCGAACTGTATGACGGTTATACTAAATATGAAGTTAAGGCTGAAATCGTTCAAAGTAATTCAAAAGAAGTACCTGAGTGTCCAAACGATGTGCATTGTGTAGAAAATGATTGGAAAAACGAAGTTGCTGAAACATCGAATGTTGAACTGCTCCACTGTTTAGAGGTTGCTTTCCTGCTCGAATCTGATGACGAAAACGAAATCAGTGACAGTTCAGGTGATGAAGGGTATATGAATACGGATAAGAATGAATACACTAACTTTCCCTGTTGTTCAAAAGTCGCGTACTTAAGTGAATCTGGTGGTGAGCAAGAGAGTAGTGATGACTCCAGTGAAGATGAATTTTCAGGTGTAAACGAAAGTGAATATACTTTTACTGAAAGAGGGTATGAGAAAATTAGTGACATTTGTCCAAAGCAAGATACAGAAAGTAGAACTGGGCCAAAACCCGATGGAATTACTCAGTAATGTAACACCAGAGCATAATTTGCAGGAACCTCCAGATGATAGTATACTGGGGCAAGCCTTAACAACTGTTTTGAAAGAGTGTGAATTACAGAAACAAAAAGAACCACCTGATAA
Source organism: Schistocerca piceifrons (assembly GCF_021461385.2). Taxonomy (NCBI): domain Eukaryota; kingdom Metazoa; phylum Arthropoda; class Insecta; order Orthoptera; family Acrididae; genus Schistocerca; species Schistocerca piceifrons. Next base: position 389,275,094 of record NC_060149.1, on the reverse strand, counting down.
AATGATAGCAGAACAGGAGATGTTGTACCTTGCTAAAGACTTTGAAATTCCAAGACTTAAAAAGCCACCTGATGAAACAAAACGTTGGCAAGATCTGAACAGCTTAGTGAAAGATGTAGAAAATAGGAGGCCTAAAAAGCCACCAGATTTAAGTCACTGGTTATGAACCATAAAAGACTGCCTGGTTAATAAAGAGATTGGGGGCAGGATGTATGTATATATATTGTTAAAATAATGCATGTCTTTATTATTATTGTATCTGAGTGTTACCTGAAAGTGAATTACTGTTTTGTTGACCTTGAGGCCTGTGGCAGTTTGTTGTTTATTTACTGTAGTGCACTGTTTGTATTTGCTTAGGAATTGTTTATTTTCAGTTGAATGCTTATTGTTGCCAGTATAGTTATGAAGGGAGGGCCATGTAGTGTGAGAAACCTGGAAACTTTATGAATTATGATGCTTATGGTAACTTAATAAAAGTGCAAAGAACTCCGTAAGATAATAATTAATTCCTGTTATACTTTAAGATCAGAAAGGGCTTATGTTTGCACTATGTTGTTTATTTAAAGGTACATGTCCTCAGATGAGGGTTGTTTAACCCTCAGGGGACATGCAATCTTTGCTTTGTCAGGTGCCTGACGAGCACCAGGGACCCGAGTCGTTGCCAGCACTACTTCCATTTCTTTTCGTGCTGCCTACCTTCCTCTTCATCATTCCGAACTTTTACTATCTTCTTTCCTTCTTCTCTATCAGAGTGAATTGAATAATGTGGAAATAATGTAGAATGCCGTGTATTGTTTGTGGACGAGTAAATGAATAATTAAATTGGGCACACTAGAAAATGACCAATATGAATTTAAGTATAGTTTATTTTGTAAAGAGAAAATGTAATGGAAAGGTAAAGGGAAAAATGTGGATGAGAAAAGATATGGATTCTGAAAACGAGGTAAATGAAATGTATATGTTTTTTTGAAAATAGGGGCAAATATGGTGTTGAAAAACTGTATGTGTGTTTAAAGCTGAGGAAAGAAACCTGACTAACATGAGTACGGTAGAGATCATATATATGTGTCTAGTGGCCCAAAGGGTTGGCAGAAATCACTTGCAGTAGGATGTAAAAGTATTGTTCTGATCTTGACATATTTGATAACCTAAATGTGTAATTAAACTGAATATTGACTTTAAAAGGAATATTACTGAGTAACAAAGAGGGGAGAAAAACCACAAATCTGGGACTCTCAAATAACTCCTGAACATTGTCATTAGACCAAAAATGTCATTTAAAAGTTACTCAATTAATAATGTGTATATTACCTGATTTTGTCTTGGTGTAAAGAAAAATTTAATATTACCAGTGTCTAATTGCTGTTTCAAAGTTGCAGGTTTTATGTTTTATACCATTAATGCAAATTTTACCAAAGATGTGACATCATGATGAAAAACTTAAAGATGATGACAATAAACTGCTCAAAAATATGTTGTTGGGCAGCAAAACAAGACAAAAGAAAAAAAATACTGCGGTCCTGAAGTTGAGGACTACCAAATATGGTATGTGAGCGGTAGCCAAAGGACTTGCCATTGTGGGGGCAAGGAGTCGATAAGTGATTATGAACTGCCTAACCTAGAGAATGAGGCAGTGTATTAATTTAAAAATGTGTCTTTGTGTCTTCTTAATCTAAAATTGTGTTTTTTGTGTCTAAATGTTTGCATACAAAGACTGCCAAACCAATAATGGGCAGTATGAGTAACATGGACTGCTTATTCTGAGGCAAGCAGTGAAGTAAGTTAGTTTTTTTTATCAATGTGTTATAGACTGAGTATTCTTACTAAAGTCAGTGAAAAGTTATTATCAAATGAATATGGAATCTTATTCAAATGGATGTAGATGTTTTGATACTAAGTTTTTTGGAATAACTTAAAGTTTTGGACTGCCTTGTTTTAAAACACAGCAGTCATGATTAAAGATAGGTTCTGAACAGGTTAGTGTGTTTATGTGCAACAAATATTTTGAAGTGCTATTAATGAAGAGCAGCTTTAAAGTTAATTGTTTTGAGAAAACATTGAAAAGTTACTTTGGTCTTTAATGAGTCAGTTGGAAAAGGTTCTCATAGCTGTTTGTGTGAATATTTGTGCATATGTGGATGCAAACTGAAATTTCAACATTTCATTAATTGCTGAACTTTGTGAAATGTACTATGATCATTAACATGCTTGTATGTCTGAATATTTACTTTCTTTGAAAATATTGAGAGTCTAATTTGTGTTTTGTTAAGTTAGAATGTTACTGTGCTGTTGTGTATGTATATTTTTTTTTCTAGAAGGCCATAACTATTCTACTAATATGCAGATTATTTGTGTACTGGTTGCCTGTTATTTCAACTGTATGTGTGTGAAATGAACATGCTTAAAGGTATCCTGTGTAATGACGGAAATTAGTTTCCTTAAACCACTGTGAAAATGAAAATTATTGTAAATGCTTTATTTTGAAAATATTTTTGGAAAAAAGTATGAAATTTCTTAGTGTATATACTGTATGTCTGTAATATGTTTTTTTTTTCCCCCAACTGAAGTTGGATGGAATAATTTTTTCTGTGGCCAACACCACTTAGGTGTTATGGATGTTTCCTTGAAGTATCCCTAACGGGAAACTTCAACGAAACATGGGGCATGTGTAACACCATAGCTCTAATACTCTACTGATTTATTTTGCTTTTGTTTTATTTAATATTACATCGTTGAGCTTCTGTAAATGTGTTTGTTTGAATCGATAACATAAAATTGGATACTCCATTCTTTGTAAGAACTTTGATGTCTTGATTTGATTCTACGCAATGTAGTATATCTGTCATTTAAATTCTTTGTCCCATTTGGAGGGAACAAAACTTGCTATATATAATTGTAATTTCTGAATGAATAACTTTTTTTGTAGAAATGTCAATATGTGCAAATGTTCTGTTTTATTTAATGTATTTGGTTACTGTTATGTAAACTGCTGATCCTCACTTAGGGTTCTTAGTTATTCTGTATGTAAAAGTTGTTGTGGTTCCCCTCGGGAACGGAACTGTGTAGCGCGCGCAAATTGTGGTTGGCCTAGGTAGAAAAGGTGGAACAAGAGTCAGTCGGGGACGAGCCACCACTCGGGGACGAGCTACCAAACTGTGCACTGCCATGTAAATGTTGCATATTGTGCTGGTTCCGAGAGAGGCTTTTTCTACCGCTTACCAATGACTCGGATGGATGGATAAATAGCTGGAACGATTCTGGAATTGGTATCCATCATCGCCACCAAGAAATGACAGAGTCCAGGAATTCTACCTACAATTCCACCTACCAACATGCAATCGCCACCATATTGCGCAATCACTATAATGGAGCACTATAATAATGTACAGTGAAGGATCAGCTTACTGGATGTTTTAGTGTACACAAATATAAGGTAACTTATAACTGAATTTATGTACCTACCTTAATTTTTTCCTTATCATAACACCTCTCAGGTTCCTCTCCGTTTGAACTAAAGTGATTACCGAGTGTCCCTACTGAAAGAACATTAAAAACCAGTGTTTTGCTAATTAATGCCTCTTGAACGTAGTAAAAAGAAAGTTAAAGTTAATGTGGCAAGAGAGTGAGTTAAAGTAAATGATGCTTACTGAAAATAATTTTCCTATTAAAACTGTTTATTAAAGTGTTGTTGCCAACTTCAAAATTAAAAGTTCTTAAGACTGAGGCTTATAAAGTTTTGCTTAGTAAATGATCACATTGCTGCCTGTTGTAAATCGCAGAAGGTGAGTCAGTATCTTGCAAATTTGTCAACATAGTGTCTCACTGTAGTAAAAGTCGTGAATTGCTTTTATGGAAAATTATATGTTCAAGATTGCTAAGTGTTTGTCTCTCTTGTGTATTGGAAGTGCATATTAATAGTTCCACAGTTTGTCTATTATGCTAATGCTACGTAATAAGTAATGGGAAGATCAGTACTTATGAAAACCATAATTTCTTTATTCAAAAGATAGTGAGAAGCAACCTGTTAGTGGATTCCATGTAACTTTCATTCTAAACAGAATAGCATTTAACTGAGAGAGACTTAACCCGTTACCAGCTCATTATTTTGCAGTGAACAACATTTATAATTCTATGTCAATTAGAAAATGTTTGAACAATAATACCGAACCTATGTCCAATTAATGATTCTGCAGTGACTATTAATAGTAATGTTATGAAGACCATTTAGTTTGAATAAGCCCTGAAAGATATAGTGTGTTTCGTTATTTGTTATATTTATGCAAATAGTTTGTTCTGCTCTGTTAACTTCCGATCTTGACCGTGAACAAATGCAGGTGTCAGAGTTCGTTGCACTCGCGTGTGGCAAAATATAGGTTGTGTTTGTCCATTGAAGTTACTTATACCTACTTTCTTAAACAAGAACGTTAATCTTTCTCTTGCCTAATTAGGCTGGCGACCGTTTTCCTTAGTCTTTAAACAGTATAGCTAGGCAAAAATATAGTTTGTTACTGTTCGAATATTTACGTAATTCTGACCGATTTCACATAAACCACCTCCGTTAGGCACAACACGGTCAACATAACAAAATTCCTCTCAGAGAGTAACACTGCTCTGTTGCTTTATACCATAATTGCTTTGTTGCTATAACCTACATGTTGCCACACTGCACCTAAGGGCCAGTGGTAGAGCGTTGTTACAAATTCTTACAAGTTTCACTTGAGTCTAGGTAGCAATGATACATTTCCCCTTGCCAGAGGGAACACTCAGACCGTTGGTTCTTGCTCAGGACCGGCTCCCCACCATTATTCTTTTTCACTTCTATTTACAAAACAAGTAACACGCTCCAAAGATTATCCTACCCAAGCTATACATTTCTTTTACTACGAGTAAGTTTATGGTTGCATCCTTGTAATTACTTTATCACGTAGCTTTCTCCGTGCTTCTAATCTTCCTTAAAAGCAACAAACTCATGTTCTGTAAAAAGTATTCCCCACGTCACCCCTGGCGGATCCAATCCACTGGAACCTATATTACTCATTGTATGGCTTGTTATCTCAAATAAATAAAAACTATGCAAAACAAAATGAGAGTCACATTGGCGCTAGGAATTGCGACACTGAGGGTTACGATTACCCGTCATCCACCATCTCTGTACTGTTCAATGCTTATGGGAAGTAGAGAATGGGGAAATAGAGGGAAGGGATAGACAAGAATTCGTGACTTCCAGCCCCACAGTGGACTGTGGTAATGCAACGGCGAAAACTGAAAATTTGTGCTGGACCGGGACTCAAACCAGAGTTCTGTCTAACAGAACAGGCACTATTCAGATATATATATATATATATATATATATATATATATATATATATTTGTAGGAGCGCGACGGCTCCTTGACCTCTGTTTCAGTGCGGATGCACCAAAATTGTCCAAACTCCTACGGGAATTAATAATTTGCGAGTAAGGGGTTAATGGACGAGGGACGTTACATAGCAGCGTGTCATAAATTGGAAATTTGAGTTGGTCGGGGACCGTGCCCGGATGGCTGAAGCGGTTAGGACAAGTACTCATGAGAAGTGGTAAATCCGGGTTTGAGTCCCAGCCCGGCATAAATTTTCGGCTTTCGCCATTGCATTACCACAACGTCCTGTGCGCCTGCAACTCACGAATTCCTATCCATCCCTTCTCTTTCTGTACCCATTCTCTACTTCATATACACATATGCAACAGCCACGTCATTAAGTGCGGTGTCTGTTCTGTCCAACAGAACAGACACTACTCTACGTGCTCTGCAGTGACCTGCCCCTCCTGTGTGGTTATCATCTGATTCAGAGAATGATCGAGATTTGGTTCCCCGGTATTATTTAGGAAGGTAAGATTTTGCTTAGGAAACATAGGCAAGAGCTCATTCACACAATATAGCTGTGGTAACATTATATTTAGTGAATAACTCCCATCATTGTAGCTGGTAAATGTAACGTTGTTCCCATAATATCACACATGGTTCCATTAATTAACAGCGCGCTGCCTCTTAGCTCCATTCGTTCACTCCCATGAGCTTCCCTTGTTCATAATAGCTCGCCACAACTATTACATCGTCGTACGCCAGGTATATCCAACGTAGATCAGTTATTTGGAAGTATGGCTTCGGTTCCATCACCTCGTTTCGGCATGTCTGACCGTGTGCATTGTTGCCGCACAGTTGCAATGCACATGCGTTTCCTTCCATCTGGATCTCGCAACTCCCTCCGTAATTACCGCATGCCGAGTCCCATCGCCGCTGTCAGTAACACACCGCCCTCCTTTATCTGCACAAACTTCCCCATTCTTTCTAAGCTTACTGGTTAGGTGTGTACCGTGTAACACCTAAACAATGGGTGTTTGTCCGCCACAGATACTTTCACTGACATGTACAACCATGCGCTGTTGATTCGCACTTGCACAGCTGCCCCATGGTAGTATAAAGCCAAGTTTTGACTGTTAGGCCCTGCTATTAATTGTAGTTCCGGCGGTAGTTCTTACTGCACCTTTCTCAGTCCCTTTAGATATTGCTCTGGCGACAATTGGATTAGATTCAACTGCCCATATAGTGCCAAATGAACGGCTTCCTTCAAACTCGTTGACTCCACTCTTGCATCCCAGACATGATCTCCTAGTGATTTCAATAGTTTTGTTAGCGTTATTCTCGTGTCAAATATTTTCCTTTATTTTTGAACTGCCCCTAAATCCATATTTAGAGTGCTAGTTGATGCTCTTCCAGAATTAGTTGCGGAAGCATGCATGTGTTGTTCAGGATACCGCTCTCCATTTTCGCAGTCCATGTGGAATGCATACCTACAAGCAGCTTTTGTGCTACTCTGACACCTCCCTAAGTACTACATTACTGCTCGCCATCTGTCGTAAGCCTGAAAATATCTCTTCCAATCTTTTTACCTCGTTCCATAGTTCCCATTCATTAAATACCAAACTTAGCGTCCACCTGTGACTACATATTACTACCTGGAAATCAAAACTCCTCTGTCTAGGTGATGATCCTGCAGCGCATCTACTCTGCCCCATGCGAAGAGGTACAGCACCGTCAGAACTACCCTCCTTTCTCCCTTGTCCACGCTGAATGACAACCTGAGAACAGAGAGTATTAGCATCCCCGCTATCCCAGAAGCTTGCTGTCTCCAGTCAACATCTTTCACCCTACAATTAAAGTCAGTCCTTACCCTAACATATACATATGATCCTATCCAACACTACTTCAACAATCCACACAACAAAATAGCAAGAAATATAATAAAATATAAACACATTGACCACACCCTTGGCCTTAAAGAATACAATATACGAGGCACATGGTCTCCTCCTCCTGCTGCTCACTCTTCCACTACTTATTTTTCGCTCTCTTCTTTGGGTCTACCGATACTCCTCCTGGGATCGATTCCGGCGCACCCTTGAACGGTCGTAACTGCCTGACATTTACGATCATTGACCTCATTGGCAACTGTAGCTTCACATTTACGGGAGACACGGTGTCAGTGATTTGGTATGGGTTCTGGTATTGTGTCTCAAATTCCTTTGGTTTCATTTCAGAGTATATGGACCTGACAACATCACTCTCCAGCCCACATTGTATTGAGGTAAAGTTACTGTGTGCTTCACTGTCTCCTCTTTTCTCTCGAATGCCTTGGTGTTTGGTTTTTGTGCCCCCTTCGATACTTCCGTCACAGTTCTCACAAACTCTCGGACTGTCTCTCCGTTCGTGATCCATTTCTGCTTAATCATATCGATTGGTGCAAGCATCTTTTTACCATACACCACCTCGAATGGCAACAACCCTGTATCGGCGTGTACTTTCAAACTGTACACACTACCCACAAAAGATAAGTACGTATCCCAGTTCATAAGGTGGGAGTTGATATGATAACTAAGCATGCTCCTGATCATTTGTTGGACCCAGCTGTAGATGTAGTGGACTAGTTCTTAATTTTTTCACTCTCAATAACCGACACAACTGTTTCATCAGGTGTGACACGAAGTTCGTCCCTTGATCCGGTATTATTGTCTCCGGCACCCCAAACTACAACACCCATCTATTTACCAATGCTTGCGCCACTGTGACTGCCCGCTGGTCTGGCGTTAGCACCACCTCAGTATAACGACAGAGATGGTATGTTATATTCAGCACAAAGCGATTCCCTGTGTAAGTAGGCTGTTTAGGTTTTCTTATTGGTAACGCCACGTAGCGCTCTGTATGAAAAATGACTGGCTGTGCTGTGTGCAGTCTGTGGCTAGTTTGCATTGTTGTCTGCCATTGTAGCGTTGGGCAGTTGGCTGTTAACAGCGCGTAGCGTTGCGCAGTTGGAGGTGAGCCGCCAGCAGTGGTGGATGTGGGGAGAGAAATGGCGGAGTTTTGAAATTTGTAAGACTGGATGTCATGAACTGCTGTGTATATTATGATTTTTCAACACTGTTAAGGTAAATACATTGTTTGTTCTCTATTAAAATCTTTCATTTGCTAACTATGCCTATCAGTAGTTAGTGCCTTCCGTAGTCTGAATCTTTTATTTAGCTGGCAGTAGTGGCGATCGCTGTATTGCAGTAGTTCGAGTAACGAAGATTTTGTGAGGTAAGTGATTTGTGAAAGGTATAGGTTAACGTTAGTCAGGGCCATTATTTTGTAGGGATTTTTGAAAGTCAGATTGCGTTGCGCTAAAAATATTGTGTGTCAGTTTAAGCACAGTCATGTATAATTTTTCAAAGGGGACGTTTCACCTGCTTGGGCTAAGTTAAACGGTCCGACACCTGCATTCTGGTAAACCGAAATTGTTCTATCACTTCTGGCAATCTCTGCGACAGTACCCGTTTTCGACGTAAATCCGCACACTGCACACAATTCTTGACGTACTGATTGACATTACTTTTTCTTCATTTCCACCAGTACTTCTCTGCCACCATCTGATATGTTGCTCTGCATGCTCCATGGCCAGATAAACATGATCATGCATCCTTCACTTAGCTTCACTGGTACTACCATTTGTGGTCCCAATCTAGTCTCCTTACTTAACAACCCGCCACACCTGAGGTAAGCATCTGCGGTCGTCTTACTGTTCAAATGGCGGTAGTCGCAGCAGAATCGATAATTCCTTGAACCATCCATAGACTTTATCAGTACGATTACAACAGCTGCTCCTCCCCCCCCCCCCCCTCCGCCATGAGATGCTTCTGTCACAATGGCGGCTAAATGGATTCCTAAATTCTTCTATAATTGGCTGCAGGGACCCTGCAAAACCTCTGGTATACAGGCGCTTCTTTCCCTGCAGGAAGCCTGTGTTGTGTCACGACTGCGCCGTTAGAGGCGCCATGTCACTGATGGCGCGGTCTCTCCCACTGGAGGTTCGAGTCCTCCCTCGGGCATGGGTGTGTGTGATGTTCTTAGCATAAGTCAGTCTAAGTAGTGTGTAAGTCTAGCGACCGATAATCTCAGCAGTTTGGTCCCACAGGAATTCACACGCATTTGGACATCTGTGCCACGAACGTTGGAGGCAACGGCCCCATGGAAAGAATAAATCTTGAAACTCCAACAGCAGTTATGCAATATGCACTCTCTCTGTTCCCCTCAAACATTTACCCTTGTGAGGTAACAGGCGGGCTGTGGCGCCCTGGAAATATTCTGAGTTTGGATTTGGCATGGCCGCATGCACTGCTCAACAGATGCGGGCTGCTCGGCAGGCTGACCATGTGGTGCCGGACGTTGGCCAAAGCAAGAGGGGTCCAGCCCGAGTGCGTGGCTGGGAATTCCATGGTGACGCTGTGTCGATGAAAGAGACTTGTATGCTGAGAGTGCCAAAGATGGCGGACTTTGTGAAACCATCATGGCAGACATTTCACAGTTCGTATAGAAATTAATAGTAGCCAGATGAATCAGACGCCTCTAAAAGAAACTTGCACATTACTATTATTTGCACGTCGATTCTGATGGTGTAATCAGATTTTCAATATCTTTATTAGTTTAAAGTTTAGTATCTGACGGTACATTATACAAGTAACAACCAGCAACGAAACTTCCTGGCAGATTAAAACTGTGTGCCCGACCGAGACTCGAACTCGGGACCTCATTCTGGAAACCAGCAACGAATTTCCAAAATCTAAACTGTTCATCCGATTTCGTCGATCGACATGTCTTTAGAAAGCTATTAGTGTAAACCTAAATTGGTATGAATTACAGGCATGTAACTTGTATAGTACATGAGTTATTGGAGGTCAAATTGGCCGATTGCTATCGATCGCGTCAGGCCATAAGTACTCCACAGTTACACTAAAAAACGGTAGCAGCATGCTTATAAATATTTTTATTCACCTGTGTCTTTGTTTATATCCGATATATGCTATTCATGAAGAAATTGGTCAATTATTTACTGTGTTTTAGAAAGCACAGAGAAGTTAGGCTACTGGCCTAGATTTGCTTGATATTCCTTTGATATATGTCTATTTAATTTGTTTATGTATTTAATAATGTGTGTTAGAGCGTGTTTATGATCCATCCGTAGGGATTTTCATTTCATTTCAATTTATTTAAATGTAAATCCAGTAGTTCGAATGTGTTTCAACATGTTTGTGCGTGTGCGTTGGCTTGAAGAAAGGGCGGGAGCGCTCTAGCCAATTACAGCGATCGTTCCAAAAAGGACACGTGGAGAGACTGTATGAAAGTGAGGGAATACGGGAGCGGACAGGAGGCAGTTTGGAACAGTGCGGCGCGAGGGACGGTTACACAGGACACGAGGAGTCGGGGACAGTACGGCGCGACGGACACACAGTCGCTAAAGAGACCTGGAGAGTGTGGAGCGGTTTGCTCGTGGTCACGGCAGATATAAATACTTCGGAGTGCCGACTTGGGCGCTTGTGAGATTTCCGTGGCTTCTACAGTGAAGACGTAGTGTGCGTTTGGCTCTGGACACTATGGGACTTAATTTCCGAGGTCATCAGTCCCCTAGAACTTAGAACTACTTAAACCTAACTAACCTAAGGACATCACACACATCCATTCCCGAGGCAGGATTCGAACCTGCGACCGTAGCGGTCGCGCGGTTCCAGACTGTAGCGCCTAGAACCGCTCGGCCACTTCTGCCGGCTAGTGTGCGTTTGCCTTAAAGTTTATCTCCCTAGTATAGTCCCTCCATATACCCCCTCGACACTTCAGCTTTCCCTTCTTTTCTTAGTACTGGTTATCCATCTGAGCTCTTGATATTTATACAGGTGCTTCCCTTTTCTCCAAAAGCCTGTTTAATTTTCATATGGGAGTTATCCATCTTCCTCTTAATGATATATGCTTCTGAACCCTTCCATTTGTCTCCTAGTCATTCCTGTTTAGCTATTTTGCACTTCCTGTCAGTTTGATTTTTTTAGACGTTTGTGTTCCCTTTTAGGTGATGTGATGAATGAGTAAATGTTACCTCGCGTCATTTTTAGGGCATACACCGTACAGCTGACATGTACATACGTGACCTAACGAGGGTGATGACATATGAATTTCATTTGATGTTTTTTTATATAGTAGACTCTTTGTGGAGAGGTATTCCACCATACAGGACCCAGACAGGTTCTAGACCAATCTAGGGGGACATTACGCCATTGCTTCCGCAGTCACACAGATTTATGTTTCAGTGTTTATGAAGATAGGTCACTATGGAAGAGGTACCAGAACTAATAGGAAATTAGGTGATCTGCCATGTTTACGTACCGGTATCAACATCTACTAGAGCGTATCGGACACTGTAGAGCGTAGAACGTTGAAGACAGGTATAAAATGGCAGCAAATCAAACCATACAGTCTTTGACAGGTTGCTGTATTATATCAGTTCATTCTACAAGAGTGAAGAGTGACTGGGAAAAACAGAATGAAGGACGATTAAAGTTTAACATCCCGTCGACAGTGAGGTCATCAGAGATGGAGCACTAGCCCGGAACGCGTCAAGGATGGTAAAAGAAGTCGTCCTTGCCCTTTCAAAGGAACCTTTCTGGCACCTGCCTTAGGCGGTTTAGGGAAATCATGCAACACCTAAATCTGTATGGCCGGACGTGGGTTTGAACCGTTGTCCTCCCGAACGTGAGTCAATTATGCAAACCTCATTCGGTGAATGGTTAGGAGTCACAACTGACGAAGCCTGGGCAGAAATTTGTTTAAACGACTGCCATATCAAGAAAAAATACTCGTCTTAAATAGCTACCTTCCATAAATTAACAAAAAAACACAATACAACACAGCAGTTCCGGAAACGTAATTTATATTTGTATGGAAGCTTGGTTTAAATTTGCAGAATAATCATGTCGGCTTGGTGTAGTGTATCTAACGTTAAGTACGTGAGTATCCCTACGCAAGCCGCAACAAATCAAAAAAATGGTTCAAATGGCTCTAAGCACTATGGGACTTAACATCTGAGGTCATCAGTCCCCTAGACTTAGAACTACTTAAACCTAACTAACCTAAAGACATCAAACACAGCCACGCCCGAGGCAGGATTCGATCCTGCGACGGTAGCAGCAGCGCGGTTCCGAACTGAAGCGCCTAGAACCGCTCGGTCACAACGGCCAGCGCGCAACAAATCGCATGGTGATGTGTAACGCAGTTACCGATTATGTGTGTAAGCTCTACGACGTTATTTTTCTGTCAACTGTCCTTGACTAATCTTTCTGGATAAAGAACCAGTGGTCAGAAATTGTTGTTACAATGTATGAACAACACGTGGGCGGATACTGAAGCTCTTTGGGCCTTTCTACAATCTGCTATTGATCCGTCATCACAGTTGGTCCTGCAAGTGACGCCACTACCTCATTCGATAGTACTGGCTATCCCGTATGTCTTCTCTCATTACACAGGACCAGCCGTTAGCAAATGACGCAAGTGAACTTCAGCGTCGCTTGTTTGCTTGTAAAAGAGTTGTTCAGTACCTTTAAGATTACAGCACATTCAACTTTGACTTCAGCTGCTGCACTTTTGTCACTTTTTTTAGGTTTTTGTAATAATTTCTGCGATGTATTCAAATGTACGTATCTGTGTTTTTTTCCCACAATGGGAGGCGAGACACATGTCACGTTATAAACGTTGGTTTTAATGTTATGGAAATAGCAAGAGCAGCGATTAGTACGTAGCGTACACTTATGATTGTTATAAAATATCAAAGTAAATTGAAGGTGTGATGAAAGCGATCCGTTCGCGGACAGGGGAAGAGTGGCACAATACATGAAATAAAACTAGCTTGTAGCTTACTCGTGAATTGCTTTTTGACAGTTCTGTTTGTTTACAACTGCTTGAGTGTTTACAACTGCTTGAGCAGTAAGAACTTATCTTTTTAATTCAAAACCAAGTGCGATAACGCTGTTTTGCTCAGTTCACCAAGACAGATAAGTTTATCTCAACCTGATGCGTTCCGGGTACTGATACCAGTTACGTTATTTTAGGTAGAGGAACGTTTGAGTGTTTCTAAAATGATCTGGTAATAATCCAGCTTCACAATATCGAGTGACGATGGGACTGCTTAGTTTCTTTCCGTTGATGGCGCTAAACTATAGACTGTGTATACGTAAACCGCTATCGTACCGGGACGTTCAAGGTATGTTCCGCAAAGTAAAACTCAAACTATAAAATCTACTGCTGTTTTCGAAGGAGTGTGTTGCTTGTGGCAGCTCCGCTGGGGTCTTAAAAAGTGAGAGACATAATTATTTTCGAATTACATATAAAATTACCTTCTGGTACGTAAGATATCTAACTAAACAATCCCTTAAATCAAAACCGGACCTTTAAATGTTCTGTTATTGAGTGTGCGACTTTCATTAGCTGAATGCATTATTTCAGTTATAAATGATTGACCTTCCGCTTAAAATACATCTTGAAGGGTTAATAATTTTTGCCGACAACAAAAGCATATATCCGGAAAAGCAGTTAAAAATGTTTCCAAAGGAATTAATTAGTGATTATATGAAACTGGACTCTCCTTTGATTTTGAAGAAAAATGACAAAGTATATTCACTTCTCTAATACAAATAGAGTAACACCAGGCAATGTAGTTGATGAACAGACATCAGTAAATGCATTAAATGTGTCAAGTTTCTGGATACTCATATTGACGAAAACTCGATCTGGAAGAAACATATTAGTGACCTACAGTCCGCAGCTCGTGGTCGTGCGGTAGCGTTCTCGCTTCCCACGCCCGGGTTCCCGGGTTCGATTCCCGGCGGGGTCAGGGATTTTCTTTGCCTCATGATGACTGGGTGTTGTGTGATGTCCTTAGGTTGGTTAAGTTTAAGTCGTTCTAAGTTCTAGGGGACTGGTGACCATAGATGTTAAGTCCCATAGTGCTCAGAGAGCCAGTGACCTACACAAACAACAAAGTCTGCCAAATTTTGTTCTTCGTATAATTTATAATTCTGGAAAATATAGCTTCTTAATGTATTTTGGATATGTGGACTCAGTGATGTCTTATGGTATTTTAAATACGACCTAAAATCATTTTCCCTGAACAACTCATTCTAACATACAGGCGAAGTTTTAATTAATAACTTGCAGCAAGTGACTCCAAAAAAATTAAATTTGTGTGTATCACTACATATATTGGTAATATTAAAGACTGATATGTTCATTCTCATTAGGTTTAAGATAATTTCCTATTTGGTAACTAGCAAAGGGCCAAATGTAGCCATAGACTGTAACAAATCATGAACAAGCAGCCTGTAAATTGACACCTTCCATATCATTTCCATGAAAGGCGTGCAGATGGTTTACAGTACATGCTGCTAACTAACCAACCAAATACCAAAACTCCATTCTTTCTTCTGAGAATTTGAGTTACAGTAGTTGGATAAGGAGGAGTAGGAATACTGAGTTTAATGTATTAGTGCTATCGACATTACTGCTGAAAACCATTTTGGTTTTTGCTGAAGTAAAAGAAAGAAACCACGAAAAACATGACTCAGGATGGGAGAACATGGGTTTTAAGTCCTCCAAACTTCTTTGCTTATCATTTCTGCGGTCTGTTTTACTTCCGTCAGCACCTCAACTCCTACTCTCAAAACTCCACAGAAATTCTCCTGCTTTCCTTGTGAGACTAGCACTTCTGGAAGAAAGGATATTGCGGAGATATGTGTTAGCCACAGCAAGTTTTACTCCACCGGGTAGTTACAAATCAGCACACACTGTACTTCAGAGTGAAAATTCATTCTCTGTGGCTAAACCATGCCTCCACAATATCCTTTCTTCCATGACTGCTCATCCCTCAAAATATGCAGGAGAAATTCTGTGAAGATTGGAAGACAGGAGATGAGGCACTACCAGAAGTAGGCCTAAAGCCGTGAGAGCGGGTCCTGAGTCGTCTTTGGATAGCTAAGTCGGTAGAACACCAGCCTGCGAAAGGCAAGGGTCGTAGGTACAAGTCTCGACCCGGCTCACAGTTTTAGTCTGCCAGGAAATTTCATTTCAAGTATTTTTTTTAAGTTCTTGGCTATTAAGTCTACTGGAAAGTCATTTCTCTTTTATTTCATGGCTCATGCCTCACTCCGAAGAACTAAGTCGACAGTAAGGAAACTAGTGTAGCCTGAAACTTCCTGGCAGATTAAAACTGTGTGCCCGACCGAGACTCGAACTCGGGACCTTTGCCTTTCGCGGGCAAGTGCTCTACCAACTGAGCTACCGAAGCACGACTCACGCCCGGTACTCACAGCTTTACCTCTGCCAGTACCTCGTCTCCTACCTTCCAAACTTTACAGAAGCTCTCCTGCGAACCTTGCAGAAATAGCACTCCTGAAAGAAAGGATACTGCGGAGACATGGCTTAGCCACAGCCTGGGGGATGTTTCCAGAATGAGATTTTCACTCTGCAGCGGAGTGTGCGCTGATATGAAACTTCCTGGCAGATTAAAACTGTGTGCCCGACCGAGACTCGAACTCGACATTCTAGTGTAGCCTGTTCACTTTACGAATGAAATATCTAACTTTGCACGTTAGTACGTGACCACCATTGGGGCAATCCAAGCTGACTCTGAGAGCGGTGCCTGATGGTAAAGGCCCAAAATGGACTTCTTTACGATCGTTCCAATCAGTCGCCGCGCCGAATATGAGCTTGGAGAGTTCAAATAATACTTACGGACCTGGAGCCGTGTCTTTACGTGGTGGCAAATTTAAGAAAATCGGTCAACTCATTGGCAGTGGATGAGCAATTTACTAATGACACGTTCTTGCTCTCAGCAGGATGACAAAACTGGCTTCTCGCATTTCATGGAAAACGAGATGCAAAAATGTTTTAAGCTATGGGAGAAACGAATGCAGGCATGTGTGTAGTCAAAAAGGGTCTAGTCTGTAAGTCATCACAGCTTCTTTATGATAGAGTAATTACACAGATTTGCATCATTTGTATTGGATCTTTTTTGTAACGGATCGTACTTGACACTCAGGCAGAGCGCAGCACAACATCTGCAGTAAACTGCTCGCCGACTGCTCCTGAGTTGAAAGTTTTTTGAGGTTTGGAAATTCCAGTTTATTTTTATTTATTTCTTGAGAAGCCATTGAGATATTTTGATTCATGGATGATCTAAACACGGCTAAAGCCACAAGAAACTGTTTAGCGACAGTTCGAAAACAGTCAGCTAAAGCTTCTTGCGGAATCCCTCGAAGCACCGTTGTCACTGGTTGCTGAATATCCGCATCATTAGAGGAGATGAGAGCTGGTGCTACCAATACCATTGGGAGACAAAGGGACAGTGGTATCCGTCATCTTCCCCTTCTCCCAAAGCAAGTCGGCTAGCAAAATCCAAGACTGAGACAATGTTTATCGCCTGTTCCAACACCAAGGGCTTGATCCATGACGGATTTCTAGTCGAGGGAAGCGTGGAAGGCGACGAACACCGTGCCACTGTATCTTGCTTTCTCTCCGTATCGTAATGGTAGCATTAGGTGTTATCAGTTATAATGATACGGATGTCCAACGCCTCGTGACCACGGTGCTTCGAGTAATTCTACAAGAATCGTATGCTGACCGCTTCCATCGTATTTACAACCGATGTCAGAAATGTTTTGTAGCTAATGGTATTTCGTTTGTAACTTTAGCTTCCTTTCTTTTTTGAGACCATTCACCGAAGTTTTCAGACTCACCTTGTATATCACATAGTTACGGAAGAAGCAACGGAAACCACGTAACTGCAGGTGCAATCAACACAGCCACGACGGGTGCTCGTAGTTTCAGTCTTTATTTTTACATCGCGTTGCCACTCATTTCCGGATGAGTTGCGTTATTACATTTTGTTCCACTCATCAGATTACTAACGAAGCTACTGTTTTCTTCGGGCTATAGGACACTGTATCGTTAACTAGAGGAGTGAATTCGACAGGTAGTATTGAACTATAAATTAGTTACACCTACTACGTTCAGTCCAACGACAATCTACAAAAAAAAAAAAAAAAAAATTGTAAGAAGGATAAGGACAGTCCAACCGCCGCAAAATATTACATTTACGAACGTAAGCTGACGATGTAGTTGTCATCTTCAGTCGGGAGAGTGTTTTGATTCAGCTCCTCCCGCTAGTGTATCCTGTGCAAGTCCTCTCATCACTGCAGCAACCTACGTCTAGGTCTCCCTGTACAAATTTTACTCTCTGCTTTCCTCCATTACCAAATTCACCAATCCTTGATGTTTCAGGACGTATTCTGGGAACATACTACATCTTCTTTTAGTCGAGCTGTGCCAAAATACTCTTTTCTCCGCAATTCTGTTCAGAAGTTACTCGATCTGTCCTCTGTTCTTCAACACTCTTCGTTAACACCAAATTCCTCCTCCTGCCCCATTGATGAATTTCTGAGTAAATGGTGTGTTTGCGGTTCTATTACATTTGTCAGATCTAGTAATTGTAGATTAAGATTTTAGAAATAAAGTCATGTTAATTGGCAGCATGTAGCCATGTTTTTATAGAGAAAATGTTTCCTGTTTATCAACCTACTGGCAAGTTTTCTATAGTTAGAGCCACAAATCAAGCAAAATAAAAAAAAATAAAGCTTCTGTTCTGCTCCTGTCTCTACTGTTTATCCACGTTTCAGTTCCATATAAGGTTATACCCCAGACACATATTTTTCGAAAAGACTCCCTAACAAATAAACTGGTCTTCTATCCTAATTAACTTCTTTTTCTCGGAAACACTTTTCTTGCTACTGTACGTGTGCATTTCCTGTCCTCTTTACTTTCGCCATCGTCAGTAATTTTGCCGTGCAACTGGCAAAGCGCATATTCTGCTTTTAGTGTTGCATTCCCTAATCGTTCTCCGTCAGCATCGCTTGATTGAATTCGAATACTTTCCATTACTCATGTTTTACTTTTGTTGATGTTTATCATATTACCTCTTTCCAAAACACTATCCATTCCGTTCAACTGATCTTTCAAGTCTTTGGCCATCTCTGACAGAATTTCAGCGTCAACGGCAAATTTCTCTTGGATTCTTTACTGCGTGTTCTAAGCTATGTATAAATTAAATGGCTTTAGGTAGATTGCAAACCTGTCTCACTCCCTTCTTAATTACTGCCTACATTTTTATGGCGTTCGAATCACATAACTGCAGTCTGTTTCTTTACTATCTGTAGATAGGCTTTCGCTGCATGTAATTTATACTTGACAACTTAGGAAATTTAAAAAGTGTATTAAACTTTTTTTTCCTTTTATATTTTGGGAGCGGGCTTATGGTTTCAGTTTATTCCGTATTTGTTACATTATCTACAAGTATTACGTGCTGGAACAACGTGGGATGGACACAATCAGTAATAGGCGTCTACAGGAGAATGCAGCTCGTATGACTATACACTTATCAGCTGACCATGAGTCGAATGGTCGGTGCTCCAGGACCAGCAGTTTTTCTTGGCGACCGCAAGACGACTGTTTACGAATCGTGGAACGGCCGTAAAACCTATTTCCGTTGTTAGCCTGTAGTCGTCACGTCTAGGCTCCAATTTCCTGTCTTTCCTCCACTCAGAGTTTCAGTTCTCTGTCCTCGGATGAGTCTTTCTTCTATGACCACATAGCAATATTACAGAGCTCAATGTTTTTAAAAGACTTCTTATCTCCATCCCTATTCAATAGCGTCTCTTAGAATGTTGCGTTACAATGTTATTTAATTTTTAGTTTAATTACTATATGAGCCAAATTAATCCGGTCATGGAACTAGTCACTGCGTAATTAACTGACAGCTAATCAGGAAATTCAATAACGAAAAAAGAAGACTATCAAAATTAAGGAAAACAAAAAATTTACGACAATATAAGTAATACGTTAGAGTCAAAGTTCTGATGTACTGCAGTGCACTGTTTAAAGTTATTGTTTTATTTACGTTCGATTTACACACTCCTCAGTTCGTCTCCTGAGATTTTTATTTCCGGTCGCACATATATGTAACACTCTTACAAGATCTTATTTGAAATACGATGTCGTACAAATGTATTTGGAAATTTGTGGTAAGTTCCTATGGGACCGAACTGCGGATGTCATCGGTCCCTAGGCTTACACACTTCTTAATCTAACTTAAACTAACTTACGCTAAGGACAACACAAACACACACATGCCGGAGGGAGGACTCGAACCTCCGACGGGGAGAGCAGTGCGAACCGTGGCAAGACGCCCTCACACCGCGCGGCTACCCTGCGCGGCTACAAATGTATCTCGCAGGCCCTTGCAACTGACAAATAATTTTGAAGGACTATACTTTTAGTTATCTTTAACCTGGATCGAAGTTTCTTTCACATACTGGATATGTCTGGAAAATACATGTCATTTTCAACAGTCGTGAGAGCTTCGAGCCGCGCGGAGTGGCCGCGCTGTGTGAGGGGCTATGTCACGGATTGCGTGCCCCCCCCCTGGAGGTTCGAGTCCTCCCTCGGGTATGGGTGTGTATCTTGTTCTTAGCATAAGTCAGTTTAAATTAGTTTAAGTAGTGTGTAAGTCTAGGGACCGATGACCTCAGCAGTTTAATCCCTTAGGAATTCATACACATTTGAACATTTTATTGGCTCTGAGCACTATGGGACTTAACATCTGTGGTCATGAGTCCCCTATAACTTAGAACTACTTAAGCCTAACTAACCTAAGGACATCACACACATCCATGCCCTAGGCAGGATTCGAACCTGCGACCGTAGCGGTGGCGCGGTTCCAGACTGAAGCGCCTAGAACAGTTCGGCCACTCCGGCAGGCGAACATTTTATTTGAGAGCTTCACGCTATAAAGCTTAACAATGAGCACAGCTGAAACTAGTAGCAGTTCATAAAAGCGGCAGGTAAAAACATTATACGAAAGAGGTTCACTATGTGTGCTACAGAGAATTAAAGGAAAGGAAAGGAAAATGAGAAAATAGTATACCTGTAAGTACCACGCTAGCCCACGACTGCTCTCTTTTGATGAAAATCTGTGATATAATGCAGGTGAAGTAGATAAATAAGAGGGAGACAAGAATATTAACTATGATTGACACTACTGCGATCAGGAACTAGGTGCAGCACTAAGGAATACAAATAATAGAAAGGCTCCTGTCGCAAACAGCGTACTACCAAAGTTGTTTAAATGTGTAGGTCTTAGACGAAACTGAGTTTACTTATCTTCTTAAATTTATGCTGGGGTAAAACACAAATCCCATATGCATGGCTGGAATGTGCTACGGTGTTTCGAGAAAAAAGAAGACGGAACAGTTGTTCCAACTATCATGAAATAAGTTTGTTGAACTCAGGATATCAACTGCAGACTAAAACGATTGTAAATACACTCCTGGAAATTGAAATAAGAACACCGTGAATTCATCGTCCCAGGAAGGGGAAACTTTATTGACACATTCCTGGGGTCAGATACATCACATGATCACACTGACAGAACCACAGGCACGTAGACACAGGCAACAGAGCACGCACAATGTCGGCACTAGTACAGTGTATATCCACCTTTCGCAGCAATGCAGGCTGCTATTCTCCCATGGAGACGATCGTAGAGATGCTGGATGTAGTCCTGTGGAACGGCTTGCCATGCCATTTCCACCTGGCGCCTCAGTTGGACCAGCGTTCGTGCTGGACGAGCAGACCGCGTGAGACGACGCTTCAACCAGTCCCGAACATGCTCAATGGGGGACAGATCCGGAGATCTTGCTGGCCAGGGTAGTTGACTTACACCTTCTAGAGCACATTGGGTGGCACGGGATACATGCGGACGTGCATTGTCCTGTTGAAACAGCAAGTTCCCTTGCCGGTCTAGGAATGGTAGAACGATGGGTTCGATGACGGTTTGGATGTACCGTGCACTATTCAGTGTCCCCTCGACGATCACCAGTGGTGTACGGCCAGTGTAGGAGATCGCTCCCCACACCATGATGCTGGGTGTTGGCCCTGTGTGCCTCGGTCGTATGCAGTCCTGATTGTGGGGCTCACCTGCACGGCGCCAAACACGCATACGACCATCATTGGCACCAAGGCAGAAGCGACTCTCATCGCTGAAGACGACACGTCTCCATTCGTCCCTCCATTCACGCCTGTCGCGACACCACTGGAGGCGGGCTGCACGATGTTGGGGCGTGAGCGGAAGACGGCCTAACGGTGTGCGGGACCGTAGCCCAGCTTCATGGAGACGGTTGTGAATGGTCCTCGCCGATACCCCAGGAGCAACAGTGTCCCTAATTTGCTGGGAAGTGGCGGTGCGGTCCCCTACGGCACTGCGTAGGATCCTACGGTCTTGGCGTGCATCCGTGCGTCGCTGCGGTCCGGTCCCAGGTCGACGGGCACGTGCACCTTCCGCCGACCACTGGCGACAACATCGATGTACTGTGGAGACCCCACGCCCCACGTGTTGAGCAATTCGGCGGTACGTCCACCCGGCCTCCCGCATGCCCACTATACGCCCTCGCTCAAAGTCCGTCAACTGCACATACGGTTCACGTCCACGCTGTCGCGGCATGCTACCAGTGTTAAAGACTGCGATGGAGCTCCGTATGCCACGGCAAACTGGCTGACACTGACGGCGGCGGTGCACAAATGCTGCGCGGCTAGCGCCATTCGACGGCCAACACCGCGGTTCCTGGTGTGTCCGCTGTGCCGTGCGTGTGATCACTGCTTGTACAGCCCTCTCGCAGTGTCCGGAGCAAGTATGGTGGGTCTGACACACCGGTGTCAATGTGTTCTTTTTTCCATTTCCAGGAGTGTAGTTGGGTTAGGCAAGGGTGTTCTACTAGGTGAAGCCCATGTTATTACTAGGGTGTCCGTTTCTGTTTGGAATTATCAGTATCATCACTTCTTCATCTATTCAAGCTACATGATCTCTCAGCTTGCGGCACTGGAACTGATTTGCTCTCCCGAGGAAAAATGGAATAAATAAAATGCATCGAGAACAATCAGTGCTCAACATTTTTTATATAAAAGATTTTGTTAGTACAGCTTAAGCTCATTTAATGAAACATTTTCAGAACTAATCTACTCAAAACTAATACACTGTGGTAGTCTTTAAATGGGTATGAAGGTAATTTGCGCCATATGAAGTGTAATGATTAGCTGCGTCTCTTACCTCGGAGCACTAGGCGAGCGACACTATGTCAAATTTATCACAGAGAATTGTCATGCTGTCTTCTTCTCATCAATAAGTTTTGTACTCATTCGCCTGCACTAATGTGTAGTTGTTCACAGTAGCTCAGACTCCTCTCTAGTACGAAATTTTGTCGATTTTTGCTTTTTTGTTCCCGGAAGATTATAAGGTACGCACAAATGCGTGATTGAAAAGACGCGACACATGATGTGGGTTAGATAGTGAGCCTCATACAACGCAACTTTGGAGCTATTCTTACTTAGCAAACACATTTCATCTGTGGCCAGTGGTTGCCGTGTTTACGTGAAGTGCCACTGAGCCGGCGTTATCATACTGCCCACCCACGCTCCCATTCTGGCCGCTAGATATTGTTTTATGCCTACTGCCGTCTCGTCTCAACCCAAAAAATTCTTATTCGCTCTCCTAGATAACAATTCAATTTTTGTTTGCTTGCCATTCTTAAATATCTACTTTGTAGGTCGTCTCCAATTAATTTCTTCATTTTAAATGACATTGGAAACTACAATTTTCTCTTTACCTTACTTTATGAAGTCATAGCAGAAAATTATTAGCAGAGGGAAAGAATCTTCTCTCAATAATATGTTGGAATGGTATTCATTTCGCCGGAAACTTTACAAACGTGCCAAAGTTATTTTCAACGAGACACGGTTTTTAATTCTTGTCGTATAGTTGTAAATTAAAGTGCAGAAGGCAGGTAACACATTCCATAAATGCATTTATTTTCCAGATAAAACGGCACTAGTAGAATGATAATACCATGTTGTTCAACGGCCTTATGTAAGTCTCTCAACTGGACGACAGTTCGGTGACTTGCACGTCCCTAGCCTGTTCAGTATTCGTACAGGAGAAAGGCGAACCACTGTTTAACGTGGAATCCGAACCATGTGTCATTCCTGGCCATCTTCATACCACTGAGACGTAAAGTCTAGGTTAAAGGTCCGTAGCCTGACCGGGATTGGATCCCCAAACCTTCCGATTTCGGGGCATGCTTTCCAACAAGATGACCAGGCCTGACAACTGCACTAGTGAAAATATACTCATTCTTAATATAGTCCGATTGAATCCATGCACCTATTTCTTAACTAATGAACGGAGGAACGTTCAGAAACTTTGGATGAATGTATGACTGTCCAAAACAAGGAATTTTATGTCGACGCGGTATTTTAGACTACCCATTTTAATAAATGATAAGTAACACGATCACCTTAAAAATCCATACAAACAAAATTATTCTTCAAAAGAAGTTGATACTGACCTTACTTGACTGCACAATGTATGCTAACAGGCCAAAAATAAAATCTAATTTTCATTGAAACCATATCTGTGCAAGACCGAGAAATGTTCACCTTCCTCTCATAAGTTTTGTGGGTAATTAATAAGACAGTATAGAACTTCCTCGTGTTATCGTAGACACAAAGTTAATTCTGAGATCACAGCAGATGAGGTTGAGTAGGAACTCAAGAGTAACCCTGATTTCCATATTGACATACTTAACTTCCATCTCACATTACAAGACCGCATATTCTCGTAGTTCCTTTCAACCACAGATCATCTCATTACCAGTGGCGTCATCATCTACCACCATAAACAGCGCACTGATTCTTCAGTTCACAAGCCCAATAATACCGATACCCCCACATGCCTAACCCACAACGACCACCTACTGAAGATTGACAAAATCCTCCTACTCTGCCACACTGCAAAACCCATCGTCTCCTGAAACAATGTTGCTAACTACAATCTCTGCCACTCTAACACGTGCAACGTATCTCACATAACCTACTCATACTTATAATTTTAAAACAAACCTGAAATAACCGCTCCCAATACTCTATCGACATACCACGCCATCCAAACAACTCCTTACGCCCTGAAACTAGCACGGTGCATATAATCCATTTCGTAACCGTTGACCATCAAAATATCAGTTACTTTGAGCGAGCGCCTACTCTCTAACAAAGCATTCACCTAAATTTCACGGCCACGTACCCATGTAAGCACTCCCATTTCACTTTCTCCTGCCCTAATAGCCTTGTTCAATCTCACTCCCACATAAGCCAGCGCAGCAAATCAGTTCTAGAAAGAATGATTGCCAGTAAAACTCCGTATTACCTCCAACTGCATTGAATTTCTCATAGTGTCCATTTCCTGAGACGTATGTGGGAAGAAGTAAAATGTTGCCCGACTCTTCCTGGAAAGAATTTTCTCGAAATTTCAGCAGCAAACCTCTTCGTAATGCACACTACCTCCTGTAACGCCTGCCACTGGAGTCTGTTGAGCGTCTCCGTAAAGCTCTTGCGCGGATTAAATGGTTCCGTGAGGAAACGCGGTGCTCATCGCTGGATCTTCTTCATCTTTTCTGCCAGCTGAGTAATCGGGGTTTCCCGAGTATGTATTTATTCCAATCTTCTATTAGTTCCATCTTCTTCTTCTCCTCTCTCTGTCCCTCTTCTTTTCACCCCTTTCCATCCACCTCATCCTGCCCCCTTCCTTCCCCCCTCTCTATCCATCTCCTTCTCGCCCTTGTCTATCCATCTCCTCTGCCCCCTCCAAGTCCATCCCCCTCTCTCTGTCCATATCCTCCTCCCTACTCTCCATTTCCGCCTACCCCCCTCTCTGTCCATATCTTTCTACTCCTCCCTCTGTTCACTACCACCTCGCACTGTCCATCTCCACCACCACCTCTTCCTCCCTTTGTCCATATCCTCCTCTTTCCTTTCTCTGTCCATCTCCTCCGTCCCCCTCTGCCTGTCCATCTCCTCCTTCATCTACATCTACATACATATTTCGCAGTTCACCATACGGCGCGTGGCGGAGGGTACCTCGTACCACAACTAGCATCTTCTCTCCCTGTTCCACTCCCCAACAGAACGAGGGAAAAATGACTGCCTATATGCCTCTGTACGAGCCCTAACCTCTCTTAGCTTATCTTTGTAGTCTTTCCGCGAAATGTAAGTTGGAGGCAGTAAAATTGTACTGCAGTCAGCCTCAAATGCTGGTTATCTAAATTTCCTCAGTAGCAATTCACGAAAAGAACACCTCCTTTCCTCTAGAGACTCCCACCCGAGTTCCTGAAGCATTTCCGTAACACTCGCGTGGTGATCCAACCTACCAGTAACAAATCTAGCAGCCCGCCTCTGAATTGCGTCTATGTCCTCCCTCAATCCGACCTGATAGGGATCCCAAACGCTCGAGCAGTACTCAAGAATAGGTCGTATTAGTGTTTTATAAGCGGTCTCCTTTACAGATGAACCACATCTTCCCAAAATTCTACCAATGAACCGAGGATGACTATCCGACTTCCCCACAACTGCCATTACATGCTTGTCCCACTTCATATCGCTCTGCAATGCTACGCCCAAATATTTAATTGACGTGACTGTGTCAAGCGCTACACTACTAATGGAGTATTCAGACATTACAGGATTCTTTTTCCTATTCATCTGCATTAATTTACATTTATCTATATTTAGAGTTAGCTGTCATTCTTTACACCAATCACAAATCCTGTCCAATTCATCTTGTATCTTCCTACAGTCATTCAACGACGACACCTTCCCGTACACCACAGCATCATCAGGAAAAAGCCGCACATTGCTATCCACCCTATCCAAAAGATCATTTATGTAGATAGAAAACAACAGCGGACCTACCACACTTCCATGGGGCACTCCAGATTATAACCTCACCTCCGATGAGCACTCACCATCGAGGACAACGTACTGGGTTCTATTACTTAAGAAGTCTTCGAGCCACTCACATACTTGGAAACCAATCCCATATGCTCGTACCTTAGTTAGGAGTCTGCAGTGGGGCACCGACTCAAACGCTTTCCGGAAGTCAAGGAATATGGTATCCGTCTGATACTCTTCATCCATTGTTCGCAAGATATTATGTGAAAAAAAGGCGAGTTGCGTTTGGCAGGAGCGATGCTTTCTAACGCCGTGCTGATGCATGGACAGCAACTTCTCTGTCTCAAGAAAATTCATTATATTCGAACTGAGAATATGTTCGAGAATCCTGCAACAAACCGATGTTAAGGATATTGGTCTGTAATTTTGAGGATCCGTCCTTCTACCCTTCTTATATACAGGCGTCACCTGCGCTTTTTTCCAGTCACTCGGGACTTACGTTGGGCAAGAGATTCGCGATAATTGCAAGCTAAGTAAGGAGCCAATGCCTTCCCCCCTCTGTCTGTCCATTTCCTCCTATCCTCTTCTCTCTTCAGGTTATCACCTCTACGCCAGTGGCAGGTTACTGGTTCTTATCCCCATAGTATTTCTTTCCAGATTGTAAGTAGTATGTGCACCAAGTTTGGTTGAAATCGATCGAAGGGCTTAGGAGGAGCTT
Organism: Schistocerca piceifrons; assembly: GCF_021461385.2. NCBI lineage: Eukaryota > Metazoa > Arthropoda > Insecta > Orthoptera > Acrididae > Schistocerca > Schistocerca piceifrons. The sequence continues at coordinate 389,248,161 of NC_060149.1, read as the reverse complement.
TTTACCCGAGGCTTTGCCCGTGTATGCACATGTCACATACAGTGCAGTCAGAAACAGTCTGAAAAGTTTGTCAGGGTATTACAGGATAGGCTGTGCTGAGAAACAATTGTTGAGAAAAAAATTCGATTCATGTTTCCGAGTTCATTAGCATTGAAGTTAGCCAATCAGGCCTTTGCACGCGCAAATTCAAGCGGCCCGCCAGATACAATTAATGTCGGTTGTTCTCATAGCGTACATAATAACTAGCGAGACTGCTCAGCCTTTCGCTCGCGTTCGATCCTTACTACAGTCCCATGTCCAACTTTTGTATAGCTCTCTTGTTCGGTTTTAGGAAACCAAACGATCACGCGTTTGCCGACACCGTCTCTGGAGAGTTACTATCGGCTGTGTTATGCATTATGGCATGAGGTGACCCTTCAGAAGGAAGTGGGTACAGGTGTCCCAGTTTTCTCCAATGACGTTCACAGACGGAAGTTGTCATTTGTGGACGTTGTATTCAACGAAACACATATAATGCGACATCTAAATGCAGTGGAAGTTGCAAGAGCAATCTATTTGCTCCAGTAAGGATGAAGTTCCGTCGCGTTGCTGGAGATGCTAATGTCTCTGCAGCTGTCATCTGTAGACTGTGGACACATTACAGCAGGGCTTCCCAACCTTTTCAGCTGGCGGACCCCTTCTTCAGTCGAAAATCCATGGCGGACCCCTAGTCATTCAAGACCACAGTAACTTTAAATTTCAGAGTGAAAGCCATGCGAACTGAAAGCTTCTTAATGCAAGTGCCATGTTCCCAATGACCCCCCTCCCCCCCGAAGTATCAATAGTCTTTGGTTCAGAGATGAATGAAAACAACTTGAAGGTCAAAAATCGACTTATGAAATAGGTAGTGCACTGACAAAGCAAGTTTAAGATTTAATGATGCCTGGCGCCGCATACGTGCCAGCGAGCGCTGCGATTGGTCGACAAAGCTCGCTCCGCTCATGTGTAAAAGGTTTCAGCGCATCTAGCTCCGTGAGCCGGCGCAGAAACGACCCCCGTATTGTTTCGAAACAGTCGATCAGAGAAGCCGCATTCTCCGGCACTAAACTGTGTATGCGCTCTCACTTAGGAACCGCAAAGGCTGGTTGGGAATACGACCTGAAGTAAAAGTACACATGTTTTTCACACGTAAAAAAGTGATGAATTTGATTTTCACATTTTTATTCAATAATTTTACTCATTACTTTACACGTTTTGGTGAAAGGTGGCCGCGGACCCTCTAGAAAGAGCCGGCGGACCCCTAAGGGGTCCGCGGACCACACGTTGGGAAGCCCTGCATTACAAGGAAGGCAACTCATTACACATGGCAAGGTAGACAAGGCAGCGACGGATTGCGTTCCCACTTGAAGACCGATATGTAGCCATCTCTGCGCTGCGGCGTCCTTCGGCTACCGCCCGGGCACTGCATGACGATCTCGGAGAAACCACTGGAGCAGCTGTAACCGATGAAACTGCAAGGAACTGGTTACGAGAAAAGACCTTGCCACGCAGACGTCCTGATCGAGTACCCTGCTTGACACGGAAACAACTCGCAGCTAGCATTCAATGATACCTACCAAATTTTGTCCACGAAGTCGACAGATTCGGCTAAGGTTCTGCAATGATGTGGGGAGGCATCACTGTTGACAAGTGTACGTATCTTGTCCATGGTCACCTTACCAGGCAGCTCGTCGAACAGATCCTGTTGGATCATGTGGTGGCTGCTGCATATGGTAGTGGTTCTCAATTCCGCCGTGAGGCGGGAATCACCAGAGATGTCTTGTGAAGCCCGGACATTTAAGTAATGGAATAACCAGCGGCGTAACCCGATTTAAACCCCATCGAGCAGGTGTGTGACATGCTTGACAGATGTGTTCGTGGTCGTCTGTTCCACCAGTCTCTCCAAGAACTCTCAAGGGCTCTCATTGAAGAACAGGAACGGATACAACAGGATGACTTCACGATCACGGAGAGCATACATTTTACTGAAGCTATCAAAGTCCAATGTAAAGCGCCTAGGATGACGGGATGAATGATTGTTTCCACATTGTTTCGACATCTGTTGGGCATTTCAATTCTTGTTACGTAAATGAACAAGGATGTATTATTGTTTTGTTGTGTACTTAATTTGTGAAATATAGATATATGATTTGGTAAAGTACCCAGGTCTCGATCGTTGTTCAGTAGAATATGGCAGACGCCCAGTGTCATATTCCCTTAAATCTTTGAGCAGTGTATAAAAACAGATTTAAGGAGCATACATGTAAGCGTATAGCATGAGCGGCTATCGGTCGCGCTGCAGCCGCATTACGGTCTTTGTAGCCAACAGGTTTGTCGCTGCGCTTTTCTTGCAACTACTGGCGCGCAACCACTCCACTAGTACCAAACCTGTTTTGCGAGCACGCGTGCTGGCTACCCTAAGCGTCGTGCTTCTATAGTTTTTCATAGTCAGGAGGCTGAAGACTTTCTCTAGTTGTTTAGTAATGTGAAGAGCTTAATTTATATGTAGCTGATACAGTTCAAAAACGTCCTCCTGTAGCACAGGATCGGAAGAAAGCAGTCAATGTCAAACCTAGTTTACTCCGGAGCGAACGCAATCGAACGAGCATCAACGAATAAGCATTATCTCTGGTATAAAATATAGGTGAGCACGAGAGAAAAACGTTCAGATGTGTTTGGTTCGTTCTCGGTTTCTCCGTCTTGACATGAACAGCACAAGTAGCATTCGCTTTCCCATGCTGTTGATCTGAACATTAGAAATACCTTTCTTATTAAATAAGACTTGCATGATCAGCGGGAGTGGATTAGAAGAGTACGTATATTTCACAGATGCTTGTTGTATCTGAGGGATCCACAGGACGAAACGCATGAAAAGATATTTCATATACGCACGGTGTGGAATGTGCAGAATTCAATAGCAGATCTGAGGATTGGATTTGAACATTCTGCGTTTCTGTTCTAAACTGCCGTGCCCGACATGTTTAAACGTAGCTCAGTAACTAGAATACAATATTTTCGTGTTTGCCTCATGAGGAACGAGAACTCTATTTATTAAGTTGTAATGGTATTCGTTTCAAGATATGGTGTTCATCGGCCGTTGTGGGCTGTGCTGAAGATAACAATCTCACCAGGCAACATATTAATCACCCCTTTAAAAGAACGCACTGGTCGCTGTTGTACTTTTAGCGGAAATGTAACACAGCGTAAGCACAGTGATTGTAAGAAGACCCTCCCGACATGGTCCCGACACGAGTGTCACGCCTTGTCAATGACAGTCGGTCTCAACGCGATAAGTAATGCTGTTGTCAGTGAATGCACGTTCACCTCAACAGAATCCGAGCAAACACTGTGAAGTGAAGTACTGTACTTGCAATGGGTATTTCGAGTAGAATACTTCGCAAAAGGCCGTTGCTCACAGCGGCACATGAAACTGCACCTCTTCAGTGTGCCAAACAACACTGAAACTGGACAATAGCTGACTGGGGGCAAGTAGTGAGGACTGAGGAGTCACGATTTCGCCTCTTTGCAAATTGTGGAAGCAGTCAAGTGCATCAACGGCTGAGGCGAGGGTCTAGTTACGGTTGGAGGTGGTTCTACGATATTTTTATGGTGTTTCGAGTGCATTTATTTCGGTCCACTCATCCGAGTTACCCTGCACGTAAATCAGGATAATTATTTCAACATTCTCGTCACCATGTGTATCCCGCGAACGCTGCCATTTAGCAAGATGACAACAACTTTGTTCCCAGGGCTCCACGGGTATGTTATTGGTTTGACAAACAGTCTGGCACTTCGATTGGTCCGCTAAATCATCCGACCTTAATATCATAGAATACACACTGTTCAGTCACATTACAATGACCACCTGTCAAAAGCCCGAATAACTAACTACCTTTTGAAGCTTGGAGCGCTGCAAGACGTACAGGAAGAGAGTCAGTGAGGTTTTGGAAGGTACCGGCATGGATGTGGAGGCATGCTGACTCCAGTGCCGTGACCAGCTGCACCATGTTTCTCGATTGAGAACCATGGTGCGAAATGAGCGATCGAGGTGATCCCACAGATTCTCGATTGGGTTTAAATATGGAGAGTTTGGTGGCCAGAGGCCTACGATTAACTCATCCTGGTGCTGTTCGAGACAAGCACCCGCACTGCACGCTGTGTGATACGTCGCATTGTCCTGCTGGTAGATGCCACATACATATTGGGGTGGACGTGGTCCCCAAGGATAAATGCATACTTGTGTTCATTCATTCTGCCTTCCCGGATGACGAAATCATCCAGGGATGTCACCAAAACAGTCCCCAGACAATAACGCTTCCCCTCCCTCTTGCTTTTTTTTCCAGACGTTTCACGCCATACATGCCAACGGCTACTTCTACATCTTGATTACTCTGCTATTCACAATAAAGTGCCTGGCAGAGGGTTCAATGAACCACCATCGAGCTGTCTCTCTACCATTTCACTCTCGAGTGGCGCGCGGGAAAAACGAGCTCTTAAATTTTTCGGTGGGAGCCCTGATTTCTCTTATTTTATCCTGATGATCATTTCTCTCTATGTAGGTGGGCGCCAACTGGATGTTTTTCGCAATCGGAGGAGAAAACTGGTTATTGAAATTTCATGAGAAGATCCCCTCGCAACGAAAAACGCCTTTGTTTTAATGATTGCCAATCCAATTCGCCTATCATGTCTGTGGCACTATCTCCCCTACTTCACGATAATACAAATCGAGCTGCCCTTCTTTGTACTTTTTCGATGTCATCCGTCAGTCCCATCTGATGCGGATCCCACACCGCACATCAGTACTCCAGAATAGGGCGGACAAGCGTGGTGTAAGCAGTCTCTTTAGTAGACCTGTTGCACCTTCTAAGTGTTCTGCCAATGAATCGCAGTCTTCGGTTCCCTCTACCCACAACGTTATCTGCGTGATCGTTCCAATTTAGGTTATTTGTAATGGTAATCCCTAAGTATTTAGTTTAATTTACAGCCTTAAAATTTGTGTGACTTTTCGCGTAATCGAAATTTAGCCGATTCCTTTTAGTACTCGTGTGAATAACTTCACACTTTTCTTTATTCAGGGTCAACTGCACTTTTCGCACCATACAGATATCTTATCTAAATCATTTTGCAATTCGTTTTGATCACCTGATGACTTTACTAGACGGTAAATGGCAGCATCATCTGTATGTCCGATGGAGCATAAAACGTGATTCATCTAAAAAGGATATATGTCGCCTCTCAGAAGACGCCCAGTTGCGGTATTGGTGTGCAAATTCCAGCCTTCGTTGCCAATAAACCACAGTCGCCATGGGTGCGTGAACCAGGACCCTGCTGCGGAAGCGCATAGGCAGCAAAGTTCGCTGAACAATCGTTGAGGAGACATTGTTGGTAACCCCTTGGTTCATCTGGGTCGTCGGTTGCTCAAGAGTCGTCGTTCACCCCTGTCATCTATGGCCAATGATGCACCACAATTGTCTGGAACCGCGCGACCGCTACGGTCGCAGGTTCGAATCCTGCCTTGGGCATGGATGTGTGTGATGTCGTTAGGTTAGTTAGGTTTAAGTGGTTTTAAGTTGTAGGGGACTGATGTCCTCAGAAGTTAAGTCCCATAGTGCTCAGAGCCATTTTTTGCACCACAATTGTTCTGTCATTAGTTTTGGACAGCTCCATTTTACCATGCATGGTATACTTTAACCATAGCGAAACTCAGCCGTTTCGGAAATGCTTCCACTCTTCGCCGAAAACCAAAGATCATCACCTTTTAGGCGTCAGATAAACCGCTCCGTTTCAGCATTACTGCAACGGCTGCACTATTTTCCGTGTCACACCGACACGATTTATATGCACTCCACTGTTAGTGTTGGCACCAGCCGTCTGAGAGTGGTTATTACGCGTTGACGTCGAATACATGCAGGGATCACATGAATGTGACTGGATAGTGTAGCAGAGGCTATTTGGAATAATGGGTGAAGTTTAGCGATCAACGTGCCTGCAATTTGGTAGCTCCACGGGATATAATCTTCAGTGGATGGCTTCAGCAGGATGTGGTATATCAAATGAAATTTTAAGACAATCTTTCTCACCGAACTGAGATCATTATCGAGGCTAGAGCAGTGTTACACAGTATTAGTGTGATATCTCCTGGAGTGACCAAATTTTTGTCCGATGTGCTTACTATTGTAGTGGGGCTATCTCACATGCTATAAAAACAAAACTTCCACATTATGAATTATATTGTTACTTCAGCGGTTACTTACCAGTGCCCATGATTTTGTCCTCGATATCTCGCTATGAAGTGGCATTTAGAAAAATAATAAATTTTCTCCATGAATGTTATATTTAGTCAGTGTTTAAAGTAACTGAGCCCCTCCCCCCACACATGAGTCTATTATACGAGGGCTTGTTATGCGAAAACTCTCAAAGCTTTTTAAATAAACTGACTTCATATACATTCTGCATATTTATTCTTCATGTCTACATATGTATTTCGCAACACAGTCACCCTGACGACGAACACAGTTCTCCCATCGAGAGACCAGTATGTGATACCGCCACTGTAGAATGTTTAACTTTGTTGACTGAGCTACAACCTCGTCTCTGCTTGCACAACTTCATCTCTATGAAACTGAAGTCCTCGAAGATGTTCTTTACTTTTGAAAACAGATGAATAGCGGATGAGGCCAAGGTGAGGTTAGCATCACCGTTTCCTTCCTTACGAGCATGAACAACCCAGTCGGCCGAGGTGGCCGAGCGGTTCTAGGCGCTTCAGTCCGGAACCGCGCTGCTGCTACGGTCGCAGGTTCGAATCCTGCCTCGGGCATGGATGTGTGTGATGTCCTTAGGTTATTTAAGTTTAAGTAGTTCTAAGTTCTAGGGGACTGATGACCTCAGATGTTAAGTCCCATAGTGCTCAGAACCATTTGAACCATTTTCGAGGGGACTGATGACTTCAGATGTTAGTGCTTAGAACCATTTGAACAACCCAGTGTTGCACATTGCTGATGTTGATACGTTCATCACCGTACACAGCTTTCATTCTTCCATGGATTTCAACTGGAGTCGTGACCTCTGCATTCAGAAACTTGGTTACAGCACTCTGTTTGACGTAGTTACGTTACACACCGTCATGTTACATGCTACAATTCGGAGCCCTCTGGCAGCAGAGTCTTGCAGCTTGCATTCGATGTAATACCTCAACCGATACTGAGAACGGAATGAAACATTCGAAGGCATTACTTTTTAGCAAGGCCCTGTACATTCAAAATTTTCTCTGTAATAATGGTCCTCCAGCGAAAAAGGCTTTCTATTTGTTTTAGAAATTGGTCATATTGTCTGCTATCTTTTTATTATCCGATATATCAAGAGTATAAACTATAACGTTTCCACAGTCATTAGTAATGAAAATTTCAATAACCTCCCCATCATCCACGAACTATTTCCCGCCGAGTGTATCCTTCATTGGGCGAAACATGGAATTCGGAAGGTGCGAGATCCGAGCTGGAAGGTGCATGAGGAAGACCAATCCAACGACCTTTTGTGACCTCCTGCCGGGTGCGCAGACTTGGGGAAGGAAAGGTTCGTTTGCATTTTCATGACGCTGAACACGCTGAAGTTGTTTCTTCAGTTTCCTGAGGATATCACAGTACACTTCAGAGTTGATCGTTGCGCCATGAGGTAGCACATCAAGCAGAATAACCCTTTCAGACGACCGACTGACGGTGGAGCTTTGAACTTTTTCTTCGGAGGAGAGGTTGTGTGGCACCACTCCATGAATTGTCCTTTTGTCCCGGTACGTAGTGATGAACCCATCTTACATCACCTATGATGATTTTCGACAAAAAATTGTCAAGATTAGCCTCGTAATAACGCGCCAGCAATTCCGCCCAGATGGTCCTTTGTTGCTCTTTGTAGTTTTCTATTAGTCTGCGAGGAGTCCAACAGGCACAAACCTTTGAGTATACAGACTGGTGGACAAGTGTGTCAGCACAACAAACAGAGACGTCCAGTTGTGAAGGCAGGTGTTTGATTGTAATCCGCCGATCACCTCGAATGAGAGTGTCCGCACATTTCAACATGGAGGATTCACAGATGTGAGCGACTGGCCGGCATACGTGAGATCGGACAGGTTTTGCGCGACCTTGTTGCAATGATGACAGACACTTCTGCCAACGACTCACCGTGCTTTTGTTAACTTCCAGGTCTCTGTAGACATTTTGCAAACGAGTATGAATGTCTGCGATGCTCTGGTCTTCCACCAAAACAAACTCAATGACAGATGTCTCCTTCGAATACACCTCCATTACATACACCAATTTGAAGGCTACGTATAGCGCTGTCACCTATCGGAACCTCATGAAACCACAGGGGCTGAAGCAGGAATATTCCACTATGTCCCGCAACAAATTCCATCTTTTTCCAACCCGAATGGCCGAGAAAAAAATGTGTTGCATTATTTACTGAAGGCTCCCCCCCCCCCCCATATTATTTGCAGTTCTAGTCTTCTTGCTGATGAAGCAGTCTTTGATTATCGTATAATAATTAAAGTAATATCCAGTCATATGTAGTCAAAATGTCAACCCGGACCGAGCGAGGTGGCGCAGTGGTTAGCATACTGGACTCGCATTCGGGAGGACGACGATTCAATCCCGCGTCCGGTCATCCCGATTTAGGTTTTCCGTGATTTCCCTAGATCACTTCAGGCAAATTCCGGGATGGTTCCTTTGGTTCCTTTGAAAGGGCACAGCCGATTTCCCTCCCCATCCTCCCCTAATCCGAGCTTGCGCTCCATCTCTAATAACCTCGTTGTCGACGGTACATTAAACACTAATCTCCTCCTCCAAAATGTCAACCTGGCAAACTGACTGGCATGTAGGTCTTAATGCAGGACAATGACAAGTTGTGCACCTCCCGAAACCTACAAGCGTTGTTTCCTTTGACTAAAAGATAATGAGTCGCAATTAGAATCAGCCATGCAAAGCAAATCTTGGGAGTAACTATGTGTAGGGACCGATGACCTCAGCAGTTTGGTCCCTTCGGAATTCACACACATTTGAACATTTTGAATAACTATGTGTAGAAATGTGAAGTGAAACGACGATAGCAGCTCAGTTGTTGATAACGCAAATGGCAGTCTACGTTTCGTTGGTAGGTTGCTAAGAAACTGTTGTTCGTCTGTTAAGGAGTAGTCTTCGTCACAGACTTAACAGTGATTCACAAAGTACTGACGCAGAAGGCGCCCGGAGCTCCAACGCAATGATACGTTTTACCGGCGAGATTGATTATCTGATGTGCCAGCTGTGACGCTCCGACAGCTGTCCGTTGCGCCCTATCTGCAGCTGGACGCTGTTTGTGCTGCGTTCTAGGAATGGTAAAGCAACTCCTTGTCTGCAATACGCGGAGTAGCAGGATGTTCAGCACTTTTTCATTCTCGCATTAGTAAGCGCAACTGCCCTTCCTTACAGACTGACATCTGCACTTTTAGTGAGGCAACGTCAGCAAGCGGCTGGCGCTGCTACTCTGTGGCGATTACTTGATTTCAGCCTTCGGTGACGGAGCCTCTAAATGCTAACACTGCACGCTCGAGACACAGCATTCGTTTTTTGACGACCTCGTGTCGAAAATAAGCGAATTCCAGTTTCAACAAACTATTCACAATCCGGTGTACGTTGCATTTTATAAACTTTTGTCGCAAAATTTGCTACGGCAATTTCCAGGTGGTCCTAAGCCAAACTGTTCAAAACAACTTTGCGTTACTCTCATAACGTTCACAGATAGCGCTTTTTTTTTTTTTTAAATCGGCAACATCTTTCCCATTAGTTCGTTAACCATAGACACTAGTGCAGCCAACTTGAAATGGAGTTGAAACTAAACTTGCATTCTCAGTGTGGTTTAGTAGGGCGTGATGTCTCCAGTCGCGAACAGGCAATGATGCTAGTGCAAGCTGTTCTGTCTGCACCTTGCACCTGCCTCCGCAGATGGGGTAGCTAACGCACGCCTATGCTGTGGCGCTCGACTCGCAAGTAAGCCGGTTCGTATACTAGTGATGGCAAATATTCACTGCCAATACTTGGCCGGCAAGGGGAGGAGAGGTGGTGGCATAAAGTTTCTGATCAACAGCCTTTACGCTAATGGGCCTGGATTAAATTTCAAACCTCTGCGCTTTATCTCATGAAGTGAGGCCATCCGATAGATGGGAACATAAAGCTCGATGGCCTCTTTGGTGCTGTTCGAGAAGAATATGTGCAGGCACAGGGTTTCACCCTCTCCCTCCTCTCATCACCGGCACACAATGAACTCGTAACACTACACGCGCGCATGACGCTCACCTGCTCTCTACAAATCCACATATTACACAATTCTCACATATCAGCAAGGAAAAGGGCCAATGTTCACTGAGGAAGAACACGCTTCCCTACAGGAGAATGGACTCACCTCATAGGATACCCCGGGCAACAACGGCATACGACATTTATGTTCTACTGTTAAGTGTGTGAACAAGCGCCGAAGCGTTATTTCAAGCTCAGAACGAGCGCGCGTTTTTATGGTAACAAAGGTTGTCAAAACGGAAAGTAATCTGTCGTATTAGGGTACTCCACATCGATGTCATTCAAATATTTAACCGCTATCGTGACAGACAAAACACTGACGACCTGCCTCTTAGTGATCGCTTGCTGTCAATAACACCAGCTAACTGATCACTGCCAACAAATTAGTGCTAGCAAGTACTGCCAGGAGAATGCGACAATACTGCACGCTGCCTTTTCGGCGACATCTGAGAGGGCTGTGTCGATCCAGACAGTACGCAACCGTCTCCTTATAATCAGTTTTGCCTCTACCTGTCGATTAATAACAACAGTACAAACCCCCTAGCATAGTGATGCTCAACGAAGGCGGTCAAGGGAACTTCCGGATAAGTAAGGTCGAATTCTGTTTACAGGCGAACGCAGATTCATCTGACGCCCGATGATCGTCGTAGAAGAGTCCGGAAGTGTCCAGCTACCAATGGATGTATCAGGCATGCAGTGGCACGTATTCAGCAGATGGTCGGTCAGACATGTTCGCGTCGGTATCATATACGGTATCGGACCCCTCTCTTCGCTACCGACAGTAAATGAAGGCTGAACAGTATCGGGAAACGATCCTCCAACTAACACTATCTGATCGAAAGTATCTAGATACCAGTATGTAATGCGGAATTGACCACTAGATGTCACGAGAGGCGGACCGCGAATATAAAAGGGTGTGGAGTACAGTATTGTGTTGACAGTAGAGAAACGGTAACAGCATAATGTGTCGGCCAGGAGAGCTCAAAGACTTCGAACGTGGACTATTCATTAGATGTCACCCGAGTAACAGATCCATCAGGGACTGATGGACTATACGAGTTGAATTAAACTGCTCCGTTTATCAGATGTAAAATACAGTGCAGGCTACATATGACAAAAGGCAATGGTGCGGAATTTGCGCATATTGTTGCGGCTGTAGCTGTATCAGCAAATACGGCAGCTCGTACTGCGCCGACGCCTGTCTACTCGCTGTCGGCAGGTCAATTCACGTCGCCCGCACGAGTAACTGCACCAATTGATGTGTGATATCCCACTGAAATCACAACTCTGCCACGTCCAAGGCGTTACTTCAAAGCACGTTGTTCCATGGAAGCCTTCTTCTTCCGCTCTGGTTGTGGCGCAGGGACTGATTTTTTAAAATCCTGTTTTTAACATTAATTTATTTAGTTGCGTTTCAACATGACGCTGGAGGAAGGCTCGGCAGTTATCACTGACTTAACTCTTTTTATTGTCTGTCGTAGATGGGTTTAGACTCAAATTTATTAGTAACTAGCTTGTTTTCGATGTGTATTCATGTGTGTCTCACAGTAAAGAGCTAGTGTGCCTTTGCTAATGTTTCATACAGTACTCCTATATATAAATTCGGGAACACAAAATGATAGAGTTCCTGTTTAAGCAATGACTATAATATTTACTCTTTGTGATCTTGAATACTTAAGAATGAACATTTGAAAAGAGAACTTACGGAAACACATATGTTTTAGCTTAATGTACAATTTTTTCGTTACAGTAGGGACAGTAAACGTAGCGTTTTGGCAGTATTTACTAGGATTTTAAGTTACAATCACAAAACGTATTGTGTACAAACTACTATTAACGCCTGTGTTTTGGAGTGGTATATATTTGAATCATATCGTTTCTTTAAACAGTAAAACAGAAACTACTGTATTTAAATCCTTACTAATAGTTAATGTTTTTGTCTTTTTCCTTTTACTTTCTTTTCTATATGCGCCATTATTTAGAATGTTCAGTTTCATTCCCTTACTCTCAATACGCAGAATTTCGTAGTTAACTGCTGTATACTTAGTATTTCATAGATGATGGCTAAATTGAGTGTTATTGTTGTTGCTGATATTTTCATTAATGGAATACTAGTAGTTACGGCTTGTTTGACCTACATTAAAAACGGTCACAAGATCCTCACTGGAAACTGTAGAGAAATATGTTTGATATAATCTGTATTTTTTCCGTATTTACAATAACATGTTTATGTTCCTATTACCTGCTGTCCAAAATTCTACTTTCTACCGCTTAGAAATAGTAGAACAATCAAAGTATTTTATTTTGTTTTCTATCGACACACTGTTACTTAAAATAAGCGGAAAGGTGAAGAGGTAAACGTTATCCATTTCTACATTTTTTCGTTTATTTTTGTGCCTGACAAAGTAATAATATTGTCACGCTCACCACCACTATTGGAGGTGGAATGGTGGTAAGACCCTCGACCCGCATTCTGGAGGATCCAGTTCAAATCCCCATCCAGCCATCCTGAGTTAGAAGTCCCATGATTCCTCTAAAGCACTAAAGGCAAATTCCTGTATATTTCCTATGAAAACCACGTCCGATTCCCCTAAGAAAGACTACACATGTGTCGTCTGATCTGCATCTAATACTTCTTCGTAATACAAATGACCACTGTGCCATCAGCTCACTAACGCATTCAGTGATCCTTGTACCAAGTACTGAAGGTTGTACCTTGTACACACGAGTCTGAGCAGATAATATTATGATAATGAATCTTGCAGATTCTAGCAGAGTGTAGTTACGTATGAGAAGGCACTGTGGTATAAAACATTCTCAGTTCCTTGTCGCGTCAGTTCAGAATAAAAATTCGAGCTTTCGACGATTTCCAGAAATGACAGTTGCTACTGATGAAGACAATGGTGAATATCGTCGAACGCTCGAGGTTTCATCCTGAACTGACGCAGCAAGAAGTCCGAGAATTTTTTGTAACTAGGTAGTTTTATCGCGCTCTAAAAGTCACCAGGGACATTTTTATTATTTTCATTCATTTTCGTTGTAGTGTAGCTTCGTGTCACATACAGTACAGTAGTGGAACTACAGGGGCGCCACCCCACTCTCCATTGTTGCCAAATGTATTCAAGATGGTGGATCCAAGATGGTGGCGATAGATATGGCAATGTCGCAATGACGTCATAGTGGGAAGTTCAAATTTTGGGGGGAACGTAGGTTAATTGGGCTACCTCCACTAACCTAACCCCCTAATCCCACACCCCTCACCATCCCTCCCCCTCTTCTCCTCCAGAAAATGGCGGGAAGTTCAAATTCCAGCAGGACAATGCAACACATCATGGCTACTTCAACTAACCCAAGAAAATGGTGGAAAAATAGGTCACTTACGCTACCTCCACTAACCTAAGTCACCCAACCGCCACCTCTTCGTAGGAATTGGCGGGAAAAGGACTCAGCCTGTGCTGGATAGGATTTTGCAGACAGTCTTTATTTAAACAATTTGAGGCAGTAGCTCCATCCAGTGTGTTCATCATGATGCCTGGAGTCCAACTGACCTAGTACACAGTACTGCCACCAGATGGCGCCATCATCCCTCCCATGACATAATCCAAGATGGCGGTCTGGAGGGGAAAAATGGAGGGAAAAGGACTCAGTCTGTTCCGGGCTACCGAAGAGAGAAAGGAGTGTACATTATTTATTTTGGAACTATTTATTTAGGGATGGATTTCATGTAGTTCATTATTACACTGATGCAAAGCACTCACCCTGACGTGCTTGGGGTCATTCTACACAGCATACAGACCTGCAAACTACTCGTAAATTGCCGAAATAATGCAGTACACTGACGTAGTGACACGCAAAAAACTCGTAAATTACCAAAATAATGCCATACACAGCATACAGAACTGCAAACTACTCGTAAATCACCGAAATAATGCAGTACACTCATGTGCAGACACGAAAACAACTCGAAAATTCTCAAAAAATAATGCATGTGTAACACTATGCAACGCCGCCTGCGACACATGCACATACATAGACATACATAAAACAGAGCAGACACTCCGAAAATGTGGAATATTCAGGGTGGAGGCAACTAGATACAATCGAGTACAGTGCTATACTAAGCCTCCTGATAAGTGCATTTTCGCTAGGTGTTGGCAGCTGTACTACATTTACAAGCAATTTTAGAACACAGAACCAGAGGTTATGTCATGATCGCATGGGTAGAACTAACATAAAAAAATTGATAGTGAGTGGAAAATACGTATAAATTGAGGTAATATAGACCAAAATGCGGGGAAATTGAGGAAGCACTTGAGTGTCTTCTGGTTGGTGCAGAACAATTCTTGCATATGGAAATAAGTATGCGACAGGAAGAGGAATCTGAGAAAACGTCAACATGGAAGTGAAGGGAATCAGGGAAACAGTCACTTTTTTCCGTCGAGGCAGCATTCTACTGTATGTCTATTGAGGTAACAGTGATACATGCAAGTTGACTACCGTATCTGACGCTTTTCAGGAAGACAGAGAACCATCTGTCTCTAAACTTACTTGAAACTTTGTTAAAGGATGACATAGTGGATGGAGTGATTGGTTGAGACAGAGTTGTAACGATGTACGATTTAATGGTAGACAGATGATGCATTCTAAAGGGGGGGGGGGGAAGTTGCTGTAGGTCAATTGACCATTTTTTCCTGATGTTCTGTCAGGATGCGTCAGTTGTGTGCGTTATAGATATTGAGATTCCTTCCAGAACCATGGCCGTAAATAGGAGACATATCCAGTACATTGCTCAGTGTCAGAATGCAGCAGCAATCCTAATATTTACTTTTAGTTACACTGATAAATATCTGTCTGATTCTCAATATTCTTGTGAGTCTGGAGATGGCCGTAGAAAGCAGAGCAGCAACCAAGCATAACATCTTTTGTACACCGGTTCAGAGAGTCCGAGAAAGCTTTCAACTTATGATTATTTGACTCACGTTTCCCCCTGGATGAGTAAATAGTGAACTAATACCCAATTTATGCTGAGTTGTGTTCGGGACCGCATGTGTCGCGTGTATACTCTGCGGAAATTTGAGAAGATTCAATACAAGTGTTTGCGCTGGGAGTATTGACAGCACTTGAACTCCTACTACTCAGATCCTCCTGGGTAAGGGGTCATCCATGGTTGACTGGCCTCTCTCTGGCTGACACGTGCTTCTGCAGCAGCGGTCATGGGCCACGTTTACGGTGCCAATTTCCTCCCTCGTCGCTGCACTGCAGCACGGTGAATACATGGGATGTATTTGACAATCTGTAGGCAATCTGTACAAGATAGTTTTTTACCGCTGAAAGTCTCGTCTGCAGAAAAAAAGGCGAACAGTGATTAAACACTGGCAGCGTCAGTAATTTGGCGGGTACATTCAGTAAGAGCCAATCAGAATGCTTCATTCATGCCCAAGAAATCCTTTGTAGAGGAGCCTCTACATAGCAGTGAGAACATTTGTGTTTCAGAGATGTATGCTGAAAGCAGGACTTAATGATTTCCAGGAAGGGTAACATGTGATGGACAGGGTGCCTCGTTAGGATCACCAGGAAGAATGCAATCATTGTTATTCTGATCTATTTTCGTGAACAGCTCCTGTTAGGACTAGAATTTCCATGCACATAATCTAAGACATCACGAAAGCTCATACAAAAGCAGTCGTTACTATTTCTGGGACACTTTACGATTTCTGTGAGGGTCTGATATGTGATGGACGGGCTCTGCCATTAGGAAGAATGCTTTCGGTGTTATTGTCGACTGTTTTCATTAACAGTTTCTGTAAGCATTGCAGAAGATTTCTATAGCGCATCTAGAGGGGCGTTGGCTCTTATTTACCTAGACATGTGAGTGGGTGAGTCGCTGTGCAGACGTCTCTCACTTGACAATTAGGCCTGCGCTCGACCGGCAGGTGCACATGGTGTTTGGGTAAGCGCATACATGGCCGGAGGTGTCTCACGTGTCCTGTTAGGTTCGCCAGGAACAATGCACCCTGTGCTTTTCTGGGAAGCATTGGAACAGATTTCTGTTGCATGACCAGTGACGTCAGTATCTACAGGTAGAGAGGTTTTGCGCCAGCAATTTTAAACAAGCATGCACGGCCTAGAGGGTGACTTGGCGCTTATTTACATAGACATGTGACTCTGGCGCTGGCTTGTATCCGGCTGGCTCTGCAAAGCGCACCTTGAAACCTGTGATAGTTGTGGTTGACGATGGTTTGAAACCGTTTTTTATATGCAGTGAGTGTTTGTGCAGTGAATTACTTTTGGCTGTTTATGCGTTGTGAGCGTGTTTGCATAACGTTACACATGAATTATTTTTTGAGAATTTGCGAGTTGTTTTCGTGTCTGCACATGAGTGTACTGCATTATTTCGGTGATTTACGAGTAGTTTGCAGGTTTGTATGCTGTGTACTGCATAATTTCGGTAATTTACGAGTTGTTTGCGTGTCTGTACATCAGTGCACTGCATTATTTCGGTGATTTACGAGTAGTTTGCAGGTCTGTATGCTGTGTAGCGTCACCCCAAGCACATCAGGGTGAGTGTTTTGTATCAGTGTAATAAATTAACTACATGAAGTCCGTCCCTATATAAATTGTTCCAAAATAAATAAAATACACTCCTTTCTCTCTCCAGCAGCCCAGAACACACCGAGTCCTTTTCCCAACATTTTTCCCCTCCAGATCGCCATCTCTGATTACGTCACGGGAGCGACGACAGTGCCGTCTGGTGGCAGTAATGTGTACTAGGTCAGTTGGATTCCAGGCCTCATGGTGAATACACTGGATGGAACTACTGCCTCAAATTGTTTAAATAAAGACTGCCTACAAAATAAAGACTTATGTCCATCCTATACAGCAAGAGCTGAGTTCTTTTCCCGCCAATTCCTAGGAAGAGGTGGCAGTCGGGTGACTTAGGTTAGTGGAGCTAGCCCAAGTGACCTATTTTCCCGCCATTTTCTTAGGTTAGTGGAAGTAGCTGTGGTGTGTTGCATTGTCCTGCTGGAATTTGAACTTTCCTCCATTTTCTGGGGGAGGGGAGGGGGAAGGGGAGGTGAAGGGTGTGTGGGGGGGGGGGAGAGAGAGTTAGATTAGCAGAGGTAGCCCAATTGACCTATCTTCCCGCCAAAATTTGAACTTCCCACCATGACGTCATTGCGACATTGGCATATTTATCGACGCCATCTTGAATACATCCATGTACTCTAATCTGTAGCAACAGAGGTACCCTCACATTCTTCAATTAGTCTGCAAAACGTTAGTTAGCATTTTCTTTCATGTTACAACAAAAAGTGAAAGGAGAGAATATTAGCGTAAGGAGAAATCGTGAGACACGTTCAGCAAATTCGACAGTAAAGCTTTGCTTACCGACCTGAAAAAAAATCCTAACAAGTTTTGGTTTTAAGTCAGTAAATGAATCACTCGATTTTTCATTAAACATACTCCGAAACGGTGGATGACTCAGAAGAAAGAAAAGAAATCCATCTCCCGAAATTGTTTGACTACGGAACTCCTTACTACTGTTCCGTTTTTCAATTGTCCCAGAATCTTCGAAATAATAGATCTAAAATAAGTGAAAAGAAAAATGACCGAATGTCACCAGTTTCAAGGAGACCCCGTTTGGGATAGTTCGGTCTATTTCACGTCACATAAGTGACTCGCGTCGATGGTGATGATATGAAATGATGAGGATGCCACGAACACCCAGTCTCCGAGCGGAAACGGGAATCGAACGTGGGACCTCAGGCTCTAGAGGCAGCAACGCTAAACGCTAGACCACAAGCTGCGCACAACTGAAATAATCAATTACAGAAAATAAATCGACTTAAATCACTGGACTCGATCTTTTGTGGTCCACATACAGATTATGCGAAAGACCTTTCATTTCATCATACATTACTGAGTCAATGAAGCAAAAAGGCGCAGCGTTGGTCGTTCTTGTTTTCAAGAACTGTCGGATAGACAAGTGCAGCTATAGGCCTATGTCGCTGGCGACGGGAAGGGCAAGTGCCACCCGCTACCACCAAGATTGTCAGATCTCGAGTAACATGCCGACCCCACGATGATACAGAATAAGGGCGGGAAAAAGAAGAAGAAAAGATGATGGAATCACCGTTTCACTCATAAAAGAACGTCCTCACGCAGACTTTAGAAATCTTTTCTATGGAAGAGTTTTCGTTAAAACGCACGTCCCGTATCGCAAATGTAACGCAGAAGCTACGCCAACTCAAGCAGGAGATACTCGAGTACCCGACCTTCAGTACTGATCTCTCTTCATACCATTATCGCGCCTTCGGCGCCTTAGAAAATGCCTTGAAGGATCGATGATTCCTGTAAGACGAGGATGTACAGCAAGTAGTTACGGTCTTCTTCCCCAGCAGGGCATGGCTTTTACCAAACAAATGTCTTCAACTTGGTACGTCGGTGAGATGATTACCACAATGCTCACAGCATGATTGGCATATCGATTCTGAATTGTAAGGCTTTCGAACGCAAAGATTTAGACACGGTACACACCTTCACCATACACGGCACATCAGTGTTCCTATTTACCTCGGCAAACGCTAGGGAGATAGCGCCGAAACCCCGTATAACAACTACTCAAACAAAGTTGCGACAGTGATATTGTTTAGTCTGCTGTACGCAGAGTTTGAGGCATGAAGCGGAAGAGCGCCCTTTAGCTATTTACTGCAAACTAGGGCCGTTCGCTTATCTGATACGTGCCGCATCAGCAGCTACTAACGATGCTTTCCAGAGTTACTTACATGGGTATTTTCACGAACGCGAAATACGCTGACATGCACTTCCTTTTTGCGCTTGAATATGGAATAGTAAAAGCTGTAAAATCTCTGCATTAGGCAACACTTCCCAACAGGCGTCACCCATCAGCAAAAATTTTACTTAGTGAATAGATGCCTCCGAGAGTGTGGCTCTTCTAGGGTTTAGTGGCCGCAAGCAACATGAATCCCTGCCTCGTAAGACCACAAGTGTAACCATCAAGACCGGCATGATAAAGACATATATGTTTCCTGATTGTTTTTGAATGAAATTATTGATGGAAGTTCCTGATCATCATTCGAACACGTGGCACATACATGATGGGGCTCCAGCTCGTTCTGCGGAACAATAGACGTCGCCTGTGACACTAATTGCCTTCAACGCGGATCCTTCATGGAAGGCATGTTTCTCACATCATTATCTCATCATAAGTTTAATTTTTCACCGACGCTAGCGTTCAAATGAGATGTCATTCCTAATTTGAAATTACGGGTAATTTGAGTTACTAACTGTCTGTGATCAACTGTGCGAAGCCATACTGAGCATCTTGCCCCTGGTCAGGCTCGCTTCTAAACCTCACTGTTTCCAGTCTACATTTTTCTGATCCTTAATGTAAATTCCCCCCCCCCCCCCCCCCATGAACCATGGACCTTGCCGTTGGTGGGGAGGCTTGCGTGCCTCAGCGATACAGATAGCCGTACCGTAGGTGCAACCACAACGGAGGGGTATCTGTTGAGAGGCCAGACAAACGTGTGGTTCCTGAAGAGGGGCAGCAGCCTTTTCAGTAGTTGCAAGGGCAACAGTCTGGATGATTGACTGATCTGGCCTTGTAACAATAACCAAAACGGCCTTGCTGTGCTGGTACTGCGAACGGCTGAAAGCGAGGGGAAACTACAGCCGTAATTTTCCCCAAGGGCATGCAGCTTTACTGTATGATTAATGGAGAGCTGCATCAAACCAGTCTCAGGACTGAAGACCACAACAACAACAATGTAAATTCTGTTAATTTTAAGAACTTCCGGCCCCTTGCTTCTTAAATCCGGTAAATGTAAAATGCTGCAATGAGACGAAGCCAGAAACAGAGGATAAACGTACTGGTTCAAATGGCTCTGAGCACTATGGGACTTAACATCTATGGTCAACCGTCCCCTAGAACTTAGAACTACTTAAACCTAACTAACCTAAGGACATCACACAACACCCATTCATCACGAGGCAGAGAAAATCCCTGACCCCGCCGGGAATCGAACCGGGGAACCCGGGCGTGGGAAGCGAGAACGCTACCGCACGACCACGAGCTGCGGACGATAAACGTTCTGGTCCGCCTCCACAGTAACGGTGCGGCCAGCCACAGACACACGCCGGCTGTCGACTAGAGCGTGACTGATAGACAAAACAGCCGCTCTCCAGTCAATCAGAAAAATTACTCAGGTAGCTGCATTAAACTGCGCAGCTTTGGAAAAAGAGTTGTTTGACGAACATTGATATGTAATGTGTGTCGCATGAAACTGCCTTTCAATCTCACCCTTTTTTGTGATATTGCAGCCTCTAACCTGTGTCATGAATTACAGGTTTGATCACTCAGTGAGAAGGTACTTGTGTGCAATGCTACAAATCTGTGTTGTAATGTACTAGCGAGAATTAGTTTTCGTAATTTAAAGAAAATTAATGACTTTTCGTAGATTTCACTGTGCTGTTTCCCATTGGCGTAGTTCCTAATTTATTAAATTCAGTTTCAAAAGCTTCTGTATATACTGAGAGCAACAAACATTTTCAGAAAAGTCAGTTAAAGAAAAATTCAGAGGTGGAGGTGAATGAGTATCAACGATACGATTCACCGACGAATCAGTGTCCTCTTTGAAAGTGAGTAAAAATAACAAGACATACGTCCGGTCTACTGAGCACAGAATACGGAATGAAACAAACCAAAGAAAGGCGAAAGTGTTGAGGAGAACAGCACAAATGAGATCAGCGACAAAGTTTAAATAAAAATCGGGGAATATATAGGAGACGAAGTTCGGGATTCGACCACCTTGGGAGTAAGCAAACAAATGACGGACGAAGCAAGCATGACATAAGAAGCAACTAGCTCAGGCAAAGAGGGCACTGCTCGCCAAAATATCGCTATAGGTATCAACAGCTGCAGCACATTTGTATTGTAGTATTCTTCATACCGGCTACTATCAAACCAGATGTTTAAGAGCCAGCTTAAAATAACATTATATTTATACCATTCTTTCTTATTTTAGATAGATCAAGTTTTTAATACGATAACAAGCATCATTGGTTTCGGCAGTGTGCTAACCATCTTCAAATTCTATACGTCATAGGTGCCATTTGGTGAACGTATAAAATCTGAAAAGATGACCAGGGTATGGCTGTAACTGTCGATGACCGTTATCGTATTATAAATTTCATTGTGTCTAAAATAAGACAGTACATAGCACGTCAATCACTCTTCTCTGTAAATATATGTATTTTCTTTTTTTTACTGAATAACTATACATGTTTAACCAACCAGCATCATATTTCCTCATCATTTTTATTCTTTCCAGCGTTGGTGCCCCTTCAGTAACAATAAATAGTGTTTTCATCTAGTTTCTTCTTGTGTCTGTCATTTTTGCCGCGATTATTTGTTTCATTTCAGTTCAGCGTTCAACTGAGCCGACAACTTTTGCTTCTCATTTATGACTCCTTAGTGCTATCAGTGTTGTGAAACACGAACTGTTGTTATGTGACTCAAACCTTTATACAGAAATGACTTAATTCAAAGTAATTAGCAATCTTCTGCTAAGGAGCATATGGTGGCAGTCGCATACTAAAGAAATAAAAACGTTATGTACATAATTATGTAATTGTGAGACACTGCTTCTTATGTCATATTTACAGAAATTATAGAGAAGTCGCCTATACGATTTAAAGATGGGTACATGATATTCGACAACAATGGATAAAGAGAATTTCGGAATTTGCTGTCAACGAGCAGCAGACAAAATAAAATGCTACCCTGGCAGCAAAAAAGTTGCTGAGTATCTCGTGTTGAATTTTAAACTGCCAGAACTACACCTCCATATCTCAATTATATTTTTTCCGAGTCAGTACAAAATTTCTGGGTACCGTAAGCTTGTACACATCCCACGTTTGGAAGTCAAGCGCTAGCGGGTGAATGTTAACCGGCACCGGTAGGCGCTTCACGTGGAGGTAACGAATTCGAAGCCTTACTCAGAACAAATTTTGGACCCCATCATTTGGACGTAAAAGGAGAAATGTGGTGGCGTATATTTTCTTGACAACAGGCTTAGAGTCAAAATCCAGACCGCTGCGCATTAAACGCAAACTGTAAACGCTAGGGAATGGCTACAGAGTTGCAAAGTACCCTCTGCCATCTGCGGGCTACGTCGGGGCGAAGCCTCTCCGTCGCTTCTAGGTCCCTGGTTTAATACACAATACATCCTCTGCCGTACTATTTATAGTGGCTTGCGGAGTACACAGGGTGAGTCGCGTAAGACATAACGCCCATTTATTTCGAGAACGGTTCAAGACATCGAATAGGTTTGTCTCGTGTTTCCGTTTGTTTACTGTTAACTATAGCAAGTGGTCGAATTATGTTGCTTCCGGTACCTGCACTGTGTCTCAGTACAGGAGAGTCAAAGTAAGTTTGTGTGAATGATACACTGCGATACGTTTCTGAGCAGCTCTTGAGGAGAGGAAGCGGATTACCAAATAAGAACTACAGAGTGCAATTTAAAAAAGACACACTGCTGTTCATATCTTCGCGACGAACAATGTTACTGGAAAGGCTGTCTTGCTGGTTTATGTCCCCTAGTACGTAAACAACATGGCTCTGAGCACTATGGGATTTAACTTCTGAGGTCATCAGTCCCCTTTTCGTTTCTGGAAAAAAAAATTTTTGGCTGTGGTGAAGATAAATGGGGCACCCTGAAGGTGTGTTATTGTCCATGCTGATTAGCAGAAAGGCAATGGGGTTTCTCGACCAAATATGCAGCTGTGCCAAGTGGAGTTGTGGGCAGGAGTTGCGTACATGCAGGGGTAAGCCAATGACCTTGGACTGTGATCTTTCATGAAAGACATCATCTGCCCCTCCACATCCTTTCCCCTTTAATCACAGCCAGTATTTTACCAACTATTTAATACTTGAAGCTGACAGTGTGTATGGTATTACTTGATTGTGATTGTCAACTACTGGAGGAGTGCAATTATTGTGTAACTTACGTGCTAAGATATATTAAATTACGACTCTTGACTCTCAAATTAAGTGTCACAATGTTATTTTCATGTTTATAAATTGTCTGTATTGTGTACCAAAAATATATAAAAATAATGACACTACTAGTGTAACTTATAAGTTAAAATTAATGTGACACCATGGACGGTGCCCAAAAAGTACTTTTCAGAAAGGTATTTAGCAAAATATTAAAGATTTTTTCTGTAACAGTACAAAACACACATGGTTCACTCATTGGCACTACTAAGATGAGAGTCTAGTCACAGCTTAAGAAAGTTCACCTACTTTATGCTGACTCAGCAGAATATGACACGCTAAGAGATTCTGTCAATGCACATACACAGGTGTCTGTAAGTCACCACCAGTGAGACTGACTTACGCTGTTCCACAGTGAAAACTACATAATACTTCAGTAAAATAACATCCTGAACAGTAATTTTCAAATCTGATTTAAATACACATACATACGTGTAAAAAAATAAGGACTGTTATGCTTTAAGCTACCAAGTTTCCTAAGTCAACCAAACATTACAATTAGCCATGCTAGGGTAAAAACCTTAATTTGCAGTACAAGACGTTTGTCATCTTATGCTGATGATGCTAACTTATGCTATTGCATAGTGGAGACAACATGACACTTTGACGAAATAACATACTGAACAGTAGTTTTAACATCCAAACTAAATACACATTTGGTGACACGGGGCAGGTTGTTAGAGTGTTACAAGTAGCCTCGTCGAAATTGTATCACATTGCTCCATATGTCACCACTTTAGATTTGGTTGCAGATAAGCATCAATTTTCAATTGTAAAGAAGTTTTAAATATCTTACCAATCAGCTGAAGTTAAGACATTCGCACGATACAGCACTTGCACTGATATTAAGAAGGCAATGTTGTTATTAAAAAATACTCTGAGATGAAAAAATTAAGAACGGATACAGAAAATACATTTCCTCTCCTAATCTTTCTAATACTGACAGCATGCCCTCAAGTGATTAGAATGGTAACTGTACTATCAGGTGCTACCATCTACTGGGAAACAAGTGCATTGCTAACAGAAGTTCATTCAAAATTCACATGTAAAATACTGCTCTGTGTAACAAGAAGCCCACTCTTCCCAAAGATACATGTAGATCATTGTAAACAGGAGACTTTACTAGGTTTTTTGGAAGTATAGCGAATAAAAAACCAAGTATTCTTGGACTTTTTTTAAATTTATGCATATACATTTACATAGAGAAAACAACTCTTTCTTCATTTTCGTTTGGTTATTCAAGATAGTGGTACTTCGCCGTCCGCGGTGGTCTAGCGGTTCTAGGCGCTCAGTCCGGAACCGCGGGACTGCTACGGTCGCAGGTTCGAATCCTGCCTCGGGCATGGGTGTGTGTGATGTCCTTAGGTTAGTTAGGTTTAAGTAGTTCTAAGTTCTAGGGGACTGATGACCTCAGATGTTAAGTCCCATAGTGCTCAGAGCCATTTGAACCATTTTGATAGTGGTACTTCCAATCACATAATCATGATGTCATATCCAGCTATATCGTCTCTTGAGTGCCCCTCCACCACCCTCCCAGCCTGATTTCTGCAGAGTGTAATCTGGGAAACCACATTACTTAAAAAGGATACGAGATCATTCCACCTACATCGCCATGTGTGTGGCATACTTTTGAGAATTGTGCCAAGTAGCATCACAGAACAAGATGGCAGCTCTGTGATGCATAGTGATCGTCGGTTTCTTTAATGGGCAGTAAAATACTGGGCTGTGATTGGATGTTTCATTTTAATGGCTAGTAAAATACTGGTCTGTAATTGTAGGAAAAGGGAGGGGATGGAGGAGATGGAATGGATGGTTATAGGCATGAAAACGTCATGCATTTGAGGCAACGATTCGAAGTTATTGACCTGCTCCTGCAGTAGGCGAACCCTGCTCTCGTTTCCACCTGTAACTGTCCGAGGAACAGTCAGTGTGTATATTTGGTCCAGAAGCTCCATTGCCTTTCTGTCGTGATCCTTTCATCACGTAGGGACATGAAGCTCAGCAACTCCATTGCTGCTACCATGAGGAAAAGATTATGAACACATTTGTGTTTAATCCTGTCCCTTCCTTTCATTTCCAGAATCGTCCATAACAACAAGCGCAACGATGCACCACACAAGCACTTGTCGCAGTCATCCCTGCAGTATGTATACACATTTAGCATAATGATGGAGGTAAGCTACGTCAGTAGTTCTGGACATTGGTGGCTGCTGTGTAAGGGCGCAAGAGCATGTAACACCCTCACTTTCGACACTTTGCGGATTTATTGGTTATTTTCCTTTGAATGCTGTTAAACGCGCCTGCTGCAATCTGAAAGATATGGCACTTAAATCTATCGTACTACCGATCCTGTATACTCCGTGAAACTTGGCATCAGGGTCGTGAGCACACCTTCAGTTGCTCACGTTTTAAGGAGTTTTTGCACATGAGCAACTCGCGTGACGTAATTACCTTATGGGCCAAACACATACGTATTTGATAAACAACGTGCACGGTTCACGATGTGCACAGGTAGCCCTTGAAGTTTACGTCATCGTCGCCAGGCGGTAGCACACTGCGGCAGACTTTTATCCCCGTTCGCTTGGCATAAATCCTGCTAGATGATAGCAGATATGCTAATTCGCTCGCCATATACTATAATAAAATTCGATTGGTCGTCAATATATGTTAAAGTTGTACTAACGACAAACCTATTTTGTGGGTGTCTGAATGATTTATAGTGCATTAAGTTACGAATTTTATCATACAATAATCCATTAGAGACGCTGAGATTGAAGGTCATAAGGGCCTAAAGTACATCACAGGCGATTGCGAGAGTGTAGTATTCATTCACGCTTCTGAAATCTGTTGATCTTATGGTGAGCTGTAGGCCCACGGAAAGCTGCATCACTGGTTTCTCTGATATTCTCTTAAATTTAGGATCGACGGCGGTGTACTTTAGGCCCATATGGATCTCAGTGCCTCATTTGTATTCTGCTCAAGTGACTTCTAGTCAAGTGATCATTGTGATAGACACCACAATTTAAGTTTAATCATTCCCACAAACGGCAGTTTGTGTTTGGAGTTAGTTGTTTACTGTGCGAGAATCGGCTTCCTTGTGCAGTGTAAACATGAACTATGTTAAATCTATTCTAAATGCTAACAGAAAAGGAAAGCTCTGAGGACGGGTCGTGAGTCGTGCTTGGGTAGCTCAGTCGATGCCGGCACGGTAGCTCAGCGTGTTTGGTCAGAGGGTTAGCGGCCCTCTGTAACAAAAAACTGAGTTAATGGATCAGTGATGAACGTAAACAAGCGTCATGGGATGTCCACACCGAACGAACAAAATAAGATTTTAAAAAAATCGATAAAGCATTTGCCGGTGAAACGCAAAAGTCCCGAGTTCGAGTATCGGTCTAGTACACAGATTTAATCTGCCAGGAAGTTTCATATCAGCGCACACTCCGCTTAATTATATACAAAACAACAAGATTCCACAAAAAAATCCTTTCTTTTGTCAAATGAGTTACGCATCATATTGTTATTATTGTTAGTAGTAGTAGTAGTAGTATTCGCAGTGGCTGTAGTTGCATAAACTCGTTGATAAGGATAACTGTTATACAGCCGATGCTATTAATTTCACACTCTCACATTTATCTGAATCTAAAAATTTGTGAACACCCAGCTCCCGAGCCCCCACTGGTTCTGCATATCCCAACAACAGCCATGAAATGGATGACAACCTTTGTCGATGAGCTGAAGTCTAGGACGAGACAAAGCAACGCTTGAAATTATGCCTCCCTTATCCAACAACAATGTGAGAAAAATCTACACAAATGAGGTCGGCAAGTGTCTTCGTAAGTGGAAAACAAAGTAGGCAGTTGCGTTTTTACGTCTGGACACAAATGTTCATGTGAGGACGTCACTTCGATTTTACCCAGTTGAGTTCAGTCTCGTATTTAGAAAGAGCGGTGCACACATCTGCATGGATTCTCTGTTTGGGCTAAGATTTCGGCGCTAAAGAGAATAAATGTCGACTGGACTCTAGAGTCTAATTCTTGTTGTTCTCACAAGCATTGCTTTCCGGTGACAGAGCAGCGAAAGTAACATTGCCAACGAATGGTGAGTGCATTGAGATGTCATCCATGATACTCAATAATAGTACCGGCCTGATTACAACACTCTGTGGCACTGTAGCGAGTAACTGATGATGTTTGAGGTAGTTTCGCGACTTGATAGATCACAAGTGTCCCATTGCAAACTGTTCGTCTCAACTTGCTACCTCAATATGCTACCTCAAACTGGGCTACAAAAACTACATAAGCTACAGCGCACGCGCGTCGAGCTAGTTTTTCAACATTCTCGCGCTCTCTTCACACAAACCATTAGTTCTTGAGAAAAAAATGAGTAGAACCTTTTTTGTAGAAAATTTAATATAGTTTAATTTTGTACTGCGACACTTTTCGCTGGAGGTTGAGGTTTTCGAGTAATTGAAGAAAAACGTGCAAAAGTGATATTAAATGTGTTCTATCTCGGAAACCATTCGGAATAGGACATACGTCCATATGAAGTTTTTTGTTCAGAAACACTAATACTATCACCACTCAAAGCATGTACCTTTCCTCCTGACTCATCCGCAGCTGCTACACAAAGCAGTGAATTGACACTGATACATACAACTGAACAGAATTTAATGAGGTGAACGGCGCTTCCTTAAATCAGTCAGTAAGTAGACACGCAGAAGGACCACTTGCAGCCACAACCCGCAACAGGTAATGTCAAAGAAGGTATATTTTAGCTTAGTAATGTCTCTGTGAACATAAATAGCGCTGAGTCATAAAAATGCATAAAAAAGAAGAACGTTACAATTTATGATCAGTAAATGATAATATGTATTACGCTTTTTAGAATCATAAATTTAAAAAAGGGCAATAGAATATAACGATTAAGTGGAATCAACTTTAGAAAGAGATGGAGTGGGTAGCAGTGAAAGAGAAAAGGAGGGAGGAGGTTCAAAAAATGGCTCTGAGCACTATGGGACTTAATTTCTAAGGTCATCAGTTCCCTTGAACTTAGAACTACTTAAACCTAACTAATCTAAGGACATCACACACATCCATGCCCGAGGCAGGATTCGAACCTGCGACCGTAGCGGTCGCGCGGTTCCAGACTGTAGCGCCTACAACCGCTCGGTCACCAAGGCCGGCGGAGGAAGGAGGAAGGGGACATTTAGGATTAGCGGACAAAGTTATAGTCAACTATAATAAATATACATACCTTGTAAATGAGTATATAACATATAAAATGTAAATCAGGTTTTAAACAGATGAAATCGACACTAATATTTCGACAGAAATTTTCCTAGGCTAGTGTATACCTGTAATATCTCTGGTTTTCTTGGTGTGCTCTCGGGCGTCCAGCAGCGTTATTGGTCCATTAATTAATTCCATTAATCAACACCTTAAACCACACCGCCAATATACAGGGTGGTCAGAAAATGTGTGAAATGCTTGTAGGGATGTTACAGGGCAGGTTGTACTGAGACATAAATGTTAAGAAAGAAATTCGATACGTTGCTCCGTTTCCGAGTTATTAAGCATAGAATTTAGCCAATCGGGGCGTCGCGCGCTCGCATTCAAGCGGCCTGCCAAGGGCGGTGTTGCCCAACGAGTGCTTTGTCTCGTTAGCTGAAACTTGAATTTACGCGCGAGACGATCTGACTGCCTAACTTCAATGCTAAATAACTCGGAAACGCGACGTATCGAATTTCTTTCTTAACATTTATGTCTCAGTACAACCTGCCCTGTAACACCCCTACAAGCATTTCACACATTTTCTGACCACCCTGTACATCTTATCTTCATATATTTGATGCTTTGATATAGCTTAGTGCATGTTATAGCCATTAAGCATCGCTCCTGCGTGTTTGCCCATGAGTGTTGAAAGATAGCTTCACCCACACCATTACCGCCTGTTCAGTTGCATGGCTCAGCGCTAATTTATTGCTCCGTGTTGCTACCACGGCTGTATCGTGTTTGTACCTTCGAGTATTAGTCACGAATCTTCAAAATTCGTAGCCGATTGGTAGCCGGCATGGCAGCTCAGCGTTTTCGGTCAGAGGACGTTCCACGCTCTGAAATAAAAATAACTGACTGAAGTTCTCGTCGATGGAATTTGGAATATGTCATGAGACATCCACCTAGAACTGCTGGCGAACAACTAAGAAGAAACAAATCGAAGGAAGGACGTAAAAAATAAATAAATAAAAAGTGGTTAACGTCACTTCCTTCAGTGCGGAAGGACCCAGGTTCGATTCCCGGTGCCTGGCCAGTTTTTTTCAGAGATAGGGAGGTCTGATACTGGGTCCACTCAGCCCTTCTAAAGATTAATCAGGAGCTGCTTGCAATTGACAGTAATGGCCGGAGAAATTGGCGACATACTGATCCCATGCCCGGCGATCATAGATCGCTCCTTTTTTGTATTTCTTCTGGGTGGCAGTCGGTTGGCTGGAACAGGCGTTATTCGTACATGGTTTATCTTTACAACATCATCACATGGAAAGCATATTGTTGGTAATAATCACGAGAGCTACTACCACTGTCATTATCGTATAACTTTGACAGTTATATGGCTCTACATAGGAGGTTTGTCATAGAGGGACTTGCTTACTCATGTAAGCGATACCCATTCCCACACTATTACTTGTTAACTTTGAAGATTTTTAAAATATTTAAAAATTTACTTTTGTTTTCTTATACGTATTTTACAAAAAAAAATGGCTCTGAGCACTATGGGACTTAACTTCTTTGGTCATCAGTCCCCTAGAACTTAGAACTATTTAAACCTAACTAACATAAGGACATCACACACATCCATACCCGAGGCAGGATTCGAACCTGCGACCGTAGCGATCCCGCGGTTCCAGACTGTAGTGCCTAGAACCGCACGACCACCGCGGCCGGCGTATTTTACATGTTTCCTGACAGCTTAATGGCCGAAACTGACAGTAACAACAAGTAAAAGGACATAATAAAATCGGCCAGCTGTGCAACAGCGTTGCCTTTCAGAAAATTTATGTTCACCGATAATGCAAGAGAGAAAAAAAGTCGACACGTGACTTGGCCAAACTATTCCGTTCGACTTGGCAACAGAAGTTCCCTCTCTTCACCACAACCATAACCTCTACTTCCACTGCTAATGAGTGTATGTCCGCAGCTCGTGGTCGTGCGGTAGCGTTCTCGCTTCCCAGGCCCGAGTTCCCGGGTTCGATTCCCAGCGGGGTCAGGGATTTTCTCTGCCTCGTGATGAATGGGTGTTGTGTGATGTCCTTAGGTTGGTTAGGTTTAAGTAGTTCTAGGGGACTGATGACCATAGATGTTAAGTCCCATAGTGCTCACAGCCATTTGAACCCATTTTTTGGAGTGTATGCTCCGTAAGTCACCTTACCGTTTCTGGCAATTCTGTTTCAAGCAGCCCACATTAGCCACAGAGAACAAGTAATACTTACCTTCTTCCGAGGTGACATATCTGTGGCGCTACAGTGAAAGTACGCATGGTGACGGTTTTCTTTAAGCTTTTGTCACTGGGTATCAAGTGAAGCTAAGAAGCAACACACGACGTCGGCATATAGGATGCTCCTTCCCTGAAGCTGCTACTAACGGACTATTTGGCGACTTGGTGATGCCATTTGTCAGAGACTGCTGCACAGACTCGAACTTCCTAAGGTACGTTTACACGAGCCATAAAAATTTCACTTTGTCAACAACACATTCCGACAATGCTGTCCGGCAACATTGCGGCCACACGAATTGCAGCCACATGTGGTGCAACTTTACCGGCTATTATTACCCGGCTATGTTTGTGGCAGTAATTTCCGCGCCTGAAGTGTTTACACGAGTCCACATTATTGCTACAAAATGGACGAACGCGAGTTTAAGACAGTGCGATTCTACTGCTTTTACATCGC
Source organism: Schistocerca piceifrons (assembly GCF_021461385.2). Taxonomy (NCBI): domain Eukaryota; kingdom Metazoa; phylum Arthropoda; class Insecta; order Orthoptera; family Acrididae; genus Schistocerca; species Schistocerca piceifrons. The sequence goes on along the minus strand of NC_060149.1, from coordinate 389,216,798 downwards.
ACACGGAAACACACGTGATGAATCTCGCAACAAAATCAAACCTGATTCCGACCTCATCGGCAACAGTTCGTCAACTCTCCTCATCAGATAGCGATCTTTGTATACATTAACTTTCGACGTCCCACAGCTCTGGTCGTAGATGACACTCATTTATGAACTTCATAGTTCTCTCGTTTGTCAACTTCTCCATTGCTGTGCACGACTACTTCACGACAACAGACAACTAAACAAAACAAACCGTGCAAACTTTCGAACAAAAGCGAATATATATATATATTTATTTCACTCAAACACGAGACTGCAGCTCTGTCAGTGAGAGGACAGCGAACAGTGGTGGAGACAACAGAATGAAAACAATCGAGTATGTTGGTTGTTGGAAAAATATTGACTCGTTCGGTTGTAGCTTTACGTATCGATTGAATTATTCATTCTTTCTTTTTAGTGAAACCGAATGAAAACAGTCACTACAGTCCGGGTTTTTACGTTGTTTCCCCACAATCACCTGGGTGAATGCTGGGCTGGTTAACCATCCGAATAATATTAGCAAATGATGACAAAATATTTTTCGTGGATAAATACTTCCGAAAAGTGCCAGTATATGCTTAAAAAGCAAGCGATTAAGTCACCAAACAAATTTAAAAAATTGTGTCATATATGCTTTCTGTTCACGTTACCTCACCATTTACCGAAAGATAATTAGCGGTGATGGGTGCAAACCGCGGGGAAGAGAGAGATAGCGCTTCAATAATTTAAACTACAAAAGTAATTGTTCATTTACCTAAACGTATAGTTTACAATGTATCACCAGTTAGTAAACTTTTAAAACCAACCAAAATTGATATTTAGAGCCAGGATTACGAAATACCCGTATTTAAGGAAGCTGAAGGTAAAGTTCCACGTTCTGGTCCTAGAGGGGTAATTGGGTCCAATCGACTACCACGTCGACCTCTGCCAATGGCGTCATCTAATGCGGTGTGGAGGGGCATGTGACAAGCATACCACTCGCCCGGTCTTCGCCGGATTTCTTGATTTTGGAACCGCTACTGATCGGTCAAGTAGTTTCTCAGTTCGCCTCACGAGCGTGAGTGGACCCTGTTCCAGTCCTTCCTCCAAGGAAAACAGCGATGGCTATACCGGGAATCGAACCCGGGTCCTCCACATGACAGTCAACAGCGCTGAACAGTCACCGACAGAGGTGGGCAGTATTTAAGGACACAAATAAATAACATTTAAAAGTATTTGATTTATAGAAGTGTACTTCTTATTTATCTCTCTTTGTAACACCATAGCTCTAATGCTGTATGGATTTATTTTGCCTTTTGTTTTCGTTTAATGTTATAAAATTGAGTATCTGTAAAGGTTGTTGGATTAAATCGATATCATGAGAGTGTTTATTCTTTTCTGTGTAAAAAAACTTTGATGTCATGGTTTGGTTCTACGCAATGTAGTGTGGCTACCATTTAAAGGCCGGCCTGGGCGGCCGAGCGGACCGTCTGCTTTCCGCAGCGCTGCGGCGAGGACGTCTTGTTTACGTCCCGTCCGCGCGGTCGCGAGTGCCCGTAGTTGTTTACTACTTCGTCGCCCCTAGTTTAGAGTCCATTACTACCGACGCAACATGGCACATTCATACAGACAAACCACCATCAAGATCAGTTTTCCAACCGATCATACACGACCGCGAGCTTTTGAAGTGGAACGTTTTCTACGTGACGACGTTAAAATTGACCCGCGAGACATAATTGGTATCCATCTCTCTATCACGAGCAGTGTTGTCTACGCCAAGCTAGTAAGTGACGAGGTGTGCAACAGAATCGTGAGCGCACATCCGAACGATCTTACATTCAAACATTCTGATGGCCATATTGGGGCGGTCTCTATCGATCACGCGGGTCTTCGCCTCCGTACGATACGCGTCTTCGAACTCCCTTTCGAAGTACCACCGGACGTAGTCACCGCGGCTTTCCAACCTTACGGCAAAGTGATCAGCCATATGGCCGAAAAATGGACCACCTTTACAACGTACCCCGTTCTTAACGGGGTACGACAGATTAAAATTGAATTGACCAAACATGTTCCGTCATATCTTGTCATCGGCGGATGTAGGGCGATCATTATGTATGACGGTCAGCCACGCACTTGCTCTGGTTGTGGCCAAGTAGGGCACGTCCGGTCGGATTGTCTCCGACGACGGCTTACTCAAATCCCGTCAGGTGAATCTATAACTCCTTCTACGGTGACGACCCTTCCTCTCAATTACGCCGAAGTTACACGGGCAGCAACCTTTTCCGATGCTGACGACAGTAGTCCGATAGCCGCCCCCGATGGAGAGACTAAAATGGCTTCTGCAGTACAGGATCCGGCCTCTACAACGGCGCCCCCACCTGAAGATAATCACCGACCGACCTTGCAAGAAGGCGTGGATGCCAGGATAGACATTGACCCACGGGTTGTGCCGACAGCGGCTTTTCTTCCAGACACCGGAGCAGCTGACGAAATCCACCCACATTCAGATACTGAAACACACGTCCGTAAACAGCGTTCCCCGCGAAAACACAAGAGACGGCGGCGTGCTCCATCGGACGAGTGTTTGCAGCGATCGTCTGACATGGACTGTGGAAATTCCGACGACGGTACCGGCGGTACAGAGGCCGCTGTAACTTCAAACTCAACAGATCGCCGTGGTGACGGCTTCAGCCCCTCAGACCCCACAGCACAGCAGGATCACAAGCAGACAACCGCTGCCGATTCCCAGCCAGCAGAGCCGATGGAGTCAGCGCCGAGTGCCGCAGCAGCCACTAACAGCCACCAACAGCCGATGGTGTTTCATGGCGACTGGGCGGACGACTGTGAGGAACACTCCTTGCCCATCGTGTCGGACGACATGGGGGGAAATTTACCCCACCAGTGTTGATCCTTTCCCGCCGTCAGTTACAGTGACGAGACAGCCTTACCAGGGTGTTGATGGCCAACACGGATGCTGTGGATAGACCCCAAACATATCGCGTTGCAACTATAAACATCAACACTATACGGACGCGCGCTAAGTTATCCTTGCTTCAGTATATGTTGAACTCTGCTTCCATCGACGTAGCCCTTCTCCAGGAAGTGTACGTCGACGACTTCCCAGGCATGTACGGTTACGATGCTTGCGTCTCTCCAGCTTCCCCAACAGGCAGCGGTGTCGCTGTACTTCTTCGGGAAGGGATAGTGGCGGACGATATCCTGTTTCTGCCTGGAGCAAGAGGAATGGCACTCACAGTACTGGGTGTCCGCCTTATCAATATCTACGCACCTTCCGGGACGGACAAACGTCGCGAACGTTCACGTTTCTTTGCGGAAGACGTCGCCCCGCTCTTCCAAGGCCGCCACGACCATCTGGTGTTTGGAGGTGACTGCAATTGCGTACTGGCGCCCAGAGATCAACTCCCACGACATAATCCGTGCCCGGAACTCGGGACGATAATTCGAGACCTGCAGATGGTGGACACTTGGGAACATCTTCACGGCCACCGACCGGGATTCACGCACTTCACAAGTCACTCTTCCAGTCGTATCGATCGGATTTATGTCTCACGCTCTCTCGCCGCTGGAACACAGGATGCGGAACTGTGGCCTGCAGCATTCTCGGACCACTCAGTTTACATTTGTGCCGTCACCCTGCGGCGGCAACAAGTGTGGAGAAGCCGCAGCCCGTGGAAATTAAACATCGCTCACCTGTCGTACCCGGATTGCCGCCAAGCCGTTGAGGATACGTGGCATTCGTGTGAAAATCGCCTCCGTGCATATCCCACAATGATCCACTGGTGGTTGGACTGGACCAAACCGGCACTGAGGCGAACGTTGATAACCTACGGTCGTGACCACGCTACTTGGCGAAGACATACACTCGACTTTTACTTCCGGGTCCTGCGCGACTGCGATGCTATGGCGCCGTCTCCGGAACGACAAACGGCGGTCCACCGTGCTAAGGCTCAGATCCTCGCTCATATGCGACGCCACCTAGAGGGGGTAGTCATCCGCTCGAGGACGCAGGATCGGATACCGAGCGAACGCCCGTCAATGTTCCACGTCCTTCGTGATCGTAAACGACGCCAACGAGCGCTGATACGCTTCATCGACACGGAGGACGGTCATCGCCTCACCACGCAACAAGACATAAACACAGCGTTCTACAATCATTATTCCCAACTCTATTCCGCTCAGACCCCTGATCCGACAGCACTGGAGGACGTCTCTCAGACGATTTACGGCACCGTCACCCCGGCAATGGAAGCGGCCTTGATGGAAGAAATTACAGAAGAAGAAGTGATCGACGCCATTAGAAAAGGAGCTGTCAACAAGTCTCCGGGTCCTGATGGCCTCACCTTGGAATTTTACCGGACTTTTCAATATTTTTTAGCCTCCCAATGGACGGACATCTGTCGCGAACTCCTATCCCCGGACGTGCCGCTCCCTGCGGCCCTTGTGGAAGGGATGATTATTCCTATTCACAAACCGTCCGGTGGCTCACGACTGCAGGACTACCGCCCGTTGACGCTATTGAACTGCGACTTTAAGATCTTTTCTCGACTGTTGGCGGCGCGGATACGCCAGACCCTACGAAATGTTATCTCACCCGATCAAACGTCATTAGGAGGCGACAATAATATTCAAACGGCACTCAGTGAATATCGTGACTTGATCTCACTGGCGAGGGCATGTCGTCTGAAGGGTGCACTGGCGGCAATCGATTTTAGTCAAGCTTTCGACCGAGTGGACCACAACTATTTGGAAGCGGTCCTCCAACATATGCGGTACCCACAGCCATTCGTCACTGTCGTCATGCGACTACTCCGTGGCGCGACGTTCAAGGTGATCGTCAACGGCCGACCTGCGCAGCCCCTCACCATTTCTCGATCGATACGCCAAGGGTGCCCTCTGTCCACTTTACTTTACGCTGTGGCCATGGAACCTCTCCTCTGCGGCCTGCGCCAACGACTAACGGGTATGACGTTACGAGGCCACACTTTCCAGTGTAAAGCGTACGCTGACGACCTGGTGATTGTCATCCGCAACTGTGACGACACCGTTAGCGCACTAAATTGGATAACGAAATATGGCATGGCCACTGGTAGTCGCATCAACGTCGCAAAATCGGTGGCGATGAACATCGGGGTCGGATTGTCTGAGAACAGTGTCACCCCCTTACAGCTCAGAGATAGTTTGAAATGTCTCGGCATTGATTTTACAGACGATATACGACGGACCGCTGCTCACAACTTTCGACGGCTTTTACGGAATGTTCGGACTGGAATTGCCAACAACCGCCTACGAGCCCTGGACATCGTCCAACGGACCCAGTATGTTAACACACATTTAGCGTCACGCATTCCGCACATCGCCCAGTTATTACCTACACCGGTGATGTTAGCTCGCCGTATACTTGCGGCTTTTGGGTCCTTCGTGAGTTCAGGAATGCTTTTCAAGATCAAATATGAGACTCTCACCCTTCCCCCGGATCGGGGAGGGCTTGGCCTTTATCACGTTTATGACAGAGCGGTCGCCCTATTTGTGAGCACATTAGTCAAACTATGGCACCGCCGTCCGGACAGTCTGACCAGTTTGTTAATAGAAGAACTAGCACCGCCCTCCCTGTTGCCGCCTGTGCCGATACACCACGTCCCCTCCTCGCTCTTCTACATCGGTGTCTTTTACCTTTGAACTCAGTTACGTTCGACTTGCCTTACCAGCGACTCAACTGACGACGGCAAAGACGGTTTATAGGCTCCTGCAACGTGAACGACCCGATAACGTCGTGGAGAGGAAGCACCCGAACGTCAACTGGCGAGTAGTGTGGCGGACAATTCACCACGTAACACTGGCCACTGACGTCACGGCGATGTGGTATATCACTGTCAGCGGTAAGCAGGTGACCAGATCAAGGCTACATGCGATCCACGTGGTAGACTCACCCACGTGCACGAGCTGTGGCGTTCAAGATAACGATGAACACCGTCTTAGCTGTGGCGAGTCTGAGGCAGTGTGGCACTTAGTGAGGCAAATGTCAGCATACTTCCTTCGGGTAACGCCGAATCATATCGACCCCAAGACTATCTTATTCCCGGATGAAACGTATTACCCACGCACTAAAACTAATGCAATGACGTGGCTTCGTGGACATGCAGTGCATTATTTGTTTCAAGACGGCACTAAGGACACTTTAGACTTTTGGAACTATTTACAGGAACGACATTGCAAGATCCTCCGTAACCCTAAGTATCGACAATATTTTTCCAATTTTTTGTGGAGTGCGTTCCACGACCCTCCACGTAGCTGGAACATCACGGGTAAGAGAAGCTAAAATTACAATACGATGATAGAACACTACACGGTACAACGTGGGATCTACTTTCATCATTACGAGAAGTCATACCTGGATGATACAGCAGATGGAGAGTTTCGTTGTGAACCCACGCTCTGTAGCAGTATTTGCCCCATTTCCTCTTTTTGTCCCCGGTGCGAAAAGGTCTTCGCAGTTTTAGTTTTCCCATCCGGTGCAAGATGTAGCACTGGTTCATGATGGTATGGATTCCACCCTTCAGTTTTGTTTCATGGTTTCCTTCGCCCCGCAGTTTGCTCTCTTTCTTTATGCATTTTTCTACAACTATTAGCATGGCTTTAGTTATGTGCGTCCCCAACTCGACGCAAAGAGTGCACTTACTAGTTTTCAGCTCCTTACTGTTAAAAAGAAATTAAAAAGATTAAAAAAATTAAAAATAAATAAATGAATAAATAAAATTTTAAAAAAATCACAATAATACACCAACTGCATCCTTTGTACCACTTCACATCCCCAGGATGGGAGGGGGGAGACATCGTGGACAGGCCTCGGGTCGCGACCCCTGCCCACCTTGCCTCCGCCAGCCCACTACCTGATAAAAAAAAATAAAAATAAAAAATAAAAAAACAAAAAAAAGTGAGGTGGCGCAGTGGTTAGACAAAAAAAATGGTCTCGTGGTAACGTGAGCAGCTGCAAAAAAAAAAAAAAAAGAAAAAGCGGTTCTAGGCGCTTCAGTCTGGAACCGCGCGACCGCTACGGTCGCAGGTTCGAATCCTGCCTCGGGCATGGATGTGTGTGATGTCCTTAGGTTAGTTAGGTTTAAGTAGTTCTAAGCTCTAGGGGACTGACGACCTCAGATGTTAAGTCCCATAGTACTTAGAGCCATTTGAACCTTTTTTTTATCATTTAAATTCTTTGTCTCATTTAGATGGAGACAAAACTTACTGTATATATTTGGAATTTGTTTAAATAATTTCTTATAGAAATGTTAATATGTGCAAAGGTTCTGTTTTATTTAAAATGTTTGTTTGCTGTTATGTAAACTGCTGACCTTCACTTAGGGTTCTTAGTTATGTCATATGCAAAATGTGTTGTGGTTCCCCTCGGGAACGGAACTGTGTAGCGCGCGCGAATGTTGGTTGGCCTAGGTAGAAAAGGTGGAATTGAGAGTCAGTCGGGGACGAGTTACCAAACTGTGAACTGCCCATGTAAAAGTTGTATATTGTGCTGGTTCCGAGAGAGGCTTTTCCTGACGCTTTCCAATGCCTCGGATAGATGGATAAAGAACTGGAGCTATTCTGGAATTGATGTCTATCATTGCCACCAAGAAATGACAGATTCCTGCAATTCTACCTGAAAATCCACCTACCAACATGCAGTTGCCAACACATTGCGCAATCACTGTAACGGAATACTGTAATAATGTACAGTGAAGGATCAGATTATTGGATGTGTTAGTGTGCTCAAATATAAGGTAATTTATAACTGAATTTATGTACCTACCTTGATTTTTTTCCCTATCATAACACCTCTCAGGTTCCTCTCCGTTTGAACTAAAGTGATTACCGGTTGTCCTTACTGAAAGAACATTAAAGCCCAGTGTTTTGCTAATTAATGCCTCTTGAATATAGTAAAAAGAAAGTTAAAGTTAATGTGGCAAGAGAGTGAGTTAAAGTAAATGATGCTTGCTGAAAATAATTTCCCTATTAAAATTGCTTATTAATATGTTGTTGCCAACTTCATAATTAAAAGTTCTTAAGACTGAGGCTTATAAAGATTTGCTTAGTAAATGATCACATTGCTGCCTGTTGTAAATCGCAGAAGGTAAGTCAGTATCTTACAAATATGTTAATTTTGTGTCCCACTGTAGTAAAAGTTGAAAGTTGTATACTCATGCTCGCTAAGCACTTGTTCCTCTTGTGTATTGAAAGTGCATATTAACAGTGTAATAGGATCCATAGTTTAGCCTTTATGCTCTTGATAAAAAACAATTAATAGAAAGACCACTATCTATGAAAACAGTAGCTTCTTTTATTCAAAGGACAGTGAGAAGTAACCTGTTAGTGAATTCCATTTAACTTCCATTCTAAATAGAAAAGTATTTAGCTGAGAGAGACTTAACCTGTGACCAGTACATAATTTTGTAGTGAACTACATTTACAATTTTATGTCAGCTAGGAAAATGTTTGAAAAGTAATACTGAAGCTATGTCCAATCTATGATTCTACAGTGAATATTAATAGTAAGGTTATAAAGACAATTCAGTTTGAATAAGTCATGAAAGTAATAGTGTGTATTGTTATCTGTTATATTTATGCCAGTAGTTTGTTCTGATCTGTTAACTCCAAGCCGGCCGGAGTGGCCGTTCGGTTCTAGGCGCTACAGTCTGGAGCCGAGCGACCGCTACGGTCGCAGGTTCGAATCCTGCCTCGGGCACGGATGTGTGTGATGTCCTTAGGTTAGTTAGGTTTAATTAGTTCTAAGTTCTAGGCGACTGATGGCCTCAGAAGTTAAGTCGCATAGTGCTCAGAGCCATTTGTTAACTCCAACCTTAACCTGTATCCAGGTGCCAGAGTTCATTGCACTCGCGTGTTGCGAAGTATAGGCTGTGTTTGTCCGTTGAAGTTATTCAAATCTAATTTCTTAAACAAGAATGTTAACCATTCTCTTGCCTAATTAAGCTGGCGACCGTTTTCTTTCCTCTTTGAACAGTGTAGCTAGGTAAAATATTATTTGTTACCGTTTAAATGTTTACGTAATTCTGACTTTCACTTCCGATAAGCCACCTCCGTTAGGTACAAGAAGGTCAACATAACAAAATTCCTCTCAGAGGGTAACACTGCTCTGTTGCGTTATACCATAATTGCTTTAACAAGATAGTTTTATTTCACGACCTGCCTTTAACTTTAAGGTTATGGTATAGTAGTAGCAAAATGGTTCAAATGGCTCTGAGCACTATGGGACTTAACATCTATGGTCATCAGTCCCCTAGAACTTAGAACTACTTAAACCTATCTAACCTAAGGACAGCACACAACACCCAGTCATCACGAGGCAGAGAAAATCCCTGACCCCGCCGGGAATCGAACCCTATAGTAGTAGCAGACAGAAGTGTTATACGTGGCTTTTCCGTGACAGGACTGTTTGTTCTGTTGGGGCATAGTACGTAATAAACCAAATTTGGTATTTGATTGCATAAGCTACGTAAAGCCAGTTGCAGTGTTATAAGTTTTCTCTAATCATGGCTCAAACATAACAGAAAAGGCTGAACAAATGCATAAGTGAAAAGACCCCTACACGGAGACTGAGTAGAAACATTCCAGAATTGATATAACCGTCAGATACTTATGTCAGTCGGTTGTTTCATCGTAGCTAAAAGCACTCTAATCCTGCGTGTGTGTAACAAACATTCATATATCTGACATGGATGCAGAGACTAGTTTCATTCGGTAACTTCATTCGACTGCAATAAACCGACTGAACAAAAAATTAATCGACTGGTCAATCGATTGTTAAAACCAGTCTGTTCTTCCATGACTGTGAGGGCGAGAGGGAAGCATTCCTAGACATGAACACAGATAGACATTGCTGCAATACGAAATATTCACCACTCTTGATGGACAACACAGGCTACCCCTTGCCAATACGTCGGCTACTACCTGCAACAGCCTGCAGCATCAGCAATATTTCCTGGCGATGCCGCAAAAGTGGTGTATGTTGCAGCCAGATTGCAACAATGTTGAAGGCGACGCCTTGTGGCCAGATATTGCCGTAAAATATGGCCCGTGTAAACGCACCTCTATGCCTTCTCATATTGTCACTGCGATCTCAGAGGTGGACTCTGGAAGCAAAGTTCTCAGGATAAGATGACCAGCTCCTTTCACAAGAGTCTGCTTGATAACCTCGCAAGCTAGAACTCTTCGCTTCGGTAACGTGGTATTAATAAACATTCTTTCAGATCCACGGCTATATCTTTTGGAAGTATGCCAGTCAACATTGTTATCTCAGTAAAAATACGAGAGTGGTGTTACACACCGTGTCGATAGCTTTATAACTCCGTCCTTGTCATAAAATAACTTTTCTGTCACATCTCTTGCGTTGTTTCTTCTTTCCTCCTCTAATATCGGTATCCACAAATCAAGGAAAAATAAAAAATAAACAGTCATAAAATTTATGTTTCAAATGTGATGAAACGAAACCACGATGTAAAACACATGACATAACAAGAAGAACACAAACAATCAATCAAAATAAAATAATATACGTTTCAAATTGGGCCATATTTGAAGTGAAAAAAGTGTGGAGCCTCTGCTTGCTACAGAACAAATAAGCGTACCAATCGAATGTTGCTGGCCTAAGCATCGTCAAAATTCATACCAAACGAATCTGAAACGATCGATTAATGCCACCATAAAGAACAGAAAACAGAAAGATACAAAGAAAGTTCCGTTATTCACGTACATTGTGATCTCCTCAACACACAGTAAGCGCCTGTTGAAGAATCCGCTGAAACATACCAACGAATACTTCTTTTGGAATTTGTCAAAGTACTGGTGTCCTGGATGTCTTCAAACTATGTGCCTTCCAGAATTCCTTTCAGGAAGAGAACAAATGATGTCTGCATGCGTGACATCCGCAGAAAAGAAAGATTAAGGTGTTGACGGCTATTCAGTTCAGTTGAATTCGATTCAGTTTATTGCCATGAATTTTAAACCTGTTATCGTGAAAGTATCCTTACGCAGGGAAAACCGGCTACAAATACTAGACTGCTCATTGTTGCCCACCAATTGTCGTGTGTCCGCGAAAGGCAATGGTCCCGAGTTCGAGTCTCGGTCCGGCACACAGTTTTAATCTGCAAGGAAGTTTCATATCAGCACACCCTCACCTGCATAGTGAAAATCTCATTCTGGAAACATCCCCCAGGCTGTGGCTAAGCCATGTTTCCGCAATATCCTTTCTTTCAGGAGTACTAGTTCTGCAAGGTTCGCAGGAGAGCTTCTATAGAGTTTGGAAGGTAGGAGACGAGGTACTGGCAGAAGTACAGCTGTGAGAACGTAGCGTGAGTCGTGCTTGGGTAGCGCAGTTGGTAGAGCACTTGCCCGCGAAAGGCAAAGGTCCCGAGTTCGATTCTCGGTCCAGCACACAGTTTTAATCTTCCAGGAAGTTATCAGCGCACACACCGCGGCAGAATGAAAATCTGATTCAGTTAGTACCTATTCGATATCCATGATAACAACAAATACTTTATATACAGGGTGTAGCGGGTATAAGTATAGCTATTTTAATATGTAGTATCTTAATACGCACACACATCATTTCTTCTCTCTCTCTCTCTCTCTCTCTCTCTCTCTCTTTCTGCGTCGAACAGTCTTCCCACAAATATGTCACAAAGTTAACGATCGATCTGATATTTTCTGCGTGGCCGTACCTGCGGCACTAAGTGAACTACGCCTGGTCGTATAGACTCTCTGTTTTGCGGTACTGCAGTGCCTGGGTTGGTAAGAACATGCGTGGACAATGTATTAATGTAGAAATAAAACAGAATGTTGAAAACCAAGTCAAACACAACAAAAAGAATTTAATTAAATAAGTGGGTTACTTCCAGGTTATATTACTAGATCTGTTACTGGCAGCTTCGGAACAGCTCGAGATAGGCTGACTAACTAAAACTATACCTACAGCTAGATCCGTTGTTACTATACCATCGTACACTGCCATCACCGGTATGGATATGCCTCGGCAATCCCCGAGTCCACACGTACCCCTTGGGTAGCCATTGCATTTTTTTATTTCTGTTTTCTTTTTATTTTTCTTTAATTACTATAATTATTCTTTAATTATATTTTTATTTGAGCGTATAATTTTTTATTAAAGGTTGGAAGACTTCTTGTCAGTCATTTACTCTGTTCTTCTGATCTATTGTTGCTATTTTAATATTCAGAACAACCACTTAGTCTTAATGACCGGAAGCAGAGCAGATGCTTTTTAGATATTCGATGTGCAGCCATATTAACAGTAGTCATTTCCAGCTGTTTGCATATAGCAGCATATTTGTCTGCGTTGTCTCTCTACCTGTAAACATGGACAACTGAAAACGATATGATCAGTTTTCCTCTCCACATTCACAGGCTGGTATGATACTCTGTCCCACTCGATGTAGCTATTTGCGATATGGACCATCACCTGTTAACAGGTGTTAATATGTGCACCATATATCGGGTAGGAACAATGTCGCACATACTGAGCCTGTTCCTAAAAGCTTGGGAATATGCTGTGCACCTGCCTTGCAGTGCTTATAGCGTCCCAGTCAGACTGCCATTCGTCTAACATCCAGAGTCGTGACCATCTTTTATTAGAAATGTGAGCTTCTGTGATCTCGTACTCGCGATCATATTGTCCAAGCCGCAACCTGCCGCGCGGGGTAGGTTCGAGTCCTCCCTGGGGCATGCCTGTGTGTGTTGTCCTTAGCGTAAGTTAGTTTAAGTTAGATTAAGTAGTGCGTAAGTCTAGGGACCGATGACCTCAGCAACTTGGTCCCATAGGAACTTACCACCACGCCGCAACCAATACAACGCTGCCCTGTAGCGTACGATATCCGTCTGATGAATTCCGAGAATCACCGGTAAACCCTCGGCAGGTGTAGTAAGCCTCAGGAGTACGTTCGCCTATATTCGTTGCAGTATTGTGTACCTCTCCAGATGGCGAGGTCATAAGAGAAGAAGCACAAGCTCGGACTGGGGAAGGATGGAGAAGGAAATTACCCTTACTTTCCATAATACCCACACGGACAATCGCCTTAGTTAATCACGGTGTAGTTTTATGCGGCGCTGATGTGGTAACACACACACAAGTTTTGGTTTTGGTTTTCGAGTTGTGCACAAAATAACAGAACTGAATTAATTTCACTGAAATAAAATTGATCGAATCATCGAGGATGAATTTAATGAAATGCAGTGACATGACGTGATGTGATATCACGTAAGTACGCTCAGAAAATACAGGACTGTAATGTCACGCACAAAGCCACCACATAGTGACGCTGATGACAGCTTTCCCACCTATGTCTATCAGAGCAAGTATTTCCACTCTGACCACGAGGCGTTCCGTTCTATGCCGGCATACTAGTTTGTACACTGATTTCCACTAACAAATAATACGTCGTCGTGTGTGGTGGTCAAGTGATAACACGCGAGGATGCAAACAGAGAGGAGAGGTCGCAGGATCGAATCAAGGCGGACCCTGGAAATTTTCAGTCAGCTTTTACTCAAACATTCGTCTCTCAACTATGGGAAGAGTCGCCAGGAAAAACCATGGTCCAGATTCCACTTTCCGCTGCTGGATAACTGGGGTAGCCTTGGGACCTTGAAGTCGCCGAAGTGGCGTCCAGCTGAAAGACCAGCACTCGGCCATTGAGCACCACGCGCTTATTATAATAAATATGTCACAATAAATGAAAAGTTCTAGCGGACCAGGACTCGAACCTGGTACTCCTGCTTTTCGGGAACACTTGCCTTAATCAATAAGGATTAGACTAGCTGAGCATGTGTCCAATCGTGATTCATCATTGACACTGATCTTTCCTGTCATTTCCGAACCCAAAAGCGTTCTCTCTCTCTCTCCCTCTCTCTCTCTCTCTCTCTCTCTCTCTCTCTCTATGCCGGCCGGTGTGGCAGAGCGGTTCTAGGCGCTTCAGTCTGGAACCGTGCGACCGCTACAGTCGCAGGTTCGAATCCTGCCTCGGGCATTGATGTGTGTGATGTCCTTAGGTTAGTTAGGTTTAAGTAGTTCAAAGTTCTAGGGGACTGATGACCTCAGATGTTAAGTCCCATAGTGCTCAGACCCATTTGAACCATCTCTCTCTCTCTCTCTCTCTCTCTCTCTCTCTCTTCCTCTCCCCCCCCCCCTCTCTCTCTTCGCTTCTTGAGCCAGTGTAGACGGAAAACTACTTAACGTAAGGGCACACAACGTCATAGAAATGACGTTCAGATTGTGCGCTGCAGGATTTGCGTTGTCAGTAGTTTTAGTGTCGTAACTTGCACTTAGGCTCCGGTACTGGTACGACGACGTAGTGTTGAAACACAAGAATCATTGTGCATTACAGCTGCAGACAGCCAACATGGATCTGGACAGGGTGATCAGGGCTTTGCTGGTAAAGCTGTTTTGTCAAAAGAAGAGGAACAGTGTTGCTGCCCTTCTAGAGTATCGATGCGTTACAGAGGTCCTCTTTTCATATCAGGATTTAAGGACGTAATTCGGAAGTTCGAAGTAACTGGCGGTTTGACAATTGCTCCTGGAATACGTCGACGGCCAATTGCGTCAAAAATTATTGAATAAGTCTCTATTGCCAAGGGTGAGAATGCTGGATGCAATGTGCGATCTTCAGGCAGTGCACGAGCTGTGTCACGACAGATGAATATTCCGTGGTCCACGGTTCGAGAAATGCTGCGAACCATTATAGAATGGTATCCATACAAATTACACAATACTCATCAACCTTTGCCATGTAGTGAAGTTATTCGAGTCGACTCTGGTCTTGCGTTTCTTGCAAGTGCTGACGTTGACGACATGTGGCCTTGGAACATTTTGTGGAGTGATGAAGCACACTCTAGGCTAACTAGGACAGTGAACACTGGCAATTGTCGCATTTGGGGATCGTCACCGTCAACGGACGTTCTTGAAATTCCCCTGCACAGTGAAAACCTCACCATGTGGTGTGGCTTCACGGCACAGTTTATGTTTGGTACTTTTTTTAGCGGGGGCGGTCTCGGACCCCAGAACGAAGGACATGCAACTTGAGCGGCACATGTTACTGTGATCTGCTTCGCCAACAAGTGATCCTTGCCCTAACGGGAGACAGTTGCCTTGGACTCAACTGTTTCGATGCTCGATGGTGCTCCACCTCACATCGTTCGTGTGGACGCTTAGTTTCTCAGTAAGACATTTGTAGAAAATCGAATCATTGGCTGATCGTTCCAGAGTGTGTGGTCACCAAGATCACCAGATTTGAACCCTGGCTATAGGGTTACCTGAACTACAGGGTTTATCATAGGGTTACTAACACACGTAAGAGGTTGAAGATGAGCGTAGCAAGGGAGGGAGCCAACATCCCACCTGAGATGTTTCGGGCAACGGTAGCACAATTTCTAGTGCTGTTCCAGACTGTCATGGATGCATATAGTCGTCACAATGAGCATCGTTTGTAGCCTGGAACGTAAATATGGTACACAGTTAACAGTTGTTGCCCTCTCATGTGAAAAAATGGTTCAAATGGCTCTGAGCACTATGGGACTTAACATCTGTGGTCATCAGTCCCCCCCTAGAACTTAGAACTACTTAAACCTAACTAACCTAAGGACATCACACACATCCATGCCCGAGGCAGGATTCTCATGTGAAAATTAAAATGTGTTTCGTTCCATAGTTTTTTCGCTATTTCTCTTCAGTATATTCTTACTAATGTTTCCACGAAATTTTATTGTGCAACGATCACTCGTTTTTGGTTCAGATGGTTCAAATAGCTCTGAGCACTATGGGACTTAACATCTGTGGTTATCAATCCCCTAGAACTTAGAACTACTTAAACCTAATTAAGTTAAGGACATCACACACATCCATGCCTGAGGCAGGGACTCGAACCTGCGACCGTAGCGGTTGCATGGTTCCAGACTGAAGCGCCTAGAACTACTCGGCCACAGCGGCCGGCTCACTCGTTTTTCATGAGGGTCCTCTCAAGTAGTGAACATTTCATTATAACAATCCTGTTTTATGAACGATTTGATTAAAGTAAAACGGGACAACTATTACGCCAGGCATCTGACATAATAATCGTCAGATATTTTGTACAAACGTGAAATATGTCAAATATATCAAACATTTGACACATCCGTTGTTCCGTTTTAGTCCGTGAGATGCGTAAAGGCATTTAAAAATGACTGCACACAGAAATCGATAGCGGAATAAATTATCACAGCACAGGCAGACACCTTGTGATTACTTACATAAAACAGGAAACCTGTGTCCGGTCCTAGTCCATCACAAATTTTCATGAATTGCGACATACTTATAAATACCTGTCCGTATAGTATAACGGGGAGCGCACTAGCATGCGAGACAGTTGAACCAGACCCGCATCGAATCCGCGCCGCGGATTCACGACCAGGACTGGTGCACAAGCCAGCGTACTTTCGATTTTTAGGCCGTTTCCCACGTTCATTTAGGTATATGCTGGGCTCTACTTTCCACCTCGGAAAGCACGATACACAAAGAGTTAAAATACGATCACATAGGGAACAAAGCTTATGCAATTATAGACAGGTGGCGCACAAGACTTCCCTCCTTTAGGCAACTGACGACTGTGGCGATAGGAAGCACATCCAACAGCAAAGTTAACTGAAATAAATTTGCCAGAACTTGAGTACAGCGGAACCCATACTTAGAAGGGGAAGAAGGAAAAGAAGATGACGTCATACTCATCTACATATATGAAACTGAAATGCTGTTCGTTGGTAAGCGCATCAATTGTGAACGCTTGGACCGATTTGGCTAATTTAAAAAAAATTGATAATAGCCCGAATAATACTTTTAGGGAAAGAAAACTTGGAAAAGTTCTTCAGAAAATTAGAAAATTCCGGAAAACCGGTAAGTGTTTTTTTGTTTATGGGAATTTCGCATGAACTCATGGCCACAACTTACGATTCGAATAACGGATATGCGTAATTCTGTTTTTTGTTTTATTAGTTATGGTCCTGTAAAAGCTTTAAGGAAAAACATTCGGGACAATTACAAAATAAGTTGGAAAATTCGTATAAACGGCAAAAATCTCAATTTTTGTATGCACTCTCGATCATAACTTACGATAAGGAACGACATGTTTGGTCGATTCTTTTGTTGCTTTGTTCGTTATGCTCACTGGTTGGAAATGATTCAGTTGACTCTTTTCAATGGAAACAAATTGAAGACCCGGAGTAGAATCTGGAAAAGCGCAATCCAGCCTAAATTAAAATAAAATTACATTTAGTCTTACTCTTGTTTTGTTTCGCGATGTGTTCAACAATTGCAGTTATTTTAATTCTATTCCAATTCCAATTTTTTTTTCGCTACTATGTGTATAAATGTCGATTGATAGCTGATTGTCAAATTGTGAATGAAGTCAATCGGTTACACAGTGACGAAAAACTGATTCAGTAGTTTACTTTCCGTCGAATTGTAATTGTGCTGCTATTTCATTGTAGTCGTTTCATAAAATGAATTAGAATCGTCGTTTTAGCCCAGACAAATTTACAGATTTACCTACGAAATACTGGGAGTTTTATAAAGTGACAAACAGTTATACAGCAACAACAGAGTGAATCAATTGTTCATTTTCAGTTGATTTGTGATTATACGCAACCTACATTCACTCTGTGCCGCAATCGACACAACTGAATTGAATTGAAACTATGTAATCGCATTGCAATGCTGTCAATAAGACCGACCACTTTAGGTCATCTAGCAAACATGATATCTTCAACTATACAACCGCCGGCCGAAGTGGCCGTGCGGTTCTAGGCGCTGCAGTCTGGAACCGCGAGACCGCTACGGTCGCAGGTTCGAATCCTGCCTCGGGCATGGATGTGTGTGATGTCCTTAGGTTAGTTAGGTTTAACTAGTTCTAAGTTCTAGGGGACTAATGACCTCAGCAGTTGAGTCCCATAGTGCTCAGAGCCATTTTCAACTATACAACCGAATTTTTAAACTCGCTGTAATTGCCTGAATTGCCGTTTCACAATCTCCAATTGAAAGTCAGATCGCTGATCATAACGTTGCGGAATATCAACATCCACGTCTTTGTAATGGTAATCGACTTGATACCACGCATCCCAATGATTCCAGCTGATATTGCGTTCGAATGCTTGTAGCTACCAGTGCGGCTTGCATTCTCAATGACAGTAAACAGAACACAAGGGCAGTCGTTGAGTGTTGGCGACATTAGCTTTGCATGGTCAGTTGTATGTCGCCCGTTCCCGTATCGCAAACCATCAGATTTGTTTGTTTACGCACCAGACAAAAAAAAAAGTCGTGGACCATAAAGAATTGCAAATAACTAAATGGTGGTGTCACAGCAAATCAACCGAAATAAAACATTTCTTTGCTTTGATTGATTATTTGAACGTCGATTTTGCAACCTAAATCAAAATGTAAATAAAACAACATGAGATTCATTGTGATTTCAAATTTATTGGAAGAAAATAAATCATTTAATTGACATGAAATTCTGACTTAATTCAGTTGAGACTTAAATTCTGGAACAAAATCGGTTGATTCCAAGTTGATCACATTCTAGGCACATCACTCACTTCCAGCACTTCAGGGTTGTAATACGGGTGGAATTCATTTCGCATTTAAAATTCCCCATTGACGTACTTCTGAATGTGCTCCTCAAACTGAATATCCACGGCCATAATCGTTAATAGATACAATGATCATTCAAAAGTTTTTCTCATTTTTGCTTTGCGTACATACCTCCAATAGCTTCTTACAAACCCACAAAACGATTACAAACAAATTTATTGAAATTTGAACAGGACAACGTCTGCTGGATCGGCTAGTAAATAATAAAAGTCAGTGTACAAACTGCAGTGATGTGTTAGACTGGAAAGTCTCGTGGACAGGGAAGGGACACTGGCTGCAGCAGACGCAGATGGGACGGCAATTAGCCACGCTTTGTCCAGGAAGGCAGAGTACGCGGCCGGTGCGTAAGGCTCGGGCCCACGGCGTCGGTGCAGGGAGTAAGTGCGCCACTTAAGCGCCTTTCTTCTGACTGTTAGCGCCCGACCCGCGGGCTCCCACCAATCTGACCTCGGCCCGTCTTCATCGCCAGGTTCAAGACGCTTTAAAACTTCCCTTCCAACCGCCACACACTACTCCACGTAGTTTTCACCTTTTTTTTTATTTTTTTGCATTATTGGTCAATCAATGAAGTGCGTATATCGCTAGTACTACAGCTGTTAACTCGCTGTAAGCTACCACCACCTCCTGGAGATCGAAGTTTCCCGACCGGGCTTTGGCCAGACGCATCGTAACATACATCAATAACATGTGCCTTCACCAGTCGCTTCGAAAGTAAAGGTTTCAGAGACAATCTATTTATTTTATTTATTTATTTTGCATTATAGTCCACCACATAGTATCCTAATATGAGTTGAGTTTCTTTCTACATCTACATCTATACTCCGCAAGCCACCTGACGGTGTGTGGTCGAGGGTACCTTGAGTACCTCTATCGGTTCTCCCCTCTATTCCAGTCTCGTATTGTTCGTGGAAAGAAAGATTGTCGGTATGCCTCTGTGTGGGCTCTAATCTCTCTGATTTTATCCTCATGACCTCTTCGCGAGATATACGTAGGAGGGAGCAATATACTGCTTGACTCCTCGGTGAAGGTATCTTCTCGAAACTGAAACAAAAGCCCGTACCGAGCTACTGAGAGTCACTCTTGCAGAGTCTTCCACTGGAGTCCATCTATCATCTCCGTAACGCTTTCGCGAATACTAAATGATCTTGTAACGAAGCGCGCTGCTCTCCGCTGGATCTTCTCTATCTCTTCTATCAACCCTACCTGGTACAGATCCCACACCGGTGAGCAGTATTCAAGCAGTGTACGAACAAGTGTACTGTAACCTACTTCCTTTGTTTTCGGACTTCATTTCCTTAGGATTCTTCCGATGAATCTTCCAATGAATCTTTCTACAAGTTAATTTCACATTCACTTCAGAGTAAATAATAACGACGCTATAACTTACATACGGAGAAAGATTATTACTGCTAACATTCAAATCCTCGTCCAACCAAATCTCATCTTTTTAATTTTACCATTGTTACTACTACTACTACTACTACTACTACAACTCAAAAATGTTCAAATGTGTGAAATCTTATGGGACTTAACTGCTAAGGTCATCAGTCCCTAAGCTTACACACTACTTAACCTAAATTATCCTAAGGACAAACACACACACCCATGCCCGAGAGAGGACTCGAACCTCCGCCGGGACCAGCCGCACAGTTCATGACTGCAGCGCCTAAGACCGCTCGGCTAATCCAGAGCGGCACTACTACTACTACTACTACTACTACTACTACTTATTCTTCGCCGGCCGGAGTGGCCATGCTGTTCTAGGCGCTACAGTCTGGAACCGCGCGACCGCTACGGTCGCAGGTTCGAATCCTGCCTCGGGCATGGGCGTGTGTGATGTCTTTAGGTTAGTTAGGTTTAAGTAGTTCTAAGTCTTGGGGGACTGATGACCTCAGAAGTTAAGTCCCACAGTGCTCAGAGCCATTTGAACCATTACTTATTCTTCGAATGTCAACATCCACCGTTACTATTTCCGTTATTGTTATGAGGTAGAATCACAGAAAAAAGGAATATGTCAATATCGAACATAAAATTTAAGTATTAGGCAGTCATATCTGAAAGTACACTGGTGTGCAAAACTTAAGAACGTAAGTAACTTTCGCATGATGTGTCCCTGCCAAGTAACATAGTCCGATGAAACTTGGACCATACATAGAAAGAACAGCTACAGCACAGTACAGTAGGTAGGTGAAAGTAATTTGCAAAGAGACAAACAGAAATGACACAATTATTCAAAGACAATAATTACACTGAAGTCACCGCGATTTACTCCTGGGTTCATTATGTGTTCCCACCTCTCGCCATATGAGGGTACGTACAGCAATGTCGGACGTGATCGTTTTGGCGCTGGTCCAGGTGGACTCACCGGTCAACGTTATTATGACACAGCACTGCTTCTCCGTGTGAGTCTTTAAAGGGGTGCATTCGCCCCTGACTTCATGTTTATGGATGACTACGTGCGACCGTATCGAACTGCACAGGTGGAGGAGCTCTTGGAACGAGAGGATAATCGGCGAATGGACTGGTCTACCCGTTCCCCCGAGTTAAAACCCATCGCGCACGTGTGAGATGCGTTGGGGG
Source organism: Schistocerca piceifrons (assembly GCF_021461385.2). NCBI lineage: Eukaryota > Metazoa > Arthropoda > Insecta > Orthoptera > Acrididae > Schistocerca > Schistocerca piceifrons. The sequence continues at coordinate 389,195,509 of NC_060149.1, read as the reverse complement.
ACGTATGGCAGCATGTCCACATGCACCAGCGATCATCAAGCAGTTTTCAACCGCGCTGGTGGACGAATGGAAGGCCCTAAAGCATGAACTCGTTATCAGCTTTGTGGCCAGCGTGGAAGCACGTTGCAGAGCATGCACTACCATCGTTGGTGATCACATTCCCTTTTTAGAACCATTTCCCGCTGTTCGAAAAGTTCAGGAGACGATCATGAATCACGTTGACTTCAGTCTAATTATTGTATTTGAATCAAAGTGTCATTTCAGTTCGTCTCGTTGAGTGTTTCTTTCAGTTATCTTCTACATTAAACAGTAGCAGCTCTTTCTGTGGATGGTCCAAGTTTCATCGAGCTTTGTTACTTGGCAGTGACACACCTTTCCGAAGTGACTTTCGTCCTTGAGTTTTGCAGACCAGTGCATTTTTCTTATGTGTAACGTTATTGGAGATGAAACGTTGACGACATTCAGTAAAGACGAGATGAGTATATAAACTTTTGAAATATGTCACAAATGAATACTTACGGTAAAATAGGTAAATCGGGTAATATGGAAAGATACTGAATCGAATCGGAGGGAAAAGGGCTTATGGCACAACTTGACTAAAAGAAGGGGTGAAATGATCGTATCTCATTATTGATCTGAAGAGGGGTTTTTTGGCCGCCTGGCGTAGCTCTTTCTATTTGATGCTGTTAGGTTACTTCCGCATCGATGAAAACGAGGTGAAACAATGAGGACAACACAAACACCCAGTCCCCGAGCGATCAGGATGCAGCGACGCTATACACAAGACCACTAAGCCGCCGAAAAACTGGGGATCATTTGATGGGACACCACCTGAAGTATCAAGGAATAGTTAATTTTGTAATGAGGGACGTTCGGTGCGTAAAAGCTGTGGAAGGAGACCAAGATAGATTAGCGTGGACAGCTACGTCAGACCAACGTCCGGACTGAAAATTATATCAATAATATGAATCCTATTTTTCTTTCTAGCATTACCCGTTGCCGAATTTTACTTCATAGTAAAGCGGTAGTTCATTTTAACAATGCTCATCCTCTCGCCACAGTAGTCAGTTAACTTAAGGTGAAATGTCCTGCGCTACACCTGGCCGTGAATTGTATAAACTTTGGAATTCAGTAAAACAGTCCTGAACGTAAAAAACGTTTATTTTGGTTGACAACCGGTTTCTGTCTGTAATATACACCATCTTGAGGCCCCATGATGGCAGCTGGTATCGGTGGACGGAACAAGAGCCGTAAGAACAAGCACGACAATCGCTTGAGCAGCTGAAGCCCGTATTCTTACGGATCTTGCTCCGTCTGCCACCACCAGCCGCCATCACGGTGCCTACGGCCTGAAGATGGTCTAAATTATAGATCGAAACCGCTTGCTAATCAAAATAAACATCTGTTCTGCTCAAGACTGTTTTACAGAATTTTAATATGTACACTGACCGCTGCTCAGTCTCCATCGAAAGAACAATTTATAAAATTTTGTATAAACACAGTCCTGTGCTATCTTAGCTTAACTGCAAAAAATCGTGTTTCTGAAGCGATGATTGGTTACCAGTCTAAAAAAGTTTGGAAAACCACAGTCGGGATGGGCGGCGTTCCAGACCTATGGTTTTTAAGCGAGTGCGAGGATTCGATCGTGTTTTCGGTAACTTTCCACCCTCGTCAACCAACGCGCTTCGCGCTAAACCATACGAGCAGCTGTAAAACGGCCCCTGTTGTCATCTGGTATTCTCCCCTCATGCACGAGGGGCGTTCCAAAAGCTATGCAACACATTATTTTCTCAGCTAGTTTCGGTTGAAGAAATGCGGAATTAGTTGTGAGGCGTCGTGGAATATTCCCGCTTCAGCCCGTATAGTCTCATGAAGTTCCGATAAAATGGTGTCTATAACGGAGGTTTGTTCCAAGCACAGAGCTGTCATTAAGCTTCTTTTGACGGAAAACCAGAGCATCGTACATATTGATAGGCGATGTCTACAGAGACCTGGCAGTGAACACAAGCACGGTGAGTCATTGGGCGTCAGACGTCTCGTATGTCATCATCGCAACAAGGTCGCGCAAGCCTGTCTGATCCCCCACATATCAGCCGGACGTACTCACCTGTGACTCCTGTTATGTTGGAACGTACGGACACTCTCATTCGAGCTGATCAAAGGATCACAATGAAATACCTCGCTGCGCAACTGGACGTCTCTGTTGGTAGTGCTGCCACATTCGTCCACCAGGTGAGGTACTCAAAGGTGTTACCTCCCGCTGGGTTCCTCGCCGCCTAACAGATGACTATAAAGAGCAACGAGGGACTATATGTGCAAAATTGCTTTTGCGTTACGAGACCGGATCGTGACAGTTGTTTGTCTAACATCGCCTGAGGCGATAAAACATTGGTTCACCTTTTCGAACCGGAACCAAAACGGCAATCCATGGAGTGGCGCCATACCACCATTCCTCTGCAGAAAAACTTCAAAGCCGCACCCTTAGCGGGTAAAGTCAAGAGGACGGTCTTTTGGGATTCTATAGGTGTTATTCTGTTTGATGTCCTCCGTCATGGTGCAACGATCAGCTCCGAAGTGTACTGTGCTTCCCTCAGTAAACTGAAGAAACAACTTCAGCATTTTCGTCGCCACAAAAAAAAAAAAAAACTTCTCCTTTTCCATGACAAAGCAAGACCTCAGACAAGCCTGCGGACCCGAGAGGAGCTCACAAAACTTCAATGAACTGTTCTTCCTCATCCTTCCTGCAGCCTGAATCTCGAATCTTCTGACTTCCATCTGTTTGGCCCAACAAATGATGCAATTCGCGGGAAGCAGTATGTGGATGATAAATAGGTTATTGATGAAGCAAAGCGTTGGCCCCGACGTCGACCACTAGAGTGTTACTATGCGGGCATACAGACCCTCCCAGTAAGATGGCATAAGGCCATCACACTGAATGGACATTATGTTGAAAAATATGGTTTTGTAGCCAAAAGAGTGGAGAATAATATGGCGTACCGCAATCCTGAATCAAACCTATCTGCTGTCAGCAAAAATGTGTTGCATCCCTTATTGAACCCCCCTCATACATGTATGTAGAGCTTATGCTTTGATAATGTGCAAGACTGTGATAACTGTTAGTGAAACTTCAGCTAAAGGACACAAGAGCGTTAGTGTATAATCTGATCATGCGAAAAGTACTGAGGCCACCAGGGAGCATAACCTCACTATGCTATCAGCAGCAGTCTTTGCGCAAGGCTTGGACTTTAAATGACATCTCTCCAGCTTTATAATCAATAATTTACGTAATGTACATTCCTTGCCCTTCCGAGTTGAAATGGGCGTCTCACGTACTCACGTATACAAAGACGAGTTATGTGTTATGATGGTAAGTTTTATAAGTGCAAACCGGGATCCTAATTCCTCATTTTTATAGCGTTTGACGAATTGAGTTGCGAAGCTGCAATGCAGTTCACTCACCTTAATCGCAGTCATAGGCAGTAAATATTTGTGTCTGCAAGTTACTTGAAATTGCGCTAAAAATTGCCTGAATTTACAGATAACCACGGTCGCTGTATTAGTTTTCGATAAAATTTCAAAAATTACTAGTGTTCGAACTAGTACTTGAGTAGCAAGTGTACCAGTTTTTATAAAGGAAGACGGCAGTTACCAAGTATTTTAACTTCGTACGCGCCGATCGTGTCATACCTATTTCGCTTATTCTCTTGACGACACCCAGGAGGATCTAGATAGAGCGGTCAAGGGCGATATAGCGTTACTGTGCTTCTAAAAGTCTCCGATACAGTTCCACACCGCTGCCTTGTAAACAAATGCGTGCTAGACCAGAAATGCTATTGCATATAAGGAAGGAAGATTAGGGGTTCTAAGGTCGCGTCGACGAGGTCATTGGAGACGGAGCACAAGCTCGGATTGCGGAAGGATGTGTAAGTAAGTTGGCCGAGTCTTTTTATAAGAGCCATGCCGCTATTTGCCTTAGCGATTTAGGGAATCCACGGAAAATTCAAATGTGGATTACTGGACGGAGGAGATCTGAACGGCCGTCCTCCCATTGCGATATTTCGCTCTTTTGCTGCTGGAAAGTTCTCAGCAAGCAGAACTCTGCCAAGTGCGTCTGTGAGGAACGACATCAGTGTAGAATGAGGCATTCCACAGAGAGTGCGACAGAAACGTTTTTACACACTAAGACAAAAAAAAAGACGCACCACGAAGGAATCATTCGAAAGGAACGGAAATCGGCAGATGTGATGGCGGTGCATTTCTACAGAGAAACAAATTATTACAATTCCATAAAAAATTGGATGATTTATTCGAGAGAAAGAGCTTCACAAATTAAGCAAGCCAATAACGCATTGGTCCATCTCCGACCCTTATGCAAGCAGTTATTCGGCTTGGCGTTGATTGATGGAGTTGTTGGATGTCCTCCTGAGGGGTATCGTGCCAGATTCTGTCCAACTGGCGTGTTAGATCGTCAAAATCCCTAGATGAGTCAAGGGCCCTACGCATAATTCTCCAAACGTTCTCAACTGGGGAAGAGATCCGGCTGCTTTGCTGGCCTCGGTAGGGTTTGGCAGGCACGAAGTCAAGCAGTAGAAACTCTCGTCATGTGCAGAAAGGCATTATCTTGCTGAAATGTAAGCCCAGGATGGCTTGCTACGAAAGGCAACAAAACGGGGCGTACAATACCGTCCACGTACCATTGTCCTGTAGGATACCGCTGATGAAGACCAAAGGGGTCCTGCTTTGAATGAAATGGCCTTACCATGACTCCTGGTTGTCGGACCGTATGGCGGGCGACAGTCAATTTGGCATCCCACTGCTGTCCGGAGCGTCTCCAGACATGTCTTCGACATGGATTCTCGTGGACTAGAGTAGAATTGTCTTCAATGATGAGTTCCAATTCCAACTGTGCACGGATGAACAACGAAGACGTGTCTGGAGACACCCGTGACAGCGGTGGGATACCAACATGACTGTCCTCCGCCATACGGCCTGACAGTCTGGAGTGATGGTCTGAGATGCCATTTCTTTTCATACCAGGACCACTTTGGTGGTCATCGGCGGCACCCTTGCAGCACAGCGGTACGTTGACAATATTCTGCGCCCCGTTTTGTTGCCGTTCTTTGCACGGCATTCCGGGCTTACATTTCAGCAAGATAATGTCCGTCCGCACACGGCGAGAGTTTCTACTGCTTGTCTTCGTGCGTGCTAAACCCTGTCTTGGCCAGCAAGTTCGACGGATCTCTCCCAAACTGAGAACGTTTGAAGCATTATGGGCAGGGCCCTCCTGCCAGCTCACGATTTTGTCTATCTAACGCGCCAGTTGCATAGAATTTGGCAAGAAATCCCGCAGGATGACATCCAACAATTCTATTAATCAGTGCCAAGCTGAATAACTGCTTGTAAAACGGGCGGAAGGGGACCAAAGCCTTACTGACTTGCTCAATTTGTGAAGCCATTTCTCTTGAATAATTCACCCGTTTTTTCTCAAACTGTAATCCTTTGTTTGTCTGTAGACGTACATCACATTTACAGATTCCCGTCCCGTTCGAATAATTCCTTCGTGGTGCGTATTTTTTGGTCGTCTTACTTTATTTTGACGTGAAAACGTCAATTCGCTCGTCGGTCGAACCTTCTTGTGTGACGAAATACCTTCACCTAAAAAATGGTTCAAATGGCTCTGAGCACTATGGGACTCAACTGCTGTGGTCATAAGTCCTCTAGAACTTAGAACTACTTCAACCTAACTAACCTAAGGACATCACACACAGCCATGCCCGAGGCAGGATTCGAACCTGCGACCGTAGCGGTCGTGCGGTTCCTGACTGTAGCGTCTTTAACCGCTCGGCCACTACGGCCGGCTACCTTCACCTAGGACTCGCTCATAATTACAAGACTAATAATGCGTGAACAGTTGCTGAGCCCGCAACGGGTAGATGATGTCTGTACGTATTTGTCGGGCAGCATTTGTATTGTCTGTGACGTCATCGTACCAGCGTAGGCACATGTGCATAATTGGTATGAATTAGCTTTGTGTAAAGCTATAAATTGGTGTAGCCTGGAGACGCGTTTAGCCGGGACGTTGGTTCGTGTCATTGCGGAGAGTTTGCAGATCACTACTAGGACCCCAAGCGAGACAAGAAAAATATTTGCTCGAATATAAGTGATAATCGGTAAAAAATTGAAAATTACAAAATAATGAAAAATCTCGTCTCATACGATTCGTAGATATGCTCGGAATTATAAAAACGCAAGTCAGAGGAAAGCTCATTTTGAAAGGAGTCTAGGAAGTCTAAAAAGTCCAGCGCCGACAGAATCCAATAGCTGCGGCAGAGTCGTAACGGAAATTAAAAAACAGCGCAAAGCGATTGCGTAGCAGGCTAGTCTGGCATACAGGGTCCAGCAACAGTACAAAGTTGGGATGCATTGTATTAATCTGAATGGTAATTAAATTGCATATTAATACGAGAGACTTGTTATGATTTTATCCGGATGCTCTCACAAAAAATCTACGTCGTAGACCGAACTGCGCACACAGAATTTCTTATATACGAGAAGAAAACTGGTAGTAAATATCGTTAGCGTTCTGAGGCCGTTCACCGGGCGCAAAATTGTATAAAAGGACATTTCGTCGTTAGAAAATTGTTGCACAATTGAAAAAGGGCTTCAGGTGAACAACGTTTGTTGCAAAGACTTAATACCGGTCCCCGATTTAATAAATTGTAATATGACACGTTTAGTAGGCGTAAAGATGCAATATATTTTTGATTATACTGTTTCTGAGCAATGACTGAAATCAGTCACCATCCTCGAGTATCAAGAGGTATCCAGCTAGAATGATTTGAGATGAAACGACTACTTCGATCTAGCTGTTGGGGAAATAAGTGCGAGACTGAGGACTTATTGAAAGAATACTAAGGAAGTGTAATCCATCCCCAAACGAGATCGCTTACACAACCTACGTCCGACCGGTTCTTGCATACTATTCGCAATTCTGGTCAGATGAATTCACAACAGAGACAGCACAATGACTGAGATGATAGTTGAGCCGTTGAGCGCCCGTAAACATCAAATTCACGCACACGCCCCCCCCCCCCTCCCACACACACTCAAACGCACGCACTCACACGGGAAGGGAGGGAGTGAAATTCGGTGCTGGCACATAGCCTACAGCTCTCGAACAGCACTAAGCAGACTGAATAGCACCAAGCAGGCCGCCGAGCTTAAAGTCCCAATCCGACGGACGGATCGCCGTCACCAGTACGGGATGTAACCTAGGACACTGGCACTATACTCCCCTTGCCAGTCAATTTCTCGCGATGAAAATTTCTTCCATCGAAATGGTTCTAATCGGTTAATCTCCGAGTCCAAGGCCACCGCAAAGGCGTGCGTTAACGAGTTCTGCTGCAGAGGCGAAAATATTTGGCTTACAGTATAGAATTCTACATTCGTATTGACCGAATTGCGAGTCTTGTGACAGAGGCATCATTATACGTTGCCAGACATGTTTCATATGTGCCAGACAAACACAGTATGTCATAAATGACCCGTGAATTAATAACTTTAGTGGAATGCAACGGAAAAACCAAACCAACTGATAAAATAACAGATGGCATTTCAGGGCTGGGGAGTGAGGCTGTACATGCTCCATTTTATGCTGCGCGCAATTAATAATAATATACAAATAAAATGAAAAATACGAGCTGTGATTTCCAATCTACTGACCACTGTATCTCAAAATTTCAAGGACTAAACATTCCCGTGCGATGCTCCAACATCAGTTTGTGTTACCTATTTGACATTAAATTAGTCGTATTCTATGGAACACGCAGTGAGAGGTGTGTGTGACATAAAAAGAAACTAAAGATGTACGTTTTATTTAAATACACTACTGGCCATTAAAACTGCTACACCACGAAGATGACGTTCTACAGACGTGAAATTGAACCGATAGGAAGAAGATGCTGTGATATGCAAATGATTAGCTTTTGAGAGCATTCACACAAGGTTGGCCCCGGTGGCGACACCTACAACGTGCTGACATGAGGAAAGTTTCCAACCGATTTCTCATACACAAACTGCAGTTGACAGGCGTTGCCTGGTGAAACGTTGTTGTGATGCCTCGTGTAAGGAGGAGAAATGCGTACCATCACGTTTCCGACTTTGATAAAGGTCGGATTGTAGCCTTTCGCGATTGCGGTTTATTGTATCGCGACATTGCTGCTCGCGTTGGTCAAGATCCAGTGACTGTTAGTAGAATATGGAATCGGTAGGTTCAGGAAGCTAATACGGAAGGCTGTGCTGGATCCCAACGGCCTCGTACCACTAGCAGTCGAGATGACAGGCATCTTATCCGCATGCCTGTCACGGATCGTGCAGCCACGTCTCGATCCCAGAGTCAACAGATGGGGATGTTTGCAAGACAACAACCATCTGCACGAACAGTTCGACGACGTTTGCAGCAGCATGGTCCATCAGCTCTGAGACCATGGCTGAGGTTACCCCTGACGCGGAATCACAGACAGGAGCGCCTGCGATGGTGTACTCAACGACGAACCTGGGTGCACGAATGGCAAAACGTCATTTTTTTCGGATGAATGCAAGTTCTGTTTACAGAATCATGATGGTCGCATCCGTGTTTGGCGTCATCGCCGTGAACGCACATTGGAAGCGTGTATTCGTCATCGCCATACTGGCGTATCACCCGGCGTGATGGTATGGGGTGCCATTGGTTAAACGTCTCGGTCACCTCTCGTTCGCATTGACGGCACTTTGAACAGTGAACGTTACATTTCAGATGTGTTGCGACCCGTGGCTCTACCCTTCATTCGATCCCTGCGAAACCCTACATTTCAGCAGGATAATGCACGACGGCATGTTGCAGGTCCTGTACGGGCCTTTCTGGATACAGAAAATATTCGACTGCTGCCCTGGCCAGCACATTCTCCAGATCTCTCACCAATTGAAAACGTCTGGTCAATGGTGGCCGTGCAACTGGCTCGTCACAATACGCCAGTCCCTGCTCTTGATGAACTGCGGTATCGTGTTGAAGCTGCATGGGCAGCTGTACCTGTACACGCCATCCAAGCTCTGTCTGACTCAATGCCCAGATGTATCAAGGCCATTATTACGGCCAGAGTTGGTTGTTCTGGGTACTGATTTGTCAGGATCTATGCACCCAAATTGTGCGATAATGTAGTCACATGTCAGTTCTAGTATAATATATTTGTCCAATGAATACCCGTTTATCATCTGCATTATTCTTGGTGAAGCAATTTTAATGGCCAGTAGTGTACAATGCAATGACCTTGGATAGTATTGTGAATATTACTTCATTAAAGTGCTAAAGTTAATTGTGAAATAACCCAAAACATTAATTTATGAAGTTTCTCTGAAGATCAGAATTAGTTCTTTGATTCAAACTTAAACACCGCGCTATTACATTTTTTATGCTATGATAGGTTGGTGAATACGTGTGTACCGTTGTACATGTCTGGAAGTCTTTGTAAAGTTTTTTTCTAGTGTCGTATTTATGCTGTGTACTATTTTTGAGAAAGGAGAAATGTGGATAAGGACCTTCAAATGATTCTTTTTCCGCATCACAGCTCTGCGGGGACACAAAAATCATAAATTTTGATTTCTTATCCTTTTTCTGGGTTCATTGTGGTTTTTACGAAATATGACAGATACTGAGTGTATTATTTTTAAAGTTGCCTAATAACTCTATTATAAGAATTTCTTCACAACTATAAAATTGCTTAGTTCTGTGCCATCAAGACTCACTCGAAATCTTCATTCGTTGATCAGGAATGAATACGATTTCGCTGAATACTAGACTGAGGCTATCATGAGGATAAGGAAAAACCAAATCAGTCGCTGAGCTTCATCAGGAGGCATGCGTATCTGTCTCCACGGATGCACTAGTATCCCTCAGACAAGTTTTTTCATTCCAAGTCTCACGATATATTTTCATCACAGAAGTAAATTACGAAACTACTACTCCATCCTAGCTGAAGGCTGCGTGGTTGATCACACATTAACTACTGCACCGTCATACTCGTACTTCGAAATGGGAAAATAAATAGTAGGTTGCAAACACGAAGCTCGTATCTAATTTTGGTCGCTCCTCGTTCAGGGGTACACACGCAGCGCGGACAGTGAAACCAAGCAAAAGACTGTTGGACGATTAATAGTGATTATAATCTAACCGTGATATTACTTAACTATACATACACAGTGATTCAGGGTCCGCTTCCGTGTCTGAATGGTTAGCGCGGCTGATAATTATGCGGAGGACTTGGGTTCGATTCCGGGTATTGCCATCGATTTTTTCTAGGTGGGATAACAGGTACAGGATGCAATCAGCCTCGTGATGACAACAGAGAAAGTACCCGCCATGCGGCGTCCAACCACACTACAGGTGGAGGATGACGCGGCGGCCGGTGGGCACCGATGTGGCCGCCAGGGTCTGTGGACGCAGTTTACAGTTTACATATCTATTCAAGACGATAATATGCTATTGTTGCTGAGTGGCTGGTAAATCAACCGCCAAATGATGAAAAAAATATCCTTTAAGGTGTACTTGGAAACTGAAAATGATATGGAAATTCACCAACAACGTAAACCCTAATGTGCGTTTACACTAAGTTAGACTCCTGCGCAAGGCTAGTTTGCAAAAGGACTATCTCGCCCTTGCATTAACGCAAAGTGAAACTTTGCGCGAAACAGGCAAGTCATGTTCTTACATGTGAAATAGCTACGAAACGTGGTCGCCGCTGGTGTAACAAGGAATTATTCTGTCGGTGACGCCAATATAAAAACAAGCTTATGAGGGAAGTGAAACTGGAACTCTTCGAAGACGTTTGAAAATTCATGCATAGCTGAGAGAAGCAATAACTGTTCGAGATAGGCTACGGCATTTCTGTTTCTCGCGACATGTGAGCCGAATACAAGCTTTCAATGTCTCACGCACAAAAGAAACGATGTCTTGACTAAGTGAAACGAGGCTCTTTGATGTCTCCAGAAACTGACTGGGCTCTGCCTCACCTCAAAACAGCCTAGCCCTAGCCGTTTCGTGGTGCAATTCACGTCTTTTACAATACACGCGATTTGTCTCGTACAACTGTTGCGCGAGGCTATTGTTCGTAGGGTTGGAACGCTCTGCTTTTGCACGTATGAATAGCGCGATGCAGAGAAAGTACGTTTGTGCCATTGTCCTTACACTCCAGGTCTTCCCTATACGAAAGAGCCTGCTAAATGTCGTAATTGTATCATCGTCAACGAAGGAACAGTTAATCGGCGGACCAGGATCAATTCTTTGCACTACTACGGCAGTGACATGGTTTATGATAACGCTCGCCAGCCTCGATTTGAGCCGTGAGATAAGTTTGAAACGCCAAAACTCTAAATCCGATTGGATTTAGACGAACTTCAAAATCCTCCACTGGACTGGAAACATGGAACACTAAGAACCTCCACTAAACTTCAGACCGTCCCTCTGCATCGTCCATGGCAATCTCACCAAGTTACTTCCACAGACTGTCATTTCTCGTCATTGTTTGGCAGTTATTTTCCGTTTTCATTGTGCATTACTCGTACATTTGGGTAACAAATGAAATTGTGATGGTTAACTTGTAGTAGAGTACGATACGTCGACTTAAGTTCATCGTTCAGAAACTGTGACACCTAACGCGAATCGCGATCCAATTACTTTCACGAATCAGCACCAAGGTATCTTCGACTAACAATACGTCCGTGTTGGCTATCCGTTTTAATGGAGCAATTTCCGATTAGGGAACACTTCCTATGTTCCATATCTGTGTTTTTAGCGGTGTGTATAATTTCGTTTCAGTGCAATCGTGTCTGCTAATTGTATTCTGATTCAAAGATACACCACACTAAAGCACCCATAGTAGCAAAGCTAAATATTGACGCGGTAAATCGTCTAATACAACAAGAATATGTTTATAATGAGAATTAAGAAGTAAATAAACAAAAGAAATATGTCCGCAGCTCGTGGTCGTGCGGTAGCATTCTCGCTTCCCGCGCCCGGGTTCCCGGGATCGATTCCCGGCGGGGTTAGAGATTTTCTCTGCCTCGTGATGACTGGGTGTTGTGTGTTGTCCTTAGGTTAGTTAGGTTTAAGTAGTTCTAAGTTCTAGGGGACTGATGACCATAGATGTTAAGTCCCATAGTGCTCAGAGCCAAACAAAAGAAATAGGTTCAAATGACTCTGAGCACTATGGGACGTAACTTCTAGGTCATCAGTCCCCTAGAACTTAGAACTACTTAAACCTAACTAACCTAAGGACATCACACACATCCATGCCCGAGGCAGGATTCGAACCTGCGACCGTAGCGATCACGCGGCTCCAGACTGTAGCGCCTAGAACCGCAAGAGAAATAGGTATAGGAAGAAAGGATGCTCGGATATTTGCTTTGCTGTTCCTTTGTTTGCTGATTGGCGTTTTTCCTTCCTGGTGCTTCTTTATGGCGTTGTTGTAATAGAATAGCTAACAAAACTAACATGAACTACAATCAGAATATTTTGATTAATAAAAGTTGAGAATAATTCGGCACTTCGTTCTAAAACTGAGATGCGATGACTGGATTACAAATCCATATCGCAATGAATGGGACACAAATGAGAATATTCGGTAGATCCGAAAGCTTTACTCTGTTTACACGATATTGCAGTGCGTATGTTGTTAAGCAGGACAACGCAACGTTCTTTCAAACTTGCATAGGTTTCTGAAGGGCTTGTACTGCTGCAAATACAGCCGTTTTGAAATACATGAAATGTATTCGCAGTTGCGGAAATGAAGAACCATCAGCTGTATAAGGGAGTGATGACAATGAAAATCTGTGCCGGACCGGGACTCGAACCCAGATCTCCCACTTCACGCGAGCCGTCGCATTAATCTATTTGGCTATTCGTGCACGATTCACGGCCAAACGCAAACTTCCATATGTCGTTATTCCTGTGTGACAACCTGTTCTCGTACGCACATTATGAAATTCCGGACAGAAGAGGACATTTTAGTTGAAATGAGCCGACTGGTATTGCCGGAGAAACATAATATCGCAGTGCCTGCATTAAGAATAGCGATGCGATGCTACTTCGGACATGCATGCATTGCATCGTACTTCTTGCAAACATAGGTGCAGCAATATCGTCTTTATCCGCCGATACCAGGCAGCGACTTTTATTTAAAATGTCCTCCCCTTTACGGGAATTACATAATGTGTGTACGAGTGCAGGTTATGACGCAGAACGACGACATATGAAAATTTGGGTGTGGCTGTGAGTCGTGCCCAGATAACCAAATGGTTAAGGCGACCGTTCGTTTAAAGAGGGATATCCAGGGTCGAGTCCCGTTCTGACACAAATTTTCATTGTCATTATTCCTTTATGCAGCTGATGGTTGTTCGTATTCGTAACTGCGGTTACATTTCAGGTATTACTCTGTTTATTCCGCAACGTTTCGTGGAATTTCGGAAAAAAGTTACTTTTGTTGTTGGCAACACTACGATGTAATTTGTCTTATGAATATGTTAACTGTTTAAACACGGTTGTGTACAGCATCTGCGTAACCGTTCTTATGTTTTTACCTTTCATTTTGTTTTTCATTCTCGGGTAAACTGCGTTTCACACCAAGTAAAAGAAGAAAGGAAGATTAAAGTTTAACGTTCCGACTAGGTTATTAGAGACAGAGCATACACTTGGATTGGCGAAGAATGTGGAAGAAATCGACCGCGCCCATTTCAAAAAGAAAAAAAAAGTGGACATCTGCGTCAAGCGATTTATGGAAGCTACAGAAAACATATTTCTGGATGCTCTAACGGGGATCTGAATCGCCTTCACACTAAGACTTACCTTACTCAACGTGTAATCAGAAACCTCTCCCCCTTCTGTCGTCATTTTTAAGACTTTTTTTTGTACAGATTCACTTTTTTTAGCTAAGCTGATGCGAAGTCATTTTCCACATGCACTTTTACACATATCGCAGGTAAGACACATAAGTGATTGATAGCAATTTATCTTTCGGATAAAAGCACAATCATTCACTCTCGTATGTATCCTATTTGTCAGTGACCCATACGTATATTCCACGAAATACTGTGAGTGGAAAATCTCTGCTGTTGTCCAGGTGCCGCGCGGCAGTCGACTATGTTCATTTTGAAGCAAAATCCAGGATAAGAAAGTATTAGCAGATAATGCAAACGACCCATACTAGACGGGAATACTGGATATACAAATTCTGATGGTGAACCGTGTCACGGCAAAACGCAAACGCTAACGTCACAACGGTGCGAAATATGATGTGATCATAATTAGTAGCCAGTAACAAGAAATCACCATGTGACTACAGGTCGATCATCATATTACGTGCATTATCTAAAGCCTTGGAAAACACTGTTCATGAATAGCTGAAGGACCAGCTTAAAACTTGTAATTTCTGCGATGAAGATCAATCTCGCTTTCGGAAACACCAGAGCACAGCAACTGCATAAGTAAAAATGACCGACGCCATTAAACATGTCATGGACAAATATGAACCGACCATTTTAACACTTTTTGAAAAAAAAAACATGTTTCCTCTATGGAGAAGAGTAAACGCACATATTACACACGGTATTGTACACTGTTTTTTACTTTAGACACAATCATATTTATAAACTGTTAACAATCATTGCCGATTTCGGTTACAAATTGACCGTCTTTAAATTCTATGCGTCGTGGGCGGTATTTTTTTTTTACCAAAAGCCATATTTGATGTACAGAATCTGAAGGTGGCTAACATATGGCCGAAAATGATATTGATCATTACATTAAAAATATGATTGTGTCTCAAATAAAAATAAGCACATTTTTACAATGGTTTTAACAAGGCTTCTTAAACTGTGAAAGAAAGTTGATTTTATAATGTCCATTTATTTATTGTTACTGACTGTTTCGGTCATTATACCATAATGCAACACGCAATCTATGACTATGCATGTTACACCTCGACAAAGCTTTGTGGAAACTCATAATTATGTGCTTGATAATGACTTCACCCCGAAAACAGTGAGAAAAAGTAAATGGAAAGAGTTTATAACATCAGTTTACTATGGGACAATGCTGTTTTTGCAAAAGTTTACTTTGGCTGAGTATCCGCAAACAATAAAATTAACCAGCTTTTGATACTGTTGATTTCAACATACTTCCTACGTAAACAGTTGACTTTCTCGAACAATTCAATACTGTGACACGACAGCTAATTTCAAAACTGATACCACGAATTGTCTGTAGATTGGAAAAGTCATAGTACTCCCAGGTCTCACTCCATGATCCCTGTATATTAATGATATTTCAACTACTTTACATTTGTGTGGCTTATATGCTGATGACGTCTATCTGTATCTATGAGCCAGTCCTAACACATTGCTCTCTACCACATCAAGCATGAATGATAACGTTTGTTCAGTATCACGATGAAAGCAACTATTAGATCAGGGACACAAAAACAGAGCCACCAACACTGATGCGTTTCCTGAACTATTCTCGGTGCCATATTAACAGTTAACGTGCTTAGAAACCAGAAAACACACCATCAGTCGGAAACCCTGATGTCACCGTGAAAACGACGTAGCAAAGAAGCTAACAAGGGAACGAGCAGACAATGAGAACAAAAAAACCCTGCTGAGACGTATGGGCCGACTAAAAATGTGACCTGTAAGTTAATCTAGTATCAAGTTTACGTTACGTGTTAAGAACTTAGATAAAACGGTTCTTTTTTCCCCTCACTAAATGACAATCATTTTCTGTAGTTATTGCATGTGCCAACCGCTACATATTTTCTGACACGTAGATTGCTTGAGGTTGCTGTTGCTATTGCACGAAAATTTTATACGATGCAAGCAACGTAAACAAAAGATAGGACTTGCAGAAACATACCATCATCCACCGCAAGTGAAAAATAGTAGCGAATAATCATAATTTCCACTATTGTAAGCAGTATCATGCACGATTTATCTTAATTATGTTTTACGAATAGATCGCTTGATATGTTTTTGTTATTTATTACATTAGTTACATGTCTTGGTTGATCCAATATTAAACGTCTTGGAAACAAAATTCAGTGTGAGTTTCAATAGCTATGCTGAAGCGGGGTGTCAACTCAGAACACATAAAACGACAAAGACGGTACTATTCGGAAAAATACAGTGGTCTTAGACGCTTTTAATGAATTATTGCCTTTATAAATAATCAGAATGGCAAACAATGTTTATACATGTAAGATGATTAGTAATGAGCTTTCAGAGTATGCTGATGCATTAGCTCCATACTTACCAATCATATATAACCGTTCGCTCGACGAAAGATCCGTGCCCAAAGACTGGAAAGTTGCACAGGTCACACCAATATTCAAGAAAGGTAGTACAAGTAATCCACTAAATTACAGGCCCATATCGTTAACGTCGATATGCAGCAGGATTTTAGAATATACATTGCATTCGAACATTATGAATTACCTCGAAGGAAACGGTCTATTGACACACAGTCAACATGGGTTTAGAAAACACAGTTCCTGTGAAACACAACTAGCTCTTTATTCACATGAAGCGCTGAGTGCTATTGACAAGGGATTTCAGATCGATTCCGTATTCCTGGATTTGGCTCTGAGCACTATGGGACTTAACATCTGAGGTCATCAGTCCCCTAGAACTTAGAACTACTTAAACCTAACTAACCTAAGGACATCACACACATTCATGCCCGAAGCAGGATTCGAACCTGCGACCTTAGCGGTGGCGCGGTTCCAGACTGAAGCGCCTAGAACCGCTCGGCCAAACCGTTCCTGGATTTCCGGAAGGCTTTTGACACTGTACTACACAAGCGGCTCGTAGTGAAATTGCGTGCTTATGGATTTGCGATTTCCTGTCAGAGAGGTCACAGTTCGTAGTAATTGACGAAAGTCATCGAGTAAAACAGAAGTGATTTCTGGCGTTCCCCAAGGTAGTGTTATAGGCCCTTTGCTGTTCCTTATCTATATAAACGATTTGAGAGACAATCTGAGCAGCCGTCTTCGGTTGTTTGCGGATGACGCTGTCGTTTATCGACTAATAAAGTCATCAGAAGATCAAATCAAACTGCAAAACGATTTAGAAAAGTTATCTGAATGGTGCGAAAAGTGGCAGTTGACCCTAAATAGCGAAAAGTGTGAGGTCATCCACATGAGTGCTGAAAGGAACTCGATAAACTTCGGTTACACAGTAAATCAGTCTAATCTAAAAGCCGTAATTTCAACTAAATACCTAGGTATTACAATTACGAACAACTTAAACTGGAAAGAACACATAGAAAATGTTGTGGGGAAGGCTAACCAAAGGCTGCGTTTTATTGGCGGGACACTTATAAAATATAACAGACCTGCTAAGGAGACTGCCTACACTACACTTGTCCGTCTTCTTTTAGAATACTGCTGTGTGGTATCATTACCAGATAGGACTGACGGAGTACATCGAAAAAGTTCAAAGAAAGACAGCACGTTTTGTGAGATTGGAATAATCGAGAATTGTGAAGGTGGTTCGATGAACCCTCAGCCAGGCACTTAAATGTAATTTTCAGAGTATTCATGCGGATGTAGATGTAGATGAGCTTTGGCACCGAAGAAAACGCATCGTTTTAAGCAGACATAACTATAACTGTTAACGGTAGACGGCAGTCAGTATTTGTATCTATGTTAACGCCGAAACAGGTGGTGTTGTAACTAATAATTTAAATTGTGTTACTGGTGTGTTGTCCCTCCTAAATGGCATGGCACTGACTCACGAATTACCATGTCAATAGTATTGCACGGAAGCAATGGTAAGACAGTGGATTCATATTGGGATGGAAATCGGCTCAAATACTTATTCGTCCATCCAGATTTGGATTTTCGTGTTTCCCCTAAATACCTTAAGGCAAATTCCGCGATAGCATCTTCAAAAACGATACGGACTATTTCCTTTCCATGTGCGAGCTTGTGCTCCGTCTCTGATGACCTTTTCGTCGAGTGGACGACTTTTTCCACAGAGTTAAGCAATAAAGGAGCATGGTGCAAAAGAATGAGACAATTAAATGCCACGTAAGGATGCCGTGGGATACAGTACGGAGAAGGAATGCAACTTGCATACCTAATTCGTATGAGTAAGGCCTTGATCAGTTCATTCTACAGAAAGCTGCGATAAAGAAGCACATACTCAGCGGTCCAGACAGCGGAAGTCGGACGATATCCCAGCAGCGACCCTCGCCATCGCCGTCTGGTGAAAGTGATGAGTTGGTCGAACTATTTGCGTCCCGCCCACACGGGCAAGCCGTGCGGGGGCGGGCTGGACTCCACGCCTCACGTTTCGGCTGCTCACACGCACCTCGCTCCGCCGCCCGCGATAACATCTTCCAGATACAATCATGGTACGTTATGCCTGCTCTTCAATTCTTACACTGCCTTAATTCATTTCGTTTATCCTGAGATCGATTTACGTTTACGCTCGAGATGTCTGACGCTTAAACAGCCTGTCGTCTATACGGAAAGCCGCCGGGTGCCGATAATTCTACTTTGGTCAGTTACTTCTGTTATTTGAAGACTCATATTTACCAAGTGCACACAGCTGTAATGAAGTTTTGGTGGTTACGATGATCCAAAAAATTATAGTGTGGTTACCACTTCGCCTTCCTCTGCAGAATTCGTTATGTGACAATAATCTTGATCTCTTACCACACAGTGCCTCAGTTCTGGAATATAATTTCCTCGCACATAGTATTTAATTAGCGTACAGAATACAGTGAAACAATTTCAACGCATCCAGATAGTCGGTGCGAGAGTTACACTTTCCTTATCTGACTGTCTGTGTTTATTTCAATAAAAGCAGAGTTACTAAACACAGCCTTCCGAAATGCCTTCACAAAAAAAGACGAAATAAATATTACAGACTTCGAATCAAAAACAGCTGCCAACATGAGTAACGTAGAAGTAGATAACCTCGGAGTAGTGAACCAACACAAATCACTTAATAAAAGCAAGTCTTCTGATCCAGACTGTATACCAATTAGGTTCCTTTCAGAGTATGCTGATGCAATAGCTCCATGCTTAACAATCATATACAACTGTTCTCTCGACGAAGGATCCGCACTCAAAGACTGGAAAGTTGCACAGGTCACACCAATTTTCAAGAAAGGTAGTAGGTGTAATCAACTAAATTACAGGCTCATATCATTACCGTCGGCCGACCGCAGCGGCCGAGCGGTTCTAGGCGCTTCAGTCTGGCACCGCGCGACCGCTACGGTCGCAGGTTCAAATCCTGCCTCGGGCATGGATGGGTGTGATGTCCATAAGTTGGTTAGGTTTAAGTAGTTCTAAGTTCTAGGGTCCTGATGACCTCAGATGTTAAGTCCCATAGTGCTCAGAGCCATTTTTTTCATTAACGTCGATATGCAGCAGGATTTTGAAACATATATTGTGTTCGAACATTATGAATTTCCTCGAAGAACTAGGTCTATTGACACACAGTCAACACGAATTTAGAAAACATCGTTCTTGTGAAACGCAACTACCTTTTTATTCGCATGAAGTGTTGAGTGCTATTGACAAGGGATTTCAAATTGGTTCCGTATTTCTGTATATCCAGAAGGCTTGTGGCATTGTAGTCTGCCACCGGTAGCTGGGTGCTTAGCGCGACAGAATGTCAATCCTAAGGGTCCGGGTTCGATTACCGGCTGGGTCGGAGATTTTCTCCGCTCAGGGACAGAGTGTTTTGTTGTTCTAATCATCGTCATTTCATCCCCATTGACGCGCCGAAGTGGCGTCAAATCGAAAGACTTGCAAATGGCGAACGGTCTACCCGACGGGAGGCCCTAGCCGCACTTTTTTTTTTTTTTTTTTTTTGCCACTGTACCACACAAGCGACTTGTGGTGATATTGCGTGCTTATATAATGTCGTCTCACTTACTGTATGTGACTGGATTCGTGATTTCCTGTCAGAGAGATCACAGTTCGTAGTAACTGACGGGAAGTCATCGAGTAAAACAGGAGAGATTTTTGGCGTTCCCCAAGGTAGTGTGATAGGCCCTTTGCTGTTCCTTATCTATATAGACGATTTGGGAGACAATATGAGCAGCCGTATTAGGTTGTTTTCAGATGACGCTGTCGTTTATCGACTAGTAAAGTCACCAGAAGATCAAAACAAATTGCAAAGCGATTTAGGAAAGATATCTGTATGGTGCGAAAACTGGCAATTGGCCCTCAATAACGATAAAGTGTGACGTCATCCACATGAGCGCTAAAAGAAATCCGTTAAACTTTGGTTACACGATAAATCAGTCAAAATTAAAGGCCTTAAATTCAAGTAATTACCTTTGAATCACGATTGCGAACAACTTAAATTGGAAGGAACACGTAGAAAATGTTGTGGGGAAGGCTAACCAAAGACTGCGTTTTATTAGCAGGACACTTAGAGAATGTAACATGTACTGAGGAGACTGCCTACACTACGCTTGTCCGTCATCTGTTAGAATACTGCTGCGCGGTGTGGTATCCCTACCGGATAGGATTGACAGGGTACATCGAGAAACGTCGAAGAAGGGCAGCACGGTTTGTATTATCGCGAAATGGGAGAGAGAGTATCACTGAAATGATACAGGATTTGGGGTGGACATCATTAAAACAAAGGCGTTTTTCGTTGCGAAGGAATCTATTCACGAAATTCCAATCACCAACTTTCTCCTCCGAATGCGAAAATATTTTATTGACGCCGACCTACATAGGCAGAAACGATCACCATGATAAAATAAGGGAAATAAGAGCTCGTACGGAAAGATATAGGTGTTCGTTCTTTCCGCGTACTATACGAGTTTGGAATAACAGAGAATTGTGAAGGTGGTTCGATGAAACCTCTGCCAGGCACTTAATGTGATTTGCAGAGTATCCCTATAGATTTAGATGTAGATATCATTCCTGTCCTCGAATCTCGTGTAATGCACATTGAGAATGGGTGTGTAATACACCACGAACGTCGGTTAACAGGGACGCCATGCTAGTGAACTTCCTTGAACATTAAATCGTTCATTATACATTTATGTTATGTACTGTCGAAAGAGGCGTTAGAATGTGATGGTGTCACAAATCACACCAGTTTTCGTTCTGCACTATCGCGATTAATTTGTCGTGCAGAAATTACCAATAACGATCACCTGTTAATTTTTCTGGCAAACTATATGGCCTTAAGAGTCTGTAATTGCTGCCCACGTTAACACTAAAGCGATCGTGATGCCTTGCTTCTACGGTCGGTCAAGTATTCTCACCTCCCGTGGTTATTGTGGCTGTTAATTATCCCACTCTGTGTACATCATACCTCACCTTACTCGTATACAAAATGTAGGCTGGTGATGCGGATCTTCAGAGGTCCGTCTTCGAACCCATCGTCAGAACTGTAATCTGACGCGGTAGTCTTGTGTCCACAGAGCTAGGAAACACTGTAAGTGATGTGGATAAAGGAACTAACAGCATGTAAAGAACTGACCACCCAAAAGCATTGTTTATCCCTGCAGCAGTTCCAGTTCTGTGCACACTTCGTTCTACTCGTCACAACATTAGTTTCTTCATAGTCGGCGTGCGAACTGTGCAAGATGTACCGTGATCTCTATTCCTTGCTGCGAATGATACCGTGCTTGCAAGTTCCTAGAACAACCAGCTGACGTTTTTTCCAGATGGAAGCTTGCGTTGAGGAGGTCGCTCGAAGTACATTACACGTGAATGTCTATGAACACTGTTGGTTAAGCCACAGCAGAATACCATGTCCGCTATTTTTCGCGTGGTATAACAGGACCCGCTGTTCACATTCAATGGAACTCAAGACGTTATGTACGGCATTTCTGATGTAGGAAACAGTTTTGTGTGCTACATATTACAATAACATCCCAGTCAGAGGACTAGCAAGGGACACCTTTGACCTCGAACGATCGTAACCGCACGAAACCAATCCTAGACTAATACTCGATCATAAAAAAAATAGTGGTCTCATGCAAAACGTTGCATTCTACCACAAATGACACTATGATCGAGAGAAACAAAGTAACAAGATATCAGTACTACAGTAGGGAAATTATAAGTATTTCAATGAGGTCAGTGTATCATTACATTTTCAATGAACAGTGCCAAAAACTTTCTGCTTAAAGTATATATAACAGCGCAAAACAAATCGTTCACACAGTCCCGATTTCTCCCTTGCGATTTCCATATTTTTGGAACCCTGAAGAAAGACATTTGTGGCCGTCGGGACGAATGGGTGCACGTTTGGGTACAATCGTGGTTCCGTGGGCAACCACAAATATTTTCTACGAAGGCACTGTCCGTCTTGTTTTGCAATGGGATAAATGTATTAACAGTTACGGCGATTACGTCTGAAATAATAAACATTTTAACTACTTTCTTTCCGTTTGTCTTGTTTTCATTTGGCCCTTATAAGGACAAAAGCTTACCACACAAACTACGCCACATCCAAATGGAGGAGACTTTGACGCACGCCACTTGGAACAAAGACCATGCGCCCTCTAGTAACGAACATTTGAAACATTTTTTTCCGTGAGTTGACACTTGGAACAAGTCTAGTGACTTGCAACGGAGTACCGAGAACACGACAGCACTGAAAACTTATTTTGTGAAACAAATGCCAGTTTCAACGTTTCAGCCGGCCGGGGTGGTTCAAAAAGGGCTCTGAGCACTATGGGACTTAACTTCTGAGGTCATCAGTCCCCTAGAACTTAGAACTACTTAAGCCTAACTAACCTAAGGACATCACACACATCTATGCCCGAGGCAGGATTCGAACCTGCGACCGTAGCGGTCACGCGGTTCCCGACTGAAGCGCCTAAAACCGCACAGCCACACCGGCCGGCGGATAAATGTTCGAATCCTGCCTCGGGCATGGATGTGTGTGATGTCCTTAGGTCAGTTAGGTTTCAGTAGTTCTAAGTTCTAGGGGACTGATGACCTCAGAAGTTACGTCCCATAGTGCTCAGAGCCATTTGAACCATTTTTTTTACAACGTTTCACATCTCCACTCTTCAAATTTTACCGGTTTTCAGTGTCTGTTGTTGTTATCGAGTGCATTAGACTGATCGAGAGCATGTTACTTAGTCGTCATACTCCTAAAGCCTGAAGCAATATCACTTTCGAGACATTTCTGTAAATCTATCTGGTGTTTCAGTTTTCATACTCCTGACACAATAATATTTAATGTATTTTATCATACTTTGAATTATAACGAAAACAACCAGCTTGTGTGTCCTCGAACACAGGCCTAATAGGTAAAGATTTGTTGGGCCACGTCTTCCCTGCCGGACTTCCCACGTCTCGTGTGCCAGCCTCATTGTTCATAATCAGACATGGTGGTCTTGTGCCCAGAGAGCTAGCAAGGACTGTAAGTGATGTGGATAAAATAACTAACAGCCTGTAAAGAACTGACCACGCAAAAGCATAGTTTACACCTGCAGCAGATCCAGTTCTTCGCACACTTGTTTCTGGATCATCTTCTGCTCGATGCAACATTCGTTTCTTCATACGCGGTGTGCAAACTGAGTAAGATGTACTGTGATATAGAAATAGCACGGGGAAAATTAGAACTGTATGGAGTGTAGTCGAAACCACATTTGTAACATTTGGACGGGCAATATCATTTCTTCTTCCGTATCCGGATGCACCAATTATATCTTCCCTTCCCAGTAATTAGCAACGTAGTTTGCTTTGTCATTGACTTTCAAAATATCATCTTTAGTGCATGTTATAGACATATCTGGGCAAATCAGTAGGTGGTTCAATTCCTGTATTGCTCCGCATTCACACCTATCGCTATCACTGTAACCCCATTTAAATAGGTTTGATTTGCACCCAGTTACTCCAGTGCGCAGCCGGTTTAATGACCTCCAAGTTGTAAAAGGTAGTTGAAATCCTGCAGATCCCTCCTCAAGTAGTTCCATTGTGGAGTGTGGCACCATTTCTTCCCAAAGAGATAGCCGCCTTGCGCCGGGCTTGGTGGCGAGCTCTTCAGCAGTTTCAATGAAACTCCTGCGGGATTTCAACCGGACACGTTGTTTTCGGTGCATATGCATCGGGTGTCGAGGATCATTCTTTTGTTTTGATCTTTCGATCTCGGCGGCTACTTGTCTGCGGATAGTGGGTGGTGCTATGCCTATGATGGGATAAATGATGTCTGTGGGAGTTGGTTTGAGGCATCCTGTGGCAATACGTACGGTTTCGTTTACGGCGACGTCAACTTGCGTAGTGTGAGCAGAGTTCCTCCAAACTGGCGCCGCATATTCCGCTGCTGAGATACTCAGCACCAGACCCGTGGTGCGCAAAACATGTGGTTGAGCTCCCCACGATGAACCTGTTAGCTTCCGCAGTATGTTGTTCCTGGCACAGACCTTTTTTTTAGTGTTGTGACAGTGCTGCTTAAAAGTAAGTGCTCTATCCGATGTTACTCCCAGGTATTTTGGGCTGTTTGTATGTTTCAGCTCTTCCCCTTGCCACATGACTCGGAGTTTCCGTTTGGCTTGTTTGTTCCTAAGATGGAAGGCGGATACTTGAGATTTACTAGGGTTTGGTTTGAGATTATTGCCGTCGTAATTGGTAGCAAGTTCTGTTAAGGCTCCTGTGAGATTCTCCTCCACTTGTTCAAAGGTTTTATCCTGTGTAGCCACTGCTGCATCATCAGCATATATGAACACTCGTGTCTGGTGGCTGATGGGAAGATCATTGGTATAGATGTTAAATAATATTGGAGCCAAGACACTACCCTGTGCAAGACCATTTTTCTGTGTTCTCCATCGGCTGTTTCTAGATTGTAAGGTTACATAGTAGCGTCTGTTCTGTAGCATGCATTGCACGAACATAGAAAGGATGTAGTCCTTAGTGACATTATACACTTTCTGGGTAAGCAACTTATGGTTAACTGTGTCATATGCAGCACTGAGATCCAGGAATGCGACCCCAGTTACTTCTCCTCTCTGACAGCCGTCTTCGATGTACTGTGTGAGATTAAGGATTTGGCCACAGCATGATTTTCCTGGTCGAAATCCAGCTTGTTCGTTAATGAGGGCTTTGTCCACATAATCAGCTATGTGTTTGAGGATCATTCGCTCCAGCACTTTAAATAAATGACAAAGCAGTGAGACAGGCCGGAAATTTTTAGCTTCAGCTGGGTCTTTCCCTGGTTTTAGTAACGCAATAACCCGAGCTTTCCTCCACAGTTTAGGAATTTGCATTGTTGTAATACAGTTATTCATTAGCTCTAGGATCCATGCTTGTACTCCCGGTCAAAAATGTTTAATTTTCTCAGATCTCAGATCGTCGAGGCCAGCGGTCTTATTGTTTTTCAAATCGTTGATGGCATCTTGTAGCTCCTGAATGAAGAACGGGCGAGCTAGGAAGCTAATCTCCTCGTTCAATTTTCTTTTAATTTAGCCATTCCTGATCTTCCTTTTAGTTTTTCCGTTCATGAGTAGTTGGTGGGCTATCTGATCAGGTGTAACTTCGCTGTAATTTGGTTGTAGTTCTGTTGGGCCGTTGCTGAGACTTTTGAGCAGTTTCCATTCCTTCCTACTGCTGTGCTTCATGTCCGTCTCTTGTAGGAGGTTATACCACTTTTCCTTTCTCGCTTCGGAGATACCAGACATCAGTACCTCACCTGCCTGGATCGTTTCCTCTGAGAAGGGGTCCTTATTGTACAGTTCTTCATACTTTTTCAGAGCTTCCTTGCTGCTACCATTGAGTCCAGCGATATACTGGGTGCGGCACCCTCTAGGTGTGCGCCGTCGAGAGATTTTCTTGACAAGGTCTATAAAAGTTTCATATGATTGTGTCTCTGATTTAATTTCCAAGATCTCCTTATCAAGGTCCTCTGTGAAAAGTTCCCAATGAGCTTTTTTGAAATTGAAGCGTCTCTTGAAGGGCATTACATTTGAGTTGATTACTGCAGTAATGCAGCAAGTTATTGCTCTGTGTTGCGATCTTGGAATTGGGTCCTCGATTTGCTTTACAGTTTACAGGGATACCTTTTCGGAGACAAAGATGTTATCTGGATTATATCCTCGTTTCCATCTTCAGCTGTTAAATGATGCAGGCAACTTTGGGTCATGTATCAATTTCAGTTTAGCCTGGTCTGCCCAGATCTCCAGCATTTCGCCATCGTCATTTGTCTCTTTATAACCCCATGCGAGACCGTGACAGTTAAAATCTCCTAGTACAACTTTAATGTTTTTTGAATGGAAATTTCCAGGCTCCGTAAATTTGAACCTCGCACTCGGTAGTTTGTACACGGATGTTACAGTACATGAATGTAGCTCAATAGTTAGAATTTCTATATTTTCTTCGCAGGTCAGAGCACAGGACCATACGTCTAAGTTCGGTTTCACAAATATAGCACTTCCGTACCTTTCGTGTGGTCTCTCAAGAACTAATTTCATGCCCTGTATTTTTGGTCTATGGCTAGTTGGTGCTCTGTGTGTTTCTTGTATCACTAAAACATCACAGTTGTTTCGTTTGCACATGTCAGATAATAAAATTTCTTTATTTACAGATAAGCCTTCAATATTGCAGGAAGTTGTCACTAGTGATGGTCTTGATAAAGGCCTTTTTTGAGTCTCTTCGGAGAGTGGCAATATCATGAAACATAACGATGGCGTCAGTCAGCCCACTGCTCATTGACTTTCTGAAACAGGGCGCGCATTTAACGCACAATAGTACGTGAACACTTCGCAAAAATTAAAGCGTGGCAGCAATTCCAAACGCCCAGAAATGTTGAGGAACGGCATCATTCTGTTGCAGGACAATGTCTGCCCACATGTTGACAGGGTTGTTTCGACCACGCTGCAGACGTTTCACTGGGAAGCCCCTACAAGTCGTCCACACATACCCGATCTGTCCTCATGTGATTTCCAAAATTTTGGAGCCTTGAAGAAATACGTTCGTGACCGTCGATTTGCTTCGGACGAAGTATCTTCCTCGTTTTCATTTGAATGCCCCTTTTATTAGTAAAACACCTTTGTAACGCAAGGAGACAATCTGGATTTCAAAAATACACAAACGGAAAAAAATAGCAACACCAAAAAATAATTAATCTAGAGTAACGAAGTTTCGGGAATACATTTGTCTAGGTAACAAATTTAAGTCATTAACATTGCAAGATTGTAGTTAATGTAAATGCGAGATAAGCCATTGCAAATGTGAACTTCTGGTACATTAATAACGGTGTACCCGGCAGAATGCTGAATAAAAACATGCAAATATGCATGCATTGTGTTGTACGGGTGCCAGATGTCAATTTTTGTTATGGCGTTCCATGCCTGCTGCACTTGGTCGGTCAGTGAAGGGACGGTTAATGCTGTTTGTGAATTACGTTGGAATTATCGTTCGATGATGTTCCATATGTGCTGTCTAGCACGCTGGCGGGCTACTTGCAGGCGCTCAAGTGGCCTCCTTCTAACCAACACACGGCTATCACTGGTACGGGGACAGAACCAACTTTCATCAGTAAACGCAATTGACCTCCACCCTGCCCTCCAATGAACTCACGTTTGACACCATTGAAGTCTCAAATGGCAGTGGTTTGGGGTCAGTGTACGCTACAGGACGCATGGCTCGGAGCTGTCCGTGAACTGACCCATTTCTAATACTTCGTTGTGTCACTGTGGTGCCAACTGCTGCTCAAATTGCTGGTGCAGATGCAGTTACGATACGCCAGAGCCATACGCCCAACACGATGGTTCAAATGGTTCAAATGGCTCTGAGCACTATGGGACTTAACATCTATGGTCATCAGTCCCCTAGAACTTAGAACTACTTAAACCTAACTGACCTAAGGACATCACACAACACCCAGCCACCACGAGGCAGAGAAAATCCCTGACCCCGCCGGGAATCGAACCCGGGAACCCGGGCGTGGGAAGCGAGAACGCTACCGCACGACCACGAGATGAGGGCCAACACGATGGTCTTCCCTCTCGGTAGTGCCACGTGGCCGTCCAAAGCCCGGTCTCCGTGCGACGGTCATTCCGGTGACAACCGCTGCCAGCAGACATGTACAGTGGTTACATTTCTGCCAAGTCTTTCTTCAGTATCGCAGGAATAACATCCAACTTCTCGAAACCTTATTACGCGATCTCGCTTAAGGTCAGCGGGGTGTCGATAATGTCGTCTTTGTCGCCTTAAAGGCGTTCTTGACTAACATCAACTTACTATGTCCAATCTCAATGGTAAGTAACGCTCATGACCGTTGCAGCGTGTATTTAAAGGAAACCTGATTTTGATACTCATAGTGGCGCGACTAGCGCTTCTCTTATGCAACTGGATCGAAATTTGTGCAGACAAAATCTTTCATATATAGAAACAGGCCTACCAACTGTCGTTTATGTCGCATAACTCTTTCTTGGTGTTACGATTTTTTTCTGTCAGTATAGTAAAAAACAGTGGAGAAGTGAACGAGCGTAAAAACGGGTGTTTGTAATATGTCATGGAGAAAGAAAGACAAGAGATAAATATCCTGATGAACAGCCACCAAACAATGAGATTAGTAAGTCTTACTAACGATTCAGTAACAAGCAGTGTTATGCATGCCAGCGTACAAGATCACCAAATACAGTATGACCAAAGTGTCTCATACTTATTATTCTCAAACAGCCTATTAAAAATTCTTACTCTGAAGCAGAAGAATCGTAAAACGTCAGTGTATCGAAACGTGGAAAAATCATAGCTCACATACACCTTCCGTCTAAAAAATTCCGAGAAATTGTATTCCTGGTATATAAGGGACGCCAGCGAAGTAGCTGAAGTGACAGCTCGAACTAACAACTATGAACATGAGAAGTGAATTCGATCAGTCATTACGAGTATGTGCAGCCGTAGAGTGTCTCCATTGTTGTGCCACTAATCGT
Source organism: Schistocerca piceifrons (assembly GCF_021461385.2). Lineage (NCBI taxonomy): Eukaryota > Metazoa > Arthropoda > Insecta > Orthoptera > Acrididae > Schistocerca > Schistocerca piceifrons. The sequence goes on along the minus strand of NC_060149.1, from coordinate 389,166,561 downwards.
AGTGGAGCAACAGCTCTAAATCAAGTGCTCGAGACATTCTCCTGAATGTTTCGAAGAAGAGAAAACCATGCGTACAAACTTAGTCCCACACACCTGGACTCCCGAACAAAAAGATCGACGCATGGGCGCCTGCCGCGAACTGACTGAAATGCAAAACGCGGAAATTTTTTCTTGGAAAACAATCATAACTGGTGACGATTCTTCGTGTTTCCAATACAAACCCATCACAATAAGACAAAGTGCAGAGATTCACACGTCGATCAACGCTTTGACAACATAGCCGACATTCAAGCCAAAGTGACGCACGATTTGAAAAGCATCACAAAGAAGTACTTTTCTGACGTTTCATATGCTAGTTGAACATTCTGTGCGTTGTACTCAAGTGGGAGCAGACCATTTAGAAGACCAGAAAAATTTAAACCGCTGTCTTAACTTTTCTTTGTTTTTTTATGAACGTTGTCTCGAGACTTTTCTGAACGGACAATGTATGCCATAACGTACTTCATCTGAAAGAACAGCCTTATTTATCAGCTGCAAAATTGAAAGACCTGTTGATGATGTTACCACAGGAGTTCTACGGAAAACGTTGCAGCATCTGATCCCAAGAATGGGGTTGTGTAAGAAACAGAAGTCAATACTGAAAGATTTTTATTGAATTTAATTTCTTTATTCTCTTGTACAAAATTTAAAATATGTGACAAATGGTTTTTGTTGATTGATGTTGTACTAGTTAAAACACTACTCCTGTATTTCTGTACCTGTATTATCGCAAACAGAATATAGTGCCTCAGTATTAATGGCACCTGAAACAAAAATCTCTCTTATTGGCACTTAGAAACAGTCACTTCCCTGCTAAGGCACACAGAATGGTCTCGATAAATTATTTATTTTCTAATTTATGTCCTTTTTTTTGCAATTATAAGCTGAGCGTCACAGGTCTGTGGTATCACAACACCTGCTCAATTGCTCAATTTTTAGGATACAAATAATTTTGTACAAAAATGAGATACATTTTTTTGTTCTCCTGACAAATTTGATATTTAACACTTAGAGTGTTTGATATTTCGTCTCTTCATTCGTCTTCCTTGTCCGATTTGCCCTGTTTCGTGCGCTGGGCCGCGCAGTGGTGTTTCATATACTGTATAGTCGTGCAGCGGCGCTACTCACTGAGTGAGTCGGTATTTCAGCGCGTGAAAAAAACGGGGAAGGGGGGATAAGCGGCAGATTATAAATACAAAGGTGGCTTGTAAGGTTTTTTCGCCACTTTTCACTTCTTTCACCTTAAGAAATAATTTACACACATTAAAAATGTTAAGTTCCTCAGTGGTTCAAAGTTCACGTGAAACAGTAGAACACTTATGACTGATTATAAAAGTCAGTTCAAAGGCCGGAGGAAGGCAAGGACATACCACATATGATAAGACAATACCTAGGAAAGCAGTACGATGTTCATTACTTTACTCAACTGCTTTCTAAATAATGGCAACCCGTCTGCAGAGAGTACTAGGCGTATCAACTCTTTCAGTCCCCACAAAGACCCTGATGAAATGTCATAAACTCGAGCGCTTGTGATGCTGTCATCCGTGTCGCAGCGTTGGCAATGAGCGGAGCGCAGAATTTAATAGGCATAAGTATCTAACAATCATCGCCGTGTTTCATAAGTACTTTATGCTTACGTTTCAGACCGTGCAAACTGATGGCTACCGAAACGCTGCATGAAATCAATCTGAGAATCATACGAGTGAACTAGACACACACGGGATAAGAAGGAGAAACTGAGGACATTGTGCGATTACGTTGCTGCAGTTGGCTCGCTAAACGATGTAAAGTGCTGGGTTCTCGAATTACCTCTGTACCTATACCTGGCTGCACTGTAAGTAAACTAAGACTTTATTTTGAGCTCCCATGAGGAGTGGACGACGAGCGTTAAGTGGGTCGCGAATGTTGGCACTTACATCCTCAAGGAAGGTTTTAAATCGGGATACGTAGCTGACTTGCCTCAAGTTTTGGAGAAGCAGGAAACCCACAGGCTATGCACGTGGCATCATTCAACAGCTCGCACTATGTTCGGAAAATTCGGATTTAAGGCATGCAGCAGACTCACCGTCAACATCTTTGACGTATTCGTGTGAAATACGGTTCAAGTAGCCGTCCATTGATGTTTTATTTGATTTTTCTGCATCGCTAGAGGAGAATACTGGACTACTCGATCGGATCAAAAGTATCTGGACACCCCTATGTATTGTGGAATTAAGTTCATTCAAAATATAGGCCTTTACATAGATGTAGCCTTCGCTTTTCTATTTTGAATACGAGAATACGAGGAAAAACGGAATAACCTACGTTTGCATGAACCTCCCTGTGTCTACTCGAAGTACTTTTCCACGATAATGGGAACACACTTATACAGGGTGAGTCACCTAACGTTACCGCTGGATATATTTCGTAAACCACATCAAATACTGACGAATCTATTCCACAGACCGAACGTGAGGAGAGGGGCTAGTGTAACTGGTTAATACAAACCATAAAAAAATGCACGGAAGTATGTTTTTTAACACAAACCTACGTTTTTTTAAATGGAACCCCGTTAGTTTTGTTAGCACATCTGAACATATAAACAAATACGTAATCAGTGCCGTTTGTTGCATTGTAAAATGTTAATTACATCCGGAGATATTGTATCCTAAAGTTGACGCTTGAGTACCACTCCTCAGCTGTTCGATCGTGTGTATCGGAGAGCACCGACTTACGTAGGGATCCAAAGGGAACGGTGATGGACCTTAGGTACAGAAGAGACTGGAACAACACATTACGTCCACATGCTAACACCTTTTTATTGGTCTTTTTCACTGACGCACATGTACATTACCATGAGGGGTGAGGTACACGTACACACGTGGTTTCCGTTTTCAATTACGGAGTGGAATAGAGTGTGTCCCGACATGTCAGGCCAATAGATGTTCAATGTGGTGGCCATCATTTGCTGCACACAATTGCAATCTCTGGCGTAATGAATGTCGTACACGCCGCAGTACATCTGGTGTAATGTCGCCGCAGGCTGCCACAATACGTTGTTTCATATCCTCTGGGGTTGTAGGCACATCACGGTACACATTCTCCTTTAACGTACCCCACAGAAAGAAGTCCAGCGGTGTAAGATCAGGAGAACGGGCTGGCCAATTTGTGCGTCCTCCACGTCCTATGAAATACCCGTCGAACGTGTACCTCACCCCTCATGGTAATGTACATGTGCGTCATTGAAAAAGACCAATAAAAAGCTGTTAGCATGTGGACGTAATGTGCTGTTCCAGTCTCTTCTGTACCTAAGCTCCATCACCGTTCCCTTTGGATCCCTACGTAATTCGGTGCTCTCCGATACACACGATCGAACAGCGGAGGAGTGGTACTCAAGCGTTAACTTTAGGTTACAATATCTCCGGATGTAATTAACATTTTACATTGCAACAAACGGCACTGATTACGTATTTGTTTATATGTTCAGATGTGCTAACAAAACTAACGGGGTTCCATTTAAAAAAACGTAGGTTTGTGTTAAAAACATACTTCCGTGCATTTTTTATGGTTTGTATTAACCAATTACACTAGCCCCTCTCCTCACGTTCGGTCTGTGGAATCGATTCTTCAGTATTTGATGTGGTTTACGAAATATATCCAGCGGTAATGTTAGGTGACTCACCCTGTATAATACACACTGACGGAAAACAATTGCAACACCAAGAAGGAGTTTTGCAACATTAATGAAAGTAGGTAGTCGTGTTTCTACCTCTGAAAGATGGTTATTCAAATTTCGCGGCAGTAGCGTAAGAGTGGCACTAGGGGCAGCACTGTGAGGACGCAAATCAGGTTGGCTTTAATTTCACACTGTAACGGTCGTTACCTGTGAGATTGGACGTGATGAGTTGATATTAATCAAGAATGCCTTTAAGGTGACCAAGACGCCATTATCGACACCCCACTGAGTTTTAAGGAGGTCGTGTAATAAGGCTACGAGGAGCTGGATGTTACATATGCGATATGGCAGGAAGATTTGGCGGGAATGTTGTCACTGTTTATGATTGCTGGCAGCAGTGCTCAAGAGAATGTAATATCGCAAGAATATTGGGCGCCGGAAGGCTACGTGACACTACCGAGAGGAAAGACCATCGTGTTCGGCATACGGCTCAGGGGTATCCTGCTGCATCTGCAGTAACATTTCGAGAAATAGTTGACACCACGAATTGTTAAAAATCGTTTACTTCAAGGTCAGCTCCAAGCCATACGCCATGTAGCGTACACTCACCCCAAACCACCGCCGTTTGCGACTTCAGTGGTGTCAAGCAAAAGCTCATTGGGGAACAGGGTGGAGGTCTGTTCTGTTTTCTGATGAAAGCTGATTCTGCCTCGGTGCCAGTGATGGCCCTGTGTTGGTCAGAAGGAGTCTAGTTATGGGCCTGCAACAATCCTGTCTGTGTGCTAGACACACTGGACCTACACCTGGAGTTATAGTCTGTGATACGATTTCGTATGACAACAGGAGCATCTCTCTTTGTTATCCCACGCACCCTGGCAGCAAATTTGTACGTCAATCTGGTGATTCGATCTGTCGTGCTGCCATTCATGAACAGAACTCCGCCGGCCGCTGTGGCGGAGCGGTTCTAGGCGCTTCAGTCGCTGCTGCTACGGTCGCAGGTTCGAATCCTGCCTCGGGCATGGATGTTTGTGATGTCCTTAGGTTAGTTAGGTTCAAGTAGTTCTAAGTTCTATGGGACTGATGACCCCAGATGTTAAGTCCCATAGTGCTTAGAGCCATTTGAACCATTTTGAACAGCACTCCAGGGTTGTTTTCCAACAGGATAACGCTTGCCCACATACTGCTGTTGAAACCCTACATGCTCTACAGGGTGTCGACATGTTGCCTTGGCCTGCTCGATCAGCAGACCTGTCTCCAATCGGGCACATATGGGACACCATCGGATGACCACTTCAGCGTCATCCACAAACTGCATTAACCATCCCTGTGTTGACTAACCAAGTGGAAGAGGTATGGAACTCCATCCCAAAAGCAGACATCTGGCACCTGTACAAGACAATTCATGCACGTTTGCCTGCTTACATTCGATGCTCTGACGGTTACACCGATTAGCAATGTACCAGCATTTCGCATTTGCAATGGCGTATCTCGCGCTTACATTAATCTATGATCTTGCAATTTTAATTACTTAAATATGTTACCTAACCAAATGTATTCCAGAAATTCCATCAATCTACATTAATTACTTTTTGGTGTTCCCGTTTTTCCTCTCTCAGTGTATTATTTATGTCTCCCCACACAATTCGATATCTTCGATACCGATAATCAGATATTTCTCGTTACACTATGAAATTATTAAATAGTTGGTATCTGTTCCGAAACATTAGGTACCGAAATACAAGTGTCGTTGTTTGGTGATATCAATAACACGGGGGCGTCTCTAACTTTTCCCTGTGCATCGGACAATTAATCCCTCACATCATCTATCTGTTTCCAAGTTTTCGGTGTTTCTTGCTTTCCTTGTCTAGACAGACTTCTGCATCCACATTTACATCCTCATAATTACTCTGCAATTCACAATCAAGTGCCTGGAAGAGGGTTCATTGAACCATTTCCAAGCTATTTCTCTACAGTTACACTCTCGAATAGCGCGTGGGAAAAACTGACACTTAAATCATTCTGTCTGAGCTGTGATTTATTTTATTACGATGCTCATTCCTCCCTATGTAGGTGGGCGCCAATGAAATATTTTCACACTCTTAGGCGACACTTAGTGATTGAAATTTCATGAGAAGATCCTACTGCAACGAGAAACGCCTTTGTTTTAATGATTGCCATCCAGTTTTCGAATCATATCCGTGGCACACTCTCTCCCCTATTTCACAACAGTACAAAACGAGTTGCCCTTCTTTGAACTTTTTCCATGTCCTCCGTCAATCCTATCTGATGCAGATCCCACACCGCACAGCAATACTCCAGAAGAGGGTGAACGAGTGTAGTGTAGGCAGCCTTGTTAGTGGATATGTTGCATCTTCTTAGTGTTCTGCCAATAGAACTCTGACCTAAGTAACAAAACCATAAACGTTGTGGTAAGTTGAGCCAATAAGCTCATAACCATATATCATTCATCATTTACGGTGATCTTCTTCGTCTGATGCATGAGTTTCCTGGATTAAAACCACGTCAACATTATTACTTAAATGAAATCTTGACAAGTAGTCACTTTTAGCTCGGCTAATTTCTTCCATATTTAGTTGGAAAACAAGGACTGAACGCCACAGTCTTTTAGTCATCTGGTCCTGATAATGGCCCATTGCTTGTGTTTGGTTGCCTAAGTTAATCTGTATGCTTGTAGCCAGGAAGTCCAGTAAAGGTCTGGCTGCTGAGACACTCTAGCTCATTTAGCGTTACCCAGGGTGCACGTGCAGTATTTTACTGCGAACTCAAGCTAGATTTTTGTTAGTTACTTCCTGCGAAGATAAATTACATTTCAGTAGGATTCTTTCAATTCATCTCACAAGAGGAGGCCGCCACTTACGGATCACGGATTTATTTCACACCTTGTACACTTTTAGTAGTCCATTAGGACAACATAGAGTGCAAGTAGAAAGGTTTACTACTTAGGCGATTTCGAGAAAATCGTAAGAGAAGTTTTACACGTGAGAGATGTACGGTGTCTTGCGACCCTAAGCACGAGATGGCCGTGTCGTTAACGCAACCCGTAAATCGCTGGATCGAGTCCTGTTCAGTTTCTTTTTTTAATTTATATTTTTTCAGCACATTTTATATCGTACATATTTCATTTGAAAGGTAATATGATGAAAAGACACGGGTATTGGTATAAACTTTTATTGAATTTCCAATGTTATTTGGTTGTTTGCTATATTGTACTGTCACAACAAATATTATATTTATCACTGTCGAAAGGTAAACGGCCAGACGTATAAAATTTTCCTGAAAATGTATTCCTGTCGTGATTTTAGATATCCCTTACACCTGCAATCGGGTAAGGTACCGAGAACTGCTTCGTACATGGGCGCTTCGATCTGTAGACACAGGTTTCAAAGAAGAGGGGCAGGTTTGGAAAACCTAAGTTAAACATCGATAAATAAAGGTGCAAATAAATTTATTCAGTAATACAATAAGTTACAATACACCAGAATATGAGGGTAATGTACGGTTAATCGTCGCACGTTCTTTCGACATTGCAAATAGCGGGATGATATTTTTCATACAGTTACGAAAAACGTAAAATTTTTAAATTTGTGATAAGTTCCTATGGGACCAAACTGCTGAGGTCATCGGTCCCTAGGCTTGCACACTTCTTAATCTAACTTAAACTAATTTACGCTAAGGACAACACACACACACCCATGCCAGAGGGAGGACTCGAACCTCCGACGGGGAAGCTGCGCGAACCGTGGCAAGACACCCTATACCGCGCGGCCACCCCGCACGGCACGAAAAACATAAATCAAAATGGCATCTACTACATTGCATGAATGCTATTTTCCCTCACGCACGAAGAATCTCGAGAGTTTCTAAGGAAAAACGAAGATCGTTGACTTCTCAAAAATTTCTCTATCTTCCGATAGTTCGGATGTAGATCTTGTGTAACGAGACATTTTCGTAAATATCGGTGCCGAAAACAGGCGATATACTATTGAATGTACTTTAATAGCGTCTTCACGCGAAGCAATTTCTCGTTCATTATCAGTCCAATATGAACACATCTGAAGGCTCTTCACAGAGTTTTTAAGTTGCTTATAGCAATTAAAGTAGCATAATGTTTGTTGTAATAATAAATATTAGTGAACAGCCCAATAATATTGGAAATTCAATAAAAGTTCATGCTAATACAATTTTTACATCATATTATCTTTCAAACGTAATATGTGAGAAATAATATCACTAGCGTTAAAAAAATGTAAATTAAAAAATGAACATAGGTGGAACTCGATCCAGCGAACCGCCGATTACAGAGCTTCGTTTTTTCCGTTCCTTTTTTTTCGTCATTTGATTTGGACTTGTCATTTGGTCTGGGCAGACGTCACAGGACAGCCCTTCAAGTTCGTCATTGAATACTTCACTCATGCGCTGAGCTACCTCGCCGTCAACCTTGAAATCGCGTTAAGTAGTACGCCTTACTATTGTACATTATGTTGTCCTAATGGACTACTAAAAGTCTGAAGTAAATCCGTGATCCGAACTTCGTGGCTTCCCGTTCTCAGTCCGCTACAAGCCTTTCCTACAAAGGGTTTTATGTTGTCGTTCCACTATAAATAGATGCACCGACAGAGGTGGTGCAGTGGTTAATTCACTAGAATCATATTCAGGAGGGAAACGAATATAGTGACCTACGTTATCCTTGATCGCCCTAACAGCTTTATAAAAATGTCGCGATGGTTCCTTTCAAAAGAACACGGATGATTTCCATCCCTTTCCTTTCCCCAATCCTAGCTTGTGTTTCGTCCGTAATGACGTTGCCGTTGACGGGACGTTAAACAATAATCGTCCTTCCATCTTCCTTTTTTTAAAATGGCTTCGGACACATACCCATAATATGAGGACGTGGTGAAAAATGATGCCTCCAAGTTTTTAAAATAAAACCAATGTTATAAACACTACACATGGTGTTCGGCAATTTCCATTACAAACTTCTGGGATTTGTAGAGGGGAGTGAGTACACAATATTTTGAGTACGAAGCCATAGAGGGTCAAAGTTATACGCGCCGGTGCCTGTAAATGTATGTATTTTCCCTGGTTGTGTCATCCTGTAGGGTGATTCCGTGATGATGTTACTAACTTTCAAGGGCGATGGTGACGGATAAATGTATCAATTTGAGGTACGAGTTCCTGTGCCGGAAACGAATGAGTCGAAAGTTATAAGCGTAAGCCGTTCTATTACCTCTGGCTGTGGAATCCATGTACCGGTACTGTTGTTGCTAAGACCGTAGGGTAGGCAACATTCAGAGGTGGATAGTATGGACCAAAACAAAAAAAAGTCAAGTAAACATGGGCTCTAAAAAGGATACCTTAAGAGTTATGACCACTTGTTCAATAGAGGAGATGTGTTTCATACTAGCGCCCATAGCCCCTCAGGTATGCACTTTAGTGCCCATGTTTACTTGATATTTTTTTCTTGTTTTGGTCCATACTACCACTTCTGAATCTTTCCTACCCTACAGTCTAGCTACAACAGTACCGGTACATGTGTTGCACTGCCAAAGGTATCAGAACGGTTTCTGTTTATAACTTTCGACTCATTCGTTTCCGGTACAGGGACCCTTATCTCAAATTGATGCATTTACCTTTCTCTATCATACTTGAAAGTTTGTAACATCATCACGGAATCACCCTGTACGTAAACACACTCACAGGCGCCGCCGCCTGTAACTTTTACTTTCTGTAGCGTCGTTGGATAACGTTTCCAGACATGGGTTCCTATTCGAAACATTATGTACTCAAGTCCTAGCAGTTTGTACGGGAATTTCCGAACACCCTGTATATCTTTATTCTTTATGTCTACATATTGGCAGACCTCTGCCGCTAGAGGGCTCCGAATTGTAGCGTGTAACATGATGTGTAACATAACTATGTCGGTGCTTGAGAAACCGAGTGCAGTAGTCGAGTTTGGAATTCGAAGAGTTCGTCCCACATCGAGAATCCTTTCGTTCAACATGGCAATACCAGACCACACATAAGCGCTGCGACATCAGCAACCAACCGACACCTGGGATTCAGTGTCATCGATTGTCCTCCATACAGCACCGACTTCGCTACATCTCATTTTCGCCTGTTTCCAAAAATTAAAGAACAGCTTCGAGGACCTCACTTTGATAGTGATGAAACGGTTCATGCAGATGTGAGGTTGTAGCCGCGTCAACAAAATCATACGTTCTACAGTGACGTTATCAACTAACTGGTCTCTTGATGAGAGAAATGTGTTAGTTGCCATGATGAGTATGTTCAGAAATAAATATGTAAACATGCAGAATAAAATGACAAATGTTAATAACATTTGTTTCACTTAAAAAGCTTTAAGATTTTTCACAAAAAAATTCAAAGGTATTACTTTTAAACGCACCCTCGTAATATCACGGCTGTAAATTTTTGCTCTGATTGATCGTCAGTTGTGTCACAACATAATGACGATTTTTCAATTTCTCCAAACTATATTACATTTTTTTTTTTTTGTGCTGAGGTCTTCCTAATGTTAAATACAATTCCGTGATGTGGTGTCCTCCCTATCTAGAAAATATTTATCTGCGAACAGCGTGACAACACTACCAACTTCACTGATCAGTTCATTAATCCATATCGTGAACGGTGGCCCTATTATAGTTCCTTCGGACAGGCCTGCATCATTTTCGCAGCTGACGATTTCACTCCCTTGAGAGCGATGTAGGAAGTCTCCAGTATAGTAACAAACCTGGCACGATATTCCGTAATGTCAAATTTTGCAGGCCACTCCCGCCGGAGGGTCGAGTTCTCCCTCGGGCATGGGTATGTGTGTTGTTCTTAGCATAAGTTAGTTTAAGTAGTGTGTAGGTCTAGGGACCGATGACCTAAGCAGTTTGGTCCCTTAGGAATTCACACACATTTGAACAGTTTGAACATTCAAATTTTGTGCAGTAGGCTTTAATACGAAACCTTTAGTCAAGGAAAAGGACATCAACCCGGGCGCCGTTCTCTACGGCCCTCTGAATCTCATGGACCAACAGAACCAACTGAGTTTAATACGGCGTTTGACTGTGGTTTCCACGTTGGTCTCTACAGGCCAGATATGCGGTCTCAAGAAATGCAGCAATATGCGAGAATAAAACGAGCTCCGCAATTTTACAACAGACTCACGTTAGAAATTTTTGGTTGTCCAGTAGCTGGAAACGCACGTCAGAATCTCTTTTTTAAATATATTTTCCAATTTTCCACAGGGTGGCAGTGCCAAGGAAACGTCCTGTATAGCAGATTTTCTGGGCTGTAGTAAGTTTATGCTACGCTTATGCACAATACAATGTCATCCACGGTCCTTATGGTCTGAGAAATGTGGGACGTGCAACAACTGTAACGAATACGATGGACACCCGCCTTGCGGAAACCAGTACCGTCCTTTATAGACCCCTAAAGGGCTCTAATCGTAGAAGGTGGTGTAAAGACACACGTCACAGCGTGTTTCCGTAACATATGATAAACCCTATTGAAAATACTACCTGTCTAAGGAAAAAAGGCCGTAAACGTAGGTGCCACCTCGTTATTTTCAGCACTCATCCGATTCACGATTGGACGATAACCCAACGCGCTTCTAATCTGTCTCGTTTCAGCCATTATGGTAAGCATCCTTTTCCACCTCTGTCATGAAGTGAATATTCGGATGGATTGAAATCAGACGTTCTTAATAGCTGTTTATTCTCTCATTTCCATTCAGCCGCCGGCCACTGCGGCCGAGCGGTTCTAGGTGCTTCAGTCCGGAACTACGCGACTGCTACGGTCGCAAGTTCGAATCTTGCCTCGGGCATGGATGTGTGTGATGTCCATAGGTTAGTTCGGTTTAATTAGTTCTAAGTCTAGGGGACTGATGACCTCAGATATTAAGTCCTGTAGTGCTTAGAGCCATTTAAACCATTTGAATTTCCATTAAGCCAAACAAGTTTTCACTTAAGCTTTTGGGGCCTGAGATGACGTGGGCCCCATGAACGAAGAGAGAAGATACCCATTCACGCTGAGCCGAATGGTAACAGGTATCAGCCTGAAGATTCAAAACAGTGTGAGTTGGCTTCCTGTAAATGGCATTTCCCAACCTACTATCAACCACTCTCCTGAACAACACTTCAAGGTAGGAAATGCAAGTATCCTTTTCCACCTCTGTCATGAAGTAAATATTCGGTGGATTCAAATCAGATGTTCTTAATAGCTGTTTATACTCTCATTTCCATTAAGCCAAACAACAGTAGTCTCATTTATGTATCTAAAAGAAAGCAAGTAGGTTTCAATGCCATTCTACATCTACATCTACATTTGTACTCCGCAAGCCACCCAACGGTGTGTGGCGGAGGGCACTTTACGTGCCACTGTCATTACCTCCCTTTCCTGTTCCAGTCGCGTATGGTTCGCGGGAAGAACGACTGTCTGAAAGCCTCCATGCGCGCTCTAATCTCTCTAATTTTACATTCGTGTTCTCCTCGGGAGGTATAAGTAGGGGGAAGCAATATATTCGATACATCATCCAGAAACGCACCCTCTCGAAACCTGGCGAGCAAGCTACACCGCGATGCAGAGCGCCTCTCTTGCAGAGTCTGCCACTTGAGTTTGTTAAACATCTCCGTAACGCTATCACGGTTACCAAATAACCCTGTGACGAAACGCGCCGCTCTTCTTTGGATCTTCTCTATCTCCTCCGTCAACCCGATCTGGTACGGATCCCACACTGATGAGCAATACTCAAGTATAGGTCGAACGAGTGTTTTATAAGCCACCTCCTTTGTTGATGGACTACATTTTCTAAGGACTCTCCCAATGAATCTCAACCTGGTACCCGCCTTACCAACAATTAATTTTATATGATCATTCCACTTCAAATCGTTCCGCACGCATACTCCCAGATATTTTACAGAAGTAACTGCTACCAGTGTTTGTTCCGCTATCATATAACCATACAATAAAGGATCCTTCTTTCTATGTATTCGCAATACATTACATTTGTCTATGTTAAGGGTCAGTTGCCACTCCCTGCACCAAGTGCCTATCCGCTGCAGATTTTCCTGCATTTCGCTACAAGTTTCTAATGCTGCAACTTCTCTGTATACTACAGCATCATCCGCGAAAAGCCGCATGGGACTTCCGACACTATCTACTAGGTCATTTATATATATTGTGAAAAGCAATGGTCCCATAACACTCCCCTGTGGCACGCCAGAGGTTACTTTAACGTCTGTAGACGTCTCTCCATTGATAACAACATGCTGTGTTCTGTTTGCTAAAAACTCTTCAATCCAGTCACACAGCTGGTCTGATATTCCGTAGGCTCTTACTTTGTTTATCAGGCGACAGTGCGGAACTGTATCGAACGCCTTCCGGAAGTCAAGAAAAATAGCATCTACCTGGGAGCCTGTATCTAATATTTTCTGGGTCTCATGAACAAATAAAGCGAGTTGGGTCTCACACGATCGCTGTTTCCGGAATCCATGTTGATTCCTACATAGTAGATTCTGGGTTTCCAAAAACGACATGATACTCGAGCAAAAAACATGTTCTAAAATTCTACAACAGATCGACGTCAGAGATATAGGTCTATAGTTTTGCGCATCTGCTCGACGACCCTTCTTGAAGACTGGGACTACCTGTGCTCTTTTCCAATCATTTGGAACCTTCCGTTCCTCTAGAGACTTGCGGTACACGGCTGTTAGAAGGGGGGCAAGTTCTTTCGCGTACTCTGTGTAGAATCGAATTGGTATCCCGTGAGGTCCAGTGGACTTTCCTCTGCTGAGTGATTCCAGTTGCTTTTCTATTCCTTGGACACTTATTTCGATGTCAGCCATTTTTTCGTTTGTGCGAGGATTTAGAGAAGGAACTGCAGTGCGGTCTTCCTCTGTGAAACAGCTTTGGGAAAAGGTGTTTAGTATTTCAGCTTTACGCGTGTCATCCTCTGTTTCAATGCCATCATCATCCCGGAGTGTCTGGATATGCTGTTTCGAGCCACTTACTGATTTAACGTAAGACGAGAAGTTCCTAGGATTTTCTGTCAAGTCGGTACATAGAATTTTACTTTCGAATTCACTGAACGCTTCACGCATAGCCCTCCTTACGCTAACATCGTTTAGCTCCTGTTTGTCTGAGAGGTTTTGGCTGCGTTTAAACTTAGAGTGAAGCTCTCTTTGCTTTCGCAGTAGTTTCGTAACTTTGTTGTTGTACCGCGGTGGGTTTTTCCCATCCCTCACAGTTTTACTCGGCACTTACCTGTCTAAAATGCATTTTACGATTGCCTTGAACTTTTTCCATAAACACTCAACATTGTCAGTGTCGGAACAGAAATTTTCGTTTTGATCTGTTAGGTAGTCTGAAATCTGCCTTCTATTACTCTTGCTAAACAGATAAACCTTCCTTCCTTTTTTTATATTCCTACTAACTTCCATATTCAGGGATGCTGCAACGGCCTTATGATCACTGATTCCCTGTTCTGCACATACAGAGTCGAAAAGTTCGGGTCTGTTTGTTATCAGTAGGTCCAAGATGTTATCTCCACGAGTCGGTTCTCTGTTTAATTGCTTGAGGTAATTTTCGGATAGTGCACTCAGTATAATGTCACTCGATGCTCTGTCCCTACCACCCGTCCTAAACATCTGAGTATCCCAGTCTATATCTGGTAAATTGAAATCTCCACCTAAGACTATAACATGCTGAGAAAATTTATGTGAAATGTATTCCATATTTTCTCTCAGTTGTTCTGCCACTAATGCTGCTGAGTCGGGAGGTCGGTAAAAGGAGCCAATTATTAACCTAGCTCGGTTGTTGAGTGTAACCTCCACCCATAATAATTCACAGGAACTATCCACTTCTACTTCACTACAGGATAAGCTACTACTAACAGCGACGAACACTCCACCACCGGTTGCATGCAATTTATCCTTTCTAAACACCGTCTGTACCTTTGTAAAAATTTCGGCAGAATTTATCTCCGGCTTCAGCCAGCTTTCTGTACCTATAACGATTTCAGCTTCGGTGCTTTCTATCAGCGCTTGAAGTTCCGGTACTTTACCAACGCAGCTTCGACAGTTCACAATTACAATACCGTTTGCTGCTTGGTCCCCGCATGTCCTGACTTTGCCCCGCACCCGTTGAGGCTGTTGCCCTTTCTGTACTTGCCCAAGGCCATCTAACCTAAAAAACCGCCCAGCCCACGCCACACAACCCCTGCTACCCGTGTAGCCGCTTGTTGCGTGTAGTGGACTCCTGACCTATCCAGCGGAACCCGAAACCCCACCACCCTACGGCGCAAGTCGAGGAATCTGCAGCCCACACGGTCGCAGAACCGTCTCAGCCTCTGATTCAGACCCTCCACTCGGCTCTGTACCAAAGGTCCGCAGTCAGTCCTGTCGACGATGCTGCAGATGGTGAGTTCTGCTTTCATCCCGCTAGCGAGACTGGCAGTCTTCACCAAATCAGATAGCCGCCGGAAGCCAGAGAGGATTTCCTCGGATCCATAACGACACACATCATTGGTGCCGACATGAGCGACCACCCGCAGATGGGTGCACCCTGTACCCTTCATGGCATCCGGAAGGACCCCAAGGCGAAGTCAACAATATGTACCGCGTACACCAACAGCCATATATCATGACACTGACTTACCCTGGACGTAACCTTCTTCTTCCCTGAGAGATTCTCTCTATTAAGAACATGTACTGAGTTCTTAATATTCATAACAATTTTAATGGGAAGAGACCGAAAAATCATCTTCATTTGAAATAATCCGCATTAATTCAGAATACATCAATATTTATGAAACATCGATTGCGGTTATCACTAGAAAATTATGATGACGACGAACGAGTCGTCGCCAGTGTTGACTGGTGGCCAATGCTAAATAGAAACATATAAATCACAGTAGCTTTGTCAGTAAAGTCAATAAGGTGCTAGCTGCATGGTCTGGATCTGCAACGAGTAAAATAATTACAAGTCGTTGGAAATATATATATATATATATATATATATATATATATATATATATATATATATATATTGTACTTAACTGGTTGTACAGGATTCTTCTTGGCTACATTTGGCTACATACATATAATCATAAACAGATAGCTATTGAGGCCTCACTTAAGCCATACGTTACTAAGCGCCTTGTTACAGGTTGCTTTCTATCAGCTGAAGGCTGGCTTTGCTACTTTAATACTTGTCCCGAGCAAGAGTGGACGAGTGCTCGCTAGAAACTTGATACAAGCCGCTAGCGGCGCTGGTCGCGACTCGCGGGTCCAACGATACCAATACGGATCGCGGTCGATAACTCCAACCCCTAACAAGTGTGATATCAAACGTTGATACCACACTTACACCTCATTTAAACGATTACAGAGAAGGCAGTTACACGAGAGGCGTTCAATAAGTAAAGGAACACATTTCCTTCCTAGACCAATTTAGGTTTAAAAGATGCTGAATTCGCAGTGGGACATCGTGGAATATTCCCTCTTTCCACCCCAATAGTTTCATAAAGTTGCGATAGGTGGCGGCGCTATAAGTTGCCTTCAAAACGGCGTCTGTAACGGAGGTGTGCAGAGAGCTGTCATTGAGTTTCATTTGGCGGAAAACTAGAGCATAAGCGCTTGCAGAATGTCTGCAATGACCTGGCAGTGAACAAAAGCATGGTGAGACGTTGGGCGAGGCGTCTGTCATCATTGGAACAAGGTCGTGCGAACTTGTCCGATCTTCTGCGTGCCGGCCGGCCGCTCGCAGCTATGACTCCTACAATGTTGGAACGTGGGGACACTCTCATTGGAGGTGATCGACGGATCACAATCAAATACTTCGCTGCTCATATTGACGTCTCTGTTGGTGGTGCTGACACACTCGCCCACCACTTGGATTACTCAAAAGTGTGTGCCCGCTAGGTCCCTCGCTGCGTCGCTGCGTAACGGAATAACGTAAAGAGCGACGAAAGCACGTCTGTGCGGAATTGCTTGCGAGTTACGAGGCTGATAGTGACAGCTTTTTGTCGAGTATCGTCACAGGCGATAAAACATGGGTTTGTAACTTCGAACCGAAAACAAAACAGCAACCCCTGGAGTGGCGCCATACCACCTCTCCTCCGAAGGAAAAGTTTAAACCACACCTCCAGCCGGTAAAGTCTCGGCGACAGTCTTCTGGGACTCTGAACGTGTTATTCTGTTTGATGTGCTCCCTCTTTATATAACGATCATCTCGGAAGTGTATTGCACTACTCTCGGATAACAGAAAAAACGATTTCAACGTGTTCGTCGCCACAAAAGCTCAAACGAACTTCTCCTTTTCCATGAGAACGCAAGGCATCACGCAAGTGTGTGCACTCGAGAGGAGCTTACAGAACTTCAATGGACTGTTCTTCCTCATCCCCCCTACAGCCCAGATCTCGTAACTACCGACTTTCATCTGTTTGACCCAATGAAGGATGCACTCCGCCGAAAGCAATACGTGGATAATAAGGAGGTTATTGACGCAGCAAGACGTTGGCTCCGATAGGCATTCAGAATCTCCCAGTAAGGTGGAATAAGGCCGTCGCATTGAACGAAGATTATGTTGAAAAATAAGGTATTTTTAGTCAAAAGTGTGGGAAATAATGTAGTGTATTGGAATCCTAAACAATACTAACCTGGTTTCAGAGAAAGTATGGTGCATTTCTTATTGAAGGCCACCCCTGTGTTGAGAGGCGTTGTCAGGAGTGCGGTGGAGCAGGTGAATTCAAAGTGGAGGGAATGGCAGCAAAGGTGGGGCGAGCGGAACAGTCGGAATGCAGAGTAGATAAGTCGCTGCGTAGGCAGTCTTGCAGTTCTCGCTTATCTCTAAGCGTTCACCGGTCGCGTTATTCATCTGTAGTAACAGCGAGTGGAACGCCACCGAGTGCAAATCTTCAGCAGTTTTCGAGGCAAACTTAAGCGACTGAAATTAGATCAGATGCTCGTTGCCTTGTCACATGGAAAGGAAAACGCGACCAACATGTGGCGACACTGGATACAATGTCAAAGGTCCATTTTTTTATAAACAGCATTTATAAAAAAAACATCGCTATCATTCGCAGTTCTTTGTTATACTGTTTCAATTATTTTATTCCTGCAACTTGTTAACTTCATTCCACGGCAAAATGGCAATACAAAACATTTAACCTAATCATAGATTTTGGTACAGTGTTTTTTTTTAAGTCTTGGCGTGCGTGGCGCACTTGCTTCGGAGAAGACATACGTTTGAGATAATATTTACTTCGTTTGATGCTCTACTGTAAACACGAAAATGTTAACAGTGACTCATTCTGTTTACCGTAATTAGCGGTTCTCTTGTGTATTTGGTTTCTTCAATCACAACGGCTCTCTGGATTTTGTTGACCTCTGCCTGTAATCTCGTAAAGCACTCTAACAACACGCTGTTCATTGTATAAACTTTATCATAAATCAGCTGTTTTAAAACACGTCAGCGAAACTGGTCACATTGGTACAATAGATAACGACATACTATAGAGAAGATATAGAAAATGAAGATTTGAGAGGATCTTTAGCAATAAATACCAAAAAACTGTAAAATGAATTCTTGAATAAAATGAAGAATTTCAAGAACTCACAGTTCTTCACTAACTTTAATTTAGTGCGTTTAAATTACTAAGACCATAATGATTAGTAGTAAGATGGAATTGTATGTTCAAAAACTATATCTTGCTGTGATATTAATGACTTTTAGGTTATGTCAACGTGCAATTGAATAAATCCGATTTACGTTTCGTCGAACGCATTTCCCTTTAATTTACTGAGCTATTTCAGTGATCTGAAATACAGACACTTTCTCACTTAAAATCAGCGCTTGTAACTTAGATATAGCGGCAAGTTACAAGTGTTGTAAAAGTGTTGCATTTAAATGAAAGTATGAATGTATTTCAGGTCACTGATATTGTTTACATAAATTAAGGTTAAGTGTGTCAGACAGAACGTAAATCGAATTTTTTTAATTTTTCAGAGACATAGCTGAAAAAATTATTAATATCATATTAAGAGAAAGAGAGAATTTACAGATAAACAACGTTAAATTTGTCTTCCTAATTTTAGAGTAATTTTAAGTTTGTCTTCAGAAGCAATAAAGATTCGTTTTCCCTCTGATCGTCATAAATTCATCAGCTAACATCAAATATGCTTTGCTCGAAAGTGCACAAAGCATGGCAAAGGGACGTAGCAGCAATATCGACACATCCGTGAGAAGTCGAAACAAGCTGTGTTGTGATCGCACTCTTGGTTCTAGAGCACAGTAGCCGTGTATAAAATAAAACACATGTCGTCAGTGTAAATTAAATACAGGCAGTGGATAACAAAATACATAGAACGACAATAAGAAGGCTTATCAAGACCGATAATTCTAACGAACAGACCAACAAACGAAGTAAACACTCTCTGAAACGTATTATACTTCTCTTTCCTCAAAGCACTCGCTGATATTTTCAAAGCTGTACGGCATAACCTACATTTATTTAAGTCAAATATTTTTATATTGGTGAAAATGTCTAACGACTACGTCATTCCTGGAAACACGTTGCACAAACACAGTAATTTAAGCATGATGACAAATAATTTTGACAGTTCAAAAATTTTAACAAACACAGCCTAGTAACAGACAAAATTTCAGTAAACTGCCTTATTAGTCTTGTCAGTGACGAACAAAACTTTTATCAAACCCTTTCAAGCACTTAGAAGAAGGCGTTATGCTTTAAGCGTGAAAAAGAAAATGGTTTGAAAGTTTAACATTGCACTAGCGAGGTTACGGAAGTAGCAAGTACGAATTTTTATTTTCGAGGAATCTGTGCTGGAATAGCTTGAGAAACAAATAATCGAAGCAACATGGCGCTATTTATAAGGCAGCAATTTCAATTACGTCACATCATCTTGATTACTCAGACTTGATTGAGATGCGAAACCAGATTACTCTCTTTATTCCCCGTGGCTTTGAAAGGTTTTCTGAGTTCACCGAACTGAGATAACGCAAATGTAGCTAACAACAAGTCGTATCTGAATCGTCTTAAATTTATAGATGACATTGCTTTGTTTATTTCGATTACAGGGACAGATGCAACTCAATAGGTTAAGTATGAACGTTGGTCTCAATGTCAGCAGTAGTACAACCAAAATGACCTCAGCATGCTAAATGGAAGAATAATGAATAGCAATCATGCCTTTGAACCAACTGAAAACCGCCAGTCGACTCACAATGAAAGGAATTAAGAGACGAATGAAATGATAGTGTGCTCGTTAGGGAAACCGGATATCATAATAGAAAGAAATGTATAAATATTGGGCTTATGACCAAGCACCGTGAACAGAATAAACCGAACAGTAAAATTATCTTCGGTTGAATTGATAAACCGGATGTCATAATTGAAAGTAACGTGAAAAAGGAGCCATCAAAGCGAACAGGTGAGTAAGAGTATTAAGTGCGTTCTGGAAGGTTATCGTGTTACGTATCACTCCGATAGAGCTGTGGGTAACCCTACGTCTACCTATCTGACGAACTATGGTCGCGATACGTGTAATAATGTAATAGTTAAAACTAGAAAGCTATTCCTGGGATTTTTTATCTGTTTTTCATTTGACAAGTACACGCATGGAGGCCGCATGTCTTCGTGTTGGGTCGACGATCGCAGAATTACCAGGTACACGCGTCGGTTTTGTCAAACCTCCGTGACTAGGTGTCCCGGTCTGTAGTGGTGTAGTATACCACCGAGTATAAGTACGTGCCGAAGAACGCAGCATGACGTCATGGCAAGACAGGAGAAATCGATTAACACGATATAATTCATTCTAAAGTCATTCTCCGATGTAAGATCTCGTTATGTGTTGAAGCAATACTACCTATGGTGTAATATTTGAGATATAAGAAGTATTGTACATGGTGATAGAATATACAAACGTAATTACAGAAGACATGCTTCGTATTCATTTACAGAGTGTTGAAATTTTGTTGAAGTGTATTCGATTCCAGCACAGGTGCAGCTGTATAGGAGTCGAGGTCCGTCAGACCTGTGCTAGCACGGTCTTAAGAGAATTTGATTTTTAGGTGCAGATGTTCGGAGCGAAAGGATGACAACAATTGTCCATATGAACAGCCGAAGGTTTAGAAAAGAAAACCGCTGAAGGGATCTCAATGTCACTGCCTACGAAAGAAGGTGTGGCTCCTATAAGAGGGCTGGGGCCCTAAAATTGCCTCTAGAGGGACGTGGACGCACACCCACGTGACTAAAGAGCAAGCAGTTGCACGCGTCGACCGTCCACTGCACTCAGTCGTGCTGAAAACAAATAAATGAAGGCTTCAGAAGAAGAGCAAAGACATGCAATGCTTTTCCTGACAGCAGAAGGAATTCTAAGAACCGAAATTCTTTAAAGAATGGCACAAGTCTACTGTTCGTGGACATTAACATGGGGTGTTTCCAACCTTCGCCTTTATGACTACTTGAGCTCTGCTGGGGACACTTTCAATGAGGTGTCTGAAAGCATGTGGAGGGATGGAAACCCCTTCTTCCTCAAGATCTGAAACCAGCTTAGTTAGTGATGTTGGAAGCTGGGGTCTGTATTGAAGTCCTAACTCTTCCCAAAGTTGTTCCACTGGGATGAGGTCGGGACTCTGGGAGCGCCAGTCCATTTCACAAATGTTAGTGTGCACAGACCATTGCCTCATAGATGGTGCTTTATGACAGGGTGCATTGTCATGCTGATACAAACACTAATCGTCTTCTTACTGTTTCTGTACTGTACGCAGCTCACAGTCCTGTAAAATGTGCTCATAACCTTCCACATTTTGCGTTTTCTTAAGAAAAACCCCTCCATACCGTAAGACCACCTCCTCCATACTTCACTCTTAGCAATACACGTGTTGGCAGGTAAAACTCCAGGTATTCGCCAAACCAAACCCTTCCATCGGATTGGCATAGAGGTAGTGTGATTTGTGCGGTCCTGCCCACTCGTCACGTGTTAGGTACTTAAGGGATGCTGCGTTCTCGGAATGCTATACAATGATTCAAGCAAATAACATTAATAGTTTTTATTACAATAAGAAGACTTACAATACTTAACTTGAAATTTACAATGGTGTCGCAAGCGATGGGCGACATGCAACATAAATACGAGTCCTTTGCTCTATACAATGTTCATGCAAGTTAACACACAGTTTGTTGATCACTAATAACTGCTATCGTAGTGTTCTCTGCTAGGTCTGTCCGTATACTGTCCCAATACTGAGCGAATACTGAGCGGCCGAGGCTGGCAGGAGCTGCGCTTACATTCTCCTCTTGTAGAGGCCGCTCCTGTCGTGGTGCGGTCCTAATCAGCGCGCCATTGGCCGATGTCATTTCACCGCCTTCTCTTCTCTTGCGTTCTTCATCTTCGTTCTGGCGCTTGTGGTTACGCCAGTACATGATTCATCACTTCAAATAACTAGTTTACAGTCATCCGCTGACCAGTGGCGTCGAACCTTACACCATCCCAAGTGTTGCTCAGCACTGACCACAGAAATGTGTGGTTTATGAGGAGCTGCTCGACCCTATACCTCATTCTTTATAACTCCCTTGTGGTAGCTGGACCGCTGGTAGCACTGTGGAACCCACAAGTGATTCTTTCCGTTGATTTCATGCAATATTTTACAACCATCCTCGACAATGCTCGACTGTCCCTGTCCATTACTGCATGAATGAGGTCTGCCTGGTTTTGGTTTAACTGTGGTTGTTCCTTCGCATTTTTAATTCACAAGTACATCACCAACAATCGACTTGTGGAGCTCTGGAAGGGATTAAATGTCCGTGATTGATTTGCTGCACAGGTGACATCCAGTGATCAGTCCACGTTTGAAGTCACTGAACTCTCTTAACCGACACATATTGCTGTTACTGTTTCTTTGGTGACAGCACAGTAGCCCCCACTTGCTTCTACACTGGCAGGTTCGCGTCTCGTGGCGTTTAGCAGTCAGTTCCGCATTACATAGGAGTGTCCGGATACAGTGGTCAGACACTATTATCTACGAAACTGTTTTGCTAATTATAGGCTTAAACAGTCTACGAATCAATAAATCGACATTTACCACTGGTTTTGGAGTATTTAGCACAGTTAAAATTTTGTAGCAAAACCTGTAAAAAACAGAATTCTGAGAAAGGAATTACTTCTACAGGGTGTTACAAAAAGGTACGGCCAAACTTTCAGGAAACGTTCCTCACACACAAATAAAGAAAAGATGTTATGTGGACATGTGTCCGGAAACGCTTAATTTCCATGTTAAAGCTCATTTTAGTTTCGTCAGTATGCACTGTACTTCCTCGATTCACCGCCAGTTGGCCCAATTCAAGGAAGGTAATGTTGACTTCGGTGCTTGTGTTGACATGCGACTCATTGCTCTACAGTACTTGCATCAAGCATATCAGTACGTAGCATCAACAGGTTAGTGTCCATCACAAACGTGGTTTTGCAGTCAGTGCAATGTTTACAAATGCGGAGTTGGCAGATGCCCATTTGATGTATGGATTAGCACGGGGCAATAGCCGTGGCGCGGCACGTTTGTATCGAGACAGATTTCCAGAACGAAGGTGTCCTGACAGGAAGACGTTCGAAGCAATTGATCGGCGTCTTAGGGAGCACGGAACATTCCAGCCTATGACTCGCGACTCGGGAAGACCTAGAACGACGAGGACACCTGCAATGGACGAGGCAATTCTTCGTACAATTGACGATAACCCTAACGTCAGCGTCAGAGAAGGTGCTGCTGTACAAGGTAACGTTGACCACGTCACTGTATGGAGAGTGCTACGGGAGAACCAGTTGTTTCCGTACCATGTACAGCGTGTGCAGGCACGATCAGCAGCTGATCGGCTTCCACGGGTACACT
Organism: Schistocerca piceifrons; assembly: GCF_021461385.2. NCBI lineage: Eukaryota > Metazoa > Arthropoda > Insecta > Orthoptera > Acrididae > Schistocerca > Schistocerca piceifrons. The sequence goes on along the minus strand of NC_060149.1, from coordinate 389,142,935 downwards.
TTTGCGAATGGTTCATCCAACAATGTGTCAATCCTCATTTCAGTGCAAATGTTCTCTTTACGGATGAGGCTTCATTCCAACGTGATCAAATTGTAAATTTCCACAATCAGCATGTGTGGGATGACGAGAATCCGCACGCAGTTGTGCAATCACGTCATTAACACAGGTTTTCTGTGAACGTTTGGGCAGGCATTGTTGGTGATGTCTTGATTGGGCCCCATGTTCTTCCACCTACGCTCAGTGGAGCACGTTATCATGATTTCATACGGGATACTCTACCTGTGCTGCTAGAAAATGGTTCAAATGGCTCTGAGCACTATGGGACGTAACATCTATGGTCATCAGTCCCCTAGAACTTAGAACTACTTAAACCTAACTAACATAGGGACATCACACAACACCCAGTCATGTGCTGCTAGAACATGTGCCTTTACAAGTACGACACAACATGTGGTTCATGCACGATGGAGCTCCTGCACATTTCAGTTGAAGTGTTCGCACGCTTCTCAACAATAGATTCGGTGACCGATGGATTGGTAGAGGCGGACCAAGTCCATGGCCTCCACGCTTTCCTGACCTCAACCGTCTTGACTTTCAATCATGGGGGCATTTGAAAACTCTTGTCTACGCAACCCCGGTACCAAATGTAGACTCTTCGTGCTCGTATTGTGGACGGCTGTGATACAATATGCCATTCTCCAGGGCTGCATCAGCGCATCAGGGATTCCATGCGACGGAGGGTGGATGCATGTATCCTCGTTCCTCGCTAACGGAGGACATTTTGAACATTTCCTGTAACAAAGTGTTTGAAGTCACGCTGGTACGTTCTGTTGCTGTGTGTTTCCATTCCATGATTAATGTGATTTGAAGAGAAGTAATAAAATGAGCTCTAACATGGAAAGCAAAGGTTTCTGGACACATGTCCACATAACATATTTTCTTTCTTTGTGTGTGAGGAATGTTTCCTGAAAGTTTGGCCGTACCTTTTTGTAACACCCTGTATGTCTCCACTACCACTGCAGTTAGATTGATCTTGTGTTCCTGTTTCCGTAAGCGAGTAAAACGAACGTTGATACGAAACGGTTTTACCCGCATAGTGAATGTTATTTCCTGAATATTTTGTAGCGTTTGGTGAGATGAACTGTTTAGTCTTCAAGGGTTTACTAATATAGATCGTTTAATGTCTTAACAATAGTGTCATATCTGTTCAGTAAACCAGTACCTATCCATGTTACCTTTCCCTAGTGTTTTCAAAAAAATATTTACATAGAAATTTCACACGTTCGATCAATACTTTATCAGTTTTTAAGAAAATGTTTTGTGAACATTCTCTTCTCAGACGAACACGAATTATCCACGTCATTAAGTACAAGTTTGCTTTTTCTTGAACGGCGGTTCATTCAGCCTCATTCCTGATGAATTTTATTCCTGGGTATCTGGGTTCTGCTTCTAATTCCAGTATTACTAAAGAGAATTACTCAGCACTCTTCCCACATTTATGACTGTATCACTCTCACCTACATTCAACAGATTCACTTATGAGAACTCTCACACTACATGACATTATGCACAAAGAAAGAAAAATCTTTCGAATTATGCTGCTAAACATACCGCACGAGGTCCCTTAGCCTAATGTTTTTAGAAGTGATCTCAGTTCACTGTTATCCGCGAGCTTTGTGACGAGTATAATGTTGTTCTCGATTTTCTTCATTTAAAAATATTTGATAAATATTTATGGTGTGCATTGCGTTGCACATCGGCAACCGATATGCTCTCGTTGCTAGAAACAAATGGGTGGATGGTGGCCCAAGGATCTGTCACCGTAAGGACCTGGACAGGCAAGCAAAAGATTAGTTGACACAAAAGCACTTTGGGTAAATATAGGGTACTCAACATGTCCTGAAGAGCTGCTACACACGTGATAGCTTGTTACAGGCGTGGACAGGAATAAGCAGAAGCCTGACACGGGCGTGGGTCTACATACACTGTATGTTTGCCGGTAGAGCTATCGACAACTTGGAGTAATGTTCTGCAAAAATTAACAATACGTAATTGTCACTAGAAGCACGGAACTACAAGCAGAAGTAGAAGTAGAAGTAAAAGACTGATGCCCAGGTGGCTGCAGCCTATAACACCATCGTGGCGGTCTTCATTGGTCGGCAGCCTAGAGATTCTTCACTGGCGGCGATGTTCAAAGCGCTGCTCATGGCGGCAGCAGGAATCTTCGAGGTGTCGGCTCTGGCACTATCGATAACATTCGATACTACAGTGTGAGACGCGTCAAATCAACAAAAGCTGTACACAGGTCCTAGAAAAAAATATTTATGTTGCAACATACTGGCCATTTAGAGCAAGGGTGCCCATACGGTTTGTATGGGGGAGGGGGCAAAACCTGAGGATGTGAGATATTTTTAACATTTTGGAAGATGAATGGCGACTTGAAAGTAGCCACAAAGAAGTTACAGTTCTGACACTGTTAAAGACGTATGTAATACCGACTTTTAAATCATTTTCTTGAAAGAAAACACCTGACTAGACTATATTTTTCCCCCCTAAGAGCTAGGGGCGGCGGAGGGAGTGGGACGCGGCCCCCCTTGATTTAGAGATACGAGGCGTATTCAGAAAGTAAGGTCCGATTAGGCGCGAAATGGAAACCACTGTGAAAATCCGATGGATCTTTGCACAGATGTGTTGGGCAGTGTCTTTAGTGTACCTGTCGATCGCTTCACGTCGCTCTTTTCAGTTCAGAGCGCGAAGTGATCACGTAGATATGCATAAAACAGCGTCTCTCGCCAAGCACGTGGATCTGGTGAGAGATTTCGCCTCAAGCTATGCAGCCCACATAGCATAAATGTCATGCGTTTCTTTCTTGAAGACAATTTTCAGCCCCATTCTGCAGGGGCAATGAAGATGCTCCTGCAGCGTTTTCGATGGGAAGTGTTTAATCACCCACAACACAGCCCTTAATTGGCTCCCTCCGTTATTCATCTCTGCTCACATGAACCGCTGGCTACAAAGACAACATTTTGGCACAAACAACGAAATGCAGACCAGCGTAGAGAACGGGTGGAAAGCACAGGCGGCTGCTTTCTGCGACGAGGGTTCAAATGGTTCAAATGGCTCTGAGCGCTGTGGGACTTAACTTCTGAGGTCACCAGTCCCCTAGAACTTAGAACTACTTAAACCTAACTAACCTAAGGATATCACACACATCCATGCCCGAGGCAGGATTCGAACCTGCGACCGTAGCGGTCGCGCGGTTCCAGACTGTAGCGCCTAGAACCGCTCGGCCACCCCGGTCGGCGTGACGTGGGTACTGGAAAGTTTGTACAACACCAAGACAAATATCTAAGTCGGAGTGGTGACTATTTAGAGAGGTAGATGGGAGGTGTAACTAAATGCTGCGAATTAAAATCTTTTTATTTTCGCTGCGGTTTTCATTTCGGGACCAATGGGACCTTACTTTCCGAATAGCCCTCGTATGTAAGTAACTACTAATTTATGATTAACAAAACAGCTACGCTACACAAGTAATTATCGAGAAATAATTTTGATCTGCATTTGGAAACATGGTGAATGTCAGATGCAAAGAACTAGACATGACATTCCTATACAAAATCTAGGATACTCATATACAGATTGAGATGGGATCCAGTTCGGTGTTAGAAAGTTATTTAGTGACAATGACAAAATTACATGAATTTAACATTCCAGATATCAGGAAAAACATTAGATAACGGTACTGTGCAAACTATTATACCCAACCCGCAAGTTTTAGGCATAATTTTCTATTTCCTGAGCTTCGACAGAGTCTTACCCTTACGTGATGCAAGAAAGCCAATATCCTTGACAAATTATAGCTGGTTACATGCAATGCCATAATAGGGAAATGCCTAGCGAGATTTATCGTAATGTACTATTCTCTGAGCTACAGTTTCAGGTAATTTCTCAATGATCGGAGCTATACCCAATAAAAGCGAGAAAAAAATCTCGAAAAACCATAAAATTAAGGCCAATTCTTCACTTAACACAGCATGTAAACTGGTACAAAGAACTGTATTGGCAACTAGCAAACCGTTCTGTCATAAATAATACAACTAAAGTGTTCATATTATATTTGTCTAAAAAATATAGCTGTATTTAATGTCAAAAAGAGTATATTTTATTCGATACACTTCCCCATGCTCAAAATAATCACTAGGCGTAAGGAGCCATCAATAACAACTGATTTCCGAGTAGCAGAGCACAGCTTCATTTCCTTCCACAACAGAACCAAAATGTATTAACAGCTACCTGATTTCACTCCTACGAAAGAAAACGAAGTGAAACTTGATTTTAGTTCTTCAGAATCGTGTTCTGTTAGATGTATGACATTTGAGACGTCGGGTCCTCTGCGGCCATACAGGGCGAAGGAAAAATGCCACGCTTGGAGGTTGATATGCGATTCCTTATCCAGATCCAAGACAAAAGTTTGTCTAGCAAAATCACATCGGGTGCATTTTGAAAACACATGTATGAAAACGAGGAGCTGGACACACTGTCACATCGTGCAGCGCGTCGGAATGCGCAGAGGAACGTGTATCACCAACGACTACTGTAACAGTCATCGTAGCTTAGTCAGTTCCGTTTCAGCCGCGCTCGCGAGTGGCCGCTGTTAACTGTTGCGCTGCACTTCAGTGTTTACATCGCTGTACCTGTGCTTCGCCGAGTGCCGTCCGTCCGTTAATCTCCGTGTTCGTTCCTGTTCCTTGTGACCTGATCGCTCCTTCTGGTCTTGCTGCTGCTACTTGGAATTTCGGTTGTTTAACCGAAATTGCTTCGCTGGATTAACCATGGCTACAAACCTCAGGAAGAATACTCTGGTATTTGCTTTTGACCAGGAATCCCGTCCCGTTCAGCCGACATCCCTGGAAATAGATGACTGGATTACACAGGTAATTGGTCTAAATTCTGAAACCGTTCATACCTGGCAACTGGATCAGGAAAAATACTGTGTTTTTGTCAAGTTAATCAGTGCTTCGACTGTTGATAAAGTGTTACGAAAGTGGGGCTATGAAGTAGATTTTGTGCATAGTAATGGTTATAAAAGTAAGGTTTCCATCTACGGAGCGGACATTACAAAACCGTTCGTGTCTTGAATCTTCCCATTGAAATTGAAAATGATAAGATTAAGGAAGCTCTTTCAAACTACGGAGACGTTAAATCAATTGCAAATGAAAGATGGTCGCCTCGTTTTAAACTGCAGTGTTTTAACGGGGTCCGCTGTGTAGAGATGGATGTTAAGACGAATATTCCGTCTCACATAACTGTTTGTGGGTGTTGTTGTGGTCTTCAGTCCTGAGACTGGTTTGATGCAGCCCTCCATGCTACTCTATCCTGTGCAAGCTTTTTCATCTCCCAGTACCTACTGCAACCTACATCCTTCTGAATCTGCTTAGTGTATTCATCTCTTGGTCTCCCTCTACGATTTTTACCCTCCACGCTGCCCTCCAATACTAAATTGGTGATCCCTTGATGCCTCAGAACATGTCCTACCAACCGATCCCTTCTTCTGGTCAAGTTGTGCCACAAACTTCTCTTCTCCCCAATCCTATTCAATACTTCCTCATTAGTTATGTGATCTACCCATGTTTGTGGGTATAAGGCACAAATTGTTTATACAGGTCAGGAAGCTACATGTTATATATGTAACGAAACCGGCCACTTCAGACAGGAATGTCCGCGGCGAACTGTTGTTCTTAAAAGTAATTTGATACAGCGTCAGAAGCTTACCTTAAATGATCTGTTACCAAAGAATAGCCCGGAACAACTGGTTGAGGATTTTAACGCAGCGGGCCAAGCTGATGTCTCCCTTCACGATAATAGTCAATTTCCCCCGTTAACAACAAAAGGAAACCCTGCTGCCACTACTCGTGAAACTGAAACGCAACCGAAAAAACGACCTCTGGAGATAACTGATAGTGGTTCAGAGGACGAGCTGTCTTGTCCCACTCCCTCACTTCGCAAGCGAAAACAGTGCGATGAGAGGGCAGAGAAACCTGAAGGCAAAATGCGAATGGAAACTAATGAACAGAAAGATAATACACATACGGTACCAGAAAATGAAGGGGGTGTAAGCAGCATTAATTTGCAAGAAACAACAGGTGCAGTAGCCGATTGCAAAGATCAGAATCTATCTGTTAATAAACAAATTCAGGGAGAGGTTGCACAACTGCAGTCTCCATTTGTTTCCCTCGATCAGAAAGTGAGTGAAATTAATAAAGAACGAGGAAGTGGTGGCCAAACTGAAATCACGGTCAACACCTCAGGGCAGGCGCCGGCAATCGAAATTGTGAAAGTGTCTGCTGCTGCTCCAGGTAAGCCGCGAAGAAAAATACCGACGCAAACAAATGAGAATGTAGCTCGTAACCAAGGGAAGGGAAAATCCGGTAGGGGCGACCCAAGCCCAAAGAATGTTCAGTCCGAAACGGTCGTACACGAATCACTGGAGGAAAAATCAGAAAGTTTACCAGGAAATCAGTCTGCTTGCGGTACAAGATAAAACATCAGAAGTAGAAAAAAACGGGACAGTAACTAATAAACTGATTGAAGTGTTATTCCATGTTCAGCTTTCCGAAAAAACTGTTACAGCTTAACTGAACCCTGAACCACAATAAACTAAATTAGTTCATCAAAACAACTACATAGTGACAGCACAATGGCGCAATCTTATTCTGTCACCACTATAAACATAAATAAAATCACGACCGGTTTGAAATTATCGGCCTTTAAGGAATTTTTGTACGAATCCGCGACTGATATTGCCCTGTTACAAGAAGTTCTAATTTCGGATTTGGTAATTCCCGGTTTTGTCAGTTACATAAATGTGTCTCCCGAAACAAGTGCTGGGACAGCTATTTTGGTGAGGGAAGGGATTACAGTAAGCGAGGTGGAACGACTGGAATCCAGAAGGGGAATAGGACTAAATATCTATGATGTGACTATCATCAACTTGTACGCCCCTTCAGGAAGTTCTCATCAAACTGATCGCCAAGACAGTTATTACTTGGAGGTGATTTTAATTGTGTTTTAAATCGAAAAGATCAGTTACCTAAATTTAATTTCTCAAGTGAACTAAAACAATTAGTTACTGGTTTAGAATTAAAGGATGTATGGGAAATCAAATACCCCTCCACTGTTGAGTTCACTTATGTCACGGCAACATCACGTAGCAGGATTGATAGACTATATATTTCTAAAAATCTTGTACCTTCCGTGACAAAAGTAGAAACCATTCCTACGTACTTTTCAGACCATTCAAGTGTCTTAGCTTGCATAAATCTAACAAGACAGCCGGTTCACCGATTCAAGAATCAGTGGAATTTGAACACTTCCTTGTTAGTAAATCATGATTTAGAGGATCTGATTAAAGAAACATGGGCAATATGCCTGCGAGCCCGTAGTAGATATGCCACTGCTATTGACTGGTGGGTTAAAATGGCAAAGCCAAAGTTGAGGAAAGTTCTTATTCAATACAGTGCCCAGAGCGCAAGGGAAATGAAATGCACTATGGAGTATTACTATTCCGTTTTGAGAAATCTTTATGATCAACTCTCAGCAGGTTCCTCACTTCGGATAGCAGACATCAAAAAAGTCAAAGCCAAGTTACTTAATATCAAGAGAAGTCAAATGGAAGGGTTGAAAATAAAATCGAAGGCAAATTCGGTGTCAGAAGATGAAACTACTTCCCTATATCATTTAGTGAAGCATGCGAAAAACGGGAGAAGGACTTTTATTGAAGAAATTCGAACAAAACACGGTACGATTCTCAGAACCCAGCAGGATATCATGGACGAGATTTATCGCTATTATTGCGAGCTATATTCTGTACATCAAAGTAGTGATGCTTCCTTGGAAGAATTCCTTGACATCCTAGCCCCACAGCTGACAGAAGATGACAACGAAAATTTTCTCGAGGTTGTCAGTGAAGAAGACGTGTATGAGACTCCGTGCGCCTCACCACCAAAAAAATCCCCAGGACCGGATGGTCTGCCAGCAGAGTTTTACATCCGTTACTGGCCAATAGTTGGTGCGAAAATCACGGACATTGTAAATGAGGTTATTCAGGGTAAAATGATTCCGGTTCAGTTTAAGGAGACTAAAATTGTTCTGGTGCCAAAAAATAATGGAAACAAAGATTTAAATACTTTTCGTCCAATTTCACTGCTGAATTCTGATTATAAATTAATAGCTAGAATAATAAACAAGAGAATTTCATGCCTTACAGATAAAATTATTAGTCAACATCAGAACTGTGCGCAAGGCAGAACCATTTTTCAAAATCTAGCGGAATTCAGGGATATCATTGCAATAACTTCTGTAAAAAACATAAAGTGTGCTTTATTGTTTTTAGATTTTTATAAAGCGTTCGATTTAGTAAAAAAATGGTTCAAATGGCTCTGAGCACTATGGGACTTAACATCTATGGTCATCAGTCCCCTAGAACTTAGAACTACTTAAACCTAACTAACCTAAGGACAGCACACAACACCCAGCCATGACGAGGAGAGAAAATCCCTGACCCCGCCGGGAATCGAACCCTGGAACCCGGGCGTGGGAAGCGAGAACGCTACCGCACGATCGATGTAGTAAGCCATGAATATCTTCTACAGACATTGAAGAAAATAGGTTTCAACGATAGCGTCATACAGTTGATTAAGAACATAGCAACTGGAATAAATGCTAAAATAGCGGTGAATTGTCAACAATCCAGGCCGATGCAAATACAACGAGGTGTTCCTCAAGGAAGTCCTCTGTCCATGTCGCTCTTCGCCATTTCGCTGGAACCTTTCCTCCGACATGTCCATGCTACATTAAAAGGCTTAACATTATCAGGAAATAAAACAGTTATAAGAGCCTATGCTGACAATACAGGGGTCATTATAACGAATAATGACGAGGTAACCACGCTAGCAACAGTGATTGATTCGTACTGTAGAGCATCTGGAGCCAATGCAAACGGAAAAAAAAGTAAGATGTTAAATCTCAGAGGTTTTGATAATATCAACGTCGAGTGGGCAAAATTAGTCCGACAACATAAAACACTTGGGATCGCCCTGACAACATGCCGTATGAAAATGACAGCTTTAAATTGGAAAGTTGCAGCAGATAAAGTGCAAGGAGCCATTGTAGAGAATTTAACTCGATATATGAACCAAGTTCAAAGAACACAGTATATCAACTCATGCATCCTTGCTAAGGCTTATTATACTGCCCAGCTGTTTCCAATACCGAGAATGATAGCGAGGAGAATAATGTCCAAAATCACAAACTTTTTGTGGAGAGGTGAAGTGTTCAGAGTACCTGCTAAAGTAGCCACTTTAGATCCTAAACTGATTAACTGATATAACGGATTAACTGATATAACGGATAAAGCCTCTGCCCTTTTTATCAAAAGGCAAGTTAATTTAATAAGAGACTCGCGAGAAAGCATAACCAGCCAACTTTTCGAGATCATTAAACCTCAAAGCCTGCTTCCCCCGACTGACGTACAGAATATCAACAGTCGCTTACAGCACGTGAGGATTTTCTATGTTGAGTTTTGTTATGTCAGTGTCGAACTCAGGCAGTCCGAACACTTAACATCGAGAGCCATAATGCGGGAACGAAAGAAAAGCGAAGGAAGAAACAAAATAGAACGACAGATTCCAAACATTGAGTGGACTGAGATTTGGAAAAACATTAGTTCTAATGTGCTCGCGTCTAATATAAAAACGTCATGGTACAAGACGGTTAACAACATAGTTAGCACCAATGAAAGACTGCACGCAATCGGACTCTGTGAAACAAATTTATGTCAACAGTGCCATCTAGTTGACACAGTAATTCATAGATATACTTGCAGTGGTCACGTGAATAGTTGGAAGTGGATCCGGGAGCAACTAGCTCTGATTACAAGAACATCCCCTGAGTATATATCGCTGTCATTGATACACAGGCCTGAAGCACGCTATTTCCCAGAAGCAAAAAATAACGCTGTGTACTGGTTGCTGGGAAATTTTGTTAACTACGTCCTTAACAAATTAGGATCCGATAGCATCATAGAGTTCAAGGTACACATGCTGTGTGAGTTCCACAAAATTAGAAGCTATTCGAATCACAAGAAAAAGTTTGGTAATATGCTAAAAATTGTATTTGAAAGAATGGGCATTGGTTAATAAAAAAAGAAGACTGTGTTGACAGTGATGTATTGTAGTTACCTTAAGGATACTATTTAAGATTTTACAGTATATTTATGATGTGTGCTTTTTCTACTTCAGAGAGTAGTTTTTTGAAATTTATAAGCTAATGTACAGAACTTATGTGACATTGAGATTGTGTGTCTAATAGTGTCAAACACAAAACATTAAATGTGCATTATTGGCTTATACTAGAAATTTGGAAATAGACAGTTTTTATAGAAATGTCCTTATCGATTGGTTAAAACCATAAGATTCTATCTGATAAATGTAATATTCAATGGCTGGCACATTGCCCTGTTCATTTTTTCACTGTGGTGTGTAAGTCAGTTTCACAGTGAAAAACTGATTATATAGATCTGATCACTTCAGATACTTAGATTCAATTAATGTCCAGAAAGTGTAGTTGGAAGGCTAGTCAAGTTTATTATATATCTCCTTTTCGCCATTCTCAAGTATTTCAGAAATTGTCTAATATGATTATTAAACTGCTTTATATTTAAAATTATCCCACCAACTTGCTGATATCCATCATAAAGAACTAATTATGCTTCTGTAAAGATTGCAGCTCATAATTCAAGTGCAGATTTTACTTCTTCAGGTTGAAGTTTGAATGTCTTTAAAATTTTTTTTCTTGGTGTTTAATTTAATTTTTTCTGGTAATTTAGTCAGTAACACAATCTTCTCTTGTGTTTCCTTAACGTCAGCGTAATTGAAATGATCAAACCGTTTTGTTTAAATAAGTTCATGTGTGTATAACTTAGTATGTATTTGGTATGTGTAACATTGTTTTTGTAATAAAGGTTTTTATAAAAAAAAAGTATAGTGCTGGGACATAAAAGCCTCACTCACCCTGGGGCTATGGTTCAGCTCCTCCTCAGGTTCCTTTCTAATTTTTTAGACGTCCGCCCCTGGTTCTCGTCGTTTATAAGCCGGAGATCCTTTTGTCTCGTGACAGTGGCATCCATTAAATTGATTGAATTGGTCTACTAACCGTGCAGTGCACAGCCATAACTGGTCCAGTCAAGTTTATGCAGGGCGGCTTCCCGGTGGAGTACACAAACCATGAACACGTCGATATGCTTTTGGTGCTGAATGCATCCGATAACGAAGTTGCTGCTGCTGTTCGTGCGTATGCTGCACAGTGCCCTCAAAGGCGCCATACCGATAAGAAAGTTTCTTGTTCAAACAAATTTTGGCCTTGCAGCCGGTCATCGTTTAATTCATTGCACGATATTTCGGCTGGGCACCTGCCAGTCGTCTACAGCTGAGCCACTGAAGAATGATGAAGACTTGCTCCGTTGTGCCCTATATAGCGAGCTGCGAGTATTCCGCGCACGAGTCAAAATTCAAGCTGACAGACGACCATATATCCCAGCAGCAGCAACGCCCTCACTGGTGGAACTGTGAAACTTAGCTGTGCTCTGTGTTACCGCTCGCGCGGCCGCCAGTCCACTGTGTCGTCTTCGATTAGAACAAACTGGAGATGGTGGGGTTCCACGCACTATCTAACTGGTAGCCGCTGTCAAGGATCATCAGATTTTCCGCCAGGCGCATTCCCACGGATTCATTAATAATGGTGTCCCAAAAAGATGTTGCTGTGGTCAGAGTCACAGTTCTGTCATACTCCATTGAATGTCCAGTGGAAATAGCATTCGGAAATAGCGGACTTTCTTGCTAGCAGAAGGCGGATGCAACGCTGATTTTCAGTGCAGCATTTTTTCACAGCACGTGTGTTCTGTCGTATGTAAGCCATACCACACTGAAAGGTACACTCCTGGAAATTGAAATAAGAACACCGTGAATTCATTGTTCTTAGTATAAGTTAGTTTGAGTTAGTTTAAGTAGTGTGTAAGTCTAGGGACCAATGACCTAATTCTTGATTTTAATTGACAGTGCCCTGTTAATCTGTTGGATGGAATACCCATTTTTTAAATACTGTGTTTAGCTGGGTGAGCTCTTTGGGTAAAGTATCAAGATATGAGCCAGTATGATCTCTGTGTATGAGTGTTTTAAGCACACTCATAGTTGGCGACGGGTGATGACAATTTGACGCCTGAAAATAGAAATCAGTATGAATGGCCTTATGGTAAACTGAATGCCCCTGAGAGCCATCATTCTTTCGTCTAATCAAGACATCCAAGAAAGGCAAGCAACTATCGTTCTGTATTTTGCTGTTGAACCGAATGTTGTTATGAATGTAGTTGTGGTGGTGAAGAAACTCAATCACTTTATCTTCTCCATGAGGCCACATTATGAAAGTATCGTCCACATACCTCCAAAATACAGTTGGTTTAAGGGCAGATGATTCACGCGCTCACTCTTCGAAATCCTTCATAAAAAGATTAGCCACCAAGGTATACAGAGGGCTATTTTTGATTGAACGTAAAATAGGTTGAATATGTAGCATGCCCAAATAAAGCAGTGATGTTATCCTGAAACTTTTTGCCAGTTAGTGCTGAAGAATCTGCGAGTGTGACGTTTGTAAAAAATAGTACCACATCAAAGCTAATCAAACCATCAGAAATGTTTAGACGGAGAGCACACAGTCTACTGATAAAGTCAGCTGAGATACAGATGTGATGCGCACAGTTTCCACCAGCGGTCTCAGCAAAGAAACAAGATGTTTGGTTGTATCATATGTAAGCGCTCCAATGTTGCTCAGTATTGGACGTAATGGAACATTTTCCTTATGAAGTTTTGCAAGGCCGTACAGTCTTGGCGGTTCACAACCATGTGGTCTTAATCTCTTGATGATCTCTTCGGGTAAGAAGGAGGAGTTCAATAGTGCAGAAGTTTTCCGTTGCACACGTCCAGTAGGGTCGTAATCAATTCTCCTATAGGCAAAGCCACTTAGCAGTGACTCTGCCTCTATATACACACTATGAGGTAACAAAACGCTTCCATTATCTTTGTCGGCCTTCAGTACAACTGCATCATTTCGGAGTTCAGCCCTTTCTGCAGAGATTAAGTTACTATGTTGAGAAGGAGCTTTCAAAACAGCTCTACAAGTTTCCCTTCTTATTTCTTCAGCAGCATCCGAAGGAAGATATCGTACAGCTTCTTCAACACAACTCACAAAAATTAATTAAAGGTGGTCCTCTAGGTGTAGGTGCAAAATTGAGTCCCTTGCTTAATACAGACAGCGTCGCATCGTCCAGATTTTTCTCCGTGAAATTGACAACGAAAAACGCCCCACAGTTACCTCTTGTGGCAAGAGACTATAAAATTTTGACATCTACCGAAAACTTGTATTCTTTTGGATCCAGCTCACACTGTCTCAGATCTAGATAGTTTGCCTAAAGAGCTCGCCCACCTAAAGACACTATCTAGAAAAAACGGGTAGTCCTTCTAACAGATCAACAGGGCACTGTCAGTTAAAACCAAGAACTAGAAAGTGGATGAAGTGGAGAACACGCCGGCAAAAACTTCAGCGTTTCTACCTTTTGTGGGCAACATTTCGTTTTAAATAGCAAGAATTCTCTGTAAGTTTCAATCGAAAGTGATTTTACGCCCACCATCTAAGATTGTAGACCTTTTGGGATCGGCGATGTACGACTTATTATTGCGGAAGGCCGGAATATACAAAATACCTTTTAATGTGGTATGGCTTACATGCGACAGACCACACGTACTATGAAAAAACGCTGCACTGAAAAATCAACGTTTCATCTGCCTTTTGCTACCAAGCAAGTCTGCTATTGCGGAATGCTATTTCCTCTGGACATTCAATGGAGTGTGACAGAACTGTGAATCTGGCCACAACACCATCTTTTTGGCACTCCATTATTAAAGAACTCGTAAAACACGCCTGGTGAAAAATCTGAATGAACTGTGATAGCGACTACCAGTAGGACAGTGCTTGGAATCCCATCATCTCCATAATTTGTTCTAATCGAAGACGACAGAGTTCCATCAGCGAGAGCGCTGCCTCTGGGAGTGCAGTGGTCTGTCAACTTGAACTCAGAAGCATGCGTGAGTAGGAGGGTAAGGGCGGTGCTGGCGCTATTCTGATATCAAATTGGTATGTAAATTATTAAATTGATTAATTGAAACCACGCCCACCCCCAACCCCACACCTCCAGATGATGCATGTATTTTCTTCAGATGGCATGTGGGTCCCCACCTGCTCCCCCAACTCCTCCCCCTGCTCACCCTACAAGCAGGAATTTCGAATTTTGGCGGGAATTTATTTGTCGCAGGGCTCTGCTGACGTCCCACCCTGGAACTGGCAGGAAATTATAAATGATACCCAGATGCAAGAGAGGAGGGTTAGGTTAGTGTACTTTATTTATTTTGGTTGGGAAACTGAAGTAAAGATCGGTCCTAATGGGGTAATTAATCATACAGATCGGTCCTAATTACACAACTATATGCAGAGTGGTACTGAAGGACTCCCTAAAATCGCAATACAGCTCAAAAATTGATGATGTCATACAGCTGGTCTTATCCTGCTGGGAAAAGATTTCACAAGACCACTCAAAACTAGTGTCAGACACACTCAAACTCTACCCTTCCCCAACAAGCTGTTGGGAAAAAGACTGGTGTGAAAGGTACTATCTTTATTTTCTATCAGAAAATAAGACGAGTGACTGGTGTTGGACAGAGAGGAGTTTAATAACTGTATTACCTGTAAGCATATAGCTGAGGACTGTATCTATCGCTGTTTGATGTCAGAGTTCGCTACAGGGGCCTGCTCAATGATCACCTCGCAGTCCAGGTAACCTAAGCCAATACATGACACTGCAACTGGTGGAAAATGCATTACTGATTTAATTAAACATCAAAATTGTCATTAAAAAAACCAGCACTAATGAAAGGGCCACAATGCAACAGATGTACTGGGGAAAATCGTCATCCCATAAGACCTGCTGCTTGGAGAACAGGCAGACTGCCTCCATTGCCTCTGCCAGCCACAGGCCCTGCCGTATGTGAGAGCAGAGTCTTCCCCAGTTGCAGCTGAATAAGCCTCCAGGGAAGAGCGTGTGACTGGATGCCCAATCCGGTGATTCTTCACTAATACAAAAGGGAAATTTAGCGGCACCACCCCTCCACACAAGCCACCCCCATGGTTTGGTACAGCTGCATCGGCGATTTCACACGCTCAGGCACATCCCCCACACCACCCCACCGCTATCGACCACCATTGTGGGATGGAGAATACTTTCATTTAACTTCAATGTATCTCTTATAATCAAAGATCTTTTAAAAAGCAAACCACAACCATGACAATAATAAATGTCCTCTTGCCATGAGAACAGGCGCAGTCCTCTTTCCTATAGTTTATGAGCGAAATCGGTAACGTACACCCAGGAAGGTGTGGAGTGTTCTAAGAACAGTATTACTCAAGAAATAACAGGCAAGCTTAAAATGGCCGAACACTGTCATCTAGAAAAACTGATGGAGGGAATAGAGCTAATCGTTAAAGCCATAAAAGACGTAGTTTACAGGAAAAAATGAGACATGTTTTGGAATGCGAGCACATTCTTCCTTTGTACCTGTCAAATTACAGGTTGGAGAAAGAACTGGAGAAGTCCAATGTAAATTTAAATTATAAGATAAAAATTAAGGTGGATGTAATTAAAACCACACCAAGCAAAAATAAAGAAAGAGTTGTTTTCTGTGTATAAATGTACATGTAGAAGCTAATAAAGATTTTGTACAAGAATATTTGTTTTCAAATTCTCTCTGCCCTACCAAAAATACAAACAAAGAGACTGCTATTTATGATGATCCGCTTGTATGGGATGTGGATAGTTGCAGCACCCTGAAAAGTAGTTGAAACTAGGTAGTTGACGGCAAAGCAACAATCGTTTCTTACCTTTATGAAAACATCCTTTGTTTGTCGGCAAGTGGATGGAAAAGTGGACGCATCTGCTATCTTTAGAAAATCACCCTTTATTCATTCTGAGACAGACAGAAAGCCTAGTATGCCCGACTACAGCTGCATCCCTCGAAATGTATGTTGTTGTTTTCGTAAGGGCACAGTTGTGGGAGGAAGACATTAACCTTCAAAAACAAATCTATTGTTCATGGTAGATGCCTACCACCGCACGCCTTGAGGATATCCCTGTACATTACAATCATCAACGGATTTCCAACTGCTGGTGTCACCCCCTGTGGTGTGGAAGCCGAGGGAACCGCTAGCGTGGGCGCGGAAGGTGGGCAAGTGCGGGTGGTCACTGTGCAGATCTCCGGACACTGAGCCAAGTGACGTAGGTGGCGCAGGTTGTGTCATCTCAGGCTGCCTCCGATTTATGAGCAATTGATCAATTTCATTAATTTGCGTATCAATTTGATAACAAATTGCGCCAGCACTGCCCTTACTGTACTAGTTGCACAGAATACTCGCAGCGTACTATGAGTAGGACGGAACGGAGCAATTCGTCAGTCTTTGGTGGCTCACCTGAAGATGACTGGCAGGTGCCCAGTCGAAATACCGCGCAATGAATTAAACGACAACCGGCTGCAAACTCTAAATTTGTGTGTACATTCACTTAGCTGGGGAAAAAATTTGTGATTCACAAGAACGCTGTTCGTCGCCTGGAGCAACGCCTTCGGGAAACATAATCTTCATCTACAAGTAATGGACAGAGGTCATCCAAGTACTAGACGTTCTCCCCAGACAGAACACGCGATTTTTGAAACCGTTCATCAGTCACTTCGGCATAGTACCCATGATATTGTAAGGCAGTTCCAGATATCTCAAAGGCTGGCTGTTGAAGTGTTGCACGACGGAAAACTGCATCCATATCGTGACACATTACCTTAACACCAGCGACCAGAAGACCGCATTCGACGAGTACAGTTTATTGAATGGCTTTTGCAGCAAGTGGAAGATAAACGAACATTTTCTAAATAATGTGATACGGAGTGATGAATCTAGCTTCACTCATGAAGGTATTTTTAACCTCCACAACAGCCATTATTGCTCAGAACACACCCCTTTTGTCAAGTGTGAACATAGATTTCAGCCACGCTGTGGCATAAACCTGTGTGCTCAAATCGTGGGAGGACTACTTTTGGGCCCTTACCTATTGCCAGACAAGTTGAATGCGCCACTGTATCGTACGTTTCTTTGTAACGCTTTGCCTGACTCATTAGAAATCGTTCCACTTGGTGTTCGACGACAGCTATGGTTTCTGCATAACGGTGCACCGCCACACTTTGGAATGAATGTGGGTAACTTTTTGAATGAAGTGTTTCCAGGGAGATGGATTGGTTCTGGAGGTACAATATTCTGGCCTCCACATATCACAGACCTTAAGGCACTAGATTTTTGTTTGTGGGGACACTTAAAGGGACAAGTTTATAGTACTCCACCCACAGATGTACACAACCAAATAGCTACCATGCATTCCGCTTCGGCAATGGTGGATGCAGATGTGTTGCGAAGCATCCAGTGAAGTATGATCCAGCGAGTGATGAAGTGTTTGCAAATGTAATGTGGTCGCTTTGAACATTTTCTCTAAGGTGAACGTTGCTTGTACATGTGTGTGCCAGCTCTGTGAAGATCAGTCTCGATATCAATCACACAGAAAGTAACTATTGCGTGTAGCATAATATGCAACCCAGTGTAGCCTACCTATTGTGTTTTTTGTACCTCGTTGTATACAGATGATGTTACTGTTCCCATTAGTATTTTCTGTCAGTTTTATTTGTGTCATGGACGAAACAAATTGTTTGTTTGTGTCTGTAGGGAATACATGTTATGTCTTAATGTTTAAATAAATGTAACAGTAACAGAAAGAAATGAAAAAGATACTGCATTTTTTAGGAGTAAATTGGATACAGTTTGATGCTTTAAATGAAAAAAATAAATATTTGGCGGGAACGTGACTGGAACATCGATGAGTCTGCATATTCGATCTCCACGCCATTGCCTCTTTTCGCTAATTGGGACAGCTCTGGCAAAGCGCAGAGTTCGTGCTACCTGTTCTTGGACACGCTATACGCAATTACAGCGTTGCCAGCGCCTCGTTTTTAAATATCATTTTACTTAAACAGGTTTTGCTAAACACTCTTTTGCTTTGAATTGGGATGAGCAATCGCATGCCGTCCGCAAATGCGGCAGCGTTTCTTCACCCTGTACGGTATACCGCTAAAAATAACTGGCAATCGGTATCATTTTACTCTATTCATTCATGGTTCCAACAATATTTCGTAGTTCTTAACACGTTTATGTCTGTTTTAATAATACAATACAAGTTCTTAACTCCTTTTGTAAAATTAACATATCGAGCAGTTGTTGTTGTTGTTGTTGTCTTCAGTCCTGAGACTGGTTTGATGCAGCTCTCCATGCTACTCTATCCTGTGCAAGCTTCTTCATCTCCCAGTACTTACTGCAACCTACGTCCTTCTGAATCTGCTTAGCGTATTCATCTCTTGGTCTCCCTCTACGATTTTTACCCGCCACGCTGCCCTCCATTGCTAAATTTGTGATCCCTTGATGCCTCAGAACATGTCCTACCAACCGGTCCCTTCTTCTAGTCAAGTTGTGCCACAAAATCCTCTTCTTCCCAATTCTATTCAATACCTCCTCATTAGTTACGTGATCTACCCATCTAATCTTCAGCATTCTTCTGTAGCACCATATTTCAAAAGCTTCTATTCTCTTCTTGTCCAAACTATTTATCGCCCACGTTTCACTTCCATACAAATACTTTCAGATACGACTTCCTGACCCTTAAATCTATACTCGATGTTAACAAATTTCTCTTCTTCAGAAACGCTTTCCTTGCCATTGCCAGTCTACATTTTATATCCTCTCTACTTCGACCATCATCAGTTATTTTGCTCCCCAAATAGCAAAACTCCTTTACTACTTTAAGCGCCTCATTTCCTAATCTTGTTCCCTCAGCATCACCCGATTTAATTCGACTACATTCCATTATCCTTGTTTTGCTTTTGTTGATGTTCATCTTATATCCTCCTTTCAAGACACTGTCCATTCCGTTCAACTGCTCTTCCAAGTCCTTTGCTGTCTCTGACAGAATTACAATGTCATCGGCGAACCTCAACATTTTTATTTGTTCTCCATGGATTTTAATACCTACTCCGAATTTTTCTTTTGTTTCCTTTACTGCTTGCTCAATATACAGGTTGAATAACATTGGGAACAGACTACAACCCTGTCTCCCTCCATTCCCAACCGCTGCTTCCCTTTCATGCCCCTCGACTCTTATAACTCCCATCTGCTTTCTGTACAAATTGTAAATAGCCTTTCGCTCCCTGTATTTTACCCCTGCCATCTTTAGAATTTGAAAGAGAGTATTCTAGTCAACATTGTCAAAAGCTTTCTCTAAGTCTACAAATGCTAGAAATGTAGGTTTGCCTTTTCTTAATCTATTTTCTAAGATAAGTCGTAGGGTCAGTATTGCCTCACGTGTTCCAACATTTCTGCGGAATCCAAACTGATCTTCCTCGAGGTCGGCTTCTACCAGTTTTTCCTTTCGTCTGTAGAGAATTCGCGTTAGTATTTTGCAGCAGTGACTTATTAAACTGATAGTTCGGTAATTTTCACATCTGTCAACACCTGCTTTCTTTGGGATTGGAATTATTATATTCTTCTTGAAGTCTGAGGGTATTTCACCTGTCTCATACATCTTGCTCACCAGATGGTAGAGTTTTGTCAGGACTGGCTCTCCCAAGGCCGTCAGTAGTTCCAATGCAATGTTTTCTACTCCCGGGGCCTTGTTTCGACTCAGGTCTTTCAGTGCTCTGTCAAACTCTTCACGCAGTATCGTGTCTCCCATTTCATCTTCGTCTACTTCCTCTTCCATTTCCATAATATTGTCCTCAAGTACATCGCCCTTGTATAGACCCTCTATACACTCCTTCCACATTTCTGCTTTCCATTCTTTGCTTAGAACTGGGTTTCCATCTGAGCTCTTGATATTCATACAAATGGCTCTCTTTTCTCCAAAGGTCTCTTTAATTTTCCTGTAGGCAGTATCTATCTTACCCCTAGTGAGATAAGCCTCTACATCCTTACATTTGTCCTCTAGCCATCCCTGCTTAGCCGTTTTGCACTTCCTGTCAATCTCATTTTTGAGACGTTTGTATTCCTTTTTGCCTGCTTCATTTACTGCGTTTTTATATTTTCTCCTTTCATCAATTAAATTCAATATTTATTCTGTTACCCAAGGATTTCTACTAGCCCTTGTCTTTTTACCTACTTGATCCTCTGCCGCCTTCACTACTTCATCCCTCAGAGCTACCCATTCTTCTTCTACTGTATTTCTTTCCCCCATTCCTGTCAATTGTTCCCTTATGCTCTCCCTGAAACTCTGTACAACCTCTGGTTTTTTCAGTTTATCCAGGTCCCATCTCCTTAAATTCCCACCTTTTTGCAGTTTCTTCAGTTTTAATCTACAGTTCATAACCAATAGATTGTGGTCGGAGTCCACATCTGCCCCTGGAAAGTCTTACAATTTAAAACCTGGTTCCTAAATCTCTGTCTTACCATTATATAATCTATCTGATACCTTCTAGTATCTCCAGTATTCTTCCATGTATACAACCTTCTTTTATGATTCTTGAACCAATTGTTAGCTATGATTAAGTTATGTTCTGTGCAAAATTCTACCAGACGGCTTCCTCTTTCATTTCTTTCCCCCAGTCCATATTCACCCACTATGTTTCCTTCTCTCCTTTTTCCTACTCTCGAATTCCAGTCACCCATGACTATTAAATTTTCGTCTCCCTTCACTGCCTGAATAATTTCTTTTATCTCATCATACATTTCATCAATTTCTTCATCATCTGCAGAGCCAGTTGGCATATGAACTTGTACTACTGTAGTAGGTATGGGCTTCGTGTCTATCTTGGCCACAATAATGCGTTCACTATGCTGTTTGTAGTAGCTTACCCGCACTCCTATTTTTTTATTCATTATTAAACCTACTCCTGCATTACCCCTATTTGATTTTGTATTTATAACCCTGTATTCACCTGACCAAAAGTCTTGTTCCTCCTGCCACCGAACTTCACTAATTCCCACTATATCTAACTTTAACCTATCTATTTCCCTTTTTAAATTTTCTAACCTACCTGCCCGATTAAGGGATCTGACATTCCACGCTCCGATCCGTAGAACTCCAGTTTTCTTTCTCCTGATAACGACGTCCTCTTGAGTAGTCCCCGCCCGGAGATCCGAATGGGGGACTATTTTACCTCCGGAATATTTTACCCATGAGGACGCCATCTTCATTTAACCATACAGTACAGCTGGACGCCCTCGGGAAAAATTACGGCTGTAGTTTCCCCTTGCTTTCAGCCGTTCGCAGTACCAGCACAGAAGTAAATTTTAAAAAATTAATTTATTTTTGAAAGGTCTAACTCAGTAAGAAAGTGGGTAGCTTTTTGATTATGTATTTGATGCTAATAGTTTTGATATAGATGCAGAAATTAACGATATGGAATACGACGTGCGAGAATCGTAAATAAAAGCAATTTAACTAGGCGTGGAACATAACTGAACATCAGCCCCAAATGAAATCAAAAATTACTTAGCTGTTTGCATTGTCATATTGCACGTAGAATCGGAATTGCCGGCCGAAGTGGCCGCGCGGTTCTGGCGCTGCAGTCTGGAACCGCGAGACCGCTACGGTCGCAGGTTCGAATCCTGCCTCGGGCATGGATGTGTGTGATGTCCTTAGGTTAGTTAGGTTTAACTAGTTCTAAGTTCTAGGGGACTAATGACCTCAGAAGTTAAGTCCCATAGTGCTCAGAGCCATTTGAACCATTTGAACCAATCGGAATCAAGTACCAGTTTCGATAACGGGATCAACAAGAATCAACTCACTGAAAGCACATTTGTTATTCAAGCAAGGAAGCCCAGACGAAGTTGAAATGCCTGCCACAGAATGAACACATAAAATGCCATAGTAATATAGTTCGTAAATAATAATATGTTTCATAAATAAGTGAGCTTCCGGAAATTACAAATCTGAAACAAGAAATAATTGTGGGAGGTGGAATCTAGGCAGCGACCATGCACATGGTGAACCAGCAACTGTAGACACTACAACACTTCGGTTGACGTATGGCATACGGTAAACTCTCTTCTTCGTTGTCCTAAACTTAAGATGATTTGAGAAAAAGAATACCGCAACTTTTTCCACTTTACGTTGAGTATAATGTAATGGTACACTTGACTGGAAATGGCGAAGTAACTAAAACAATGTCGTGTTATTTCTTCAAGATGAATGTTACAAAAAAGCTGATGTATGATAACAATGAAAGGCAAATGCCTTCGTAGGATAACCTCAAATGTAAAGAGAGGAAGGTGATGAAAGAAAGAAGGGGATGAAACGGAGGAGAAAGTAAAGTTAACTATTACCAGTACCACTGGCCGAAAGATATATAAGTGTGCTTTGTACATGTCAAAAATAGCTACAAATAAAAGTACAAGTCAGAATGCAGATATTGGGACGCTCAAGCCTGACATATGCGATATGTTCTGAATTTAAGGTGTTCTATCGTATTATTTCAGAAAGAAATGATTTCAAGATGTTTTAAACATCATAAAATACTCGTAATTGATAAAGTTTTGCAGTTTTTAACTTTTCGAAAGTTTATTAACAATTTTTATCTGAGCAACAATCTGTAGCAATATTTAACAACTTTTGCACTTCACAGCATGAAACCAAGTAAACTACGCTAGTAAACTAAATAAAACACTATTACCAAGCCAGTTCGTGCAGATCAAGTTCATTTTCTCTTCATTAGAAGCTGCTAAAGTGAACTATGATAGTTAATGTCGTCCGTTACACATACCTGTCGTCTACATGTGATTCAAGGCGCCATGAAAAGCTACACTGTAAGTACCAGACAGCAGTGCTACATGTAATTCTATAGTCTGAAAAACATTTAAAGTTTTTGGAAGAGGGCATGTTTGATTCTACAATAGAGTAAGGTTGCTTCCCGTGGAAAACATATCTGAATCTCTGGGAGATTCCTGCGGGATAGTAGAACAGCTTAAGAATATTCAGTTTCAGTTCTGATAGTCGGTACTTGATGTTTTGTATGCAGCAAATGATAAAATATGATAAAAGACATGCTGGAGTTCCTTAGATAACGCAAGTGTAGAGGAAATGTTGGATGAGGATGGAAACTGTCAGGATGTGCCGTATTAAAACTCGTCTGAGTTTCCCAAGTGATTTATTATTTCCAGCTACAGTGCCCCGATTCCTCTCGGTCTGCATCACCGGATCCCACAATGCTGAGGTCACCAATTCGCTGTCTGCGACACAGTTTAGTATGGAATGGGTGCCTCGCCGACCCGTGCAGTGCACTGCTGTGTGTCGGCCTTGTACGGCTGCAGAGTTGTGACAACGTCAGGATGCACCGGTCTCCGGCCCTGCCACCTCAGCACCACAAGGTGGCCCACAGCGTGCTTCCTCGCTGGCATGGCTAAGATCACGACGACAAGTGCCTGCGATCCAGTGTCCAAATCTGCGGCCCACGTCTCAGGATGACTCCGGCGTGTGTTGGAAGCCAACATGACTGCCCGCAGTAGCGAGCCGTGGCGTGGCCCGCTGCTGGCTGGCTACGGACCCCGCGTTGGCCTCAGAGGGTCGAACCAGAGACCTGCCGTGGACTGGAATGCTGGCGCCCCATCTGCTGCTGCGCGTAGCCGGTGGTGTGACACGCTCCGCTGTCCAGGAGAGCTGTCACACTTGAACCGGCGCCTATTTATACATGGCTGAGTGTCTCTGTTTTGTTAATGCATCGCTTCAAGTCATGTACTCATAACTCCTGAGTTGGGCCAATGGGTCCCTTCTGCCTGTAACTTGGGCCACGCACACTGCTGCGTTTACTCTTTTCAGTGGATCTACGGTCCTGTGGCCTCAATTCTACTTTGCAACTGCTGGTAACGTAACTTACTGTCGACAGGCCCGCGCCTGGCTGTAACTCCTACACTCAGAAATATTGCACCGAAGCTAACCTTTTCCCATTTCAAACGATGGTGCTGCTGCTCAATAGATACTGAATTTAACAGACAAATGGAGAGAATATATGTAACTGTAGTAAATGAAGCAGTCAAAAGAGAATACAAACGCCTTAAAAAATGAGATCGCCTGCACCACTCCAAATGCAGTCGTTTTTGTTGTGATGTTAATGGCAGTCGACGCACGGAAAGTTATATCTCTAGTCCAGCTGCTCCTTCTCTCTAATCAATGGTGCGGAGTAACACACAATGCTGCAAGGTGTTCATTATTTGTTCTCTGATCTCAGACGCAGATGTGAAGGGATTACAATGTGATTGGCGCACATTACATCGATCCTCCTTTGTGGTGCTCAGACTTGGTGGACCAGAACCTTGACGACGAGTATTCCCTGTCCTCACTTCCCCTTGCAGCCAGGCGTTGAGCCACTATGACATCCGAATGCCCCACAAATCTAGATATTCCACAATTCGACCAGCCAGCCAAATGGAGACCCAAAATGCGGCTCCTATCATACTCTGCCAGATGCTGATAAAGCTGTCTCATATGAGTGCGTGGCATCTCTATATCTTTCACAGTGATCACTCATCATCTCACGCTGTTAACGGCCCTTATATATCGTAACACGCCTCGTAACAACACTAACTATGAACAACACTAAGGCACGTTGGTGGGCATTCTACCTGAGAGAGATGACTGCAACTCATATCATTTACGTACCCATTGGTGGTGTGTACATGTACAAAGTTACGCTGACATCTGATCTTACCTTGTGGGTGCTTCATTTTTTTTTTCAGGCAGAGTATATTAAATGTACATGGGTCTCGAAACTCCTGTACATCTCTTCATAGTACATTAATCGTGGGCACAAATAGGATTAGAACGTATCAGCATACCACAAAAAACTCCCTCTCATATGAATTGTTAAAAATCCGTCTTGTACATTATGCATGATGGAGCCTGTTTTCATTTCAGTGTTAGTGCTGTTTAATGTCCGAATAACTGATTCAGTGATGGATATGTAGAGGCGGACCAGTTACCTAGCTTTCACAGTCTCCAGACCTAAACCCATTACACTTTAATTTGGAGGAGCATTTGTAAGTTATTTTGAATGGAGCCACGGTACATGAAGCAAGGTGTCTTCGTGTGCTTACTGTGAAAGGCTGAGAAACCGTACGTAATTCTCTAAGGATACGTCAGCCTATTCGAGATTCAATGTGACCGCGGTTTGCATGATTACATCTATCAATGCCAACAGATGGCGTTATGAATATTTCATGTTGTGTGCTGTTAAATTCAGTTCCTGTGTGTTTCCTACGATTAATATACTGTGAAGAGTTATAGAAATAAGTTCTAACACTGAATTAAAGTGTTTCTAAATACATGTCCAACGAACACATTTTCAACTTCTATGTGTGACAAACGCCTGCTGAAAATTTGGCCATGCCTTTTTGTTACACCCTGAATATGGTGTGTACAGAATATTGGTTCCATGTGCTCCACTCCAATGACAGATGCTTCTCTGATACGAAGTAGGAAAAACGTCTGCGTGTTGGAGTGTACGATGTGTAAATTCAGGGATATCAGTTGTGTAAAGCGTAGATAACATTGACCTGGGGATGTATACTTTGGTAATCGATTGTTAGCAAGTAAAGCATCGTGAGTTTTTCTTCTTTTCTTGGAATATCGTGAATGTATGACTGCAGACATTTTGTTAAGCCGTTTTAGAGGAAAACATATTCATATGATGTTTCTAGACCTTCGAAATGCTTTAGATCGACACCTTCTACAGAAAGAATGCTCCTCTAGGAAATCTAATCAGGGAAGAAAAAGGATGGTTACGGATTTAACAGCCTGTCAACAACAATGCCTTTAGAAATGAAGCACAAGCTTAACCCCTTAAAATCTGAATAAATTTCTACGTGGCAGAAAAAAATCAAAGGTTATGTCGCCCTAGAAGTACCCGAAACATTCAGGATATGGAAACACACTCCTGTAGCGTTGGTAGCTTCATATAGAGTCTGGACTTATCGGCAATGACGCTGAAAAACAGTTAATCTTTCATTTATTAGCGTCGCATTGGTATGATACGAATTCGCAAAGATAGAAGTTGAGGGGTTAAGCTGGGAAGAAAATGGGAAAACGATTCATTGATTGTATACTAAAAAGCGGCAGCTTGTCGACAAGAAAGATTGCATGCAAAGCATTTCTGTCGCCCTTATCAGGTCAGACTAATAGAGGACATCGAACGTATGCAGAGAAGACCAGTGTGGATGGGTGAAGGCGTGTTTGACTGACGAAAGAGAGTAACAGCAAAAATTAAGAATCTAAACTGCTAGATAATTGAAGAATGACGCCATACATCTCACGAGATCCTGCTTGTTGTTTTTGTTGTTGTCTTCAGTCCGAAGACTGGTTTGATGTAGCTCTCCATGCTACTCTATCCTGTGCAAACCTCTTCATCTCCAAATACCTACTACAGCCTACATCCTTCTAAATATGCTTACTGTATTCATCTCTTGGTCTCCCCTCCCACACACACACACACACACACACACACACACACACACTTCCTTCCAATACTAAATTGGTGATCTTTTGATGTCTCAGAATATGTCCCATCAACCGATCCCTCCTTCCAGTTGGGATGTGCCTCAAATTTCTTTTCTCCCAAATTCTATTCAGTACCTCCTCATTGGTTACCTGATCTACACATTTAATCGTCAGCATTCTTCTGTAGCACCATGTTTTTTCAAAAGCTTCTATTCTTCTCTTGTCTAAACTGTTTATCGTCCATATTTCACTTCCATACGTGCCTACACTCCACACAAATGCTTTTCTTGCCGTTGCCAGTCTACATTTTACATCGTCTCTACCTTGGTCATCATCAGTTATTTTGCTGCACAAATAGCAAAACTCATATTCTACTTTCAGTGTCTAGTTTCCTAATCTAATTCCTTTAACATCACATGATTTAATTCGACTACTGCATTATATTTGTTTTGGTTTTGTTGATGTTTATCTGCTATCCTTCTCTCAAGACACTGCCATTCCTTTCAACTGCTCTTCCAACTCTTTTGCTGTCTTCGACAGAATTACAGTGTCACTGGGAAAGTTTTTGTTTCATCTCCCTGGACTTTAATTCCTACTCCAAGTTTCCTTTACTGCTTGCTCAATGTACAGATTGAATAACATCGGAGATAGGCTACAACACCGTCTCGTTCCCTTCTCAACCACTGCTTACCTTTCATGCCCCTCGAGTCTTATAACTGCCGTCTGGTTTCTGTACAAGTATAAGTAGCCTTCCACTCTCTCTATTTTACCCCCGCTAACTTCAGAATTCTAAAGAGAATAATCCACGTAACAATGTCAAAGGCTTTCTATAAGACTTCAAATGCTATATATATATATATATATATATATATATATATATATATATATATATATATATGTTTGCCTTTCCTTGATCTATCTTAAAACACGAGTTGTTCCTGCATTTCTCCTGAATCCAAACTGATGTTCCCCGTGGTCGGCTTCCGCCAGTTTTCCCATTCTTCTGTAAGGAATTCATGTTAGTATTTTGCAACAATGACTTAGTAAACCGATAGTCGGTAATATTCATAGCTGTCAGCACCTGCTTTCTTTGGAATTGGAATTACTATATTCTTCTTGAAGTCTGTGGGTATATCACCTGTTCCACATGTCTTGAAAACCGGATGGAATAGCTTCGTCATGCCTGGCTCTTCCAAAGCTATCAGTAGTTCGGACGGAATGTCGTTTACTCCAGGGGCGTTGTTTCGAGTTAGATCTTTCAGTGCTCTGTCAAATTCTTCTCGCAGTGAATCTCCTTTCTCATCTTCATCTACGTCCTCTTCCATTTCTATAGGACTGTCGTCAAGTATATCCCCCTTGTACAGACCCTGTATATACTCCTTCCAATTTCCAGATTTCTCTCCTTTGCTTAGGACTGGTTTCACACCTGAGCTCTTGACATTCATGCAGCTGCTCCTCTTTTCTCCAAAGACCTCTTTAATTTTTCTGTAGGTGTTGTCTATCTTTCCCCTAGTGACAGATGCTTCTAAATCCTTATATTTGTCCTCTAGCCATTCCGGCTTAGCCATTTTGAACTTACCGTCTACCTCATTTCCTAGACTCCTGTATTCCCTTTTGCCTGCTTCAGGAAGCATGGACTGCTGACGAATGACGTCTCACTGTGTTGAGCGATGAATTGCGGTTCTGTACTGCCCTGGATGACCATCTTCGGCAAGTTTGGCGGCGTCCTGAGGAGAGGTCCAATTTTTAATGCTTTGGAGAGGCACATTGGTGTTACTCCTAGCGTCATGGTGTGCGAAACCGTCGGGTATGACTTCGGGTTACGGCCTGTCGTGACTGACGTAACTCTGACGGAACAACGGTACGTCATGCGCATCATCTATCGTCAGGTCTTACCGCTCATGTGACAGTATCGCGTCACAATTTTTCAACAGGATAATGCACGTCCACAGATGGTACGTGTTTCTACGATCTGACTGCGTGACAGTGAGGTACTTCCGTGGCCAGCAAGTTCTCTATTCTGTCCCCAACAGAATATTTGTGGGACCAGCTCGGACGTCAACTTCGTCCCAAAGCCAGTATCCGGAATATCAGGGACGAGTTACAACAGTTGTTTGTGCGCCAGCTAGCCTCAGAAGAGGATACAACATCTATATGACACCCATTTCAACTGAACCAGTGATTACGTACAGGCCAGAAGTGGTGCAACCTCATACTAATAAGTGGGCTCATACCTCCAATTTAGTAGTAAATTTGATTCGATTTTAACACTATAATAACATCACGTAGCTTCTCAGTCAGTGAAGTTTTATTTCTTTTCCTCCTCCCCTTCGGAATGCTTTACTTTTTTGTAGGGCAGTGTAACTTCTTCTTCTCTGCGTGAAGGATGTATCTGGAAATTTAATCGCTTTTTGTTGTTACACCCTGTATATCTGTGTTAAATTCAGACAGAAACTGATAAAAGCTAAATTCCAATAAATACCGACTACGAGTTCGAACACAGACAGCATATATGCTTTCTCAGATGGCTTCACGCGTCAGACATTCAGGCAGCTCCCGATTACGTGTCGGGATAATAATTTAAGGGCCGTTTTCTAAGGCTGTATTTTCACCGAGACTGACAAGGGAAACTCCCCATCGCATCCCCCCTCAAATTTTGCCGTAAGATGGCCCATTGGATGGCCCCTCAGAAACTGACGGCATCAAGCATTAAAACAGGAAGAAGGTCTACTGAACTGTGGAAAAAAGAAGCAAAATAGGAACAGTGAACGTTCAAAGGTCAACATGTGCAATTGCGAGCGACGTTAACTGACTGTGGCGTCGTGGTCATGTGGTCACGTTGTTGGACTGCCCAGCGGCATATGGAGGTTCAAGTCTCCCTCATGTATCACTCTCTTTTTTTATCGACAAAATTTGGAGCTGCCCGCTCGTTCATTGACTTGTCTGTTCGCTGTATTCAAATCTGTGTCTGTATCGTGGTGTAACGTCCTTTTGAAACAGTGACGCACCTCCTATTGGTTCTACGCAAGAGGAGTTAACATGCGGTCCTTGCGTTTTGAAAGTTTTGACTCTTGAATATCTTCGTTGTAACATAGTTCGCACCCGTTTATTTGTTGTTTACATTTCTGTGAGAGAGCTATGAGGCATCTCGCATGCTCTCACTATTCATCACATTTACTTGCGTCGATGATACAAAACACATGACTCATATTCTATAAACAATGTATAGTATGACAATTGCCAAGACTACAGAAGGAGAACAGACACGCCAATCAACGGACGAACAGTTCATAATTTCGTGGAAAAAGATGGGTCACGGGGAAGGTCTGAACACAGATCTCCCGCCTCGCAGTCCAGCACCGTGACCACACAATCATGACACCATGCGTGGTGCAAGTCGCTCGATGTTGCACATCTTGAGCTTGGATCGTTCACTGTTGCTATTTTGTTTCTCTTTTCACAATTCAGTACACCTTGTTCCTGTCTTCATTCTTGATCTGTGTTCAGTTTTTGAGGATACATACATTTGCCTATTTTACCACTGAATCTGAGGAGGTGCGATGGGAAATTTCCCTTGCGAGCATAAATACATAATCTTACAATTCGGCCGGCTAGAGTGGCCGAGCGATTCTAGGCGCTTCAGTCTGGAACCGCGCGACCTCTACAGTCGCAGGTTCGAATCCTGCCTCGGGCATGGATGTGTGTGATGTCCTTAGATTAGTTAGGTTTAAGTAGTTCTAAGTTCTAGGAGACTGATGACCTCAGCTGTTAAGTCCCATAGTCCTCAGAGCCATTTGAACCATTTCTTACAATTCGGTAGGCAATAAGTTACAGGTTACCAGCACTTTCTGTGGCTTTTAAAAAGTGTTTTATTGCATAAATAATAACATTTTTAATTAACGTGTTGCGATGTCACATAAAAATCGGAAAATTGATTCAAATTGCATCTCTCCAATAGGTAACAGAGTGTCCCTAAGAAAGGCTCACGAGTTGAGGTGTCAGTCATCATGCAACTGGGAAGTAATTACATACGGTACACTTCAATGTTCAGTTTTAGAGTTTTTCTCATTCCCTGAATGTATCAATAACCTTTCATAAGTTATATTATTTTCATATCTACACTGCATTATCAGTGCTGAGAGGTAATGCCTGAAATACCGTATTCTTGACACACTCTTGACACTGTGGATCCCGCAATATTGAATTCCCTAACGGTTTCCGAAATAGAATGTCCCATGCTTCTAGCTCCAGCTACAATTCTGCGTTCAGAGTCTGTTAATTCCCCTGGTATGGCCATAATCAAATCGGATACTTTTTCGCATGAATCACCAGAGTACAAATGACAGCTCCGCCAATGCACTGCCCTTTTATACCTTGTGTACAAGATAATACCGCCATCTGTACACGTGTACTGTGCTGGCGTAAGCTGTCGTCAGCACACCAGTCGGCAAAGATGTAGCAAGAAGATCGATAGTAGGTGCTGGATCAAGGGCGTCTATGAGGAGAGAGGTCAAAGACAAGGCGCCGCCAAACGCCCTCTACCACAAGTATTTAGATCGCCGCCGCGGACCGGATGGCCCAGTCTCAGTCAGTCTTAGGCGCCAGCGCAGTCGCTCAGTCACTAGCTCACTCACTGATGCACCAACTCGAACTCCTGCTTGGCTTCTGTCATTCATCGCATAGCGGGACTTGTACTTCACCAGCAGTGAAGCTAACGTGGACTATTATGGAAGTGCTTGTGCCACAACACATGGACTCCCTTAAAGATAAGTAGCTTTCTTTTCAAGTAAATAAATAACACTGTTAATCCATATGTGCAGTTGAGTGTCAACGAGAATACAGCATGAATATCGCTCTCCCAAGACTTCCAGTGACCAAGCCGGCCACAGATCTTTGTTTAACGTGCGTTCTTCTGTCAAGGCTTCATGAATATAAGAGAGCGAAAATCGAGACATGTGGCAGTAGCTCCTTCAAAGCAGTACTGCTTTCCGTATTTCTTTAACTGTGAGTAGAAGTTCCGAAAAATCTGAACATAAGTATCTTTATTTATGGTGGTTCCAAAGAATGACAATAGTGCTACGCCCAAGGACAGTATCCCTGGTAGACACTAAAAATTCGTCCAAGTTCTACCGTGGCAGCTCCCAGAAGGAGAATCGCCTGTATCAATGACCAGTAGACTGCCAGCGAGAGAGAGATGTTGGTCAAGTTGCGGCAAACACGGAAGCTATCGCAACACAGGATAACGACTGCACGTCCAAGTCTGCCATCGAAGCGTAATGACATCATGCACGCCGAGGGATTCCTTCATTCTAGTGACAAAACAGAGTAAGAAAAGCTGGATATAACGCTACTTTAGGTATTCAGGTTGTCAAGAAACAGAAAAGAGATTCTGAAAGGTAAACTTGCGAAAGCCTGAAGTCACTAGAAGAGCTGACAGTGAGGTCGTACAAAGATACATTATGTCATAGTCATCCCAACTGCCGCAGAGCACACTGGAAGCACCACCACATATATCCCAACCTTCTTAACAAATGTCTTTTCTGATTGCTGAGTGCTGATTACTGACTGCTTAACGTGTAATCTCAGCCCTTGCGTCAGTTTCACTTATCCAGAGAGAGGGGAGGCTACGGAAGTTGACCCTCGGCACTCCTAGCTGTCTTTGTTCATCTATGGAACATCGAGTCTGGATGGGAGGACACTTCTCCTGCCAGCAGAACGGCCAGCTTCCGAGGCCATTGCGGGTCTGCTAAAGACTTGACCTGTGTGACATGGACACTGCCCGTCATCCACCTTCAAGTGAGTAAGTGCCGCTGTTGCTCATCCTCTTCCTGTCGCAGACACTGATGCTGCTGGCTTCTGTCTCCTAAACGGGGCCTGAGAGCTGACCGCTGGAGGCAGTGAATACTTTAGGTGGGCTTGTGTTGAGACTCCTGAGCGGAAATCTTCCGACGACCATGAGAGCACTTTGGAGATAGATATGCAGAGCTGCAGGCCGCCGGATTCTGCAGTCGACGGCCATCTGTGACATAGCAGCCGCTACCCGATGCTTCGTGACACTGGCCATATTGCAGTGAGTCAAGTGCACACTGGCTTTCCTCCACTGATGAGCCACTGTTTCACCAGCCCAGTTGTGGTGCAGCGCTTTGGTAGACAATCCTGCATTACTGCCTAATTTACGTGTTATTGTCAACGACGTTTTCTCGGTGCTCTTTAGTGTGACTAGAACCTCACTAATACAGCCTGTCTGGCACTCTCCTGATGACTATAGGAATCTGGAACCAGACCCCTATAGTACGACAACCAGAAACTGTGCAACAAACTCCATTTTTTGCAATGTGAAGAAAATTCGATGTGAGGGTTTTCGGCGTCTATTAACATGGCCATAAAGGTCAAACTAAGCTTTGTCACTCATAAAATACAGTCTTGGGTGAAGTTCGACATTCATATCCTTTTCTAGAAACCACTTGCTAACAACAGTAAGTGAAGTCTGAACACATGAGCTATGGTGTGATTTAAGAAGTAAGGACTCAAGTACAGAATGACAAGATGTACATTTAACATGTGTATTCATATTTATATTCAGCAATCACAATCACAGCATCTATCATTTTGATTGAAACTGTTGTTGTTGTTGTTGTTGTTGTTGTTGTCGTTGTCTTCTAGTCTGAAGACCGGTTTGATACAGACCTCCATGCTAGTCTAACCTGAGCACGCCTCTTCATCTTTGCAAAACTAACGTAAACTTCATCTATCTGAGCCAGCTTACTGCAGCCATGGCTGGCTTTCTCTCTATAGTTTCTACCACTTCCCCTCTCCACACTTCCCTCCAGTACCGGATTAACGATTTCTTTATGCCTCAAGCTGAGTCCTATCAATCATGACTTTCAGTCAAATTGTGCCACAAATTTCTTCACTCCCCAATTAGACTCAGTACATCTTCAGCAGTTGTCTGTTCTACCCACCTAGACATCGTATTATAATGTTAGGCAATGAAACGATTTCGGAAGATCAAATGTAGTATTTCTGCCTTCCCTCAGTCATATTCCTCTTCGGTGTTAGTATAATCACAGAGGAACTGGGTGACTTCACGTAAGACCAAGTGTGTGTGTGTGTGTGTGTGTGTGTGTGTGTGTGTGTGTGTGTGAGGTTGAGGAGCGGGGAGGAGGGAGGAGATTATCAACAAAATTCTTCTCCTTACACTCATTTTGGTTTCGACCAGTTTTGTTTGCCAACAAGGCTCCGACTTCGCTTAAACCTGTGCTGAAGCTCTCACCCTGGTAGCAACATCTTAGTACGTCTAGTGTACCACTTGCAATCTTTCCCATACCTCTCATCCATACTCATCAAATAGATGTCTAAGGCATATTGTAAAATAATTTTGATTTTTATCCACTGATATTTCACATCTTCGGTCTTAAAGATGAATGACTCATGTTGTCTGAGGTAATCTGCAACCTGATTCCTGTTGCGCTTGATACGCAAAGTAATTATTTGAGCGTACTGTCATCCCACTTTACTCAGTATCTGAACATTGAACTAACGCCCCGGCGCTAGTAATTTGAATTGAATCATAGCCGCCGGAACTAAGCTTCGTGGCTAGCACGGAAGGGAGTCAGACAGTGGGTGCCGAGAGCTACATCCGTAGCGAGACAGTGCACTAACGGAATGTAAATCGTTCTGCTTCTACTGATGTTACAAGTTTTGTTGAAAGTGGCCTGGATGCTGTGAAGAATCGAACGGTAGTACTTTCATAGAAGTGTGCTGCACCCTCCAGTAACTGGAAAAGTACTGTCACCTGCAGTGTTTTTGTGCACGCGAACCGCCGGCCGGTGTGGCCGTGCGGTTCTAGGCGCTTCAGTCCGGAACCGCGTGACCGCTACGGTCGCAGGTTCGAATCCTGCCACGGGCATGGATGTGTGTGATGTCCTTAGGTTAGTTAGGTTTAAGTTGTTCTAAGTTCTAGGGGAGTGATGACCACAGATGTTAAGTCCCATAGTGCTCAAAGCCATTTGAACCATTTTTTTACACGCAAACCTATTACATTATTATCGAGATATTAGAAGCTGTATCACTGAAAAACTTCTGCAACACAGTCAGACTGAACTGTGGCTCTTGGGTTGCCACGTGTTAACTGACAGTACGACACCAGTATTTATAAACTTTATTGCGGTACTAGGTTGTAAAATTTTCTGATCTTACTCATCAAGTAATGAACGATCAAGAAATAGTTTGACCACAGCATGTAACCAACCATTTTCAAATGTACAGTGCAATTTGTTATTTCCTGAAGAAATTTCAGAATATTGTGAGATGGCAGAGCGGTTCTAGGCGCTACAGTCTGGAACCGCGCGACCGCTATGGTCGCAGGTTCGAATCCTGTCTCGGGCATAGATGTGTGTGATGTCCTTAGGTTAGGTAGGTTTAAGTAGTTCTAAGTTCTAGGGGACTGATGACCTCAGAAGTTAAGTTGGTTGGTTGGTTGTTTGGGGAAGGAGACCAGACAGCGTGGTCATCGGTCTCATCGGATTAGGAAAGGATGGGGAAGGACGTCGGCCGTGCCCTTTCAGAGGAACCATCCCGGCATTTGCCTGAAGTGATTTAGGGAAATCACGGAAAACCCAAATCAGGATGGCCGGACGCGGGATTGAACCGTCGTCCTCCCGAATGCGAGTCCAGTGTCTAACCACTGAGCCACCTCGCTCGGTCAGAAGTTAAGTCCATAGTGCTCAGAGCCAATATTGTGAGAGTATTTCTGAGCATGTGGGATGTTATTCGAAACTCACCTTGCTACCTACTTAATGAATAATTTTCACATACAACCTGCTGCAGTGTGAAGAGTGAGTGATCGCAAAGTATGTATCGTAGAAAAGTAAATGACTGATATAAACAGTGTCGTGCTCTGGTTGGACATTAACGAACATACATTTCATTTCGTAATGTGCCATGCTGGTATAGGCGACGAGGTGGAATATTCTAACAAAATAATACCGATATAAAACGAAAGGCGTTTAGAAGTGGAGTATCTTCCAACAACTGGAGGAGTATGTCTCTTCCAAGAACGGCGTGCACTGGAAAAGTTACGAGTGAAGGAAGCAGAGCCGCCCTCTTAACCAATCACTGATCATACCGCTTACAAATTCAACGCAGATCTGAGGAGCATCGGCCATACAATGCTGCAACATACCCTTGCTCAATACGACGCCAGGTTCGAGGTCAGCAAGAGTGAAAGCTTGAACTTTCTGTAAATGGTACGTTGTAGCTGCTATTTCAGTTTCAAAGGGGTGCAGAGGGTGACACCCATTTTACACACAACTGATCTGGTACTGATTGAAAGTTCGTCATCCTCGCAAGCAAATATCGTCTCTTCCAAGTCGAAATTCCGTAGACTCCATTGTCCTCTTTGGTCACTGTATTGTGGCAAAGCTTGCTTTGCTTCCCTTACCCGCTGGATCCGTCTTCGAAATACGGTATGTGTCGTAAGTCTCTCACGTGACTTCTTGATCTTATTCAAGCAGTTCTCTTGCTTAAAGTTGCTGTTTTCCTCAAAATCTTGTCTGCTAATTATGTACCCAGCAATGACGCCACATCGGTAGGTATTATAATATGTAAACTTCAGTTTGTAAACACTGAATGCAATCTTACATAACTTTACATCAAGACTCATCATATAAGTGTATACATACCATCTACATCGTATTATTGGCGTTTTCTGTCCTCACTACTCATGATGTGCGTCCACCTGTTGGTCGGGTTTGCTACCCTGCGTTGCACACAAAAAAATGAATTTATTAGATCGCACAAAAGCGATTCGTAGGTTCTCGTACTCCACAAGCACGGTTTTACCGAACACGTTGAACTTCTCAGCTTTCGACTCAGACTTTTCCGTAGAGGATTTTGTACCTAAAACTGTTACATTTGCCTATCTCCATCATTCTTCAAAAATTTTTACTATCATAACGGAAACCACAAACAGCGTGTTGCTACTGAATCACATGATATTTCTAAGCAGTAAACAAAAATGGTTCAAATGGCTCTATGCACTATGGGACTTAACATCTCAGGTCATCAGTCTCCTAGACTTAGAACTACTTAAACCTAACTAACCTAGGAACATCACACACATCCATGCCCGAGGCAGGATTCGAACCTGCGATCATAGCAGCAGTGCGGTTCCGGACTGAAGTGCCTAGAACTGCTCGCCCAAAGGCGTCTGGCAAACAGTAATCCCCAAAATCAAGTTACGTACAATAATGAAAGAAATAGAGTATACCAGAAGAATGCACTCAATATTGGCACAATAAAGCCTACCTAAATACTGAATTAACATCATACCATGAACATAATTACACATTATGAAACGTTTTCTACATTTATCCCTCAAAAGGTTTTAAATGCCTTATGGTAAGATAATAAAACCACAGAAAAAAACATTGTATATTTCAGTGTCCTTGAGTTTTCATGATTGCTTGATGATAAGGGTTTTGACCCCACAAAACAGACAGCATTAATTAAAAAAAAGACAGGCTACATACCATCAGACTTCAAGAAGAATGTAATAATTCCTATTCCGAAGAAGATAGGAGTAGTAGGGCAAAGCCACCATCGAGCCACTCCCCACTGTTGCCAAATTTATTCAAGATGGCGGTGACAGATTTTGCAACATTGCAATGATGTCATGGTGGGGACTTCAAATTTATGTGGGAAAATAGGTCAATTGGGCTACCTCCAGTAACCTAACCCCCTCCCCTCCTCTCCCCCTCCCCTCCCCCAGAAAATGGTGGGAAGTTCAAAATTTGGTGGAAAAAAGGTCATTTGGGCTACCTCCACTAACCTAAGAAAATGGCAGTACAAAAGGTTACTTGGGCTACCTCCACTAATCTAAGTCATCTGGCTGCCACTTCTTCCTGGGAAGTGGCAGGAAAAGGACTCAGCCTTTGCTGGGCTGCTGGGGAGAGGAAGAAGGGTACTTTATTTATTTTGGAACAATTTACTTATGGATGGATTTCACGTAGGTCATTTATTACACTGATACAAAACACTTGTCCTGACTTTCTTGGGATCATGCTACATAGCCTACAGACCAGCAAACTACTCGTATATTATCAAAATAATGCAGTACGCTGATGTATAGACACGCAAACAACTAGTAAATTACCGAAATAATGCATTGCACACCCTACAGAACTGCAAACTACTCGTAGATTAACGAAATGATTCATGTAAAACGCTCTGCAGACATGCTCACTGTCAAATAAAGCATTGCACTGTCTACAGACACGAAAACAACTCGAAAATTGTCAAAACAAATCATGTAAAACGCTCTGCAGACACGCTTGCTAATTGTAAACTGTCGAAATAATGCAGCACATAGCCTACAGACATGCAAACTACTCATAAATAATGTAGCACACTGATATACAGACACGCAAACAACTCGTAAATTGTCAGAAAATAATGCATGTAAAAGGCTCTGCAAACATGTTCACAACACTTAAACAGCCGAAAATAATGCAGTGCAAAAATACACATTGCATGTAAAAGACGCTTTTGAACTATCGTCAACCACAATGTAACAGAGGTTTCAACATGCACATGTGCCGACACTGCCGCAAGCAACTGCCGGATCCAAGTTAGTGCCGGAGCGTGAGCCATCGCTCTCACACCGCTGCTGCCTACAGCAAGCAGATGAAAGTCGTATCTATTTTCAGGTATACAGTTAGAATTCTTCGAGTGTTACTGACATCACATGTCTATGTAAATAAAAGCCAAATCATCCTCTGGATGCGCATGTGTTTACCATTGCTAGTGTGATGCCTCTATACCTGCGGTCCAGCGAAGACCCAATTTCCGAGAGACTCACCCTCACAGACGCAGCTAAAAAGATGAAGCTAAAAGGTTCTCAATGTTATACTGTCACAAGTCTATGTAAATAAAAACCAAGTCTGCCTCTTGAGAATAGTAAAGTGCTGCAGAAATAGTTAACGGTCACTTTCGTAGGAGCTTTTGTGATGTCTCAGCTTGTCTGTATGGAAATCCTTGTCCTAACAGGGGATGTCTACGAAAATAGCCCAGAATAACACCAATTACATTGTTCCTGATGGTCCTAATGAGGCACCCAATCTGTCACGTGTTACTCTTCCTGGAAATTGCGACGTCCTGCTGTCAACATACGGCTCAGAAATAGTTATTGCTGCTATATAGAGGCTCCTACATCCCAGCACAAAGGATGTCTTCCAAATGAATGGAGCATTCTGATCGGCTCTTACTCAGTTTACCCACCAAATTACTGATGGTGCCATTGTGGAAGCACAGTCGGTTTTTTTTTTTTTTCTTTCTGCAGGTGAGACTTTCAGCAGAAAATTTGTTTTGTACAGATTGCCATATTGCACTGGCAGATAAACCCTGCAAAAGTGACAAACAGTTCGTTAATACAGAAAGACACTTGCTCAATTATGCTGCTCTGTCACTGAGAATGGAAGCTTGAATGTTAGAGTGTGAAACCGATCTCCAAACCAGCAATATATCACTGCATAGCGTGTCGATGTAGTAAACATACAATTTGTATCCTGTGCCACACAAAATCGCCCCTTTTGCATCATGCATATAGCTATCGACTGCCAGACACTCATACATATAATGTGAAGACAGACAACATCGTATGTATTCCTTATAGCATTAGATATTTTCCTGCAGCCGATGGCCACAAGTCATCCGCTTCCGACATGTGACCGGAGTGCCCTCAGCAGACCAAAGTCACACTCCGAACTGCTGTACAAAGACAGCACTACCAACAGAGACATCCAGTTGTGCAGTGCAGTGTTTGATTGAGATTTGTCGATCACCACGAATGAGAGTGTCTGCACGTTCCAACATGGCAGGAGTCACAGCTGTGTGCAGCTGGCTGGTATGTGGGAGATTGGACAGATTTGCGCGGCCTTGTTGCGATGATGACGGGCACCTCTCCCAATGACTCACTGTGATTTTGTTCACTTCCAGGCCTCCATAGACATTCCACAAGCTCTTGTGAATATCTACAAGGCTCTGGTTTTCCCCCAAAATAAAGTCAGTGACAGCTCTCTTCTTGCAATGCACCTCCATTGCAGTAACCATTTTGAAGGCTATGTATAGCGCCTCCACGCATCAGATCTTCATAAAACCATAGGGACTGAAGTGGGAATCACTCATGATGTCTCACAACAAATTCCGCTTATTTTCAACGGAAACTGGCTGAGAAACAAAATGTGTTGCAGTACCTGTTGAATACCCCTCGTAGGAACACGTGAGGCAATAACAACCTGAGGACATATCTTACAAGACAGACTGCAGAAAGGCAAATATAACTTTGTAGTATTTGTATACTAAGAGAAAGTGTTTGATAATGTTGACTGGAATACACAATGTGAAATTCTGCCGGTAGTAAATGAAAATACAGAGAGCCAAAAGTTATCTATAACATGTATAGAAACCGAACTGCAATCATAAGATTCGAAGGGCTTGGAATGAAGCAGCGCCAGAGGAGGAGGTGAGACAGGACTGTAGCCTCTCCCCGATGTTAGTCAGTCTGCACACTGAGCAAGCAGGAAAGGGAAACAAGAAGACGTTCCAAAAAGGAATTTAAGTTCAGGGAGAAGTAATAAAAACTTTGCAGTTTGCTGATGACATTGTATTTCTGTCAGAGAAGGCAAAGAACTCGAAAGAGCAGCTGAACAGAATGGATAGTGCCTTGAAAAGAGTTTATACGATGAATATCTGCAAAAGTAAAACAAAGGTAATGGAATATAGTTGAATTAAATCAGGGAACGCCGAGAGAATGAGATCAGAAAATGAGACACTAAAAGTGGAAGACGAGTTTTGGTATTTGAGTAGCAAAATAAATCACGATGGACGAAGTAGAGAAGATATAAAATACAGACTGGAAACAGCCTGAAAAAGAGCAATTTGTTAACATCGAATACGTTTTCTAAAACTTATGTGTATGCAATATGTCCTTGTATGGCAGTGAAACGTGTGCGATAAGCAGTTCAGCCAAGAAAAGAATAGAAACTTTTCGAATGTTGTGCTGTAGAAGAACGTTGAAAATTTGATGGGTAGACATAATTTAATGAAGAGCTACTCCATAGAATTGGTGAATAAAGAAATTCGTGGCACTACTTGACTTCAATAAGGAATCGGTTGATGGCACACAGCCTGAGGCACCATCGAATCGTCAATTTGTAACGGAAGGAGATTTGAGGGCTTAAAATTGTAGGGGGAGACCAATGTTTGACTATACTAAGCAGGTTCAGATGGTTGTAAATTACGCAAGTTATGCAGAGATAAAGTGGCTTGCACAGGATAGACTAGCGTGGAAAGACGAGTTAGACCAATCTGCGATTTAGAGACCACAAACCAAACGATTATGACTCCAGTGTCGGGCATGGCGAGCTAGAGGTAAATGTGCGTGCCTACAAACCTAAAGCTCGCGGAATCGAATCCTGGAGGATCCACGGAAATTTTCAGTCTGCATTCACCTTTGAACAACGTGAGGAGTCGCTAGGATCGACATATGGCTCGGATTCCACGTTTAACTGTAGATTCCCTTTCCCTGGTTGGATAACTTCAGTAGATTAGGCTCTGAGCACTATGGGACTTAACTTCTAAGGTCATCAGTCCCCCAGAACTTAGAACTACTTAAACCTAACTAACCTAAGGACATCACACACATCCATGCCCGAGGCAGGATTCGAACCTGCGACCGTAGTGGTCGCTCGGTTCCAGACTGTAGCGCCTAGAACCGCTCGGCCACGCCGGCCGGCAGTAGATTAGGGACACGTAAGTGGCGTCCAATTGAAACACTTGC
This sequence comes from Schistocerca piceifrons, assembly GCF_021461385.2. Classification (NCBI taxonomy): domain Eukaryota; kingdom Metazoa; phylum Arthropoda; class Insecta; order Orthoptera; family Acrididae; genus Schistocerca; species Schistocerca piceifrons. The sequence continues at coordinate 389,101,374 of NC_060149.1, read as the reverse complement.
ACCCGGCCACTTAGCCACATGACATTGTGGTTATGGTGAAGGATGTTTATTAATAAGCCTGCGTTAACAATAAGATCTGTCTAAAGCTTATGAACGGCGGTGGAAAAATTACTGATCTCAGTTTTTGATCCAGGAAAGTTTCTATGTGTTACTTTACGCCACATACACCTGTCATTATGAAGTTTTGGTCTGCATAGCTACCGCGTACATCTGCACATTACCTGACTCATTATTTCTTGAGCTGTATGAGTTTTGTATCCTACAACCGATATCGATTCGGAGCTGTAAGCAGAGACGTTAGCGACGTCCGTAGAGTCGTTTTCTCGTTCCCGTCCAAGCGAGGCGCCAGTGTAGTGTATGCTGCGAGCGACCTCTAGCGAGCCAGCATGGAGCCAGCGTTGCAGGAAGCTAACTGGTAAGGTCTCTGGGGAGCTGCTTTAAATAGCCGGCGCAGCTCGCCATCCCGCACTGCAGTATAGCGAATAAAGCTGCTCACAATGCAACATCTCGGTATCTGTTATTCTACCCATATCTGTTATTTGATTTACGCATGTGGGTTTCTAACTGTGGCTGCGACGACTTTGGCTTGCTGTCGGATTTCGGTTGGTCTACCGATTCATTCCGGCAGTCTCTTCATCGGCTTTACTACTCCCGCTAGCATTTGGTGCTCTACCTGTCTCATCGCCTCAATTAGAGACTTTTGCTGCTTCCATGCTCCACAAAGTTTCCACGACAAAGGGATGCTATCGTCAACGATTATAGGATGAGCTGTGACGACACTTAATGGTTTGTATTCGGCGTATTTGATGAAGTGTGTGACTTGCAGTGAAACTGGTCGTTTAATTTTTTTAAAGACTAAAATAAATGGAGAGTTTGTGGCTATTTCTCAACAAAACCTACCACGGTATAGTAAAAACATGTTATGTTGCAATTTAGTATTTGAACCATATCCAGAGTTAAATTTTCATCCACCAGATGACATTAGATCTCTTTCCCTTAGAATACCTTTGCTTTTTACAGAGCTGTAGTGAACCAAGTCCACAATAGTCTTGTTTTACCCTCCTTACAGATTCATGGTGTAACTTCGTGGCTTAAATGTTTTGTAAATAAACAGACAAACTTGTATCTGAGTTTTAATAGTTTGATGAAGTGTCAAAAGACAAAAAAAGCAACAGAATAAGAAAGGAATCTAGGTAATTAAGATTTTATTGAAGGTATGTTATGACGGTTATGCTTTATTTTGCCACATTTTGAATGGTAGAATTTTAAATATCGAATTGCGTGGACATTTAGGCGCAGTCCACAATGCAGTGCAAACATAACATGAGAACTTAGACGGTCAGAGAACATGAAACGCACGTTTGTCTCGTGACTCGTATACGGTGTGAACGCAAACGCACCGAATAGCGACCAACAACAGAATTAACAAAGTGAACCAAATATCGTCCATCGTCAGAAAGAATAGAATCACAAACTTTCGTTTTCGTTACACAGACTGACGCAGACGCGAGAGTTTGGAATGAGACGTTGAATTCCGTTATAGTAAAACTGCGCAGCTTTGTGACACTTTTGGTACTTTTTAGAGCATAACCTTACTGTATACTGCGATATTTAATTTATACATATATGCTTTTAGAATGTTTATCCTTTAATTTTGATGGCAATAAAATTTTTATGTGTAATGTGGTATTCAGAATGTGGAATGTTAATTTCCACGAAGATACCCCCAGCCCAGAACAACATTGTGAAACGAAATCTAAGATAGGGAAAGTAGAGTTAAAATCATCTGTCAAAATTATGGGCTGACCTACTGCTTCTTTATGGCACACAGTTTTAACTTTGTTACTAATTCGCTCATTTTTATGAGTTTTGCACAGAAAAACATCTGTCACAAAGTTTGCCAGTTTGTTTAGATATATATATTTTCTAATGTTCTTAATATTCAATTAATTATAAGCCTATCCTCGTTGAAACAGAACAAGAATGAAATAAAAACTAATCTGCATTGAGCAAGGTAGTTAAACAAAACTTTCACACATTATTTCCACATCTTTCAGTGAAATAGAGATAAAAAAATATGGTCACAACACTTACATTTAAATTAGTTCAAACTGTTAGCCACTTCCAAGTGCAGTGGTATAAGATAATAAAGAAGTCATGATACATGTAATCCAGTATTCTGAGCAACTGTAAATTATATTTAGAAACAAAGTGGCAATGCAAAATAAAGCTTAGTCTTTCCTACTAAGCTATTCACAAATACCCCTCACTTCAGTAGTGTTTCTGCAGGTATGTGTGCTATCACAACAAGTTACCCCTATAATCTACGGGTGTAACATTTTTGCTTTTCAATGGATGAAGAAATTTTTTCTAAAATTTATCTCTTTTACAGAATGTCCTGCACCCATGACTTATTAATATCAACATACATTCGGTTAGCCAGCCCCTCGAATTTATAGGAAGTTTCCAAGAAATCGACAAACACGTTTTTGCAGCTGCAAACAAAACTACTTTGTGACCATATCAAGTGTAATGCATGTACTTGTAGCTTCCATCACTAATGACAGCATTATGCAAGAACACGCACTGCAACAGAGCCACTTGTTGAATGTTGGTCCGAGTTACAGCACTTACGAATGGAAAGGTACAGTTTTCTGTTGTCACAGAGTAATACCGAAATCACAAAGCTGTCCAATTTTACGGTACGCATTGCGTTTGCGTTGTGGAAGTGTAATTACATTTCTGACCAGCCACTAAAATTTTGCAGTTGGTATGTAATACTGTGACAGCAAATGAGAACTTTCTGGACTGCACAGTCTCATCAAACGTGAGGAAGAGTGTGTATGGTGGTTCTGGATGCGGCATTGTTTTCTAGAGAGACTGTAACTTAGGCAGATGTATTAAGGCAAAAAATATGTCTCACGCATTTTTTTGTTCAATAGGAAAACGGTGAGCGTGTGTATACTGTATAAAAACTCGAGCCGTTTCTGCACTTAGCTAGGGCATAACCACCTACGGCAAGCTAACATACACCAACAAACGACAAACGTCGGCAAGCCTCTGCACATAAGCAACGTTGACTGGATAAGCCAGCTGCTATTAAAGCCGACCAACAGGCTACAGCAGGGAAATCGACGAGCTCGCCCACTAACGCACAAACAAATCGCCAACATCACCCTACACCGTGCATCTGATATATAACCTATCGGACACAAAACGCTGATGAACCTGTTTCAGGTATGCCGACACTGACCGAGAAATCAACACCGGCACCCAGCGGCAGCCGCCGAGTAACAGCACCGCACAACGTCAAAGGTATCGTCATGCATGATACCCACTACTAACAAAGCCAACCCTTGCATGACCTGTCGCAGGCAGCAAGACATCCATCCGCTACTGCTCTTACTACCCGACCTAACTATCGCAGATGTTTTTTCCCTGGGCTCTTACCTTGTCACTTTTTTTCCTCTGCCCTTCAAATCGCTACCCTTCGTTCGACTTTCGACCCAATCTATCTCCAGATGAGCGCGTATAAATGGTTAACCTTAACCAGACGTACGCAAACATCGCAGTACCCTCATCCTGCGACACCTCACTTTAGTGAAAACTAACCCTTATGCAGATATGGCAGTAGACCTTTTCAGTTAGCCACATGCCGGTGTGGGCGTGGAGGGCTCCACCTCTTTTAAAAAAAATGCACTTAGGTTCCCAGACACGATGCTTCTGTTAAAAATCCATGTCCTTTGCACTTCTCAACTAATCGTTTAATCTGAAGCACTTGATATTCACAAAGAATGACAGACATGGTCTTCTCTTTTGATAGTTCTGTCATTACGTTTTTTTGCTCCCAGTTGACTTGTACCTAAATTTGTATGTAAATATTGAAGTAGCATTGGGAGAAGTCGTGACTGTTTGGAGTATTCCCATCGAAACTTCTGCCGCGCAGTCGAAACAGCCTTGGCACCATGTAGGTGGGCCCACGCGTTGCCTACGTTGTTCCGACTAAGCTGCGGAAGTTTCGCTGGGAAACCCTTACACATCCTCCGTACACTCCTGATCTCTCCTCGTGCTATTTCCATATTTTTGGTGCCCTGAAGAAAAACGTTCATAGCCGTCGATTTGCTTTGGACGAAGAGGTGCACGCATGGGTACACTTGTTCCAAATGCAACCGCAAAAATTTTTCCATGACGGCAGTGACCGTCTTGTCTGACATTGGATAAGTGTATTAACAGTTATGGTCATTACTTTATAATTAATAAGCAACTGACTTACATTTTCCCTCTGTCTCGTTTTCATTTGATTGCCCGTTTTGCTTTCAAAGGAAATTTCGTAACACTTAAATTCATATTTTATGTGAACATATTTATTTTTTTCGGTAAAAATTGTTTCTAACTATCGCCAGTCTTTATTTTATCTCGTATTTACTCTGACCCCGTCACTTAGATTGCTTCTAAGTTCCTAATCTAATTTCCTTGCAGTTTGTTGCCCTTTATTTACTTTTGTTGATGTTCATCTAATAACCTCTTTTCAAGACACTATCCAATCTGTTCAACCGAATTCCCAAGGCCTCTTCGGCCTCTGACACAGTTATGCCATTGGAAAAAAATTAAGGTCTCATTTCTTCTTTCTGAACTGTCCGTACTGCTCGTGAGGTTATTTGCCTTGGTGCAAACAAACCCGATACTTGACGTGACGTGACTGTACGATCCTGCCGGGCCGATCGAACAAAACATCTTTCCTCTCGAGCCCTAGCGGTGTGGGGCAGTTTAGATCCTGTATGACGTTGAGTACATTCAGACTGAACCCATGAATTCGATATTCACATGATAGCCGCAGTATCCCGACCAACCCGTAAACCCGCAGTTTCGATATGCCACGATTCGGCCATTGTCAACTTGTGACACATTTTGATACAAGTTTCTCCTCCATACACGAGGCATAACGTGATCTTCTCACAAACAACCAAAGTTCGCATGCGATTGCGTATGAGAAACCCGCTGGGCAGTCTTTTCTTACATACCAAATGTAGGAAGGAGGAGTTTAACGTCTCATCGACGGCGAGGTCATTAGAGACGGAGAGCAAACTCGGATTACGATAGGGTGGGGCGAGAAATCGGCCTTACACTTTCCAAAGGAACCACTCCACCATTGGCCTGGAGCGATGTAAGATTTGAAGCGCCGTCCTCCCGAATGCGAGTCTAGAGTGCTGTTCACGGCGCCACCTCGCTCGGTACACGCAAAATGTAAATGACGTTACTCTGCCTACTTTGTGTGGTTGCTCTGAAATCCTAATCATTTTCATATCCAAGCATGAAATATACTTAATAGCGATTTGACTTTTGTTTCATCCCGCTTTCATGGTGTTGCAATTTTAATGATCAGAAGTGATGAAAGCACAAAGATATGTGCCAGACGGTAGAAACGTGCTCTTACCAAGTCAAAATTGCAACGAATGATACGTCTCTAAAGGGTCTAAGAGAGGAAACATCTACGACTAGGCAAAAGATTTCTGGCTTCAATCCGCGTCAGTTGCCGCTGCCACAAACAATTTAGTCGTCGGAAATCGAATGGAACTTGTCAGTGTTCTCCATTCAAAAACATTTCCTGGTCCCAGATATGGCCTTGTTATTTCTTAAATGTTTTGTTTACACAAGCAAAAGATTTCGTTTAACTCTTCACTAAAGCTGTATCCGCCAATGTCAACACCACAAAATACTTCGTCGGTGTTGCGCTGAAATAACTGACAGTTATTTATTGTTGGAGGACATGAGACTCTTTAGCTCAGTTAGCCATCTGGGCCAGACCGTGTGTTGCATTATATAGACGAAATCAGTCTAAGCCTACAGTAGAAATCCAGATATGGATGGTAAGCGTAGTTCAGACGAAGTTGAAGATGTTATCACTGTCGTCTGCCGAAGGCCTGTTGTGTTCTAAACAAACCAGTCACAAGCGAGGCGAGCTCCTCGCTCGCAACATCTATTATGAGACGGCCCTCTTACCCGACTTCTTGCGCAGTTCAAGCATTTGTGGCTGTACCTCCAATCTTAAATTGGTGTTTGTTTGTTTTCTTTTTTTATCACCACATAGGTTACCTTCTCTGTTACTGAACAATTTACAAAGCCTTTTCCTCTGGTTGCTGGTAGGTCTTCAGCTGCGCAAATGGTTGGAGCTAAGGCGACGCAAGCGGATCCTAGTGTGCTTGTGCGTGTCTCCTGATTGCGCGGTCATCTGGTACCAGACACCCAGCCATCTGTGGATTTCTCTCATGAAGGAGAGGCACCTCTCTGGTTCCCTGTAAGTGAATTGGTGGGGAATCTGGCGCCAGTGTGGCGTAGGATGAACAGGGCAGCACTGCAGACGTTTGACGTCCGCCTCCATGCATCAAGTAGAGCAAGTAGAGAATAATGCGCTGTGATGATAGAACGGACTGCGGTTTCAGGAAGGGTTACAGCACTCGCAGCCCTCCTATTACTCTCATGAAGAGCTGCTCCACATGTTACCTCCATGACAGGCGACGGAAGATAGTGACGCTCACGTACTTGATTGCGCTGCAAAGCGGCTTCCTAGTCGTTCACTTGTGATTGTTCCGCACGTACTGGTAGTCTGGCAACGACGATAGCTAGTGTCTTCCCTCCAGTGAAGCGAAAACGCTTCGCTGTTGCCTAGCGTGACAAATTGTCGCAGGCCGACTGCAAACGGAGATGTAATTAATGGTGCCCAGGCTACTAGAGAACACAGTCATGTCGTCAGCTTTTAGAGCCAGCTGAATCATTCATTTATTCATGTACTCTAAAATTTAGCCTGTTACCTAGTATTCTACAAATATCCGTATTGTTTGTCTGCAGTTACATTTTCGCATCTATTTTAAGATAAATAATAATGTCGCCACAGTTAAAAATCCAGCAAAAGTAATATCACTGTTACAATCATAAATACTACTACTAATACCATTACGAACACCGTCGATATTTCTGCTGTTATGTGTGCATACACTGATGAATCGAAACATTACGACTACCTACTTAATAGCGTATGGGTCTAACTTTGGAACGTAGTACAACAGCCCCGAAAAGCCTCATGGAACTTCAGACGTTATCCATTACATCCTTTATATATATTGTGAAAAGTAATAATCCTACAACACTGGTTCAAAATGGCTCTGAGCACTATGCGACTTAACTTCTCAGGTCATCAGTCGCCTAGAACTTAGAACTAATTAAACCTAACGAACCTAAGGACATCACACACATCCATGCCCGAGGCAGGATTCGAACCTGCGACCGTAGCGGCCGCTTGGTTCCAGACTGTAGCGCCTAGAACCGCACGGCCACTCCGGCCGGCCCCTACAACACTCCCTTGGTGTTTGCCCAAAGTTATTTTTATGTCTGAAGACGTCTCCCCGTTAAGAATGACATATTGTGCGCTATATGCTAGGAGCTTCTCAACCCAGTCACAGAGCTGGTCTGATATTACCTTAGCTCGTATTTAATCCATGAGGAAACAGTGCGGAACTACATCAGCGCATTCTGGAAGTGAGCGATACCGAGGAACTGTATCAAATATTTTAAACTTTAAAATATTGCATTGATGATTTCTGTGTCTCGAAACGGTGTAGGGCTCAAAGAGCCTATAAAAAAGTTCTACACGAAAAAAGCTAGGCGTTGTGGTAAGGCTGATAAAGGAGCTGCGGAAAAATTAAGATACAAAGCAGATACACTGTTTCTGGCGGAGGTTACTGGCCAGAAGAAAAGAGCGGCGGTATGAGATTAAGTAGGTTAGAATGATGGGGATAGTGATAAAACTGAAGCAGCAGTAGACACCTGAGACCTTCGTGCTGTGTACGTGTAGAAGCAGTGACAGTGAATGTCGCAGCTGGAGCATTGCGAATATGTGAGTGACAATGATATTTGTGATGTGTGCTGGATAAAGGTCGCACTAGTTGTGGCTCTCTAGAGCGCAGGTCTTGAATGTCAAACGGCATCCGCTCTGTCGACATCGTCGCCTGCCGCATCTGCACGCTCCGTTGACATCTGCGGTAATAGCGATGGTCATCAAGAGTCATAAGTATAAGAAAAGAATTTTACTTCGGTAGAATACGATCAAGCAAGCCCTTGATCATAATGTTACGTAGGGATAAATTGTATAATTTGAAACAATGCGGCGAGTTATTACGGTGAAGCATTCCGGTAGTAATAGCTAATATTAAGTTAGAGGCAGTACAGTCAGTAATACACTACTGGCCATTAAAATTGCTATACCACGAAGATGACGTGCTACAGACGCGAAATTTAACCGACAGGAAGAAGATGCTGTGATATGCACATGATTAGCTTTTCAGAGCATTCACACGAGGTTGGCGCCGGTGACGACACCAACAACGTGCTGACATGAGGAAAGTTTCCAACCGATTTCTCATACACAAACAGCAGTTGACTGGCGTTGCCTGGTGAAAAGTTGTTGTGATGCCTCATGTAAGGAGGAGAAATGCGTACCATCACGTTTCCGACTTTGATAAAGGCAGGATTGTAGCCTATCGCGATTACGGTTTATCGTAGTGCGACATTGCTGCTCGCGTTGGTCGAGATCCCATGACTCTTAGCAGAATATGGAATCAGTGGGTCCATGAGGGTAATACGGAACGCCGTGCTGGATCCCAACGGCCTCGTACCACTAGCAGCCGAGATGATAGGCAACTTATCCGCATGGCTGTAACGGATCGTGCAGCCACGTCTCGATCCCTGAGTCAACAGATGGGGACGTTTGCAAGAGAACAACCATCTGCACGAACAGTTCGACGACGTTTTCAGGAGCATGGACTATCAGCTCGGAGACCATGGCTGCGGTTACCCATGACGCTGCATTACAGACAGGAGCGCCTGCGACGGTGTACTCCATGACGAACCTGGTGCACGAATGGCAAAACGTCATTTTTTCGGATGAATCCAGGTTCTGTTTACAGCATCATGATGGTAGCATCCGTGTTTGGCAACATCGCGGTGAACGCACATCGGAAGCATGTATTCGTCATCGCCATACTGGCGTATCACCCGACGTGATGGTATGGGGTGCCATTGGTTACACGTCTCGGTCACGTCTTGTTCGCATTGACGGCACTTTGAACAGTGGACGTTACATTTCAGATGTGTTACGACCCGTGGCTCTACCCTTCATTCGATCCCTGCGAAACCCTACATTTCATCAGGATAATGCACAACCGCATGTTGGAGGTCCTGTATGGGCCTTTCTGGATACAGAAAATGTTAGACTGCTGCCCTGGCCAGCACATTCTCCAGATCTCTCACCAATTGAAAACGTCTGGTCAATGGTGGCCGAGCAACTGGCTCGTCACAATACGCCAGTCACTACTCTTGATGAACTGTGGTATCGTGTTGAAGCTGCATGGGCAGCTGTACCTGTACACGCCATCCAAGTTCTGTTTGACTCAATGCCCAGGCGTATCAAGGCCGTTATTACGGCCAGAGTTGGTTGTTCTGGGTACTGATTTCTCAGGATCTATACATCCAAATTGCGTGAAAATGTAATCACAAGTCAGTTCTAGTATAATATATTTGTCCAATGAATACCCGTTTATCATCTGCATTTCTTCTTGGTGTAGCAATTTTAATGGCCAGTAGTGTGCTTACAGGTAAAGCCACTGCCGGCTTTGAGCAGTCCTGATGCATTTCCAGAACACTCCCCCAACATGCAGAGTGAGTGCTGCAAATCCATGTATTAGGTTATATTCTTATAGCTTAGTTTGCTTTAATTTACCACATACATTTTTTTTGTTTAACGCATTGTTCTAGTGATAAAAAAAATTGCTCTAAGCACTATGGGACATATGAGGTCATCAGTCCCCTAGAACTTAGAACTAATGAAACCTAACTAACCTAAGGACATCACACACATCCATGCCCGAGGCAGGATTCGAACCTGTGACCGTAGCGGTCGCGCGCTTCCAGACTGACGCGCCTAGAACCGCTCAGTCACACCGGCCGGCGTTCTAGTGATCAATTAGGGCTTTTATATTTGTTTCTTTACATGTCTGGAGTGGCTCGATGGCTCAATGGCACAGTGTCACACCTCAAATCAAAAGGTTTGGGTTTCGATCCGCGATAATTTCTAGGATATTTATGTGTCTTTCACCTCTGCTAAATGTTTGTTGATGTGAAAAATGCTAAGTTGCACCGTGGTTCGGAATCCACGTTAAACTGTAGGGCCCCCTATAACTGGCTGGGTAAGGCAGTTCAAAGGTCGGAGGAAGGCAACACTATACCACCTCCAACAGGACCAAGGCTAGTAAAGCACTATGCTATTCAAAACAATCTTCGGAATGATGACAATTTTACTTAATAGACGTATAACTGAATAAGTAAGTAGCAAATAAGGTTAATTCTGTAGCTTAATGTCAAAAAAAGTCAAGGCGTAGACTACTTTAAATTGTCAGATGGTTGGTCCGGAGAAGTAAAGTAGAGCAAAATATTGTAAAATCTAAATAAATCCCTAACCCTCTTCTCTTTCACTGATTATGCAAGTACTCCAGGTGTATTCTCTTCTTCAGACAATTCGAAGACGTTGCTAGCTGCAGTTCTCTGAATATGCGCTCGAAGTCCTTAGAGTCTCTGTCCTCCCTCCCAGTCAAAAAAAAATGGTTCAAGTGGCTCTGGGCAGTATGGGACTTAACATCTGTGGTCATCAGTCCGCTAGAACTTAGAACTACTTAAACCTAACTAACCCAAGGACATCACACACATCCATGCCCGAGGCAGGATTCGAACGTGCGACCGTCGCAGTCGTGCGGTTCCGGACTGAGCGCCTGAACCGCTAGACCACCGCGGCCGGCTCACAGTCAAAGTCCCATACTAATTATATAAGTTCCTCTTAATAACACTGCAGTTCAGGCTTGCATGACAAATATTCAGAGTTTTCTGTGCACTCTATTACTCACTCTGATCGCTCTAAAGCTTCGTCTAGTTTTTTGCATAGGAATAACATAGTCTTGCACAGGTACACAACCACAACTTTTCACAGAAATATATTTTGTGTTCTTCTGCCAAACACGGAGAGAGCATTTTATTACTGTACCCACATTCAACGAGTACTTCTCAAGTGGCACCGCTAGATAGTAGGAAGACAAGCGAGCAAATACAGGGTGACAATTATTGAACTATACGAAATAAAATCGTCATAACTTCTGAACGGTTTGAGTTAGGACGTTTAAATTGCACGGCTGGCCGCGGGGTATGATGCGAATTAGCATGCGCTGTATGGCTTGGTTTAGCACCGAAGCCCACTTTCATTTGGATGGTTCGTCAATAAGCAAAACTGGAGCGTCTGGGTGACTGAGAATCTGCATTTCACGATCGAGAAGTATCTTCACCCTCAACGGGTGACTGTGTGGTGCGCAATGTCCAGTCACAGAACAATCGGTACGATATTCCTTGATGGCACGGTGACTACCGAACGCTACGTGAAGGTTTTGGAAGATAATTTTATCCCCACTATCCAAAGTGGCCCTGATTTCGACAAGATGTGATTCATGCAAGACGGAGCTCGACTCCAAGCAGGAGAGTGTCTGATGTCCTGGAGGAGCACTTTGGGGACAGCATTCTGACTACTGGGTCCCCAGACGCCACTGACATGGGCCTCGATTGGCCGCCATATTCTCCGGACGTGAACTCATGCGACTCCTTTTTGTGGGGCTGTATTAAAGACAATGTGTACAGCAATAGCCCCAAAACCAGTGCTGGGCTGAAAACAGCCATTCAGGAGGTCATCGACAGCATCCATGTTCCGACACTTCAGCGGGTCATGCAGAATTTCGCTATTCGTGTGCGCCACATCATCGCCAATGATGGCAGGCATATCGAACATGTCATAACCTAAATCCGAATATCTGTAGTAACATTTACATGTTGAACAAAGTCTGTGCACACTATAGTTAGTAACTAATTTACATTTTTTTCACATAGTTCAATAATTGCCACCCTGTACATAGTAAGCAATGCGTTACGTCATCCGACGCTGAACATGATACAGTTCAGTAATATTGCGTGTTTATTAACAAGATGATGCAGTTTCTAAAGCAGTGGAATCGAATTTGGGAGAAACGGTTTTCAAATCTCCATCGCCCCATCTGTATTTCGGTTTCCCATTGTTTCCGCTCAGACTTCCTGCAATAAGACGACGGCCGATTATTTTCCTGCATCTTACCTACCTGAAATGATGCGTCACCGCATCGACAGAAACAGAGAAAACTGATGATACAACACAAACTAATAATGTACTCGAAGAAGTCCCTTGAACCGACTTATCAGGATGAAAGTCAAAGCAACCAAGCTATAGCTTTATACCGTATAGTAACTTTCCAAACAGCTCTACTGTTTGGGCTAAGAGCATAAAGGAAATCAGAGACACTTTCAACAATAAAATTCTTAAGACTCTTCCGTATAATGTACCTTGCATGGCCTAACAAGCTATTATGCAAATTTCCTTCTGTCGTTCTTAAATTTGTTTCTTAGGTTGCTCGGTGGATGTATGCTATACCACAAATCCAGAGATCAAAGGTTCGATCCTCAGTCAGTTCAAGGGTTTGTTTTTGCAAGTTACCACCTCTTTCACCTCTGACAGTGACTTGTTAACGCGGAAAATGACAAGATAAACCGAGGTTCAGAGTCCATGTTATAATTGTAGGTCCTTCCATTAATAGCTGGTAAGTCAGATCAAAGGTCGGAGGAAGGTTATCAGAGTAGTGTTCAAACTAACCTTCGGTTTGGTAACGGCTTACCCTTTACCTGACATATACGTCTGAACTCAATAAACACTGCACGGCGCGTGGTGGGCGGTATTTGGTGTATCGATAACATTTCCCCCATTTCTATTTCATTTGCAAATGGGGCCGGCCGGAGTGACCATGCGGTTCTAGGCGCTACAGTCTGAAGCCGAGCGAACGCTACGGTCGCAGGTTCGAATCCTGCCTCGGGCATGGATGTGTGTGCTGTCCTTAGGTTAGTTAAGTTTAATTAGTTCTAAGTTCTAGGCGACTGATGACCTCCGAAGTTAAGTCGCATAGTGCTCAGAGCCATTTGCAAATGGAACACAGGGTGGAAGAGTCAGTGCCCGTCTGTAAGAACTCGGATTTCTCCATTTTTATCGTCCTGGTCATTACGTGAGATGTGTGTTGGAGAGACAAGTATTATTCTTGGCTTATTTTGGAACATAGACCTCAGAATTTCGGAATAAAGGAAAGCTGGTGCGCAGCATCTTTCTTGTAACGTCTTCCAAAGCACTTTGTTTAACACTATCACCATCACACTTACTAAACAAAACTGTGACGAACCGTGCTGCTCCTTTTTGAATACCTTCCATGTGTTCCGTAATTCAATTTGGTAAGTGCCCAGACTGACGAAAAATACTCAAGAATTGGTCGAACGAACCTCTTGTAACCAATGTCTTTCGTACGTGAATTACAGTTTCTTGGGATTCTTCTACGTCTGGCATCAGCATCCAGCACGTCTAGATTTCTGTGCTTGTTGCAACTTAAGTTGCTCGAAATAGATACTCCTAGCTACTTGATTATTTTGATCGGTTCTAATAACTAATTTGCGATCTCAAACTCAAAAAATACTGAATCTTTCCGTTTATTTACTCACATAGTACTACATTTATTTATGCTAAGGGTCAGATGCCAAACGTGGCACCAGGCACTGATGGTTTGGAAGTCTCTCTGCATTCAGTAAAAAGTGTAACATAAAGTGCCGGCCGGCGTGGCCGAGCGGTTCTAGGCGCTTCAGTCTGGAACCGCGCGACCGCTACGGTCGCAGGTTCGAATCCTGCCTCGGGTATGGATGTGTGTGATGTCCTTAGGTTAGTTAGGTTTAAGTAGTTCCAAGTTCTAGGGGACTGATGACTTCAGATGTTAAGTCCCATAGTGCTCAGAGCCATATTTTCTTGTCATATTCTACGGGATCTAATCACCATAGATTGGCTTCAGCTGGACATGGCATAGCTGAAGAAACCTGTGTGTGGACCCTCTTCCTTGTCGAAGTGAGATCATAAGCAAGAGGCGCCGTTACACAGTATTGGCAGGATGTCTCCGGTAAGCAACTCGCTTTGCGCCCGCTGTGCTTATGGTCCACAATACTGCAAGGAATCGACGTCAGTGAGATAGAGCTATTGTTCTCTGCGTCTAGACTGTAATGACCTTCACTTAAAAAAAAAAAAATCGCCACACACTGTTTTCCAGCGCGATGTGAAAAACAGATGTTATCAGACACAATACCTCAGTGCCTATGTAGTGAAGAAGAACGATGCAATGTTTCTTCCAATATGCATACATTTCTTCGGATATGCATGCATGTCCGAAATAACATTGCATCGTTCTTCCTCATGACACAGACATTGCAGTAACATATTTATCCGCCAACACCAGGCAGCGACTTTCAATTAAAATTTCCTCCACTGTCCAGAATAAAGTAATGTGTGTACGAGTACAGGTTGGCGACGCAGTAAATATGTCATATGGAAGTATCGGTCTGGCCGTGAGTCGAGCACGGACAGCCAAAGCGGTTAATGCGGCCGCTCGCGTAAAGCCGGAAATCCAGGTTCGAGACCCCATCCGGCACAGATTTTCATTGTCGTCATTCCCTTATACAGCTGACGGTTCTTCGTATTTGCAACTGCGAATACATTTCATTTATTTCATGATGCTATAAGAGGCGCCAGTTCTTCTGTATATTCAGTATGGAAACTAACGGACACTCAGTGAGGTCCTCTGGCTTTTCCTTTCTCGAGCGACTTGAGCTGTTTTTCAGTTTCACTCTCATTTCTCTATCTTCCCTTCCGTGGAACATTTTTTAAACTGTATGTCACAGATCGTCTGCTGGCATCACTACAAACGGCGGCTGCTTGATGTTACCTCCATTAGCAAAGGCACCCGATATTATTTAGAAAACCGTCGTTCTCCTCGTTCCAGCCTGTGTCCATCGGTTCAGCTATTTTGAAACGAGTCCCCACCACCCCCAAGTCGTTGTCAGTAATGCTGTCTCTGGCTTCTCCTTTACAGAACTGCAATGTCACAGGAATGCGACCCTGCTGCAGTATTGCTTAGCCAGCCGCAGCCTGTTGTTCAGCTACTGGAAAGTGTGTCAGCAGAAGTGCAACACGTCGACGTTGCGTTATGCTGGCACGCATTTTTTTTTTAATTGAACCCATCACAATTGAAGATGCTCATAGCCTGCAGCTGTTTAAATATAATTTCAGTGAGGTAGATTAACACTGATCCATTTTTTTCTATGAGCTTGTCTTTTGTATGTAATAATAGTGTCTACGACCTGTAACAAACTGAAGTTACACGACAGACCAGTATTCAAGAATGAGATTTTCACTCTGCAGCGGA
Source organism: Schistocerca piceifrons (assembly GCF_021461385.2). NCBI lineage: Eukaryota > Metazoa > Arthropoda > Insecta > Orthoptera > Acrididae > Schistocerca > Schistocerca piceifrons. The sequence goes on along the minus strand of NC_060149.1, from coordinate 389,085,976 downwards.
GTGTGCGCTAATATGAAACTTCCTGGCAGATTAAAACTGTGGGCCAGAGCGAGAATCGATTCGGGACCTTTGCCCTCCGCGGGCAAGTGTTCTACGATCTGAACTACCCAAGCACGACTCAGGACGCGTCCTCACAGCTTCAATTCTACCAGTACCTCGTCTCCTAATTTCCGAAATTCACATAAGATCTTCTGCGAACCTTGCAGAAATAGCAGTCCTTTCTTCCAGGAGTGCTAATTCTGCAAGATTCGCAGAAGACCTTCTGTGAAGTTTGGAAAGTAGGAGACGTGGTACTGGTAGAACTGTAGCTGTGAGGACGGGTCGTGAGTCGTGCTTGGGTAGCTCAGATGGTGGAGCACTTGCCCGCGAAAGGCGAAGGTCCCGAGTTCGAGTCTCGGTCAGGCACACAGTTTCAATCTGCCAGGAAGTTTCAGACCAGTATTTACAACATGAAAGAAATCTAAATCTGCAGCCATACTGTCCAAACCATTTATAAGGTCGATGGAAGTGGGTATTCCCAATTGTGCAACATATTAGGGTTTCTTTTCTTTGCATTCGCGTGAGGCGTGAGAGAAGAATCTTGTCTTCGCGACCGCAAAGGGAAAGATACGTATGCGGCTGCATTCTGTTCCTTCATCCTTCACTGCTTGAAACTTCGTAAGTAGGATTTCGTAGGATACTTGATGTCTACCTTCAGGCATTGACCAGTTCTCATTTTTCATCATTTCCATGGCGCCCTCCCGTGGGTCAACGAAATCTGTAACAGTTCGTCATCTGTAGAATACAATGCAGCGATAGCAATAAGTTTTATCTTGGACAGACTGGCAGGAATTTTGGTATAGGGTCCAAGGAGCACGCACGTACTCAAGAAGGAACAGCTTTTGAACAGCATTGCATGTTGTACACACTGCCCCTACGGGACGTCTGTTAAATCTTTTGGAGGAGATAGAGATTTATGTGAATAACAAATGCTGTCCCTCTAAACTTCTTAATGAACTGAATGACTTTAAGCCCAATGCCTAGTTTTCATTATGTTACAAGCTATTGTAGATTTTTTATCCTGGTAGACCTTTTCGCCTTCTCCTACCTCCCACATATTTCTTGCTTCTGGTTCGGTGGGTTTGTTGTGCCCGCAGCCTTTATATCCTGTTTTGATATGCTGCTTTCAGTTCGCTTATTTGTGTATTGCACATGTTACAGACTACTTCTAGGCACTATCTTTTATAATTTTACAGATAGTTCATTACCATATTTTTGTTTAGCCTTTTGGCCCCTTGCCACCACTGGTCCCTCAGATTTGTTTTTAGTATGTCCACTGTGCCCGCGACTTATTTATCGTTTGACAAGCTGCTGTCTGTTAACTTAACTGTATTGCATATGGCACATACATTTATCTGCAGCTATCCTTCAGAAGTTAAACCAATAATTCCCCTTTCACTTACATCTAGCCTCCTTTTAAGTACATTTAAGTATTCGATACAGTTGTATGCAGACGTAGTTTAAGATTACATTTCCAATTTTTGCATTTCGTCGTTTCGTCGTTCAGCCAACGTCGTCTTGCGATCTCGCCCCCTCACCTGTTTGTACCGGTGTTGTAAGTACAGTACGCGAGCGACGACCCGACATTACGGGACATGTGTGGTCGATGCCACATATGGCTACATATTTTTAATGCTTTCGCCGTTAACTTCGTGTAGGCAGGTATATTTTTCCAATTTTCAGTCTATGAATATTATGACACTGCTCATTACAGTTGATAGCCTACCATTATGCACATTTTTATAACATATGCACACTTCTGTATTTAGTGAAAAATAATTAAGTGATCGAAACCGGTAACTGGATAAACAGATACCTGCGATCAGTGACTGTCGTGGCATTTACAAAAATTTCATAACATGCTATGTTCTCCCCAGCAATAAATCTTTAACTCAGTCACAAATTTCATTTCATAACCCGTTACCCCGTACGATCGTATTTTCGCTAAGAAATGTCAGTGTAGTACTGAGTCAAATTCTTTTCGGTGGTCAAGAAATACTGCGTTGCCTTGATCCATTGCGTTCCGGATATTACACAACATGAGCTCGAGTTGAGTTTGTTTTCGGTATCCATGGTGGTTGGTATGGATGTCATGTTGTCCGAGATAGCTTAGAATCGACCATATCTCAAAACACATGACATGGAGTAGCAATCAAAATTATTTATATTGGACCTGCCATTCGGTGGCAAAACTGTTCGTAAATGATCCTGGTTGTTCGACAGTCTCTGAACAAGGAAATGATTATAGGATTTTTAGTTAGAACTAAATTAGGATACAATTTCTGTTTTAACATTAAGTTCTTCTTCTTCTTTTCCTCCTTCTCCTCCTCCTCCTCAAGGATTTGGCCGGGACAAATCTTTTTACTGTGCCCATTACTTCCTCACTCTTCTTGTATGTGCATCCGAGCATACTTCGCAAATGTTCATGCCATACGCTGTTCGTCATTATTTTACTCAGCTCTTACGTACATTATAATGTTCTTCGCATGTCCAATAAAATATAACCTAGCGTGTCATTTAATAATTCAATTCTGGTCTTGATAGTTCCCCTTTCTACTTTACATTTACTTTCACGTATGAGAATAGTAAAGTGACGGTGTTGGAAGATTACATGCATCTGTCTTATTTTTGAGGTTTTCAGATATACAACCACATATACTTCTAAATCTGTTCAGTGTTCCATCCAGGTCTATGTCATCATAGAAAAATAATACCCTATACGTTTAAAATGTTTTACTTCTTCTATAATTTTAACTTCAGTAATCTTTATTATTCTTGCTGGCCACCTTATTTTAAACCTTCATTGTTTTTGTCTTGTCGTCAGAAATGTTCAAATCATATGTTGTTGCTGATTTGTTTAAAATGCAAATAGCATAGTGTATTCATCTTCACTATGCTGTAGATAGGATAGACCATCAACATTAAGAATTGCATTTTTCAAGTTTCCCATAGTATCAAGATCTCCGCCACTTATATTCCGACTGCGGTGCACAAATGTAGAACGACTACACTAGAACTCAAAGTAACAACGCACACACACACACACACACACACACACACACACTCACACACACAGACGCAAGCGCGCGAAGGTTTTGATACTGCAGCACTTGAGAATGGTGTAAGTTCCTGTAACGATTCTCGATTCGAAAAAAAATCTAACTGACATAGTAATTCTCTTGTTTTTATTTATGAAGCAAAGCTTTAAAAAATATCCTACTTTTGTTAATAAATATGGTATCTTATTTTTCCGAACAATAGATAGCAGTTGCCTACAGTGTTTTGGACATATGTTATTATGGCCTCAGGTATGATACTTGCGTAGTGTCATGTAGGTTACTTTCTTGGCTGTTGGCCTTCTGGTTTAGTGCGAAGCATGGAGGCGGTAATGATGGCCGACACATACTCAACCATGTCGGCTGTGGTGTGGTGTGGTGTTTAGCCGGTTCTGCACAATCATTTAGACAAACGGTGAGCTGATTTACCGATTTTATCTCATAAACACGGCACGCAAAAAGTGAAAATACGGAAACAAACAGAAACGTATGTATGAGCAATTTCGTGTTAAATGTAGCTCACAGTTTTCTGTGTGCTGCAGAATCGCTATCTGCGTAAGTTAATCTCGTTATTCAAATGTTTTCTACTCCTACAATTAAAATTAAGTATCTTCCGTGTGTAATCACACAACTGATAATAGTGCTTCGGTAAACAAGTGTTGGTATTTTTATATTTTATAAACTTTTGCACTAGTTCCAGTGGACTGAAACAAATATAGCTTCATTTTGTCGTATTTTACGCCATAGCTAGTCCACACGACAAACGAACACATGAAGAGTATTCCAATCACTGCGCTTTTTGCCGGCCGGTGTGGCCGTGCGGTTGAAGGCGCTTCAGTCTGGAACCGCGTGACCGCTACGGTCGCGGGTTTGAATCCTGCCTCGGGCATGGATGTGTGTGATGTCCTTAGGTTAGTTAGATTTAATTAGTTCTAAGTTCTAGGCGACTGATGACCTCAAAAGTTAAGTCGCATAGTGCTCAGAGCCAACCACTGCGCTTTTTAGTTCTTGAACAAAAACCTGTACTCTCAAAGGCATACGAAAGAATCAATCAACTGGGTTGATAAATCTTCATAGATCCATTCGTTTCGTACAGTGAAACAGTCCTGTCTTGGCATCTCACGAAACGTGCTCCCCGATATCGAAATTCCCAGTCCTTGCCAATTTCGACCACGATGCTGGCACTGACTCCTTATGGAACGAATACAGTGCTCACATTAAATGTTATACTACGAAACGGGACATTCGACACAATATTTGTTAGTCCGATCAGAATTGCGTGTCAAGTTCAATGTGTGTTTACGTTTCTAGTGCTTACTCTATCTGTTGAAAGTTAGCAGGCGTAGGGAGCGAAAGGTTATCTGGAATTTGTACAGAAACCAGACTGCGGTTATAAGCAGCGAAGGACACGAAAGGGAGTCAGTAGTTCAGAAGGGAGTGAGATATGGATGTAGCCTACATACAACGTTATTGAATCTGTACATTGAGAAAGCAGTAAGGAAAAACAATGGGAAATCTGGGAAAGGAACAAAACTTCTGGGAGAAAAAAAGATGCTATAGATCTACGGATGGCACAGCAGTTCTGTCAGAGACGGCAAAGATCTTGCTTGGATGATCAGTTGAATGGAGTTGAAAATGTCTTGAGAAGAGGGCATGAGATTAAAATAAAACAACGGTAATGGGGTCTACTGGAACAAAGTTAAATAGTGCCTGGGGAAGTAGATTAAAAAACAAGACACTAAAAGTAATAGACGAGTCTCGCTATTTGGCCAGCACCACAACTGACGGTGGCGAAAGTAATGGATACACAAAATACAGACTGTTAACAGCAAGAAAAATATCTACTATAAATTTAAGTGTTGGGAACTCGTTTACGAAAGTACTTGTCTGTTGTGTAGCCTTATATGGTAGAATAGATTAAAGAACAGGTTAGAAGCTTTTGAAATGTGGTGTTCCAGAAGAATGGTGAAGATGAAAAGGAATAGCTAACAAAGACTTACTGACTCGAGTGGAGGAAAAAAGAGATTGTCGCATGACTGTCACATATCGCTGTATGATATTGTTTCACTTTTGTGCCACAATTCCGTGATTATTTAATTTAGAGTAGAGGGCATCGTTGCTTGAGAGGAAAGATTTATATTTTTCTCGTTGATAAAATGCGCCCTCAGTGTCGTCTCTGATTGCTGTTTATCGGCAGAAGGCCGTCAGTGAATATCATTAGAGGCAGGCATCCCCAAGGAGTTGAGCAGTTTCGTGGCCCACTCCGTTCTTTTGTTGGCTGGGGCCAGCGCCTGCCCTCCCTGAGAGCAGAGACTGCTGTGCCGCCACTGTCATCCTCAGAGAATAATTGAGCATGACGTTTATGGCTTTCTGTATGGACATTTAAGTATGGGATGCCGTGGTGTCGCCCGAGCAGCATGAGAAAGTTGAGAAAGTTCGTTGCTTTCGCTCAAAATTTTTGGTCTTTCCAATCGAACGTGTAACCCCACCATTGCGCTTGGTGCGTAAGAGGTTGACCAATTGGTGAGATATCGCTCCAGGTGAATACCAACCTCTTGGTTTTAATGTGCCAAGAGTGGGAAATTTCTGCTGCCGTCGTCCTTTTTTTTTTTTAAATAAGTGGTATGCTGGTCCGCACATTGGCAAAGCAGAGTTTCTTTCTCTCTCTCTCTTTTTTTATGTTGCGAGTTGAGGGGAGAAAACGAAGATTCTGGGATCTTCTGAGGTCATCAGTCCCCTAGAGCTTAGAACTACTTAAACCTAACTAACCTAAGGACATCACACACATCCATGCCCGAGGCAGGATTCGAACCTGCGACCGTAGCGGTCGCGCGGTTCCAGACTGTAGCGCCTAGAACCGCTCGGCCATCCCGGCCGGCCTTGTCTATTTCATTATAGTTTTTGGTCTCTTTTTTTTTCTTGTTAATTACAAATCCGCGAGCTGCCCAGATGAAATCTTGCTGTGTTTTCTCACAGTCTTCCGTATAATTTGGTCCCACCCACCCCTCTCTCCCTCACAGTGTCAGCGTCATTTTGAGTTCTTTCTACTGAGATTTTAAATAACTTCACTCTGTCAATTTTATGTGAATTTTGTGCGTCATAAAGAGCATATAAAAATCTGTTCTACTCAGACATGACTTAGATTTCAAGATCCTTTAATTTTTCTAAACATTTCCATGGTTAGGTAAACTGCAAATAAAAATATAACCAGTTGTATACCTAAGGCGTTGTCCTCACTATGCCGGTGTTTTCTTTGTGTATATTCGACAACCAACCAACTGCTGTTTGAAGCTTAAGATAGGCACCATCGAGTTTCGAGCTTTATGATGCAGCTTGACTAAAAGAAGGAAAGATTGATAGATTATATCCCGAGACATAAGTAAAGGGGCGAGGGTGAAAATGGTGAAGAGAGACTCAACAATAAGTAGCATTAATTGGCTGTATCTTTCAAAGCACAGTTTCCATGACGGGGAAATGCGCAGACCCCGGACTGGTTCTACCAAGCGGATTAACGACGAGGGCCGATGTGCTGGCCACCATGGGTGTGGTTTTTAGGCGGTTTTTCCCACCCAATCGGTGGATACCGGGCTAGTACAAAAATCCCGCCTCAGTTACACACGATTTGCAAACATTACGAAAACTTTCGATCACTTCCACATTAATAACGCTACACACTGACAGTTGGGGAACACATATTCTGTTCAGGAGGTAATGTGGTGGCGGCAGGCGGGTCATCCGACCACCCTTAAACTAACCATGTCAAATCAAAATGGCTCTAAACACTATGGGACTTAACATCTGAGGTCATCAGTCCCCTAGACTTAGAAACTACTTAAGCCTAACTAACCTAAGGACATCACACATATCCATGCCCGAAGTAGGATTCGAACCGTAGCAGCCGCGCGGTTCCAGGCTGAAGCGCCTAGAACCGCTCGATCATAGCGGCCGGTCATGTCAAATCCATTAGTAACCACGCCGACCCTACTTCGAGGCGGGACAATGGCACAAAAAAAGAAGAAGACTATGGTGGAGAGTTTCATCAAGCCGGTCTTCGCACCGAAGACAATAACAGCAATAATAATGTCTATGTGCAAGAATTTTTCCTAATGAACGACTGCATATTTTACATACGCACCTAAGCTAATGTACAAAAATTGTTATTTATTGAGAAAAATGAGTATAGTGTAAAAGGTCTCGACGAAGGGACGCTTTATCCTTGACAGACAATCAATACAAGAATTGAAACGTCGTTATCTAGCATCCGTGTTACCAAAAGCGGCCTTTCCCCGTCGAGATGTGAAATCAAATATACAGAGGAAACACTAATAACACCAGTATTAAGGAGAAATAACTAACAAGAGAGGAAGTTGCCTCACTAAAGTACGTCTAACAGTAGAGCTGGGACAACAAAACCCCATAAATATAAGTTACAGAAAATTTCCTTCAGAAATTGTCCGCGCTTGTCACGAATCCTACTAACCGTATGACCTGGCGACGATTTATATGTCGTGATACTCAGCTTGACCTCAATATCTCAAATGAATTACGTGATACTGTGTGGAATTATCTGTACTGAAGGAGGCAGAGGGCGTAAACCAGCCTAGATTCTTCCAGAAATGGACATAAAAGCTAATTCGTCTTCAGTCCGGAGAAAGTAAACACACTGTGACATTCCAGTCTAAATACGGCCCTTGTCTTTCTCGGATTCGAGCAGATATTCGAGTACAAGCCGTTGGAGAATTTATGGATTGACGTTAATAATTTATCTATTTCACACAGACAAGGGGAGAAGGAAGATTAGGATTTCATGTCCCGCCGTTGACGATGTCATTAGACGCGCAGCATGAACTTGGATTGGGGAGCGATTGCGAAGAACATCGGCGGTGTCCTTTCAAAATGAACAATCTGGGCACTTGCCTTAAATGATTTAGGATCACCATGGAAAACTAAATTTTGATGATAGGACGGGAATTTGAACTGGCGTCTTCCCGAAGGCTTTACCACTGCGCCATTACGCTCAGTCACATACGATGGAGTGACAATGTACTGCAGCACTCACGATGATTGGTTCAAATGGCTCTGAGCACTATGCGACTTAACTTCTGAGGTCATCAGTCGCCCAAAACTTAGAACTAATTAAACCCAACTAACCTAAGGACATCACACACATCCATGCCCGAGGCAGGATTCGAGCCTGCGACCGTAGCGGTCGCTCGCCTCCAGACTGTAGCGCCTAGAACCGCACGGCCACTCCGGCCGGTACTGACGACACTAGTGCCATTGAACCGAAAGAGGTGGCGCAGTGTTTAGTACACTGGGCTCGCATTGGGGAGGACGACGGTTCAATTCCGCTCCGGCCATCCTGATTTAGGTTTTCCGTGATTTCCCTAAATTGCTTCAGGCAAATTACTTGATGGTTCCTTTGAAAGGGCACGGCCGCCTTCCTTCCCTAATCCGGTAAGACCAATGACCTCGCAGTTTGGTCTCCTCCCCCAAATCAACCCAACTACCATAATGCTATTCAAGTAGCGTGGCAGACACCGAACGATTTCAGAAAAGCGCTACTACGGTCGTATCGAGTGAAAACAGCCCTTTCGAAAGTGTACCGGCGAAGTTCAGGTAAATAGAATGGTATTTCATTTATTAAAACCCAGACCAGACCACGATTTTCTAAAAAGCAGTTAAAATAGCGTGATTTGGACTGGGGCTTGTTCATAAGATTATTAAACGGGTCACTGTTATCTCGTGTGACACGATGCAGCCTTTTCGTGGAACAGGTATCTTTGAAGGAAAAGAGACGTCTAACCGGGATTACCAGCTTGGCATATTTCAAGATCCAGTAAGCGAAGTAAGATTGAGCAACACTTCTTTTGCCTACATCTTGCATCTCGCATAGTATCTACGGAAATGAGGTAAGAAATTAGGGCACATACAGATTATTTCTTCTGTCTCCATACATGTATAGAATGTTTGATAACATCGCTACGAAGTGCCCTCCACTGTGCACTGAACAGTCGGTTATGGAGTATATAGAAGAATGTGACACAACAGCTAATGATAAGGGCAGACCAGGACAGGAGACAACGAATGGAGTACAGCTTGTCAAATCACGACACACCGATAAGCCCAAATATTATGAGCACGTGCTTCATAGCGTGTTGGTCCACATTTCGAACGCAATGCAGCACCGATATTTTTTTTAAGGGACAGTATTTACCAAACTTCAATTAACATCCGTGAGGAGCAGGCTACAAGAATTTTCGGCCCCTCGCAATCGTTCCTAACACGCCAGGAATTTTCGAGAAGGTGGGTCAATAATTTCTTCGACAATGGCTACTTTGTAGTGGCGTTGAAGCTAAAAATTACGAACATTTACTGTAAAAACTATAGTTTGATAGAACTATAACATTTAAAATTTTCTGAGGTCTTTTTTACGAGGTCGTGCTGAAAAGCAACGCCTTCGAATTTCTTTGCAAAAACTATTAAAGCTATTTTAAATAAAACGAAGGTTATTGACATTCTACGTCTTTATTTTTCATGTGTACGTATTTATTTCTCAACATAATCACTCTGGCGACGGAAACATTTCTCCCAACGAGACACCAGTTTTTTAATACCATCTCAGTAGAATGTTTGACTTGTTGACGGAGCCATAACATCACCTCTGCTTGCACCACTTCATCACTATCAAAGTGAAGTCCTCGAAAGGATTCTTCAAGTTTTGGAAACAGATGAAAATCGGATGGGGCCAAGTTGGGACTGTATGAAGGATGATGTATGAAAGTGAACCGAAGGCGACGGATTGTTGCAGACGTCGCAGCGCTCGTGTGTGGTCCGGCAGTGTCATGCTTCGAATTAGTGCCTTCAGGTTTCTGACGGTTCTCACGCACCGACATAGTTACGTAACACACCGCCACGTTACACTCTAAAACTCGGAGCCTTCTAGCGGCAGAGGGTTGCTACTTGCGTCAGCGAAACAGGAAAGTCAACCAAGTAATATGCATGACATGTCATACGGAAACCGATATTGGAAACAGAATAAAAAAAATCGGCGGCTTTACTTTTCAGCAAGCCCTTGTATTAAAATCTTCCTTTGCAGTTACTGATCACCCAGATAGAATGAAAATTTATTCAGTCTCTCCGTTCAAGAGCAAAAACTGGAACATGTGGACTTTAGATGCCTTGATTAGAAACATGGCACCTTACAGTCTCACAAGCCAGTACCTTGCTGCAGTGCAGCTTACTGTCTTAAATTAATGGCATTACATTACTTCCAGAGTAGTTGAATTAATAGTCAAGGTAAACATCGCAGAAATACTGCGAGTAATGTAAGGAGCTGGGACATGCAATTAATTTTTACCTCGCTTTGACTGTTCAGGTTATAATATTCTCTTGAGCTAATTGAATACTTAATTGCGCTCTTTAGCGTAACAGGTCGGTGGACAAGTTGGCTTAAAGGCACACGCTTTTCCGTGCGCTCGTATAGAATTGGTGCCTTTTTAGACAGTAACTCAGCAAAAGTGCACTTACAACCATTGATACTTGGCAAATTTTTCTCGATTTGACGCTACCTATCCTGCTCTGATTTTGCATTTGTTTCTTTTCCCAATCCATGGACAATTACTGGGAGAGTTATGCAATGGGACGTTTACCGTGCAACCACCATCTATAGTGTGGAGAAAATAAAGCTGAACAGGAACATGTTTATGAGACTGATGAGAAACTGACTTTCGTTAATGAACAAGAAACCTGCCTATCCCAGAAAATGCAGGAAACCGTGATCTCGGTGCCACAATCGGTTGCTGTCACATGTCTACACATACTCATTTCCTGCATAATCTGTCCGAGAGCTTGGCTGTGCCATCACTTTTGAGCGACTGTGAGCAGCAGACGTCTTTAGTGACCAGATGAATGCAACGCCAAACGGTGATGGCGATAAAACAAGGTGTGTTTTGGCAAATCTTAGTGGCAAAGTAACGTGAAACGGGCTCTGTAGAGAACAGAGATCGTACCTATCCGAAAAGAGTTCGAACACCAGAAAACACAGAACGAATGAAAAAAAGCGGTAATAGTATCCGACGAAATCTCAATGCTATTTGTTTGTGGCAAGTGGAAATAAAGAAATCGTCGGGTAGAAAACATAATCAGGATGGACCAGCATCTGTATTTTTACAAATTAAATTTTGTGCATGAGTTAATATGTCCAGACGAGTGTTCACGTGTTGAGTTCTCCCGGTGGTTGTGAGGGAAGTCGAATGTTGATTTTCGGTTCCTCAGTTATTTGTTTCTTCAGATGAGGCCTGGTTGTGCCTGTCAGAGTATGTGAACTCACAGAACAGAAACAAGGGTTAATCTCGCGTCAGTCGTATTGTAAAAATTTTCTGCGCCAGTTAAATTTTGCCCATCCTGTATAAACTGGTTCTTTTGTCCCGGCTGATATCGAATAACACGCTCCAGCAAAAATTCGAGCCTCACCTTCATTCTAATTTTAAGAAGAGTTTGTGATCTACGTAATTGGCGGAGACTACTTTGTATTCTGTCGCGGGTATTTCGACTTAGTTTCCACGTAGATTAAAATCTATCTGAAGAAACATAGGTACAGCGACAGATAGCTGAAATACCCCGTTCTCCATCTCTGACGTTTAAAAAAGGCCTTACTGGGCCCTAATGGCCGTTTTGTTGTGTGTGTTGCAGAGTCGCCACCATCGTCGATTTGCTTGCGACATGCTACAGCGCTGCAGAGTATGCGTGCGCAGTGTGGTCCAAATCCACCCAATCAAACACAGTTGCTACGAGCTAAACGAAACTCTACAAGCTCCTAAGCATAGCACCAGCTACTCATCGTGAAGTAGCTGCCATCGCGGAGAGAACAAATCAGGCTCATGAGGAAAACCATCCATGTCAAACATATTCCAGCAGCCCCAAGGCTGTGGTCCAGAAGTAGTTTCCTGAAGGCCATTGCAAACAACAGCAGCAATGGCAAGGAAATAATAGTGGATTTCTGGACGTGAGAATAACTCTACATCGTCTCTCCCTTCGGAAATCCTCCCACCTCGGCATGAACAGAACTGGATCGTCCGCCTACGTTCTGAAGTTGGAAGCTACAGGAGTTATCTCCAGAAATGTCACTACTCTGAGACTGCGGAGAAGCACAGTCAATGGAATTCTCTACTGGATTGTCAACTATGCCTTGCATCTTGCGCAGATCTGCTTGCAGCTCTGAGCGCAACTGAAGTTGCAAGAATTTGGTCAACAGTAGTGTAACTTGATAATTCCTTCTCTCATTTGTTTTGATGATAATTACCAGGTATTTTATCTGTTTTTGACTCGTATAAATAAATAATTACTGTCGTTAAGAAGCATTCTTCAAGTGGTACCGCGAAGACTCCAGAATCAAACCTACATCATTAATTCAGAGTTTTCTCGCCGAGTAATAGGCAATATTGGGCTATTCTCCATATCTTTTTTGCCACAACGCGCCAGTAATGGATATACTTAACGCGCTGTACAGTTCTGGAACGGTGAAAAATTAACAAAAATAAGGGTTTCTGATTCTCAAACGAATGGACATTTTATTATTCACAGTACATCATTACTGACCTATAACAAAACACTATAAATAATTTTACTTACAACGCCTGATACTGAAATATTGTACGATTCAGTATTAGGGTAAAATATTTTATATATTTATGTCCCCCACCAGAATCATACTAGTCGCCCATCATTTGATCAAGATGTCAACACACTGTACATTACTTAACAACCTAGTGAAATTTTCAGTTATCACAAATGGAAAGCATATGTTTTAGTACACCAACTATTTATGCCACAGACAAAAGCAAATGAGGTAGTAATATAAGAAGATATAAGAAAACATTATATTTTAAACAAGAGAGACACTAAGTTTGCACAGAGAGATGTGTTGTGTCATGAATGGTACTCAGACTAGATTCTTATGTTGTAAAACATGTAAATAGACTGTCGCTTGATAACTGGCGAAGAAAAAAATGGCTCTGAGAACTATGAGACTTAAACAAGAGAGACACTACGTTTGCACAGAGAGATGTGTTGTGTCATGAATGGTACTCAGACTAGATTCTTATGACGTAAAACATGTAAATAGACTGTCGCTTGATAACTGGCGAAGAAAAAAATGGCTCTGAGAACTATGAGACTTAACATCTGAGGCCATCAGTCCCCTAGAACTTCAGAACTACTGAAACCTAACTAACCTAAGGACATCACACACATCCATGCCCGAGGCAGGATTCGAACCTGAGACCGTAGCGGTCGCACGGTTCCAGACGACGCGCCTAGAACCGCTCGGCCACACCGGCCGGCCCAACTGGCGAAGAATCCGGTGACAACGTACATAAATATAAAGATTTTAAGCCAACCGAAGTGATCTCTCCTCGACGAAGTTTACTGAATCATAGCCGCGGCACGCGATAGGAAGTTTTTGGTTACACTGAAACAGTGAGAACTTTTACAGCAGCACGGATACATTCGGAGTAACAGGTGCGCGTATGCCGGTACTTTTGCAAGCGATGAAGATCAGCCAAAAAATTGTTGTAAATAGTCACGAGTGTACGAGGATGCTTCCTGGATAAGATAATAAAATAAACACAGACCTGCCTGCCTAACGGACAGTCCTTTCGGTGTATTTAGGTGAACCGTAAACAAAGGAACCTGGATCAAAAATAAACGAGTAGACGAGATAACTAGCGACGACGTAGAGAGTAGGCACGAAATGATCCTGATAGCGCCGACCAATTACAGTTGTGCCTTCGAAATACGGTAATACTAAAAAAGAACGACTGAAGTGAGGGAATACTCACAGGCCTTGGAAGACGCCTCGGAGACTCCGTTGCGCTCCAGCTTGGCGAGCAGCTGCACGTAGAAGACGCTGTAGGAGTTGATGACCCCGAAGATGATGCCATTGCAGAGGAAGCTGGCTGCGACGATGAAGAGCGGGCGCGGGCGCGAGCACTCGCCGGCGCCGGCCTGCACGTGCTGCGGCTGCTCCTGCGCCTCCACCTGCAGCTGCTCCCTTGCCGCCATCGCGCACCACACTGCCGCTTCCCGGCCGTCGGCTCCCCGTCCCTCTCGCCCCACCCCCGCCACCGGGTCACGTGGCCCGCTCGGCGCGCGCATCGAGCGGCAGCGAGGCTGACCTTCCGCACGCCGTCTCGCCACTGGCCGACCTGTACCGGGCATCGCTTCCTTGCCTGCGAGCGCTGCAATATGTGTGACTGGGTACTCGGTAAAAATTCGCCCACAGCTCCGAGCGCTGTAGATAGAACTCTCAGAAAAGAAACAATTCATGATGTTTATATCTACATCTGGAAGATTTCAGATAGATTGTACAGGGTGATTCAAAAAGAATACCACAACTTTAGGAATTTAAAACTCTGCAACGACAAAAGGCAGAGCTAAGCACTATCTGTCGGCGAATTAAGGGAGCTATAGAGTTTCATTTAGTTGTACATTTGTTCGCTTGAGGCGCTGTTGACTAGGCGTCAGCGTCAGTTGATGCTAAGATGGCGACCGCTCAACAGAAAGCTTTTTGTGTTATTGAGTACGGCAGAAGTGAATCGACGACAGTTGTTCAGCGTGCATTTCGAACGAAGTATGGTGTTAAACCTCCTGATAGGTGGTGTATTAAACATTGGTATAAACAGTTTACAGAGAATGGGTGTTTGTGCAAAGGGAAAAGTTCTGGACGGCCGAGAACGAGTGATGAAAATGTAGCACGCATCCAGCAAGCATTTGTTCGCAGCCCAGGAAAATCGACTCGCAGAGCTAGCAGAGAGCTGCAAATTCCACAATCAACTGTATGGAGAGTCCTACGAAAAAGGTTAGTTATGAAACCTGAACGTCAACTACCCGAGGCGATGAATCGGCCGCCAGGCAGCCCGTGACAGAGCACTTCATCACTGGCCTCCAAGAAGCCCTGATCTTACCCCCTGCGATTTTTTCTTATGGGGATATGTTAAGGATATGGTGTTTCGGCCACCTCTCCCAGCCACCATTGATGATTTGAAACGAGAAATAACAGCAGCTATCCAAACTGTTACGCCTGATATGCTACAGAGAGTGTGGAACGAGTTGGAGTATCGGGTTGATATTGCTCGAGTGTCTGGAGGGGGCCATATTGAACATCTCTGAACTTGTTTTTGAGTGCAAAAAAACTTTTTAAATACTCTTTGTAATGATGTATAACAGAAGGTTATATTATGTTTCTTTCATTAAATACACATTTTTAAAGTTGTGGTATTCTTTTTGAATCACCCTGTATAATGGTAAGACAGAGATTTAGGATCCAGGTTTTAAATTGTAAGACATTTCCAGGGGCAGATGTGGACTCTGACCACAATCTATTGGTAATGAACTGTAGATTAAAACTGATGAAACTGCAAAAAGGTGGGAATTTAGGGAGATGGGACTTGGATAAACTGAAAGAACCAGAGGTTGTACAGACTTTCAGGGACAGCATAAGGGAACAATTGACAGGAATGGGGAGAAGAAATACAGTAGAAGAAGAATGGGTAGCTTTGAGGACTGAAATAGTGAAGGCAGCAGAGGATGAAGTAGGTAAAAAGACGAGGGCTAGTAGAAATACATGGATAACAGAAGAGATACTGAATTTAATTGATGAAAGGAGAAAACACAAAAATGTGGTAAGTGAAGCAGGCAAAAAGGAATACAAACGTCTCAAAAACGAGATCGTCAGGAAGTGCAAAATGGCTAAGCAGGGATGGCTAGAGGACAAATGTAAGGATGTAGAGGCTTATCAAAAATGGTTCAAATGACTCTGAGCACTATGCGACTTCTGAGGTCATCAGTCACCTAGAACTTAGAACTAATTAAACCTAACTAACCTAAGGACATCACATACATCCATGCCCGAGGCAGGATTCGAACCTGCGACTGTAGCGGTCGCCCGGCTCCAGACTGCAGCGCCTAGAACCGCACGGCCACTCCAGCCGGCAGAGGCTTATCTCACGAGGGGTAAGATAGATACTGCCTACAGGAAAATTAAAGAGACCTTTGCAGAAAGGAGAACCACTTGCATGAAAATCAAGAGCTCGGATGGAAATCCAGTTCTAAGCAAAGAAGGGAAAGCAGAAAGGTGGAAGGAGTATATAGAGGGTCTATACAGGGGCGATGTCCTTGAGGACAATATTATGGAAATGGAAGTGGATGTAGATGAAGATGAAATGGGAGATACGATACTGCGTGAAGAGTTTGACAGAGCACTGAAAGACCTAAGTCGAAACAAGGCCCCGGGAGTAGACAACATTCCATTAGAACTACTGACAGCCTTGGGAGAGCCAGTCCTGACAAAACTCTACCATCTAGTGAGCAAGATGTATGAGACAGGCGAAATTCCATAAGACTTCAAGAAGAATATAATAATTCCAATCCCAAAGAAAGCAGGTGTTGACAGATGTGAAAATTACCGAACTATCAGTTTAATAAGTCACAGCTGCAAAATACTAACGCGAATTCTTTACAGACGAATGGAAAAACTGGTAGAAGCCGACCTTGGGGTAGATCAGTTTGGATTCCGTAGAAATGGTGGAACACGTGAGGCAATACTGACCCTACGACTTATCTTAGAAGAAAGATTAAGGAAAGGCAAACCTACATTTCTAGCATTTGTAGACTTAGAGAAAGCTTTTGACAATGTTGATTGGAATACTCTCTTTCAAATTCTAAAGATGTCAGGGGTAAAATACAGGGAGCGAAAGGCTATTTACAATTTGTACAGAAAGCAGATGGCAGTTATAAAGAGTCGAGGCAACATGAAAGGGAAGCAGTGGTTGGGAGGGGAGTGAGACAGGGTTGTAGCTCTCCCCGATGCTATTCAATCTGTATATTGAGCAAGCAGTAAAGGAAACAAAAGAAAAGTTTGGAGTAGGTATTAAAATCCATGGAGAAGAAATAAAAACTTTGAGGTTCGCCGTTGACATTGTAATTCTGTCAGGGACAGCAAAGGATTTGGAAGAGCAGTTGAATGGAATGGACTGTGTCTTGAAAGGAGGGTATAAGATGAACATCAACAAAAGCAAAACGAGGATAATGGAATGTAGTCGAATTAAGTCAGGTGACGCTGAGGGAATTAAATTAGGAAATGAGACACTTCAAGTAGTAAAGGAGTTTTGCTATTTGGGGAGCAAAATAACTGATGATGGTCGAAGTAGACAGGATATAAAATGTAGACTGGCAATGGCAAGGAAAGCGTTTCTGAAGAAGAGAAATTTGTTAACATCGAGTATTTGTATGGAGTGTAGACACGTATGGTAGTGAAACGTGGACGATAAATAGTTTGGACAAGAAGAGAATAGAAGATTTTGAAATGTGGTGCTACAGAAGAATGCTGAAGATTAGATGGGTAGATCACATAACTAATGAGGAAGTATTGAATAGGATTGGGGAGAAGAGAAGTTTGTGGCACAACTTGACCAGTTGGTAGGACATGTTCTGAGGCATCAAGGGATCACCAATTTAGCACTGGAGGGCAGCGTGGGGGGTAAAAATCGTAGAGGGAGACCAAGAGATGAATACACTAAGCAGATTCAGAAGGATGTAGGCTTCAGTATGTAGTGGGAGATGAAGAAGCTTGCACAGGATAGAGTAGCATGGAGAGCTGCATCAAACCAGTCTCAGGACTGAAGACCACAACAACAACAACATATCTACATCTAAACGCTGCGACTCACTGTTAAGTGCACGGCAGCCAAAACCCAAGCGGTCCTGGTTGGTCATTCTATGTTCATTAGCCTGAAATATCGGGAATCCGTGCAAACTTTAATCCTGAATGACATAAATACTAACTGCTCTTCCTCAACAACGAGTCCATGAGCAATAATAGGTGAAACGCTAAACTGGGCTGAACACATAGCTACAATGTCCGAGAAGGCATCAACATCTCTCCGTGCCCTACAAGAATATAAATAGCTCTTTCCTTTTGACGTAAAAAAGAAACTTGTACGGCGGCTTATTGTTGATTACTGCGATGACATCTTGCAACGTATTTTTCAGGAAACCTCACGGCGCCTAGATCTAATGATTCTTTTTATTGTGCTTATTTCGTCTCGAGCTGCCCAGGTATTTGGCCGATTACATTGTTATATAATACTGGATGTATCAAAAGGTAAGGTCAATCCTTGATGATATAACAGAGAACTTTATCATCTACAAAAAAAGTTACTACAAATCTTCCGTATTCGTCACCGTTCTGGCGTTACGTATGCAACACAGGCCGCCTGATTACTGAGGCCAAGCGGTTCTAGGCGTTACAGTCTGAAACCGCGCGACCGCTACGGTCGCAGGTTCGAATCCTGCCTCGGACATGGATGTGTGTGATGTCCTTAGGTTAGTTTGGTTGAAGTAGTTCTAAGCTCTAGGGGACTGATGGCCACAGCAGTTAAGTCCCATAGTGCTCAGAGCCATTTGAACCATTTTGAACCAAATTCCTGCTGACGATTCACCTCTGTCGCCGTGTGAATCTTTGCAACGATCTCGTCTTTACTTGTTATCTCCGATCTGTACGCTTTCTCTTTGGTAAACCCCAGAGATAGAAGTTCATTGGTGTCAGATCGGGGAACCGTGGTAGCCCAGGAATGGGACCGCCCCTTCCAGTTCATGTAGCTGGAAACTGGTCGTCCAACCACTGTCGTACCCGTAGTTGGAAATGTGCTGCAGCACCGTCTAGTTGACACCGCAGATGTTTTCTTGTGGAAGGGGCGTTTCAACCAGTATTATCAGAAGCACACCTTCTAAGAAATTCAGGTAATCAGCACCCCATTCTGTCGTCCGAAGGTACCTGCCCACGCATAACACTGAACGTTGTTTGGAATGAGGCGGAACGAGTTACATGACCATTCTTGTCAACATAGATGTGTAAGTAATGTCCGTTCGAAAGACCATCTCTTTTTAGTCTTGACTCGTCAGTCCGAAAAAACAGCTTCACGAAATCTGATTGGTCATTAATCAGCTGTAATAGCCGCTGATAATATGCGAGACGATATCCATGATCTTGTGGCTTTAATTCTTGCACGGTGTTCAGATGCTACGGATGAAATCCTTGCCGCTGAAGTTCTTGCCAAACGGATGATTGAGGGAGTCCTGGATCCCCCGTATACCGATAAATGGACGTGCTTCCACAGTATCAAGAATTTCTCCTTCACGATCGTGAACATGTCTTGGTCGACCATCATGATGCGTAGGTTGTAGCAGTCCTGTATCCACCATGCGCTGAAGAAGCGCTTGAAATACCCGTCTAGTTCAAATGGCTCTGAGCACTATGCGACTTAACTTCTGAGGTCATCAGTCGCCTAGAACTTAGAACTAATTAAACCTAACTAACCTAAGGACATCACACACATCCATGCCCGAGGCAGGATTCGAACCTGCGACCGTAGCTGTCCCGTGGTTCCGGACTGAGCGCCTAGAACCGCTAGACCACCGCGGCCGGCGAAATACCCGTCTCCTTGGATGGCGTCGTTGCGGAAATCTCTCTCGGTATTCTGTTTTAGCCGCATTACCATTACAGAAACCGTTAGCAAAGTACAAGTTCCGGTATTCCTCGTTACTAAAAGTTGTGGATGTTCGTACACGGAATTCACTTTTGCAAATGATAGCTTCAGTCGTCTTGTCCAGAATCACACAAGGCTAAACAAAAGAAACACAGTATTAGTAACATTTAATGCTGTACTTAGATACAGAGGCGTACATAAATGGCAGCTAAAGGAAATCACGCGATGGCACGATGGCTGGCAACGTATGAAATTTAGTATGGCGTGCAAACAAGCCATATCTTAACCACTTTTTCTGTACGAGGACAATACACACAAGTAAGATGAGAAAAGCGTTTACTGATATTAGCATTCTAAAGAAAGAGAAACTCCCCATTTTGGAGTGACGAATGCGGAGAAATTTTATTAAATTTTTTTGTTGCAAATAAGGTCGTGTATCATCTCATCAAGGAGTGACCTTAACTTTTGATATACCCTGTATATCACAATTACATAAAATTTATTTTGTTAATAAAGCAATTTCGATAAATCTCAACATTTATTAGCTACAAGTAATCACTACAAATAACATAAACATATAAACATTCTTATTCTTCAGATGAGGATGTTAAAAGTGGCAATCGTTTTTCACTGCAGTAAGTTTTACAGGTTTCATCACTGGAATTAAATAACTTATCGGTCAAGAGATTAGCACTGTACAACAATAATCAATAATTATAAAATTATTAAATTGCTGCATACAGTTTCTTCTGCTGATAGCAGTTGCTGGTATGCACCTGTAGGTGGAACAGGTGATGATCAGCTGCGTTCGATATATCTGTGACACCCGACTCTTTATCATATTTCACCATCTTTTATGCACAGCCATCCCGACTATGTACAGACAAGCGCAGACATTTCCATACACTCTGTCTTGTCTACTGTGTTATCAACGTGCCCTGTCCCTTAAATCTCTCCTCGACCTCAACAGTCTTGTCTTAACAATATAGCAGAACCACTCGTTTCCATCAGAGCAAAATCTTTTCCCTCCTCCTTTATCAATCAGCCGCTTTCTCGAAGTCCTTTATAGTATCTGACTCTGGAATGACCTCTGTCATTGTATCAGAAAACTGAATAACATCTCCTCCAGCTTCAAAGGTCAGTTAATGACATATCTAATGAAGCAACAATAATGTTTACCTATGTCCCTGTACGCACTCGTTACTCCATTACATCCTTCTTTCCAGTCATATCTTCCTCATTTCCCACTGCTCTTGGCTAGTGCTGTCTAACCTACATTTATTTTCTTCAGAACTCGCTATGGCACAAAATATCACTTTGTGTACCTATAAATACATTTTGTATCTGCCACTACAACTATTGTTATTATCATTATTATTATTAGTTGCAGCAGCAGCAGTAGTAGCACTACTAGTGTCAACTTTATTAGTTCTTAGTCAGTAAAATTTATTCATATTGTCTCTACATACATTAAATCCATTTTAATTCTATTTTATTACTATTTGGAATATTAAAAGTGTTGTTATAGCTAACCGATTATAGGTTAAAATGATACTGTATAAAAAAAATACTGAATGATTGAAACCCAAGTCCGAGGTAAGAGCCAGCCTGGAGACCCTAATCTTGTCGCATTAAATAAATAAATAAATAAAAATAAATACTCCCCATTTTAGCACTTATTAGGGCTTCTTCCCATTTTATTTGCATATAGAGTCAGGCGCGGATCCAAGCGCTGGGTCATTACCCTCCTCCAGAGAAAAATTTACCCAACACATTTATATCGTTAAATTCGTAATTTTCCAAACTTACAAACCAATTTTTGGTAAATAACGTAGCATGAAAAATAACTGTCTCGAAAATGGTGAGGAATTCCGCTTTTTAGCCGGCCGAGGCGGCCGAGCGGTTCTAGACGCTACAGTCTGGAACCGCGCGATCGGTACGGTCGCAGGTTCGAATCCTGCCTCGGGCATGGATGTGTGTGTTGTCCTTAGGTTAGTTAGGTTTAAGTAGTTCTAAGTTCTAGGGGACTGATGACCTTAGAAGTTAAGTCCCATAGTGCTCAGAGCCAATTCCGCTTTTTAGCCAGCCGGGGTGCCGAGCGGTTCTAGGTGCTACAATCTGAAGCCGCGCGACCGCTATGGTCGCAGGTTCGAATCCTGCCCCGGGCATGGATGTGTGTGATGTCCTGAGGTTAGTTAGGTTTAAGTAGTTCTAAGTTCTAGGGGACTGATGACCTCAGCAGTTAAGTCCCATAGTGCTCAGAGCCATTTGAACCAATTCCGCTTTTTAGTTGCTTGCCTGAGAGATGCGCTGGCGGACTGACAGCCTGCAGGAAACATTCCAGCCACTGAAGGCGCCCATTCACATGGTGCCTACAACAAATCCTCCATGGTCTTGCGTTCAGTCAGGTTGAGCAGGGCAAGACAGAAAGAGAAAGATCTTCCACCAAGGAAAACATTACGCAGAGATTGACCTTTCCCGAACATAGCTGCATTTCTAGATTTCCGGTAAGCGGTTGTCACGGTGCCCCATTGCAGACTGTTAACGAAGGTCCGAGCATACGGAATAGGTTCCCAGATACGTTAGCGGCTCGAAGACTTCTTAAGTAATAGAACCTAGTGCATTGTCCTCGACAGATAGTGTTCATCATGAATAAGGATGTCATCAAGAGTGCCTAAGGGAAGTGTGATCCAACCGCTCTTATATTCTCTCTCTCTCTCTCTCTCTCTCTATATATATATATATATATATATATATATATTCTGACGGAAGGGTGAGCAGCTGGAGCAATTTATGGTTGTTTTTTGACGTCACTGTGGTGTCGTTGTTGAGTGACCGTAGGAGGATGCAGGATGACTTAAAGAGAATTTCTAATTTGTACGATGAATGGCAGCGTGCTCTGAATGTAAAAAAAATGTAAGTTAATATAGACGAGTAGGAAAAACAATCATGTCACGTTCGAATACAGCATTAGCAGTGTGCTGTTTTACACAGTATCATCTGCTAAATAGCTAGTCGTAACGTTGCAAAACCAGATGGCAGTTATAAGAGTCGAGGGACATGAAAGGGAAGCAGTTGTTGGGAAGGGAGTAAGACAGGGTTGTAGCTTCTCCCCGATGTTATTCAATCTGTATATTGAGCAAGCAGTAAAGGAAACAAAAGAAAAATTCGGAGTAGGTATTAAAATCCATGGAGAAGAAATAAAAACTTTGAGATTCGCCGATGACATTGTAATTCTGTCAGAGACAGCAAAGGACTTGGAAGAGCAGTTCAATGGAATGGATAGCGTCTTGAAAGGAGGATATAAGATGAACATCAACAAAAGCAAAACGAGGATAATGGAATGTAGTCGAATTAAGTCAGGTGATGCTGAGGGAATTAGATTAGGAAATGAGACACTTAAAGTAGTAAAGGGGTTTTGCTATTTGGGGAGCAAAATAACTGATGATGGTCGAAGTAGAGAGGATATAAAATGTAGACTGGCAATGGCAAGGAAAGCGTTTCTGAAGAAGAGAAATTTGTTAACATCGAGTATAGATTTAAGTGTCAGGAAGTCGTTTCTGAAAGTATTTGTATGGAGTGTAGCCATGTATGGAAGTGAAACATGGACGATAAATAGTTTGGACAAGAAGAGAATAGAAGCTTTCGAAATGTGGTGCTACAGAAGAATGCTGAAGATTAGATGGGTAGATCACATAACTAATGAGGAAGTATTGAATAGGATTGGGGAGAAGAGAAGTTTGTGGCACAACTTGACCAGTTGGTAGGACATGTTCTGAGGCATCAAGGGATCACCAATTTAGTATTGGAGGGCAGCGTGGAGGGTAAAAATCGTAGAGGGAGACCAAGAGATGAATACACTAAACAGATTCAGAAGGATGTAGGTTGCAGTAGGTACTGGGAGATGAAGAAGCTTGCACAGGATAGAGTAGCATGGAGAGCTGCATCAAACCAGTCTCAGGACTGAAGACCACAACAACAACAACAACGTTGCAAAGCGATACCAAACGGAACGAGTATGTCAGGCTGGCAATAGGGAAGGCGAATGGCCAACTTTTTTATTGGAAGAATATTGGGAAAGTGTAGCTCATCTATAAAAGGAACGACGTATAGAACGTTAGTGCGACCCATTCTTGAGTACTGCTCGTGTGTTTGTGATCCCCACCAGCTCAGATTAAAATAGACACAACAGCATTTCAGAGACGTTCTGATAGATTTGTTCAAAATGTGTGTGAATTCCTATGGGACCAAACTGCTGAGGTCATCAGTCCCTAGACTTACACACTACTTAAACTAACTTATGCTAAAGACAACACACACACCCATGCCCGAGGGAAGACTCGAATCTCCGGCGGGAGTGGCCGCTAGATTTGTTACTGGTAGATTCTGTCACCACGTAAGCATCACCGATATGCTTCGTCAACTAAAACTGGAGTACCTGGAGGGACGACGACGCTGTTTTCGCGAGGTACTACTGCAGAAATTTAGAGAACCGGCGTTTGAGGTCAACTGCAGAACGATTCTGCCGCCGCCAACGAACATTAGGATAAAAAGAGAGAAATTATGGCTCGTACGGAGGCTTATAGATAGTCGTTTTTTCCTCTGCTACCTCTGGATCACAGGGTCCTGGGTTCGATATGCGGCCGGGTTGCCAGCCGTTGTGGCCGAGCGGTTCTAGGCGCTTCAGTCTGGAACCGCGCGACCGCTACGGTCGGAGGTTCGAATCCTGCCTCGGGCATGGATGTGTGTGATGTCCTTAGGTTAGTTAGGTTTAAGCAGTTCTAAGTTCTAGGGGACTGATGACCTCAGATGTTAGGTCCCATAGTGCTCAGAGCCAGAGGCGGCCGGGTTGGGGATTTTCTCTGCCCGGGGACTGGGTGTTTGTGTTATCCTCATCATTTCATCATTATCATTTGTGACAGTGGCTAGATTGGATTGTTTAAAAATTGGTCTATGTAAAAATTGGGACTTCGCACGGAGGCTGATGACAGCGCAGTTGAGCGTCTCACAAACCAGACATCGTCATTGATACATGATGGTCCCCTGGACGTTAGAAAAGGCGGGACATGGTTCTTAATACGGTGTGTAACCACCACGAACGGTAATTCATGCTCTGCAACGTACTGCCCTGCGGGCCACAAGGTTCGTAAGGATTTCTTGTGGTAGGGCGTTCCATTCCTCTGCCAGCGCGTTTGACAACTGCCGAATAGTCGTTGGTGCATGTGGATCTGCTGCAATACGTCTCCCCAACGCATCCCACTCGTGCTCGATGGAATATAAGTTGGGGGAACAGTCAGGCCGGTCTATAAGCCGAATATCCTCTCGTTCCACGAGTTACCCACCTGCTCTGTCCGATGTGGTCGCACAGTGTCATCAATAAAGATGAAGTCAGGGCCAAATAACAATGTTGACCGGTGAGTGAACCGTGGTCACAGAGTTGGAGGTCTGTACCTCCCATTCCATAACACCTGGACCACCAAAACGATCATGTTCTACTCTGTTCCTCGATGCATCACATGTCCAATCGCTCACCATGTGAGGGTCCGTCCAGAATCACAGTGCTGACAAGATCGGCTCTCATCCAAGGAGAGCACGTGACATCACTCGTCGTTGGTCCAGTTCCTTTGCTCTTGGCATTATCGCAAACGGTGGCGCAGATGTGTGGGTGTGAACGAAATACAACGCACTGATCTTCGGGGAAAGAGATGACTCCTGTGCAGCCGCTATCCCCTGTGGAACGTGAGACTGCGTACCACGCAGCTCTGTTAAATGTGGTTGTAATTGTGCCCGCTGTTTGACGTGGATTCGTTCTTGCCTGTTGCGCAATGTAGCTGTCATTTGCTGCCGTAATAGACCGTGGACGTCCACCTTCTCTCCTTAGCGCCGCAGTTCCTTTGGTTTGGAACGCACCCCATTCACATGAAACAATGCTGTGAGCAATACCAAACTCCTGGACTAACTCGTCACACTTCGTCCTTCGAAGTTTCCCGATGATTATTCCGCTGTGAAGTCACCCAAATGTTGTCTCCAGGCCATCTTGTAATGAATAACACTACCAAGGTACACTGATAATACTCAATGATTGACACACACTGTCTTTTTCCCGTTCCTTCAACTGTCTCGTATTGCAGATCGAGCCCCATTTGGCTCTGTAGTCATGCTGACCTCACGTCATGTGATGTCCATCTTTCTGTGCACGGCTGGGAGACCTCTGGCAACATGCTTCCGCACTTAATTTAATTTCATCGAGTAGTTAATGTTGTGTTGGCAGAAAATGTCCGTGTTACTAGTGGAGGCCGAAATGCACGCGTTTTGGCTCACGCAGGCTGGCGTGAGGAGGGAAGAACTATACTGACGTGAGGTCTGGAACAAGACAAGGAATTAGAATTCAGAAAGCGGACGTAATTAGTTTGATACTTAACTTTAATCCATTAATGATGAACGTCGCTCTTGACGGTACATGATTCACAATATTATCTGTTCAGATATAGTAATTAGAGTAAGTGAATTTGGCGCCTTGCTAGGTCGTAGCAAATGACGTAGCTGAAGGCTATGCTGAACTGTCGTCTCTGCAAATGAGAGCGTATGTAGACAGTGAACCATCGCTAGCAAAGTTGGTTGTACAACTGGGCCGAGTGCTAGGGAGTCTCTCTAGACCAGACCTGCCGTGTGGCGGCGCTCGGTCTGCAATCACTGATAGTGGCGACACGCGGGTCCGACTTATACTAACGGACGCGGCCGATTTAAATGCTACCACCTAGCAAGTGTGGTGTCTGGCGGTGACACCACAATTAATATGTTGTTTTAGTTCATTTATCTCGCTTTAAGTTTTTCAGAGCAGTGTATATAAATTGTAAAGTATGTTGCACTATAGGACTCATTACAATCATTCGACAGCTAATCGTTAAATGTAACACAATCATCTAACGAACAAAATGTTCGAAACCCATAATGACTAGAAACAAACAGATGTTTAAAAATGTGTCATGAATTCCAGTTTTGGGTGGATTTTACAGAAAATATTTTATCACGCAACCAAAGAACCATGGAAAAGTCGTCTACTGACAAAACAGCTTTGTATCTGCAATAAATTTTGAACCCGACACGTACACCAGGATCTTAATCACAAAGAGATCCATAGATTTCCGTATGTTGTGCTTCACTCACTTACTCGTATCTTTTCTTTTTTAACCGTTTCCAAGTCGGACACTACCACTCTACAGGGTGATTATAATTAAACTTTCAAATCGCTGTAGAAATAATACCACTGATCAGACTGGTGTCAAATTGCGACGGAATATTATCGGAGAAGGGGGAAAACGTATGGCAGAAGAAAAATAAATAGTTACAAAATGTATCCATATATGGCACTGTAAGCACCATAATTTAATAGTGGTCGACTACAAATGACAAATGAATCATACAACAATGCCTAAGTTGTACGTTTGACGTTAAACAAACTCTACTACTCAGTGCGCATGGGTGTACACGTGTGATACTGTTAGTTACGTAAGCCCTTCCACCACGCCGAGGTCATGTCACATTGGATGGAAAAAATCTGTTTTTGTCTTGAGGCCAAAACCCACATAAAAAGCATCAATCAGAATCAAATTGGATTATTAATTTCCATGTGACTGGCGTAAAACATGTTCAATATACTGACCACGGTTTTCTGCAACAAGTTGAAATCGAGAAACAGCGTGTTCCATAACTGATCGAAGTGTTTCTGGATTCACGTTCAGAGTGTGTTACGCAATGCGTGCCTTCAATTCAGTTAAGTTTGCAAAGGTCTCTCTTGCTGGCAGGTCAATAGGAGGCAACTCGTGCACATGGGTAATTCTGAATGGATAGCAAAGAAGGATGTTTCGTAGGATTTTACGCACCGTGCTCACGGGTATGTCCAATGCTCGGGCAATTCTCCGTGCGCTACACGTTTTTCCACCACTACTCGCCTCCTCCTGCAGTGCTATGGCCACTGTTTCCACTGACGTCAAATCAATTCGCTTCCTCCCTGTACCAGGTTGTACACCAAAATAACCCGTCTTTTCGAATTTCCGAATCATTTTCTTCAGACCCATGGCAGTCATTGGACCAACGCCTTTCTTCAAACCCTTTAGCGTCCGGAAGTTCTGCAGAGCGACGTGTGTACAGTCATCATTTTTGTAATACAGCTTTAGAAGCAGTGCGTGATCCTGCACTATGACAGTCATGGCAAACGTCGCAGGTGCAAAAGAAGGAAAAGCCGCGTACTCGGCGCGTTTATACCAACTTCAACGGGTCGTACGCATGACAGGTGTTTTCATTTACGTATTCTGACACATACAGCGCCATCGATTGATCAATTTTCACACTATTTTCTTTCTTCTGCCATACGTTTTCCCCCTTCTCCGATAATATTCCGTTGCAATTTGACGTCTTTCTGACCAGTGGTGTTATTTCTACAGCGCTTTGAAAGAATTGCTTAAGCGCCTAAAGAAGTCTGTATTTGCCGTGTGAATGATGTCAGATGTATGAGATATAAATATAAAAAAACTTGCATACTTTGCTTACTTTCATTCTATTATATCATATGGGATCATATTCTGGGGCAACTCATCAAACCGAGCAAAAGTTTTTAGGGTGCAAAAACGTGTGATAAGAATCATTTGTGGTGTAAATTCAAGAACATCTTGTAGAAACCTGTTCAAGGAACTTGGTATTATAACCACTGCTTCTCAGTATATTTATTCCTTAATGAAGTTTGTTGCAAGTAATACATCTCGTTTCCAACCAATAGCTCAATACATAGTATCAATACTAGGAATGAGAACAATCTACATAAAGACCAAAAATCACTTACCTTGGTCCAAAACGGGGTCCAATATTCAGGAATACACATTTTCAATAAATTACCAGCAACCATTAAAAACTTGGTTTCGGATGATGCATGGTTTAAACAGTGTTTGAAACACTTTTTGATAGGCAACCCCTTCTACTCCATACATGAATATCTTAACAGAGACTGTTAAGCCAGCTTAAGTAAAAATATCTGTTAGATTTCAGTTTTGATAACCCTTGGTCACAACAGTCAAGATTAGGTAGTTTGTCTATGATAAATTTATTAATAGTGCATAACAGTGTTTCATTCCGACAGCGTATTAATTCTGTAAATATTAGCTTTACCAGTTTACTGCATTATATTTACCTATTTCGACTATCTCCTGACGAATGATCAGGGTAGTAAGTATTATATTCAAATATTTTATGTTTTTATGTTATACTTTCTGACATGTTCCACACCCATGAGACTCATCTCATTTTTTGGGTCTTTGGAACGAAAACTGAATCTAATCTAATCTAATCTAACCTTAATTATAATCACCCCGTATTTCTGTGTACAGAAATTCTTTGTAAAGAGAGGAATGAATAACTGCTAACTGCAGGAGTAAGCAGAGACTCACGTAGTAATGGCGAAAATCCACGGAGAACACATGATGTGTTCAGATGGTTACTATTCGAACATGTATAGCGGGCCGCCTATGACACGATAGGTAAGGACCGCACTTCGCGAACGCACGATGCGACTTCCCGTGGCGACTTTCACACCTCAGGCATTACAACCAGCCGTGCACCTTGGAGGACACGGCATCGAATTACATGGAACCGTTCACACGGGAAGGGTATCGTGCAACTTACATGTGCGCTAATAGAGTCGTGCGACTTCTCCTTCCGCACGGGTCACAGTAGCTGACACGCTGTGGTTTTGGCTAAGACAGATGGCATCGGTTGAAACTCATTCACTGAAACTGAAGCATTGCAGTCAACAGGAATGGGAACTATGACATGAAAACGGTTCAGAATTGGTGAATCTACAACGTAACGAATATGTCGTGACAAATGTAAATTTGTGCCAGATCGGCATTCGCACCCAGATTTCATGCTTTTCGCACACAATCGCCTTAAAAATTTAGAGCATCCGTGGAGATCTAATACTTTTCGGTACTACTGCTGTTAGCCTCCTACGGGAGAACCTCTGCTTGTAGTTTTAGGACATGAGAAGACGAAAACATCAGTGAGAGCGATGGTTTATATCCATCCTGTCTAATTGGACTCTCTGCCTTTGGTAGTGATAAAAATGGTTCAAATGGCTCTGAGCACTATGGGACTTAACTTCTGAGGTCATCAGTCCCCTAGAACTTAGAACTACTTAAACCTAACTAACCTAAGGACATCACACACATCCATGCCCGAGGCAAGATTCGAACCTGCGACCGCGCGGTTCCAGACTGAAGCGCCTAGAACCGCTCAGCCACTCCGGCCGGTAGCCGTCGTATCAACCAAGGCTCTGGAGCCAGTATTTTCGTAGTAATAGGGTATAAATTTTTAACGGCGTGCAAAGGCTCTTGAAAAAACGAGTACGATGATATAATAACTGTTAGTCTTGGCGATGAAACGTTCCGAAAAATAATCTGAGAAATGTGCCGACACTGCTGCAAGTCGGCTGAAATCCGTTATTGCTGTGTAAACACCGTCGAGTGTAGCTGTAATTCCAGGCTCCGTCGTTTCATGGAGTTGTTTACACCGCAATAGAAGACTCATGCTGCTTTACCTCATAATTACAGCACATTTTAGATAATTTTGCAACGTGTTTCAACGACAGCATTAACAAGCGCTTTATTATTGTACTCGCCCTTTCAGCAGCTTTCGATTGCCTTTAGAACCGTATACTTTACCATAAAAAGACGTACTTATTTCAGTAGCTTCATTGATAGTAGAGCTACTATTATTAACCAAGTAAGAAAATTGGTGACCCTTTGCGTACAATCATTTGCCGAACACCTCGTCAATCGTTCACGATGTAGATGGGGTGTTTCGTCCTATGAGAATCGCCCTGTATGATGCATAGATGTCACAGTAAAAAAAGTGAGAATGCATTGAATCTGTCTTTGTACATATCTCTGTACAACCAAAACATCAAGATCCTGAAATATGTTTAGAAGATATAGTATATATGGTGGTTTGCAGCTTGCAAATATTGAAAACATGTCACATTAAACACAGATATACCAACTTAAGCTGGCCAGTTGAGTATATTTTTTTCTTTTTTTCTTTTTGTTGCCGGAGTAATATCAGCACATACTCATCTTCAGCAGTAAGTGGATTACAGGAGACATAATACCTTGTAGAATATGATTATCTCGAGCGTACAGTGTTACGAATGATCCCATGTGACGGCTATTTTTCCACATCCGATAATTTTACTTGCCATATATATATATATACATTTGCTAATAGCATTCACGTATTATCCAATAATATGAGGGTGGTTCAAAAATGGTTCAAATGGCTCTGAGCACTATGGGACTTAACAGCTGTGGTCATCAGTCCCCTAGAACTTAGAACTACTTAAACCTAACTAACCTAAGGACATCACACACATCCATGCCCGAGGCAGGATTCGAACCTGCGACCGTAGCAGACGCGCGGTTCCGGACTGCGCGCCTAGAACCACGAGACCACCGCGGCCGGCTATGAGGGTGGTTATCAGCATATAAATTACTGATGTTGTCCAGTTGGCAAAGGTGATGTACTTTAGAAAGAAAAAAAATGAGATCAGGGTTTAACATCCCGTCGACATCGAGGTCATTAGGGACGGAGCACAAGCTCGGATGAGGCCAAGGATGGGGAAGAAAATTGGCCGTGTCCTTTCAAAGGAACCATCTCGGCATTTGCCTGGAGCGATTTAGGGAAATCACAGAAAACCTATATCTGGATGGCCAGACACGGGTTTGAACCGTCACCTTCCGAATGCGAGTTCACTGTGCTAACCACTGCACCACCTCAAATGGCTCAAATGGCTCTGAGCACTATGGGACTCAACTTCTGAGGTCATTAGTCCCCTAGAACTTAGAACTAGTTAAACCTAACTAACCTAAGGACTTCAAACACATCCATGCCCGAGGCAGGATTCGAACCTGCGACCGTAGCGGTCTCGCGGTTCCAGACTGCAGCGCCTAGAACCGCACGGCCACTTCGGCCGGCTGCACCACCTCGCTCGCTATGTGCTTTAGATTACGAATGATTGTAATATACCGTATAGTACATAATATTGTTTCGAATTTGTTTTATATGTGCCTTCGGAATATCTGGAACAAAGGATTGTGCTTATTGTCAAGAATACTGGTGAAATTTTCCACGATTATTTTTTTTTTTTTTTTGTTCTTTTGGTCAGTCTGTTCATTCAAAATAATGGTTCAAATGGCTCTGAGCACTATGGGACTTAACATCTATGGTCACCAGTCCCCTAGAACTTAGAACTAGTTAAACCCAACTAACCTAAGGACACCACACAACACCCAGTCATTACGAGGCAGAGAAAATCCCTGACCCCGCCGGGAATCGAACCCGGGAACCTGGGCGCGGGAAGCAAGAACGATACCGCACGACCACGAGCTGCGGACTCAAAATAATGTCAAGATGTTTCGTCAAAGCTGTGAAAAGTTTTTGACGTGTGTGTTGAGTAATGAAAATGAACTACCACCATGAGCAGTTAAGCAAAGTCTTGAACTATTAAGCAATGCAGTAATGTATGAATAATTGTGTCCCAGAAAACATGTTAACAACGCGATATGACCACTAATCTTTAACAAAATAGTCACAAACACATATACTTACTTAATTTAGGCACGACGGAAATGACTTCTGCTTAGCTAGATACCTAAATATCAAACAATAGGTAATTATTCATCAGAAACCTGTCCAAAATTTATATAATGTTTATGCTTTCAACTTATAGCCAAAATCTATGATGCCTCGTATCTGTAATTACTGAATTAGACCCGAAAAGAATGTTTATTCAAACACTCTATTAAACCACATGAATCAGAATACAGTATAAGAACAGAATCACCATATAATATTGAAAGTAGGGAACCCCTCGATAGCATATGTTCCACAGAATATCTCACTTATATACCAGAACACTGTTTATTGTTTTCAGAGATCATAAGTCTTCCAGAACAGCATTTGACGAATTACCTTTCTCCACCTGTAGCCTTAAACCTTGCAAAGAACGTACTGTATATTTTTAATAGTTTGCAATTGTACCATATCATTAATTCAGTTAATTATTCATGCCATATCTAAGCATAGATGTGATGAGGCATGCAGCAAAAAGTGTGAATAAGATGGCAGCAGATAGCTCCGTTACGTAAGATAATAAATAAAATGACATGAGTTGAACGCAATAATTCAGACAAAACTGTCTACAAATATTATAAAAATGGATATATATTCCACATCTCCTCCTAAACCATTGGACCGATTTCAACCAAACTTGGTACACTTATCACTTACTGTCTGGAAAGAATCGCTGTACGGGTAAGAACCACTAACCTGTCAAGAGGATGTAGGTGTGGGTGAGAAAAGGAGTAGTCTATGAGGCGAGAATAGCCATATTTTATTCATTCAGTATCTGAGAATGACTGGACTTAGCTGCAACAAACTTTACTCATAATTTCTAATATTTACGAAACATTTTCTCACCAATCCCCACATGAAGATAAGAGGAGAAAAGTTTACAACGAACTACATTTTTGCTGTTCACGCAGTAAAACTGTCGCGTAAGCATGACGTTTTAATTTATTACTTCTTTACGACTTACTATATTCGCAACACATTTTGCAGGCAGTATCCAAATATGTCACTGAATACACCTAGGAAAATATATCACTGCATGACACATAGTTCAGGAGATGTGACGTCATAAACACTGATATGGGTGATAAACAGCAGCATAGTGCATGACGTTTAAATGTATTACTTCTTTGATATTAACTCTATTCGCAACATATTTGTTATACAGTTTCCACATATACCACTGAATATACCTACAAAATTATATCATTGAGCGACACGTGGTCCAGGAGAGACGACGTGATGCGTGAAAACGAAACTGCACAGTAAAATTCGCTAGAGATACTGTGTGTGTCAATACGTGTGAAACGTGTCAAATATAAGTGATTTTTGAGTATGTGGGCAAAACCAAGTGTAAAAAGCTCCTCCAAAACTCATGGTTCGATTTCAGCCAATCTTGGTACACACACAACTTACTATTTGGAAAGAAATATTTTGGGGCTAAGAACCAGAAACCTCCTAACGTGGTGGGTGTGATCACGTGGAACAGAGAAGGCAGTGGGAAGAGATGGACAGAGAGGGGAAGGAGAAAATGGACAGCAGCGAGAGGGGAATGGGGAGATGGACAGAAATGGAAGAGAAGGAGATGGACAGAGGAAGAAATGGACAGAGAGAGGGGAAGGGGGAAATGGACAGAAATGGAAGAGAAGTAGGTGGACAGAGGAGGAAATGGACAGAGAGAAGGGAAGGGGGAAAAGGATAGAAAGATAAGAGGAGGAGATGGTCAGAGGGAGGGGAGAGGAGGGGACAGACAGAGATAGGAAAGAGGTGGCGATGGGCAGAGAGAGGGAGGAGATAGATGTGTTTCCTTTTGTACACACATGTGGACAAAAGGAACTGTCTATTGAATTAACACACACAGTCAAATAACACAACTCTTTTTTTAGTACTGAAAAACACTTATCTTTCATAGGTTCAAATGGTCCAAATGACTCTGAGCACTATGGGACTTAACATCTGACGTCATCAGTCCACTAGAACTCAGAACTACTTAAACCTAACTAACCTAAGGACATCAGACACATCCATGCCCGAGGCAGGATTCGCAGCTGCGACCGTAGCGGTCGCGCGGTTCCAGACTGAAGCGCCTAGAACCGCTCGGCCACACCGGCCGGCTATCTTTCATAGGTCTCCACAGCTATGAGCGAAGTACACATGGGTGGCATTGATAACACAGATGTGACTCTTGAATGCCAAGTGGAGAAAGAAGCAGCCGAGGGCGCTGAACTGTGTGATATGCAAGTCTATAACTCTCGAGCTCTGAATGTTCTATGTGCACACTCGTCCACTGGATACAGCTTGACACTCGGTACACGCAAGTCTGATATAAGCTCGGCAGAATAATGACGACTGTGTCCACCAGAAGCAGAATAAAACTCGTTCTGAACTTCAGATGGAAGTGTCGCACTTTTTCGTTGCGGCCGTAATTCACAACCGCTTCTCAGTGGCGACGCCTCGTAACTTCCGGGAGACGTGGCTCAAGCGTCGTCGCGATTGGCGTCGTCGGTGACGCTGCTTGGACATGCAGTATCTTTGAAGTGGTCGACAGCTGGTGTGACATTATCAGTGATAGACGAAGCCGCAGAAGAGATGGACAAAGAGAGGGAGGAAGAAGAAATAGACGGAGAGAGAGGGTGGAGGAGATGGCCAGAGAGAGGGGGAGGGGGAAATGGACAGAGAGAGGAAAGAGGAGGCGAAGGATAGAGAGATGTGGAGGAGGAGATGGACAGAGAAAGGAAGGAGTAGTTGATGGACAGAGAGAGGGCCAGGGAGAGGGGGGAGGAAGAGATGGCCAGAGAGAGAGAGAGAGAGAGAGAGAGAGAGAGAGAGAGAGAGAGAGAGAGATGGGGGAAGAGCAGAGGGACACAGAGAAGGAAGTAGGAGATGGTCAGAGAGAGGGCGAAGGAGGAGGTGGACTGATAAAAGGCTGGAATAAATACATAAGTGAGCAACACTGGGTACTCTGCTAATGTAGCCGGCCGAAGTGGCCGAGCGGTTCTAGGCGCTACAATTTGGAATCGCGCGATCGCTACGGTCGCAGGTTCGAATCCTGCCTCGGGCATGGATGTGTGTGTTGTCCTTAGGTTACTTAGGTTTAAGTAGTTCTAAGTTCTAGGGGACTGATGAACTCCGAAGTTAAGTCCCATAGTGCTCAGAGCCATTTGAACCAATCTGCTAATCTATATAGATATATTAGCTGAGTGAACGAAGTACAGGGTGAATCACCTAAAACGTGCACCGCAAATATTGAGGAAGTGGAAATGCTGCTGATGTGTGGTTTTCACAGAAAGGATTTGTTGTCAGGGGATCGTATTTTTAGTCAGTAAACAGATTGCAATAATACTTAGAAACTGTATTTTTTGAAAACATACGCTTTGAAAATGGAACAATGCCTCTTGGCATTAACAATCTAGAAATAGGGTAAATTAGAATGCCAGTGGTGTTCATTGCAAGATTCTAGTCCGAGTCGCTTACGAGCTATCATATTTTGAAAAGTTTCCACACTGAAACTTAGTTTTGCTATTCAATCTGCGTAGTTGCTATGTATGACATTGTTATATTTGCTTACAGTGTGCATGTCTATTCGTTAAGTGCATTACGACTTGCTTGTCAGTTAGTGTGTGACAGTCCAAGCAGTAGACTGGATTTACCAAAGCAGAAAAAGCCGACATGCTTATGGCGTACGGCGAGTGTAGGAAGAATACAGTTCGTTCTTGTACGGCGTAAGCTCCAAGATATCCCAATAGATGTCAACTATCTCGGCAGTTATTTATCAACCTCTTCAACCAGTTACGTGAAGGTGGTAGTGTAATATTTCGACAACTTAATAAAAGGAAACATTTGATGCTGTTGCATTTGATCTGTACGTTAGCTCCCGCGAAATCGCACGACGAAGTGGCATTAGGCAGGCAAGTGCTCTATGCATTATTAAAAAATGGTTCAAATGGTTCTGAGCACTATGGGACTTAACTTCTGAGGTCATCAGTCCCCTAGAACTTAGAACTACTTAAACCTAACTAGCCTAAGGACATCACACACATCCATGCCCCAGGCAGGATTCGAACCTAAGACCGTAGCAGGATTCGAACCTACGACCGTAGCGGTCGCGCGGTTCCGGACTGAAGCGCCTAGAACCGCTCGGCCACAAGGGCCGGCTACGCATTATGGACATGGGTTCTATCCCTAACACATTTCTCACCACCAAGAGCAGCACGGAAACGATTATTACAATCGTGTTAACTTCTGTACATTGCCATTAAGACAGATGTATCATGTATCACTTATCTTGTTTAGTGGTGAAGCCACATTTACCAAACATGGCCAGGTAAACCGTCGAAACATGCACTCTTGGTCTAGTGAAAATTCCTGTTCGCTTCGTCAAGTGTGACGTCGGCGTCCATGGAGCGAAAATATGTGATGTGGGATGGTGAACCATCAGCTTATAGACCCGCTTTTCATAGACGGAACGCTGAACGCGCACTGCTATTGCGACCTCCTAGTAGACCATCTAGTACGGATGCTAGATGTTCCTCTGCAGACTAGGAACAACCTGTGGTACCAACATGATGGCTGTCCAGGCCATAGTGTACGAAGTACTACACTGTGCCTTCACGAATTGTTTCCAAATCATAGGACTGGACACAGAGGACCTGTACCTTGACCGGCCCATTCCCCGGAATTGACGCCTGTAGCCAATTTTCTGTGGGAAAACCAATAAGACGCTGTCTACAAAGGCATACCGGCTACACCCGATGATATGTATCGACGTATTACTGTAGCCTTTTCGGGCATCTCCTGTGAAATGTTAGCACGTGTGCAGCAGCCCTTCCGTACCAGAGTGGAAGCGTGTATTGCCACTGCCGGTGGTCATTTTGAATTTGTCATGGTCAACTGTTCCATTATTGGTCAAAATCAACATAAATTGTGTATGTACTCGTTCTTTAGTGTGTGCTACCACAGGTATTGTAGTAGTGTCGGTGAGGGAACTTTTCAGAATACGATATGCCGTAAACGACTCGCACCAGAATACTGCAACAAACACCACTGCCATTCTAATTCATCCTACTTTTAGTTTGTTTAAGTCAATAGGCATTGTCCTATTTAACAAAGTGTATTTTTGCACAAAAAATACACTTTCTAAATGTTATTAAGATCTGTTGACTGGTTAACTATACGAGCTCCTGATTGCCAATCCATTCTGTGAAAACTGCACATCAGTAGCGTTTTCCATTTCTCAATATATGCTTTACAAGTTTTAGATGATTCACCATGTTAAAAAAACCATCCCGTATTTCAAGGGATGACAACACGCATCAAAACAAGACAAAAATGTCTTACGACCATGGGGTCTACAAAGCGTACGTTCTGACATATGACATATGAACACATGTTCATAGAAGGTGCTCTTGTAATGTCATCGATGGCAATGCATTACTTGTCCTACTACAGACGACTACCCAATAATTAACATTAATTACAACCCATGGCATGGAATATTGCAAGGTAGAAAGGCATCACGAAAATGTGGTTGCGGATATGGGCACCATTGTTGCATTGACGCTCCGTGTTATACCAGGGTTAACAATGTGCTGGGATACTTGCAGACCACGTTTGAAGTATATGTTACTGTGACATCTGTAATGCGATACAACATGTTTTCTCTCTTGCACATATTCTGACACAACCTAGCAAAGGAGACCTTTTATTCCACAAGCGAAATGGCAGACATGATTTACTGCTATGGTTCAGAGCAGAGATCGGCAACAGGCGGACCGCGGTCCGTATACGGACCGCGAAAGGTCGAACCTCAGACCGGCAAATACTCTTAAATACAGTGCGACGTCCAACTAAGTATCCCGGCGCCTCGTTCGCAGTAGGCTAGTAATTTAGTCGAGTACTGAGTAATTTAGTAACTAAACGTGTCTGAAAAACAAACATTTATCCGAGTAGATTAGAAAATCATTTAGTCAAGTCGACCCATTTCATGCAATTTTTCTCGGCGAGTAGCGCCTCCCACCACGCGTCACTGCTCACTCGTTCATTTGTTTTAGTCAAAGGGAGTACAGTGGGCGGTTGGTCTTTACTTCGTTTCGTCAATCGCACGCATATGGCAGAGCAATTATTCATTTGTTTTACAATTTGTGGTGTGTAAAACCTTTTCGTACATATATACCTACATTAGTAATGGGTCCTAAAAAGCGAAAAGTGGACACTGAAAATAGGAGATTTTTGACTGAATGGACTGAACAATATTGTTTTACGCTGCCTGATAGGTCTCAAGCGGTTCCAGTTTGCTTAATATGTAATAAAACTGTCGTTGTTATTAAAAGTGGCAATTTAAAGCGACACTATGAAACAACTCATCAGCAATTCCACAAAAACTTTCCTCTTGGCAGTGAGGCGTAAAGAGAAACTACAGGTAATATAATTCTATTAAATAATGTATAAATGTGATATGTATGACTGCTTTGTAAACTTATCACGATAAAATTTAAATTTAAATTACAGGAATATCTCACTTTTTACGAAAAAAGTACGAAATTGCTGGTTCGCTGCATGAGTGAGCAAGAAGAATCGGCAGAAGCAGCGTTACGTGTGTGCGGGACACTTAGTAAACACCAAAAACCATTTTCAGATTCTGAAATAATGAAAGAATGTATGTTGGAGGTAGCCTCGGCACTTTTTGAAGAAAATAAGGATGTTGTCATTGCAATTCAAAGTATTCCAATGTCGGCAAGAAGTAATACAAGAAGAACGGAAATTTCAGCTACTGATATTAAAAGCACTCTGCTTGAACTTTTGGAAAAGGCACCATGCTACGCCATTGCTCTTGACAAATCATGTGACACGGTTGATGATGAACAGATATCTATTTTCGTGAGATTTTTCGGTATGGAAAATAAGATATTCAGGGAAGAATTGCTCGCAATATTGCCTTTGAAAGGTAACAATCGAGGAGAAGATTTATTCAAAGCTATTGGCGAATTTATTAATAATTCCAACATTCGTTATGATAAAATAGTGTCGCTTTCAACTGACAACGCCCAGCGATGACTGGCAAAGAAAAAGGTGTTGTAAAGAAAACCAGGGATTAGAATCCAGGTCTAATATCGTATCAGTGTATAATTCATCAGAATGCCCTTTGTGGACAACTCAGTGCTACACTGAAAGAAGTAATGGACAGCTTGGTGCAGTTGATTAATTTTATGAGATCTCATTCTTCTCTTCAACACCGAAAGTTCAAGAAGTTTCTTTCAGAATGTGATGCAGTGTATTCTGACTTATTGCAATGCAGCAATGTTCGTTGGTTAGGTAAAGGTCAAGTTGTTGAACGCTTCTGGCTAGTAAAGGAAGAAGTAACCTCCTTCTTGCAAATCTTGGATACGCAGGGAGCAAAGAAGCACTTAGAGTTCATAATAAATGAGCGCAATATGCTAGCTGTGGCTTTTCTGAAGGATATTCTGAAATATTTAAATGCGCTCAACATAGAGTTACAAGGGAATGGGAAATTAATATGTGATCTGATACAAAGCGTGCCTGCTTTTCGTCGTAAGCTGGATATTTTTGAAAAAGATATTGCAAGGCACGAATTTATTCATTTCCAACAATTCTTGACTATAAAAAAGAGAACTCTGAAGAAGACATTGCAGTTTTTGTAAGATTTCTGTCCGATCTAAGGGACGAATTCACTACAAGATTTCAAGACTTTGCAGAAATTGGAAAGCTGTCTCAATTCCTAAAATTTCCTTATGAAGTTGATGCATCTGCAGAATGGACTGATGTGGCTGCTAAGTTGTTCAGATTTCGAAGTCTTCACTTCAAGTGGAGATAATCGACTTGCAAGAAGATATTTCTTTGCAAATGTATAAAACTGTATCCACTGAAGAATTTTGGGGTAAACATGTTTCACAAAAATACGAAAATTGTAAGAAAGTAGCTATCAATCTGGCCACTATGTTTGGCTTGACATATATATGCGAATCGTCGTTCTCGAAAATGAATTTTTCGAAGAACACATATCTGTCAAAGTTGACGGAAGCCCACCTCGAAGACATACTTCGTATTTTCTGTACCCCTCGTACACCGACCTTTAAAAAACTGGCTCAAGACCGTCGATGTAATTTCGCACATTGAATATATTACAATATTAACTGAGAACTACTTGTTTTACCCTTTTTTTGGAAACTAACTCGATTTGAAAACAAAATAAAAAACAGTACCTTTTAATTATTAGTTTTTTTCTGGACCTCCATAAAAAATTTTACACCGAATTCAGACCCCACTGAAAAATACTTGCCGACTCCTGGTTTAGAGGATGGAGTTACTCTGAGAACCCGTAACCTATACGCTGAAAGATTTCCAGCACGCAGGGTACAATCTGTTAAGCTGTTCAACTGATTGGTCCAGCATCTTGGGTAAACAGGTTCCGTAGCACCCAACAAACTAGACAGTGGAAGGTTTCGGTCAGTTCGCACACCTGACAGGGTGGAGCGTGTTCTAGGTGCAGTGGTCGACAATCCTGGAACCAGTGTGCGACGAATAGCAGCAGCTGAAGATGTTAGTCATCCAGTCATCCTATGGCCTGTGTGGTACTCCATGAGCAGTAGTTGTATCCCTACCATGTTCAGCGCATCCAGACCCTTAGGGCACAAGACTATCCTCCCAGAGTGCAGTTCCGCCAATGGTGCTTGCGGCAGTGTGGTGCAGATACACAATTTGCCTCCAAGATTTTATTTACTGATGAGGCAGGGTTTAAGCGAGATGACATTGTAAATCTCCATAACCAGAATGTGTGGGCCGATGAAAATAGCCATGTGGTTCAATATACAAGGCATCAGGATCGACTCTCAGTCAATGTGTGGGTAGGCGTTCTTAGCGATTGATTACTGGGGCTATATGTGTTACCACAGAGAATAACCGTCGTTCGTTATCAACACTTTCTGAAGAACGTAACGCCTATCTTGTTGGAGGATGTGCCGTGTAAGGACTGACAACGGAAGTGGTTCATGCATGATGGCGCACCAGCGCATTTCCTTTGCATTGTGCGTCGACACCTGACGAGGACATCTGAAAACCGATGGATTGGGTGGGGAGGTCCCATAACTTGGCCTGCTCGTTCAGTGCACCTAAATCAGCTAGACGTCTGGTTATGGGGACACATGAAGCAACTGGTCTACGCTACTCAAATAAACGACGTGCAGACAAGTAGCCGTGTCTTCCGTGCATCTCAGCACATTCAGAATCAACCAGGGTGATTTCAAAGAGCGCGTCAGTCCTTACACCGATGGGCAGATGTATGCGTTGAGATGAACGGACCTCATGTTGAACACCTCCTCTGAACAAGTGGCCATTACTACCACCTCCCAAAACACAGGAAGAAAAATCCTTTCAGTAGGAGAGATCTATTTCATAATGTCAAAGATGAACAAGTGCTCATAACTCTTCAGGTTTTCATTTTAGGGCCCCTGTTTTCTAGAATTTTTTTCTTGTTTTGGTGTAAAGAACTGGTACCTAAGGC
Organism: Schistocerca piceifrons; assembly: GCF_021461385.2. Lineage (NCBI taxonomy): Eukaryota > Metazoa > Arthropoda > Insecta > Orthoptera > Acrididae > Schistocerca > Schistocerca piceifrons. The sequence goes on along the minus strand of NC_060149.1, from coordinate 389,044,142 downwards.
ATGACCTTTTTTTTTAACACCCTACCTACACATTTTTTATTACATAATTTGACCGTTTATAGACCGCTTAGCACCTAAGACAAAGATACAAGCTTTCTCTTTTTGCCTTACCAGAACTTCTTCATGTGTTGACGATGGCCTGCGCATCTTCATTTGACAGTAGCCTCCTAGGTTGTGAATTTCGTTGTTGGGCAGGAACTTTTGCTACACTGCTCAGTAGCCTGAAACTTTTCCCGATCTGTATGGTGTATTCCGTGACGTTAAGTTTTCTTAAGTCCCTTTTTGTTTCTTCCAGCCACCCCGTAGTGTGTGTTTTATTTGGAAATGAAAATAAAAATTTTCCTCGTCAACCTGTTGTCATTCATTCTGGAAATATGAGTGTAAAACTTTAATCTCCCCTTTCTTATTGTGTCCGTGATTATTTCTATGCTTCTGTATAGATTTTCATTTTTTCTCTTCGTCCAATTGTTATCCGTATTCTTTTGTGGTCCTAAATTTTTTTTAGTATTTTCCTTTTTTTCCGTTCCAGTTCTTCTTTCTCACCTCTCTTATTCAGTGTCATTCAGGTCCGTAAACTGTTTCTGGTTTAATTACTGTTACGCAGTCTTTAATTTTTGCCTGGAATGATACTGATCTTTTATTATATCGGTTTTGGGTGAGTTTGTATGCGAATTCCATTTTCTTCTATCTTTATTTACTTTTGGTATTATCTAACCCATTGGATTGTATCCATTCCCCCAAATACCTTAACGTACCAACTCTTTTGATGTTTCCGTGCTCCGTTTGTATATACTGTAGTTTTCTCTGTTGTTCGATTTTTTAATATGATATTAGTAATCCAGTTTTAGCTGCAGCTTCGTGGAGTGTTTCTATCATTATCTTTGCATCTGCTTTGTCCTGAGAAACTACTGCAATATTGTCAACAAAAGCGAGATATTTCACCTCAGATCTTTTTCCTTGTCCTACTTGTATTCCTTCGATGTTTCCCTCTTGTAGCCCTTTATCCCACTCTCTCATGGACTTGTCAAAGATCAGACTGAAGAGAATCTGTGAGAATCCATCGTCCTGTCGAACACCTGTATAAATTCTGAAGGGTTCAAAAACTTCTCCTAGAAATTTAGCTTCTGAAGTTGTGTCCGTGAGTGTCTGATCTACCTATTGTCTGATGGTTTTGTCGACGTGTGTTTCTTCCAGTGTTAGGAATACTTTCTGTCTACAGAATGGTAGGCTTTTTTTGAAATCAGTGAATGTAATAACTGTTTTAAGATTCCGCATTGTTCTTGTCCTGAGGATAGTTTTCAAGTTAAAAATCTGCTCTGACGTCCATGTATTTTTTCTGAACCCCACTTGGTACTCGCCAATTGTGTGTCTGTTTGATTGTCTACCTTATTCAGTAGAGCTATAGATATAATTTTGTAGGTGACTAGGAGCAGAGATATGCCTCGGTAATTGTTGGTGTCTGTCCTGTCTCCCTTCTTATGCAGCGGATGGATTATGGCTTGCTTCCAGTCGCCCGGTATTCTTCCGTTCTCCCAGCAATTTTTAATGACCTCATAAATGGTTACAGCTGTCCGCTATCCTCCCAGTTTTCACATCTCAGCTAATATCCCGCCTTCACTTGACGCTCTGTTGTTTTTCAGCTGGCCAATGTATTGTCCAGATTAATGCAGTGACGATGGTTCTGAAGGTGGATCTTCGTTTTGAAAAAAACTGTGTAAAAGTCCCTAGTGTTGTTCTGTCTGAAATTTGTATTTATTTCCTCTAATCATTTCTTGTCATATTTGCCTTTCTCTGTTCGAATAATTTTTGGTGTCTGTTTTCTCATCTCAGTAAATGTGTTTCAGGCTCTTTCCTTTTTGCAGAAGTTCCATTTTTTCCAAGCTTTTAGTCTGCACTCTATCGCTTCGTCGCATATCTTACTCCACTACCTATGTTTCCTTCTCCTTCGTGATTGTTCTGGTTCTTTCACCGTTTCCATCATTGCTTCTCTAATATCATCCTAGTTTCCCATCTTCTTTGTGTGAAGCTTTTTAACGAATTCGTCCCTGTTGTCTGACAGAAATTTTGTGTCAATTCTATGGACTTTTTTAAGTATGGGGTTTGGTTTATTAGGTTTAAATTTGGCTTTGATTTCTGTTAAAAAGTGATCCGAATCTATGCCTAGTCCTCTTCTGACCCGTAAGTTCATGCTTTGTCTATAGTATTGTTTGATTATGGCCTCATGATCCAGTTGCTATGAGTCTAAATGTGTATTCTCCTTCGCAATTTTCTGAAAAAGGTTTACATTAGTTTTAAGTCAAATTATCTGCAGAAGTTGATGAGTCTTTCTCCATTCTCATTGGTCCGTTTGTGTGCAGGAAAATTTCCTACTATTGCCGTTATTTCTCTTCTGTGCCGATCTGTGCATTGAAGTCTACGACTAGCAGTTTTATGTGGTACTTTGGTGGTTCTGATGTCTCATTTTCTAGTGTTTTCCAAAACTGTTCGAGTTTTTCTGAATTTCTTCTGCTGACATTGCTTGCAGGTGCATGCACATTTATGATGGGATAGCCCCTGTTTGCTGATCTGAACGAAAGAAGTTATATTCGCTCCGATGGGGACGCAAAATTTGTTATGGATTCTCTTGGATTCCGTTTGACCATGAAAGCTGTTCCAAGTATTGTGACTGTCAGTTTATTTCTTATCGCTGGGTTTCCTTTATGAATCCTGTAACCTTCGATTCAAATGCTTTCTCATCGTCGAATCTGGTTTCCCGAAGTGCTAGTATGTGTATGTTGCGTTTGTTTAACACATCCTCCAATTTTTTAATTTCTCAATCTTTAGTAAAGAGTTGATGTTCAATGTGCCTAACAAATGTTTTTTTCTTATGCCCCATGCGAGAAGTTATAGGAAGCTCCGACTCTTCTTTACATGATGTTCTAGGATTTCCAGAATACGATGGCCTAGTTGTATCACTGTTTCCAGTGATGAAGGATTTTTTACCTCCTATAGTACTTCTCCGTTCAGTATTTACCATCATGTCTTGGTTGAAAGTAAATGAAAGCAAGTTAGGAAGAAGTGTTAGCCCCTTTCGTGAGATATTATATCTGTGATCGAATCGCCAGATGGGTATTAATAGGCCGCCCAATATGGTAACAGATGCCTTCCATAACCGACCACTTTTGTAACAGATGCTACTGATTTTTGCAGCAGCCATCAATATGTAGAGAGACGCTGACCACGTAGCCAATTGATGCAAATCAGACGCGACGTGGAATTTTGTTCTGCTTGGTGAGTTACCTCTTCAGTTAGATCTGCCGTACTGAGGTCCTTCCTCTACTACCGTTGAGGTATCACTGTCAGTTGAAAGTGACTCGTCCGCCTTCTTTGCCGTTGAGATTAATATCTCCATTCGCCTTAGAAGCCATTGAGCTTCTTCAGTTTAACTCCCGCGGTGCTGAATAGCTGACTTTTTCTCTCCTGTTACCAAGCGACCAGCTATTAGAACTAGACTGTCCCACATTGGTCGTCTAGATCATTGAGTACTGAGCCCGTTGGGACGTCAAGGCTTAGTCGTTGGGGGGGACTAACAGAAATGAATTATCCGAATGGGGCGAAAGTCGGTAGATGTGATGTGTGTGTACAGACAGTGATTACAGTTTCAGGAGAATTGGGTGATTTAGTCAAGAGAAAGAGCTTAACAAACTGAGAAAGTCAATAACGCGTTGGTCTTCCTATACATATACATCACATTTACCGATTTCCGTCCCATTCGGATAATTCCTTCGTGGTATTAAAACAGTGCACACATTCACACAGCCCATATGGCTTCTCACTGCATAGTCTTACTACACGACTCCTAGCAAGACAATAACTTATTAATAACGCAGGAGAGAATGATAAGTTTGAATCTACAATAAGATGGACTGAAAACATATTACTCAATTCTATAATTACTTTCCATTTCACGAAATATGAACAAATTATGAAACTTCGTTTCACCACGTGGAAGGATGCCATCGCAAGCTCCGTGCATGGAATGATCGCACGATAACTGTACAGATATTTACAATGCACAAATGAAATAAGCACTACGTTTTCTACTAGAGACCATGGCAAGTAACTGAAAAGACCTCACCCATAATCTTAATCATTGTAGTAATTCCGAACCGTCTTATATCGACTGCAGAAAGTTGCGAAATACATCACTGTAAACACACAGAGATCGCTCAAAGGGCTTGTTTAGAGTAATCGAGCTGTATGATCAGCTTCATACAAAGCTCCGTAAAGGTAAATTCGCGATTTAACGAAGGAAAAATACTGGGGCCAAAAATGAAAATGCAATGAACAGGCAACTTTCAAGGTTTATTTGTTCTAAAATATTTAGTAGGCCACTTTTTTTCAGGAATTGTGTTGTTTTACCAACTGTATGTTCCTGCTTTTTTCTAGTTGTGAACTAGACGAAGGAAGGTTCGCGCCAGTGAGATTCAAATGTCTCTGTATCTTCTTTTGAAATTTCTTCCTATCTGTCCTACACTATGTGATCAAAAGTATCCCGACACCTGGCTGAAAATGACTTAAAGTTCGTGCCGCCCTCCATCCGTAATGCTGGAATTCAATATGGTGTTGGCCCACCCTTAGCCTTGATGACAGCTTCCACCCTCGCAGGCACACGTTCAATCAGGTGCTGGAAGGTTTCTTGGGGAATGGCAGCCTATTATTCACGGATTGCTGCACTGAGGAGAGGTATCGATGTCGGTCGGTGAGGCCGGGCACGAAGTCGGCGTTCCAAAACATCCCAAAAGTGTTCTATAGGATTCAGGTCAGGACTCTCAAAAAAAGGTTCAAATGGTTCCAAACACTATGGCACTTAACATCTGAGGTCATCAGTCCCCTAGACTTAGAACTAGTTAAACCAAACTAACCTAAGGACATCAAACACATCCATACCCGAGGCAGGATTCGAACCTGCGACCGAAGCAGCAGCGCGTTTCCGGACTAAAGCGCCGGCCGGTGTGACCGAGCGGCTCTAGGCGCTGAAGTCTGGAACCGCTAGACCTCTGCGGTCGCAGGTTCGAATCCTGCCTCGGGCATGGGTGTGTGTGATGTCCTTAGGTTAGTTAGGTTTAAGTAGTTCTAAGTTCTAATGGACTGATGACCTCAGATGTTGAGTCCCATAGTGCTCAGAGCCATTTGAACCATTTGAACCGGACTAAAGCGCCTAGAACCGCTCGGTCACAACGGCCGGCTATCAGGACTCTGTGCAAGTCAGTCCATTATTGTCGTGTAACCACTCCCCCACAGGCCGTGCATTATGAACAGGTGCTCGATCGTGTTGAAAGATGCAATCGCCAACCCCGAATTGCTCTTCAAGAGTGGGAAGCAAGAAGGTGCTTAAAATATCAATGTAGGCCCTTGCTGTGACAGTGTCGCGCAAAACAACAAGAAGTGCAAGCCCCCTAAATGAAAAACACGACCGCACCATAACACCACCGCCGCCGAATTTTTACTGTTGGCACTGCACACGCTGGCAGATGACGTTCACACCCTGTGTGTACCGTGATTCGCCACTCCACACAACGTTTCTCCACTGTTCAATCGGCCAATGTTTACGCTCCTCACACCAAGCGAGGCGTCATTTGGCATTTACTGGCGTGATGTGTGGCATATGAGCAGCCGCTCGACCATGAAATCCAAGTTTTATCACATCCCGCCTAACTGTCATAGCACTTGCAATGGATCTTGATGCAGTTTGGAATTCCTGTGTGATAGTCTGGATAGATGTCTGCCTATTACACATTACGACCCCATGCAACTGTCGACGGTCTCTGTCAGTAAACAGACGAGGTCGGCCTGTACGCTGTTGTGCTGTACGTGTCCCTTCACGTTTTCACTTCACTATCACATCGGAAACAGTGGACTTGGGGATGTTTAGAAGTGTGGAAATCTAGCGTACAGACGTATGACACAAGTGACACCCAATCACCCGACCACATCCGAAGTCCGTGAGATCCGTGGAGCGCTCCATTCTGCTCTCTCTCGATGTCTAATGACTTCTGAGGTGGCTGATACGGAGTACCTGGTGGCAGCACAATGCACCTAATATGAAAAAGTATGTTTTTGGGGGAGTCTGGATGCTTTTGGTCATACAGTGTATGTATCGTTTCCCACAGTTTTAGCAGTATAACTTACAAACACATGAACGGTCACATTTACTGGATTGTTCCAGGGAAGACAAATTTGTCACTGCATTCTTGTTCCGTGTCTGCAGCTTATTCGTAGTCTGGCTGATTTGAAATGAAAGTTTGATTTTAACTGAAATCTTTCCCCAATACAGTATGACAATGAATTCAGCTTATTCTTATCGCCTGCCTTTGCTATGAGGTTCTGTCCTGTATTTTTTTGTTGGCTTGTAAGTTTTTGTAAAAATTCTGTCGAATAAGCTTGGCAAATTTACCTGTTTTAGTGTTTATAAGTTAAATTATGATAATATAGCGCAGGCAGGAAGTAATTTCAAAACAACATTCAGAGAATATTTGAAATTCACTGACAAGAATCTATCTTCATTCTCTTCTAAAGTACATATATACACAGCCAGTGATATAGCGCGATGCCTGTCATTGCTAAGCACCACTGGAAAAAGGATCCTACTAAATATTTTAGAAGATATGGAAATGTTCACACATACAAGGAACTATTATAAACGAACAGACCTAACTAAAAGTTAAAACAAAAATCACCGAAAATTTCATCAATATTATAGTCTATAAGTACATACCATTCTTTTAGATAATCCAGTAACACGGTTAAAACAAATTAAAAACAAGGCTATGTAATCCATGACGTCGAGCAATCGTTCTTAACCTATGGATGCAAATCACATAGCCTCTGCCTATTACACAAAAGCAAAAATTTATATACTGAATGTTGCAGCCGTATAATTCAAGTATTGCTTGAATATTGTCCATATCTTTACTCCGCAAACCAACGTATGGTGTGTGTCGGAGGGTACTTTGTGTAGACCTATCGCTTCCCCCTTTGCTGTTCCGGTCACAAATGCTCCGCAGTAAGAACGGTTGTTGGTAGCCCTCCGTATCAGATCGAATCTCTCTGATTTTACATGCATGGTCATTTCGCGAGATATGCGTAGGAGGAATCAGTATGTTGGTTTACTCTTCTAGGAACGCCCTCTCTCAGAACTATAGCAGCAAAACAAAGAAGGTCGCTCAGCATATTGGTTACGCTTTCGTAGTTACAAAATGTACCTGTAACGAAGCGCGCTACTCTTCTTTGGGTCTTCTCTATTTCCCAGACTGACTAGATATATTTAAGTATTTTGTAAACTGTCTCCTCTATGAGTGGACGACACTTCTGACAAATCTTCCAATGAATTTCAATTTGGCGCTTGCCTAGCCTGCAATTACTTTTATGTTGGCGTTCCGCTTCAAATCGCTTCGTGCGCATACTCCCAGATGTTACCAGGTGTGACAGCTTCCAGCGTTTATTCTGCAAACATATATTGGTCTTTCTGCCTGTTTATGCGCAGTACGCCAATTGCGAGTCTCTGCATCAAACATCTATTCGTTGCTGGTATTTCTGCATTTCACTAAAATTTTCTAGCGTTGCGACTTCTCTGTATACAATAGCATTGTTCGCGAAAATCATCTTTGAACTTCCGACGTTACTAGCTATGTCTTTTATATACACTGCCGGAAAAAAATTAGTACACCCTTTAAGAAGTTTCCAATTCACTCGAGATCTATTGTTACAATAGCGCATATGAAGTATATGAAATGAGTACATTGCAGATCAGTAGAGCAAGCAGTTCTGAGGTATCAGGTATTGACCCATGCTGAGACACCCGTATTTATGTGGTGTGGCCTCCACGTGCGGCAATGCAAGCGCTCACTCTGGCATCCAGTCGATCGTACAGATGACGAATACTGTCCTGGGATACGCTGCTTCAAGCCCCCTCGACCTGTCATCCCACATGTGCTCGATTGGAGACAAGTACGAAGATCGTTTTGCCAGGGAAGTTGCTGCAGGCCTTGCAGAGAACGTTGAGTTTCACGGACAGTGTGTAGGCGGGCATTATTCTGTTTGAATAGCACATCACCTTCCTGTCGCAATAACGACAAAAGAACGGGTCTAACAACATTCTGCATGCACCGAGTGCAGGTTAGCGTCCGCTCCAGAAACACCAAAGGTGAAAGAAAGTTGTAACTTGTCACAATCTCAGACCAAGCCAGCGTGTCTTAGACAAATGCACTCTGCAAGACAGCGCGCCGGGTCTACATCGTACGCACAAACAACCATCAACTGCATGCAGGCAGAATCTGCTTTCATCGCTGAAGACAACTGCCCACCATTCCATCTTCCAAGTTATTCTCTGACGGTACCAGTCGAGCCGTATACGTCGATGCTGTGATGTGAGTGGAGGACAGGCTAGATGCGAGCCTGCCCACAGTTCCGCTGCTTATAACCGGTTCACAACAGTTCGTTCTGACACGTCTGGGCTCACAAGCCTTCTTATCTGCTCTGTGGTAGCAGTACGATCTGCCACTGCTGTTCTTTTAGAAACTAAAAAATTTTGTGTAGAGCAACATATGGAAGCATGTGCCACTGAACTTAAACTAAATGATGGCACTTTCATAACTGTAACAGTGTATAGGTCCCCCTCAGGGAATTTCCAGCTATTTCTAGAAAACTTGGATGCTTTGTTGTGCTATCTGTCAGACAGGGGGAAGCAAATTATCATTTGTGGGGATTTCAATGTTGATTCCCTGAAAGAGTGTAATAGGAAGAATGACCTTGTAGTATTACTCAGTTCTTTCAATTTGAGTTCCGTCATTGATTTTCCTACTCGGATAACAAACAGCAGTACATTGATAGACAACTTTTTTATGGACCAAGATAAGTTTAAGGACATAAATGCTTATCCTGTTGAGAATGGTCTTTCAGATCATGGTGCGCAGCTAGTTACAGTACATGGCATAGCTCCATGCAGTATATCAAATCAAACTTTCAAAGCAGTTCGTTCAATTAACAATATAAATACTGCAAACTTTAGGGAAAGCCTACAGCAGCTAGACTGGGATGAAGTGTATAAGAAATCCGATGCAAACTTGAAATATAATTTATTTCACGATACATTTTTAAGGGTATTTGAAAATTGTTTTCCCAAGAAAATAGTTAAACATAATTCCAAGAAAACATATAAAAACCCTTGGCTAACTAAAGGAATAAGAATATCTTGCAACCGTAAAAGAGAGCTGTATCTAACAGCAAGAGGGAGTACTGACCCCGAAATTGTTCAATATTATAAAAACTATTGTGCGGTAATAAGAAAAGTTATTAAAAACTCCAGAAGCATGTGTATCGTGTCTGAGATCAGTAAATCTGATAATAAAATTAAGGCAATTTGGAATATTATTGAAAGGGAAACAGGGCAACCAAGAGCACAGGAAGACTTTAGTGCCATAAAATTGAATGACAAGTGTACTAACAAACAATCAGAAATTAAAAATATTTTCAATAATCATTTTTTAAATGTTGTGGAGAAAATAGGATCTAGATCTTCACTAGAAGAGGCAAGGCTACTAATAGAAGAGGCCATACCTGTGCAGTTTGAAACAACTGTATTTCCACCAACCTCTCCCTCTGAAATCAGTAAAATAATAAACTCACTGAAAAGTAAAAGCATTTCCAGCGAGGTACTTAAAGCTTGTTCCCCACAGATAAGTAGGATTCTCAGCCACGTATGTAATAGCTCTATGGAGCAGGGTGTTTTCCCTGATAGACTGAAATATGCGATTGTAAAACCATTGTATAAAAAGGGGGATACGTCGGATGTCAACAACTACCACCCAATCTCTCTCCTGACAGCTCTATCAAAAATTTTTGAGAAAGTAATGTATTTAAGAGTAGCCTCCCATATTTGTAAAAATAAAGTACTAACAAAATGTCAGTTTGGTTTTCAGAAAGGCTTTCCCACAGAAAATGCTATATACGCTGTCACTGATCAAATATTAAATGCTCTGAATAACCGGACATCGCCCATTAGTATTTTTTGTGATCTCTCAAAGGCCTTTGATTTTGTAAATCATGGAATTCTTTTAGATAAGCTAAATAATTATGATTTGAGGGGGGCAGTGCACAAATGGTTTAATTCATGGAAGAATGCAGAAAGTTGAAATAAGTGGTTCATGCAATGTTAAAACAACAGCTGATTCCTCAAACTGGGGGGGCTATCAAGTACGGGGTCCCACAGGGTTTAAGCTTAGGTCCTTTACTGTTCTTAATATACATAATGACTTACCATTCCACATTAATGCAAAGTTAGTTCTTTTTGCTGATGATAGAAGTATAGTAATAACATCCAAAAACCAAGAACTAAGTGATGTAATTGTAAATGATGTTTTTCACAAAATTATTAATTGGTGCTCAGCGAACGGTCTCTCTTTAAATTTTGATAAAACTCAGTATATACAGTTCTGTACAGTAAATGACACAACTCCAGTAATAAATATAGACTTTGAGCAGAAGTCTGTAGCTAAGGTAGAATTTTCAAAATTTTTAGGTGTGTCCATTGATGAGAGGTTAAACTGGAAGCAACACATTGATGGTCTGCTGAAACGTCTGAGTTCAGCTACGTATGCTATTATGGTTATTGCAAATTTTGGTGATAAGAATCTCAGTAAATTAGCTTACTATCCCTACTTTCATTCACTGCTTTCGTATGGCATCATATTCTGGGGTAATTCATCGTTGAGTAGAAAAGTATTCATTGCTCAAAAACGTGTAATCAGAATAATTGCTGGAGCCCACCCACGGTCATCCTGCAGACATCTATTTAAGGATCTAGAGATCCTCACAGTAACCTCACAGTATATATATTCACTAATGAAATTTGTTGTTAGTAATCCAACCCAGTTCAAAAGTAATAGCAGTGTGCATAGCTATAACACCAGGAGAAAGGATGATCTTCACTATGCAGGGTTAAATCTGACTTTGGCACAGTTACGGGTAAATTATGCTGCCACAAAAGTCTTTGGTCACCTACCAAGCAGCATCAAAAGCCTGACAGATAGCCAACTAACATTTAAAAATAAATTAAAAGAATTTCTTGATGACAACTCCTTCTACTCATTGGCTGAATTTTTAGATATAAATTAAGGGAAAAAACACAACAACTTAAACATTAGTGTCATGCAGTATTTTTTTTAATGTAATATCTTGTACAGACATCTTTTATTAACCTGACACGTTCCACATCATTACGAAGTGTCGTATTCATGATCTATGGAACAAGTATTAATCTAATCTAATCTAATCTTACAATACGACGATCCTGGAGGGCGTCTGTGCTGCGTGGACCGCCTCATCTACTGGAGTGAGAATGTCCACGTGACCACTGATAATAGCATCGTTACACAATTGACGCAGCACCTCCAACTTACGTGGCAATTCTCCGAAAGAACCATTCCGCCACTCGGGAGGCCACAATTTGACCCCTTTCAGACTCGCTCAGTTGGATGTAGGAAGCGCGAATGGGGCTCCGTGGAAGGGTTGCCTGCTTGCTTCACACGTTTTCACCACACTGAGCCTTCTGGCTGTGAGCATTCCCTATTTAAGGGCAGACCCAGACGGCACTCTGTTAACTATTCCAGTAGGCTATCTGTTAGAGGACGACTTTGAAACCATTATCAGTACATCTACTATCCCACAGGTGGCATATACCGTCATCTAGTGAAAATCGACGTCGTCTCTCCAGGTGTACTAATATATATATATATATATATATATATATTCTTTTTCCGGCAGTGTATATTGTGGAAAGTAATGGTCCTACAACACTCCTTGTGTTGTGCCCGCAGTTACTTTTGCGTCTGAAGATCCAGCTCAGTTACCAGTACCAACTCACAAAGCTAGTGTCACGTTCATTATACACGTATTTAATTAATCAGGCGACAGTGTTGAACTGTATCGAAAACCATCCGGAAGTCAAGGTTCACGGTATCAACATTGGTGTCGTTCTCTACTATCTTCTGTTTCTTGCCGACGGACAGGGCGAGTTGAGTTTCACACGATCGTTGTTGATTCCTTAGGAAGAAACTTTGGATCTCCAGAAATGTCATAATACGTGAACATAAAACCTGCTCCAAGATTTTAAAGCGTATTGAGGTCAGGGATATAGGCCTATAGTTTTCTACTTGTGCTCGACGACACTTCATGAAAACGGCAATGACCTGTGCATTTTTCAAGTCACTGGGCCCGCTTTGCTCCTCCATCGACTTACTGTACTCTGCTGCTAAAAGAGGAGCAAGTTAATTCGCACACTCTCTATAGAATTGTATAGACATTCCTCAAGGTCTAGACGCCTTTCGGTTGTTAAGCGAGTTCATATGATTTTCTGTCCCACAGGCAGTAATTTCGATATGTGATTTCGACGTATGCAATATGGTCACAGGGTCCCTAGACAGACGTCTTTAATACGTTTATTGATTTAACACAAGATCAAAATTTCTTAAGGTTTTCTGTCGGATCGGTCTAATTTCACTAGTGCAAAATAAGCTGTAGCACATCCCAGACCTAATGTCAACTACAGACCTCACTCTACACTCCCTGCCATATGCCATAGTCTGGATATTTATGAAGGTTATATCTTCATCATGAACATTTACAAACAAAAGACGTCAGATGGCGATGAAGAAGTTAAATTAAATCCAAGTTGCGTTTCTCTTCTGCCATTGAATATGAAGGAATAAAAATCTTTTACGAAAAGTATTGCAATTTTGTTCCTAGAGTGACACTGCAACATAAATTCCCAATTTATCAATTCACTTACTTTCTTGGCATGCAGCCTCGAAAAATGTGCATCGTACTTGAAATCAGATGAATCCAATATAATGATGACACGTTTTCCTGATGATCATGAGCTGAATTTTGTCAATCAGAAGCGATTTCTTCTGTATAAGTATGTGAGTAATAAATCGTTTTTATCTGAAGATAACTGGGAAGTTTAAAAATTTATTAGCAGGTGAAATTATAACAGAGGCAAGTACCAAATAGCTTTTCATATATTTTGAAATTTTCAAATGTAAATCACGGGGGAATTTTTTCAATTTATATTTCAAAATTGATGTGCTACTGCTTGCTGATGTGTTGGAAAACTTCTGTGTCTGAAAACATGAACTGGATCCTCTGTATTGCACTATTTCATCTGGCTTGGCATGGGATACTCTACTGAAAATTACTATAGCTGAATTCCGGCGTCTTACCATCTCTGAACAACTTTAGTTTGTTGACGGAGGCTTTAGAGGTGATATTGTTCATTGTTCATGTTGTGACGTAACAAGACTGTTACGCCACACTGAAGTAGCCGAAAGAAAGGCACGCGTACACACACGCCGACTGGCATCAAGTCTGGAACAAGATACGTTATGACTGCTATCAAGAAAATACGTAGCTTTGGAATATACTTAACTTTATTTATTCCTTGTGATACATCTCTCTTGGCTATACAAATGAGACTCGTAAGATACATGCACTGTTAAAATTGGCGCCTTGCTAGGTCGTAGCCATGGACTTAGCAGAAGGCTATTGTAACTGACTCTCGGCAAATGAGAGGAAGGCTTTGTCCGTATTGTCGCTAGCAATGTCGTCCGTACAACTGGGCGGGTGCTCTATCGTATATCAAGACCTGCCTTGTGGTGGCGCTAGGTCTGCGATCACACAGTGGCGACACGCGGGTCCGACATGTACTAAATGGACCGCGGCCGATTTAAGCTACCACCTAGCAAGTGTGGTGTCTGGCGGTGACACCACAGTTCATGCAGACGTCCTGCTGTGAACAGATTCGTATGTAGTTCTGAGGCCAAACTTGACGAATCTTAAATTACATATCTTTATGTGAAAAGCCTTTAGAATTAGCCAATGTTACACAATCTTGAAGTGTCCTGTTTTGTATGGCTCTCTCCTGAGAGAATTAGAACTTTTCGTGTGGAAAATGCACCAGACGATTCTGGCATAGGCCACGTTTTAGAAGTGGATCTCGAGTATTCCGAGAGTATTCACGATTTTCATTCAGATTTACCCTTATGTCCTGAAAAAATGGCACCACCATCCGATAGTGACACTATATGTGATAAGACAAACTGTTATTCACTGCAGAAATCTGATACAATGTTCGCTTCATAAACTGCCATTAAGAAGACCCACTGAATTTTACCGCTTAGACGAGCTCCCTGGATGAAGACATACATTAAGACTAATGCATGGAAGTGTATGAGTGCAAGCAATAAAACTGAGAACAAATTTCCAAACTAATGAACAATAGTGTGTTTGGTAAAACCATGCTAAATGTGCAATATATGATAGACATAAAAGACAAAACTAGCGACATCCTGTGAGGGCGGATATGCAGCAGTTGAATTGATTGCAAAACCTAATTTCTGAGATGTGTTATTTTTACCTAAAATTTAATTGCTGTTGAATTAAACAGACTTAATGTTGTGTTTGATAAGTCCATAGCGGTAAGAATGGCTATTTTGGGTATTCGAAAGGTATTTCTTATAGACTTTCAGTATGAGTATACAGGGAGAATCGTAAATGAGGAAAAATACTTCGTACAATGTGCAACACACTGAGCTACAAACATAAATTCATTTTCACCATGTTCCTGTTTTACTAAATGGCACTGGAATTGAATGTTATAAGACCGACAAATGTGACGTGGGCTTTTGGGTGTTCCTGTACGCCGACATAGACCAAAAGGAAAAATCAACAACACCGCACAACATACGAGTGTTGTAGGTAGTCGATGCCGCCGAGCCGGCCGCGGTGGTCTCGCGGTTCTAGGCGCGCAGTCCGGAACCGCGCGACTGCTACGGTCGCAGGTTCGAATCCTGCCTCGGGCAGATAGGTTCTAAGTTCTAGGGGACTGATGACCACAGCTGTTAAGTCCCATAGTGCTCAGAGCCATTTGAACCATTTTTGATGCCGCCGATTAGAAGGCGAGGCATGCGGCGTCAAGCAAAGGTCTGCCTGACAGTGCGAGCAAATTGGGAATTTGTGGTAAGGTCTATAGGACCAAACTGCTGAGGTCATCGGTCCCTAGGCTTACGCACTACTTAATCTACCTTAAACTAACTTACGCTAAGGAGAACACACACACCCATGCCCGAGGGAGGACTCGAACCTCCGACGGGGGAAGCCGCGCGAACCGTGACAGGACGCCTTACACCTCACGGCTACCCCGCGTGGCACAGTGCGAGCAATGACCGCGCCCACATCTATCTCGTTCTGTTTTCGACATCCAGTATTATGTATCGTGACTAGTGTCATCGGGAAAGGAAACTGAGGAGGAACTGTAAGAACTGTATTACTGTGTACGTGCATCTTATTATTTGGTTTTTGTGTCCCGGATTTAGTCTTAAGGAACACGCACAAAGAATCAGAATACAAACTACAACTACTCGGTTACCTCTTAGTTAATCCAGGTGAATACAAAATAATTGTAGAGATCGAAAGTAACTTATAAACGCATGACCAGAAGCTGCAGTGGCGTTTCATAAGTATTGTTTGAAATGACGGCCTCTTCGCAGAAAGGATCGCTGAACATGATCCATTATGTCTGTATCTCTTCACGTAATATTACAAGCACGTTGTATTCTGCTTCGAAGGTTGTTGACATAAGCAATTCCTCCTTCACAAATCACAGATTTCAGGTGGCCGCACGAAAAGGAATCCGGTAGATTAAGGTCTGGCCATGTAGCTGACTATGCTATAGGGCCTCCATGACCAATATATTTGGAAGGGAACGAGTTGTCCAGGTGGCATCGCACTGTGTCGCTGAAGTGAGCGGGGGCACGGGTCGTGCATGTACCACAGGTTGATACAAGATTCCAAACTAATGTCGCCCAACAATTCTGGTAACGCAGCATTCAGGAAACGCATATGTAACTCTCCTGTCAGCCTTGGTGGTAGCACGTGTGGCTCTGTGAGACGCCGATGGATAATACCACGCCAGAAATTGACACCGCATCGTCGTTGGTACCCTCATACCACTACGCTGTGGGGGTTTTCTTCTGCCCATTCGTGTCAACTACGCGAATTCACAATATCCTTCTTCACGAACGGGTTTCTCGGTCAACAATATTGTTTGTAAGAATTGCTGGTCGTGCCTCTGACGCCGTAGGATAAATTTACGGAAGTCCAGTCTCCGCTGGTATTCTCCCCGCGACAGTGCTTGTACCTTCTGCATGCGTAACGGATGGTAATGATTTCTGTGCAGCACTCGCACAACAGTCGATTGTAACATTCCTACCGCAGTGGCGAGAGATCTGGAGCTTATTCTTGGGTCCTCGGCAACAGTGTGTAACAAATTCTCTTCGCCATCCGCACTGTATGTCGACGGCCGACCCTGGCTACTAAATCCTGGAGATGCTCCACATGCATCACACTCCATCAAGAGCCTATCCACAGAGTAAAATGTTTTTGCAGATGGAAGTCTCTGGTTAAGGAACCTCTCGTGATACATTTGTCTTGCAGCGTTAGCTCTTCCATCGGGAAGTCCATAGATTAGATGGATGTCGGCGTATTCTTCGTTTGTGAAACTTACCGTGGTAGTAACACTATGACGCAACCGTTAGGAGCTATCGGCGTGGCTAGTATCGGCTAGAACGAACAGCGCAACGCTGTTTTAAACACGTCATGCACGACGCGATTTTCCTTCCGCCCATGACCACTCTTTCCATTTACAGGACAAACATTCCCTGACATGAGACTGTACACTCTGTCACCAACGGCAACGTATGGTTCCTAAGTTCTGATATACAATTCCACATACACTACGATGAGATTTGTTCTTTCTCGCAGATACAAATCAGCTCAGTGGTGTGTCATGAGATGCATCTGTGGGTGAATGACATATCGTGGCCGTGAAGTTTGGCTGTTTCTCGTTAAATGGTTAAATGTTTCTTTTGCATTATGTACACAATACATCGAGAAGAACAAAATTAAAAAACGTCTGTCACTTGCTACGCGTATCAGCATGCGGTCTTCGGAATATTTTTCCCCATTTACGACTCACCCTTTGTACTAAACAAATTTCCAGCACAGTATGTAAAACCGTGTTACATAGATACCGATAGCTTAATTTCTTATATTATAATTCTAAATATCTACAGAGACATCAGGAACGATGCACATATATGGTTTGATACTTCAGTTTTGCCTGTGGGTAACGGATATATTTTCCTGCTTGTAAATAAAAAGGAAGTTGAATTAATGTTAAACAAATTGAATGTTACCTAATTTGGCCGTCTACAAGCTGAAATGTATGCATTCGAGACGAAGTCTGGATGCGTAATGTGCAGAGTAAAGAGTGTGAAACAATCTTCTGTTAAGGAGTTAACCATCACTGATTATAGCAATATATGTTGAATTCTGAAGTTAAGACAACTGTACAGTATATCATTCAGTCAAAGCACCATATACTTTCTACTGCTAAAAAGCGCAACCTAGGTTTACTAGTATAGGATGAGAAACGTTTTATACTTCAGGATGAGGTTGATACCGTATCTTTGATTCACTACCACCTGAAAAATAATGGCGATGATGATGATGACAATGATGACTGATTTTATTGCGTATGTGTGAAAAATATAAAAACATTAAATGTTATTTTAACTTACGTTGATACCTTAGGTTGATGATGACTAGTATTATTGTGTATGTATAGATGTGTAGATGCGTAAACGTTTGACTCGGTGCCCCACTGCAGACTCCTAACTAAGGTACGAGCATATGGGATTGGTTCCTAAATATGTGAGTGGCTCGAAGACTTCTTAAGTAATAGAACCCAGAACGTTGTCCTCGATGGTGAGTATTCATCGGAGGTGAGGGTACCATTTGCAGTACCCCAGGGAAGTGTGGTAGGTCCGTTGTTTTCCTTCTACATAAATGATCTTTTGGATAGGGTGGATAGCAATGTGCGGCTGTTTACTGATGATGCTGTGGTGTACGCGAAGGTGTCGTCGTTGAGTGACTGTAGGAGGACACAAGATGACTTGGACAGGATTTGTGATTGGTATAAAGAATGACAGCGAACTCTAAATATAGATAAGTGTAAATTAATGGAGATGCATAGGAAAAAGAATCCCATAATGTTTGAATACTCCATTAGTAGTGTAGCGCTTGACACGGTCACGTCGATTAAATATTTGGGCGTAACATTGCAGAGCGATATGAAGTGGGACAAGCATGTAATGGCAGTTGTGGGGAAGGCGGATAGTCGTTTTCGGTTCATTGGTAGAATTTTGGGAAGATGTGGTTCATCTGTAAAGGTGACCGCTTATAAAACACTAATACGACCTATTCTTGAGTACTGCTCGAGCGTTTGGGATCCCTATCTGGTCGGATTGAGGGAGGACATAGACGCAATTCAGAGGCGGCCAGCTAGATTTGTTACTGGTAGGTTTGGTCATCACGCGAATGTTACGGAAATGCTTCAGGAACTCGGGTGGGAGTCTCTGGAGGAAAGGAGGAGTTCTTTTCGTGAATTGCTACTGAGGAAACTTAGAGAACCAGCATTTGAGGCTGACTGCAGTACTATTTTACTGCCGCCAACTCATATTTCCCGGAAAGACCACAAAGATAAGATAAGAGAGATTAGGGCTCATACAGAGGCATATAGGCAGTCATTTTTCCATCGTTCTGTTTGGGAGTGGAACAGGGAGAGAAGATGCTAGTTGTGGTACGAGGTACCCTCCGCCACGCACCGTATGGTGGATTGCGGAGTATGTATGTAGATGCAGATGTAGAATGTAAAATTTTATTTGTAACTGGCCTTAGTGTATGTGTGAAAAATGTAAAACGTTAAATGTGATTTATAAATGATTTAAGCGTATGTGTGAAAAAGCAAAAACATTAAAAGTGATTTGCAGCTGATGTGAATTGTAACTGAAGCTTAGCTTGGTGGCCACTACTGCCTGAAAAACGACTATGAATGATTTTATTGTGTATAAGTGAAAAATGTAAAGAAAAAATATTTATATCCGATTTTAGTTTACGTGTGAAAAGCGGAACTAATGTGAATACCTTAACTTGGGATCACTATTGTATGAAAATTTAAAAACAATAAATGAGTTTTATAACTGATTTTAATATATTTTTGGAAATGTAAAAGTATCGCACATCGCACTATTAATATCCTGTTCATAGCTACGCAGTATATAATACACTATGTTAATGGTGTATGTAAATATACTTGACCAAAATATGAACCACAATTACTGTTACAACTGCAAGTAGCAACTAGTTCTATGGCGCATTCTGTATCAGCATAAATTATAAAGGAAGAATTTAACTGGCTGCCACTATGGCTGAATCCATTAATTGGCTTAAATTGTGCGCAGTCAACCAAGTGTGTGTCTAACTTTCCTTTGAAATTTAATCCTTTTTGTAATAAAATTTATATCAAGATAATTTTTGTTTGATTTTCACCCGAATTCCCTGTGTAACACATTATATTGTATATTTCCCATTCAAGTAACCATTACAGAGAGATGAAATCTGACATAAACATTTTTACTGAAGTATAATACAGAGTGAGAGAAACAAGATTCAAGACGCACTAGAGTATTTTTACATAAACGGTGGGGAGGGGGGGGGGGGGGGGGGAATTACGTGCTGATAGTGAAGTTGACGTATTTCAGACGTTGAAATACTAAAAGTTAAACACTTTATCTTATTGATTTTTTTTTTATAAATTCTTTTGAACATGGAGCAAAAATTCAAATTTATACTTTTGGAACATGTAAAATTCACATCATTTGGATACTTTTGAACATGGTGAAAAATTCAGATTATACAGATACTTTTTAACATGACGCAAAATTAAGGTGTGTGTATTTGTGCTGTATTTTTTTGTAAATAATGCAGGTCTTTCGGATAAATTTTTGAACATGGCGGCATTTTATGCAGTTCAGGTCTGCACATGTGAGATGACAGGTACAGTATTTGATACAAACATATGTTTTCGTATTTTTGATAAATAATGCAATTCATATTGATACATTTGAACATGGCACAATGTTGGACTGTAACATCATACGGAGGTTACAAATTACAATTACATTAGTTCTGCCATCTTCGAATTTTTTTTAATTTTCAGCACTTCCATATTGGTTATTTTCGAATTTCACACAACCACTATCTGGCATTTTCTTAAATTATCTGGATTTTTAAATTTGCCGCCATCGCTGTCTTGGATTTTCGGCGACTTCAGCGCCAACTACTAGCACATGCTTGAGCTGTGTGCCAGGTCCCCCATAGTCGTACAACTGCAAAAATTCTGTTTTAGCATGCGGGAAGGAATTGTACAAGATCAAATAAAGTAATGTCTAATTGCTTCCAACATGTTTGTATGACGGATATTACCATGTGTTCATTTGATATGTGCTACAGGGTGCTTACGACCTACTCCTGTCAATAAGCTGTACCAAATTATGGGCATAGCATCGCCACACATTCGAAGGCAAGCTGCAACAAAAGTGGAGAAGAAAAAACAAGAAATCGACCCTAGACATCCTTTGTTCGGACATGACCCTCAACATCCAAGACTGAGGTCAAGAAAAAGCTTCCTACAGAAAACTATGGCAATTCGTTCATCTCCTAGAACTCGCAGAGAGGAACTTTGGCGAGACTCCCTAGCTGAAGAAAAGCACATAAAGGTCAAGGAGGAAATAGCCGAAGGTTCACGCCTGTCATACGTGACCTGGAAGACTTTGAGACTGCGAGTTGGGGTGTGAAGGTGCAAAGCCAACCTCAGGAAGTGGGGCTTCAGTAATGAGGAGGAAACTTGTCAGTGTGGTGACGTACAGGACGATCAACATCTCCTAGTCTGCACGACCCTACCGGCTGCATGCACTATCTGTGATCTTTCTGCAGCCAACGAAACTGCTGTGATAACTACCGAATACTGGGCCCGTCAAAAAATATAATCATCCTGCTGCTTGTTTATCTGCTGCTTGTTTGTATATATTATTGAATCTGTGTCATAAATACTACCGTACATATTTAATTTTGCAAATTTGTTATGTGAATCAATACTTATTAGTTTTTGTAATTATTTTATGTCTTGCACTCGAAAAATACAAAAAACTATAATTGTTGGAGTCTGTACCTCTTGTTTTCCGTTTTTCTTCACGCTGGTGCACACTCAAACTATTAAAATCTGTTAGCACTTGAGCAACAACTTCCTTCATTGCTTAAATGGAAGTGGAAATACTGTCCCATTGCCAACGAGAGGGTCGGATTCATTGCTGTGGAATTTTTCTGTGGGTTACGAGAAATTGCTAGTGCAACAACATCAGTAGTAATTGATTAGGAAGTTGCTGGTAAGATCCTAAGTGTGTTGCAGATTGTCTAGTAGACAACAGAGCTGGTAATGTGTAAGTTATCTGTAGCATGCTCTAAAAATTATGTGGCTCAAGTGGGGGCATGGAAGGTGCTGCAGTTGTGAGGATGTTCTCCAGATCTGAGGACCAGTATGGTGTTAGGTATACTAAATAACTTGGTGAAGGGGAATCCTCCACGTTCAAAGCTGTAACAGATAAAAATTCATACAATATAACAATAGAAAACTTGGAATGTGTTGGCCACATCCAAAAGAGGTGTGGTGGTAGGATTCGTTGCTTGCTGAAAGAGAAGAAAGGTGAAGTACTTGAGGATGGAGAACCACTATGAGTAAAAGGCAGGCTTACTCTGAAAGAAATTGATTCTCTTCAGTTATTTTATGGGAGAGCTATCAGGAAAAACACGACTAATGTATAGGCAATGAGGCATGCTGTGTGGACAATTTTTTTCCACAAACTTTTCACTGACCAAACACTAATGCCCAATCTGTGTCCGAAAGACTGAAAGGTATGTGCTGAGATTCGATCAGGATAGAGCCAGTGAAAAATGTCGATAGTTCCCAACCGCAAGGTTGGGCGAGTAGTACATGTTCGAGTAGTAAGATCTTTGACAGCTAACAGAGCTAGGTGCACGCGGTAAAAGTTTGAGTTGTGGTGAGGAGATGCGCAGACACAGCAGACGTGTTTCGAGTCGGAGCTAGATGCCTGCAGGAGGCAGCCGGGTCGTGACAGCATCAAAGTAAGAATTGGTGCTACACACATAATAAGCTATATATTGAGCTAAACTCGGCACATACCTGGAGAAACTAGAAAGAATAATTAATAAAATAGGTTTTCTTTGTTTAAGTAATGTCTAAAAGCTAGATAGAAATCCCATTGTTGATGCAATAAGCGTTTTGTGAAACTTTCTCGTAAATCAATGCTATAGAAGTTTTTTTAGTTTTTCACATGTGCCTTAAAAGTTTGAACAATAAATATTTTTAGATAAAATTAGAGTTTCATCTCACACCTTACGTCGTTCTCCGCATCCTGTGCTTCCATTGAACCAAAAGGTACACTAAAGTTCCCATGAGTAAAGCTAATAATTTCACTTATCAGAGTAAAATAATCTATATGCCATTGCACAGTTGGCAAATTATTCAGATCAGGATAGAATTTTTATTAAGTAACAAACAGGGCCAAAATGAGTAAAGTTATCTAGAATGACAATTTTATGCCATTGCACTACAGCTGAGTTGAATTTACGTTTTATTATCGGCTAAACGGGAAGGAGTGCAGGAGCTAAGTCCACAGACGCAGTCAGATGCAGGTTGGTGACTTTTATTTATTTTTACCACTAAACCTTCATGCAGTCAGATGTTTATTTTGAGTATTAATTTTCCAACAATATTTTCATGCAGTCAGATGAAGTTCGGTTCAGTTAAATACGCAGTCAGATGCAAGTTTTATTAAAGACTGACGCAGTCACCTGCAGTTCAGTCTAGTTTAAATAGAGAATTTTTATTAACAACACTTTCAAGATGATTGGTGTTAGTTCGACAAATGAGACGTATTCACATAAACACTCATTACCAGAACCTGTTATGAGTGCAATTAAGCCCACATTCAGGTTTCTTGCAAACCCTGATTTATTGAGGAAGTTTGTTCTCAGAAGGACACAAAATGCAAATGAAAGCCTCAGTAATTTTATCAGGATTAGATGCTCAGAAAAGA
Source organism: Schistocerca piceifrons (assembly GCF_021461385.2). Lineage (NCBI taxonomy): Eukaryota > Metazoa > Arthropoda > Insecta > Orthoptera > Acrididae > Schistocerca > Schistocerca piceifrons. The sequence continues at coordinate 389,021,031 of NC_060149.1, read as the reverse complement.
AATTCTGTGGACTTGAAGTACTCAAAACAGGTGTTTATGGAGCAGTTTTATATTAAAATAACGGAAATAATGACATAATGGCAGAATTGAAGTGCTGAAGAGAGTTGGTATAGAGCCTGATGTTTTTACAACAAAATCATTTTACACTATCGACGAGAGCAGGGTCAAGAAAGCTAAAAGATCAGTGTCTTATCTGCAAATGCAGGCCAGACAGATTCAAAGAGTAGAGATGAGAAACCCGGAGGATGAGGAGTATCAGTATGGAGGATTTTAAAATTGAGGTAAGCTCATTACGTGTAAAAGTACTAGAAGAAAATCTTTGAACCTAATTTTCTCTGTTTTACATTTTTTACGTTATTAGAAGCCTTTTCTCAAAAAGTATATGCGCTAATGCTATGAAATTTTCAGGAACTGTTTGCTACATATTGCTGTCTCCCTGGAACTAAAAAATACGAGCTTCTGCAATTACATTCTTATTTTTAGATGATTGTATGTAGAAAAAAGTTCATTTTGGATGTGCAAAATTAAAAACTCTGTTAATGATACAATTTGTACAATAAATTAATAACTGTAGTTCAGTGGTCGTACTACTCAGTAACGTTAATGTCGTTGCCCAGGCTTGCAGCAGTAGCTCACACTAATTTATAAATGCAGTGCTAAATCGGAATCGAACCTACCGAATGAATATAAATCTAGTCTTGTGTTATTTCATTGCATGCATGCCTGGTGTGCTTCTGGATATGGTGTTGAATGGACAGCATTGCTGTTTCAATTATTGTTCTGTAGAAGAGAGTTATTCTGATTTTTCTGCCTGTGTGACACATTTAATTTCATCATGTCAGATAACGAGATCAATGCAGCTGCAATGATCAGGTATGTACATGCGTATTCATCAAGAGAAAATGATGCGATAGGGATGAAAAATGAAGCAGACAGTAGTGAGATGTTGAAAGATTCCGATATAGGGTACTTTATTTTGTCAGTAAATATGGGAAGTCTAGCTGCTGATACTTCACCTATCCTGGATACACCCAGGCGAGAAGAATGTAGGTCTGACTATTGATATTTTCACAACATTGATGAAAAAGTTGAAGAAGAGATTTCAAGAGAGTACTAAGAAAATAGAAGAGAACAGTGAACAAAGGAAACAGAACCTTATAGCAAAGACTGATGTAACTTATTAGGCTATAAAGTGTGAGTGTAATCAAAAGACATCGTGGTTTCAGCTCGTTTGTATCAACAGGTCGAAGAGCACTGAAAACGTTTTGAGTAGACCGTATCTGAAATTGGTGAAGTACCAGAGGAACTCAGAGAAAAATAGCGGTCTACGGTGAGCACTTGGAGAGAGTGGCTGGGAAAATGAGGGAGTGTAAAATGGGGTGCAAGCCATTGTACTGAACCAAGATGCTTAGGTGGACGCCATGTGGAACAAGTGTGGTAACCAAGACACAGCCGCTTGTTGGCAGCGTTAAGTAGAAGGTTGGGCAACAGGTTAAAAATGAAGTAAAATTACTGTTACGCCATGTGAGTGTAACAGGAGGCAACATACTGGGTATAGAAAATGACGAAGTGTTCCGTAGTAACGGAAATTTTAGAAATTTTTATCCAAACGTAGGGTGGCATCTGAGGGATTATTTATATCAGTTTAAAGGTGTACTACGAACTGTGGGATGAACAGCGTAAGATAGCTTCGTTGCATCGAAAATGGAGGACGAAGCTGGTACTTACGGAATGAGAATCGAACACAGATGCGAGATGTATGCTGACTTTGAAAAGGAGTTTTTAAAACAGTAATGGTCAACGCAAAATCAGAGTGATGTCCGAAACAGTTTATGACAAGGCAAACGGTCTGATAGAGGATGCAACAGAAATATAAAGAAATTTTTCCAAGATTATTGCGAGAGGAACCTTTCTCCATTCATGAACCAGTTAAGATGGAGTCTATAGTACCTTTGATCATACGTAAACCGCCGGTAGCAATTCAGGAAAGTTTTCTGGCGATTCCTAAGGACGATGTCGAGGCGGTAAAGTCAGCTTTGGGCCAATTGGATACGTTGTATGAGCAAAGAGGAAACGAAGAGTCTGATTAGAATAGAGGGCCGCCAGGAACCGGCGAGAACAACGCCATTGTGTGACTGGGCAGAGGACCTGCGTTTCAATCGAGAGAATGACAAAAAAATCGAAAGAAGTTTTCGAGGTCTCATATGCTACCGTGGACAGCGCTGTAGCTATGGGCGTCGCAACGCAGAGCGTGTAACAGTATAGGAAACTGAGTTGGACGATAGGAAACGGAATGAAAATGATGACCCTAATATGCAAAGGGGCGAGGACGCCGAGGAAAACTAGATCGTGTTCCTGTGCTGTCCAGTCAGGAAAAGATGAAGCAGGACCAGTGGTTATGTCGATACAAAAATTAAAATACGCACCTTATCTGATTGTCGATTTGATGTGGGAAAATGGCAAAGAACCTCACAAGATTATGCAGCCTATTGTAGAAGCGGATACTTTAGGAACCCGGACAGATGTTTTGATCGAATCAGGTAGTCAAGTGAATGCTGTGTAGCAGACGCTGTACACAGTGTGATTAGAGCAGAAAATAAGGATACCAAACTTCCCAGTGCAAGAGATATGTATTACAAGTGTTGTCGGTGCAAAAAGTAAGATAATTAAAGAGTAAGTCTTAGTTGCAGTGGGGCTTAATGGTGAAGATTATGGTGATCGGCACTTATGGTGCCCAGACTAGTGTTACTCTTAATCTTAGGCAATGAATGGAAATGGAAATGAAGTCCCATGCTACTTGACAGAGCGAAGGGGAGCAATGCAGGAGACCCACAGCGTCATAGTGGGCAAGGTCCTAATGGAGGTGGTTTGCCGTTGCCTTCCTCCAACCCTAATGGGGATGAATGATGATGATGAAGACGACACAACAACACCCAGTCATCTCGGGGCAGGTGAAAATCCCTGACCCTGCCGTGAATCGAACCCGGGACCCCGGGCTTGGGAAGCAAGAACACTACCGCGAGACCACGAGCTGCAGACTAGGTAATAATGGTTAACGGAATTTTGGAAGAGATTGTGTACAAGTTTTAAAGAAATAAATGGAAGCCATTACTGACTTTAAAGAGATAATTAATGATATAGAAGTAGTAGGACTAACTAAGTTATGTTATTTATACACAAAAAGTTTTGCATAACCCCAGTTACCAGAACTCCTGAAGATAGACGTTTACTGTGCATATTTTATGACAGTCACAGCCCCTCTGACTGTTCAGTGATGTCACTAAAGCCGCCCAAAGATGTAAACAACCATGCATGAGCAGCACCTATTAGACAGAGTGGGCCCGACAGCCGATCAGTTCCACTCGTTCCACCAGGAAGGAGGTACACTGCTCGTGGTGTCTGTAGTTCAACCATGCCTAGACGGTCGATACCACGATTCGATCGCGTCCGCATTGTTACTTCGTGCCAGCAAGGGCTCTCAACAAGAGAAGTGTCCAAGCATCTCGGAGTGAACCAAAGCAATGTAGTTTGGACATGGGGGAGATACAGAGAGACAGGAACAGTTGATGACATATCTCGCTCAGGCTGCCCAAGCTCCACTACTGCAGTGGATGACCGCACTCTACGGATTATCGCTCGGAGGAACCCTGACAGCAACGCCACCATGTTGAATAATGCTTTTTGTGCAGCCACAGGACGTAGTGTTACGACTCAAACTGAGCGCAATAGGCTGCATGATGCGCGACTTCACTCACGACGTCCATGGCGAGGTCCACCTTTGCAACCATGACACCATGCAGTGCAGTACAGATGGGCCCAACAACATGCCAAATCCAAATGGACCGCTCAGGATTGGCATCACGTTCTCTTCATCGATGAGCGCCGCATATGCCTTCAACCAGACAATCGTCGGAGTCGTGTTTGAAGGCAACCCGGTCAGGCTGAGCGCCTTAGACACACTGTCCAGCAAGTGCATGCAGCAAGGTGGAGGTCCCCTGCTGTTTTCGGGCTGCATTATGTGTGGCCGACGTACGTCACTGGTGGTCATGGAAGGTGCCGTAACGGCTGCGCGATACGTGAATGCCATCCTCCGACCGATAGTGCAACCATATCGGCAGCATATTGGCGAGGCATTCGACTTCATGGACGACAGTTCGCGCCCCCATCGTGCACATCTTGTGGACGACTTCCTTCAGGATAACGACATCGCTCGACTTGAGTGGCCAGCATGTTATCCAGGCGTGTACCCTGTCGAACATGCCTGGGATATATTGAAAAGGGCTGTTTATGGACGACGTGACCCACCAACCACTCTGAGGGATCTACGCCGATTCGCCGTTGAGGAGTGGGACAATCTAGACCAACAGTGCCTTGATTAACTTGTGAATAGTATGCCAAGACGAATACAGGCATCGATACAAGATGACATGCTACTGGGTATTAGAGGTACCGGTGTGTACAGCAATCTGGACCGCCACCTCTGAAGGTCTCGCTGTATGGTGGTACAACATGCAGTGTATGGGTTTCATGAGCAATAAAATGGGTGGAAATGGTATTTATGTTGATCTCTATTCCAATTTTCTGCACAGGTTTCGGAACTCTCCGAACCGAGATCATGCAAAACCTTTTTTGTGCTCCACAGAATAACATGCAGGCAGACTCGGCAGTGTTATGCAAGGAACAATGGAGATGAGAAGACAAGGGAAACACAGCGGATCTCGAAATTGCAGTTAAGCAGAAACTCAAGTCACTAGAACAACGAAATTGAGCAGAAATGAACGATGTTGTCGAGCTCCTGAGCAGACAAAAATAGGTTTTCTCAAACGAGCTGGAGCCGATAAAAATGGCAGAGTGCAAGCTGCAGGTGAGAGAACATGAACTGTCTTTTGTATGACAGTATGCGATCCCACAGTCACAACCTGAAGCAGTGGAAGAGGAGATACAGAAGGTACTAAGGATGAGAATTATCGAACGCTCGATCAGCCAGTATAATAATCTGTTATTTGTGGTAGAAAAACGAAATGGTTATTTCAGAATCATACTGGATTCATACCCTTGAATCAGATAATAATTCCCAGAGGGACAGACCTGTAAATTTAGAATTAGTGGAGAGCTCTGATATATTAGCGAGTCATGGAACACATTTCGGAAAGACTGATTAGAGGTCATAGGAGGGAGAGTGTTCATTGCAACTGACAAAAACATTGGCTCTATTGAGGTCAGAGTTGAATGTGACAATGCAGTTATCTGTTCACGTGTAACAGGTCTAGATGAAACAAGTTAATTGTTGAATTTTTTACCGGCTAGCCAATTCCACAATGACAGTTCTAGAGTCATTAAAAGAAAGTCTACAGTCAGTGGCTCTTAAATATCAAGATCATTCATTACTGGTTGGGGGTGACTTCAACATACTGAGTATAGACTGGGATGCTTAAGGATTCACTGCAGGTTGTATTGAAAGACAGTCTTGTGAAGTACTCTTGAACACACTTTCCGAAAACCGTCTTGAGCAGCTAGTTCGTCAGTTCACACACAATGGGAATATTTTGGTCCTTGTAGTTACACTGGCCTCACCTTATGAAAGGTGTCCGTATAGAGACGGGGATTGGTGATGATGATGTCATCATTGCGACTACAATGACTGAAGGTCAGAAATTAGTCAAGAAGGCTAGGAGAGTGTTTCTGCTAGAAATAACAGATAATCAGTTGTTTGCATCTTACTTAGATAGGGAACTGACATCATTTATTTCCATTACTATGGACTTAAATAAATTAGGGGTAGAGTTTAAATCGCTTGGCAATCGTGCTGACGAGAAGTATGTGCCGAGTAAATGGATTGTGGATAGAAAATCCTCACCATGGTTCAACAACGAAATTAGGAGAAAGATGAGGAAGCAAAGGCTGTTGCACTCTAGGTTCAAAAGAGAACACACAAATGACAACATGCAAAGGTTAGTAAAGATTCTTGCACCTGTGAAAAGATACAAGATGCGCGAAGCATACAACTACATACCTTAGCAAAAGATCTAGCAGAGAACTCGAGAAAATTCTCCTCCTAAGCAAAATCGCTAAGTTGGTATAAGCCTTCCACTCCGTCACTTGTTGACTAGTCTGGTATGGCAGTTCAAGGTAGCGAAACGAAAGCCAAAGTTTTAAATTTCACATTCAAGTAGTTGTTCACACAGTAGAATCGTACAAACATACCGTCGTTTGACCATCGAACAGATTGCTGTGTGGACGACATAGTAATAAGTATCCCTGGCATAGAAAACAGTTGAAATAGCTGAAAGTAAATAAGTCACCAGGTCTGAATGGAATCTTAGTTCGGTTTTACAAAGAGTATTCTATGGCACTTGTCCTGTAGTATCCTCATCACCATTATAGAATCCTCGTCGCCACTGGAGAGTCTTGTCCCACAAGGAAGCAAGGGAGAGGATATACACTCCTGGAAATGGAAAAAAGAACACATTGACACCGGTGTGTCAGACCCACCATACTTGCTCCGGACACTGCGAGAGGGCTGTACAAGCAATGATCACACGCACGGCACAGCGGACACATTAGGAACCGCGGTGTTGGCCGTCGAATGGCGCTAGCTGCGCAGCATTTGTGCACCGCCGCCGTCAGTGTCAGCCAGTTTGCCGTGGCATACGGAGCTCCATCGCAGTCTTTAACACTGGTAGCATGCCGCGACAGCGTGGACGTGAACCGTATGTGCAGTTGACGGACTTTGAGCGAGGGCGTATAGTGGGCATGCGGGAGGCCGGGTGGACGTACCGCCGAATTGCTCAACACGTGGGGCGTGAGGTCTCCACAGTACATCGATGTTGTCGCCAGTGGTCGGCGGAAGGTGCACGTGCCCGTCGACCTGGGACCGGACCGCAGCGACGCACGGATGCACGCCAAGACCGTAGGGTCCTACGCAGTGCCGTAGGGGACCGCACCGCCACTTCCCAGCAAATTAGGGACACTGTTGCTCCTGGGGTATCGGCGAGGACCATTCGCAACTGTCTCCATGAAGCTGGGCTACGGTCCCGCACACCATTAGGCCGTCTTCCGCTCACGCCCCAACATCGTGCAGCCCGCCTCCAGTGGTGTCGCGACAGGCGTGAATGGAGGGACGAATGGAGACGTGTCGTCTTCAGCGATGAGAGTCGCTTCTGCCTTGGTGCCAATGATGGTCGTATGCGTGTTTGGCGCCGTGCAGGTGAGCGCCACAATCAGGACTGCATACGACCGAGGCACACAGGGCCAACACCCGGCATCATGGTGTGGGGAGCGATCTCCTACACTGGCCGTACACCACAGGTGATCGTCGAGGGGACACTGAATAGTGCACGGTACATCCAAACCGTCATCGAACCCATCGTTCTACCATTCCTAGACCGGCAAGGGAACTTGCTGTTCCAACAGGACAATGCACGTCCGCATGTATCCCGTATCACCCAACGTGCTCTAGAAGGTGTAAGTCAACTACCCTGGCCAGCAAGATCTCCGGATCTGTCCCCCATTGAGCATGTTTGGGACTGGATGAAGCGTCGTCTCACGCGGTCTGCACGTCCAGCACGAACGCTGGTCCAACTGAGGCGCCAGGTGGAAATGGCATGGCAAGCCGTTCCACAGGACTACATCCAGCATCTCTACGATCATCTCCATGGGAGAATAGCAGCCTGCATTGCTGCGAAAGGTGGATATACACTGTACTAGTGCCGACATTGTGCATGCTCTGTTGCCTGTGTCTATGTGCCTGTGGTTCTGTCAGTGTGATCATGTGATGTATCTGACCCCAGGAATGTGTTAATAAAGTTTCCCCTTCCTGGGACAATGAATTCGCGGTGTTCTTATTTCAATTTCCAGGAGTGTAGTTATGGGTGTCTGGTATCCTCTTTCTACAACACAAATGCACACGTGGATTAATACAGTTCTTTATTTACATGAATTGGATACTTAACTTGAATAGACTCCAGGTGTTGAGGTACAAGCTCATCTGTAAGAGTCCTCTTGCAGACAATATTGGTAATCTTACTATAGTCACAACTCTGGTCGCCATGTACTGTCGTAGCCTGTGATGTGAACTGAGCCCACTCTGCCAATGAATGACAGACACCGAACTAGAATGAGTCAGTGAGCCCCTTCAGTCAGCGGGGGTGGCCTAAATACATGCTGTCAGGAGGGTGTCGACAGCGTGTTGCTTGTAGGTGTGTCTCTGGCCTCTCTCGTGACAAGCGAGCTTGATCCAGCGCCTACTAATCGATCTTCGCTCATTTTTGCCGATTGGTGTGCTGGCGACAGATTACACCAGCACAGGCACCTTACATAGCTTGCATTTATCGCGAATCTTTCGCCCAGCACGAAGTCCCAATCGACTGAAAAAAAAAGCACAGGTGACTCCTGTATATAAGAGGGGTAAAAGAACGGACTCAAAAAATTACAGACCATTATCCCTAACATTGGTTTGCTGCAAAATGCTCGAACACATTCTCAGTTCGAATATAATAAATTTGCTTGAGACTAAGAAGCTTACGTCCACGAACCAGCATGGTTTTACAAAGCATCGCTCATGCTAAACTCATTTTGCCCTTTTCTGACGTGATACACTGCGAACCATGGAAGAAGGGCAACAGGCAGATTTCATATTTCTAGATTTCCTGAAAGCATTTGACACAGTGCCCATTGCAGGCTGCTACCGAAGGTATGAGCATATGGAAAATGTTCACAAATATGTAAGTGACTCGGAGGCTTCTTAAGATACAGAACCCAGTATGTTGTTCTCTACGGGAAGTGTTCATGAGAGACAAGGGTATCATCAGGGGTGCCCCAGAGAAATGTGATAGGTTCGCTGTTGTTCTCTATATACATAAATGATTTGGCGGTCAGGGTGGCAGCTATCTGCGGTGGTTTGCTGATGATGCTGTGGTTTATGGTTAGGTGTCGAAGTTGAATGACTATAGGAGGATGCAAGATGACGTAGACAAAATTTGTGATGAATGGTAGCTAACTCTAAATGTAGAAATATGTAAGTTAATGCGGATGGGTAGGAGAAACGAACCTTTAATGTTTGGGTACAGCATTAGTAGTGTCCTGCTTGAAACAGTCGCATCATATAAAATTCTGAGCGTAATAATGCAGTGTGATATGAAACGGAACGAGTATGTGAGGACTATGATAAGGAAAGCGAATGGTCGACTTTGGTTTATTGGGAGAATTTTAGGAAAGTGTGGTTCACTTGTAAAGGAGCCCTTATATAGGACGCTAGTGAGACCTTTTCTTGAGTACTGCTCGAAATTTGGAATCCATACGAGGTTGGATTAGAGAAAGACATCAAAGTAATTCACAGGCAGGCTGCTAGATTTGTTATCAGTAAGGTAGAACAACACCTAAGTGTTATGGAGATGCTTCAGAAACTCAAATGGGAATCCCTGGAGCGAAAAAGACATCCTTTTCGAGGAACCCTATTGAGAAAATTTAGAGAACCGGCATTTGAAGCTGACTGCAGAATGATTCTGTGGTCGTCAACATATTCTGCTTGTAAGGATCATGAAGATAAGCTACGAGAAATTAGCGCTCATCCTGAGGATTATAGATAGTCGTTTTTCCCTCTCTCCTCCGTTTGCGAGTGGAACAGGAAAGGATATGGTTAGTAGTGGTGCAGGGTACCCTCTGCCACGCAGTGTACCGTGGCTTGCAAAGTGTCTATGTAGTTGTAGATGTAGACAGCATTATTGTACAGACGAAGGCACTACCAGTACCGTGTATTATCGTTTGGCTTTCGTAAGATCATTGAACAAATTTCTCAGTGAACAGTTAGTTAAAAAGGTGACCATGCACGCAGACGATATTTTAATTTCAACCGAGAATTGGGAAGAACATATGAAGATAACTAATCGTTGCTCATGGCCTTTGAAAAAGCAGGTTAACGGTAAATTTAGAGAAATTGGAAAGGGTGAAATCGAGTTTGTGGTACATGGTATTAACGCACAAGGAATAAAACCTGATGACAAAAACTACAAGGAGTTAAGAATTTTCCGATACCTCACTGTAAAACGCAACTTTGAAGGTTACTTAGGCTATTTGGATGGTCTAGGACGTTCATTATTCGTCAATCATTTAACTAACTCTCTTTAACTTACTAAAAAACAAGGTGTTATGGCAATGTACTGAGGAATGACAACTGGCATTTGAAGAGATTAACTGACACCTGTGCAGTCTGCAATTACTTTTACACCCAGACTTGAACAAGGGGTTCTACTTGACTTGTGACAGCTCAAGTTTTGGATTGGGTGCACATCTGTACCAAGTGGATGAGGCGGATCACAGCAACGTAAAAATCGTAGCATTTGCGTGCAGGGCTCTGAACAAGTGGAAGCGGCAATATGCCATAAAGAAGAGAGAGATACTTGTAGTCTTGTGGAGTTTCACAAAATTTAGATATTATTTATCAGGCAAGTTCACTAAAGTTATAACAGACAATAAATCGTTGTCTTTCCTGCTCATAAGCAAATCACATCACAACCACCTAGATTGGCATTTGCGTTGCGAGAATACCAGTTTAGCGCTATTTACCGACCTGGGAGCCAAAACATCGTACCTGATACACTTTCGAGAATGCCACCAGGTATAGAAGATGTAAATGTAAACAGTCCACAAGGAAATAAATTGAGCATTAACTTGATAAAAGGAGTACGATATGAATCATACGTGACACGCAATACACAGATCCGGCACTGAAGAGCGTTAAGGTGAAGTACAGTTGTGCAGGGGAGGAGAGATTGAAGAATTACTGTTTGATTCCTCGCAATATTCTTTATCGGCGTATGAATGAGTCATGGCAGGACTGGAAGTTGTTTATTCCGGCACACATAATTGAAAAGCTGGTTTGGTATGTCTATTTTGGTGCAGGCAAATGTTTAGAGAAGCTCAAGAAGGAGTCTATATAATACTTGGCATAAAATAGAAAGATTCTCAAGATCCTTTGCACGTGTGATATATGTCAGAAGGCAAAGACTGTTAGACACCAAAGATCTATGCACCCTATAATACCAAAAGACATCAAACATATCGTCGTCATCGATTTACTTGGTCCCCTACGAAAATCCTGAGGAATTTCCCGCAACTCATAGTGGTACTAGAGGTGTGTTTCAAGTACGTGTAGTTCCACCCACTGAAAAGAGCAAATAGCAAGGTTATGTTGGCAAAACTGGAGAACTATTACTTCCCCAATGTGTCCAAGTTAAGAAAATTCTGAGAGGCAATGATCTACAGTTTATTTCTACAGAGTGGAAGAAAATACTACAGAGGAACAACAATGAACAAGTCTTAATATCTCAATATCGGCCTGCCTCTAATCTGGCAGCGAGAATTATGAAGGAAGTGAACTGCATGTGTCAAATGTATTGCCGCAACAAACAGAGTAGATGGAAGGCATTTATTGAGAACTTTGAGGCAGTGATTAACGGCATGCCACGTGCCACAGCAGGATTCACACCATGTGAAATTCTGCCTAACCAGGAGCCTGAAAGCATATTTTCGGAAATTTTTAGCAATTTTCCAGCCACATATCGAACATGGAATTAAAAGACAGAATTGGCCATCGAACGGTTAAGTGAGAAGGCTCAGCAGAGAAAGGAATTTCGTGACAGTATAGTGAAGCCCATTAAGTGTGGGATTGAGGATCTTGTGTTAAATAAGACTCATACACGTTCAAGGAAGTTGACGAAGAGATACAGTAGATCCGTCATGAGTACATTATAGGCCTGAGGCGTCCAAATACCATCGAGTTGGAAGCTGTGTAATCTGATAAACATTAGATCAAACACCATTTGGAGAACATCAAAAAAGGCTGTGTTCCAAAATTGAACAGCATAGAGACAGAAGTGATCACACTTTCTGCAGGACCTGAGCATCATTTTGCAAGACAATGCTCAAGCACGTACAGTGCAAGCTGTTACTGATTTTACTGATTTGTTTGACTGATGGGGCTGCTAAGTGCTATACCACCTACTGCACTCCCTCGTGAATTCAACTCGATTTCTAAACTGCAGGTAACATTTCACGGTATTCGCTTCAGAATTGCTACAAATTCGTCGGGCAATATACCGCGCTGCTCCAACTGTCAAGACAACTGGCATTGCTAAGAATATCCTACGACTTCCATATCGCTGGCAACGGGTTATACACAACGCTGGTGACTACTTTGAAGGTCAGTAAAACTTTGAAACACGTATCTATTTTGTACGAGTTGTAAATAAATAGTTGCCACTATTAAAGTTCCAATCCTTTTACATCTGTATTTTCTTTTTCTGGGACTTAAAATGATGTTTTAATTTGTTGTATTCGTTTTCTTTAGCTTTTAACGTAAAAACTGATTAATATGTACTTATGTCTTCTTGTAATGGGCAGCACTGTAGGTAGATTTATATATGCATATGATATCTTGCATCTGGATTGTATCTTATATTTCCTCATGTTTGGGTTTAACTTCATGATATGGCCAAGAGGTTATCGTTTAGGTACGTCTGTATCCGTGGGACGAGGTACAACCCCAGTCCCGTGAACCTGCACTGCTGGGGCGACTGTGATACTTGATTTCTGCAATTCTGTTCCAAAATTCGAGAACATTTCTGTGCGGTAACGTAAGCATACTGTAGTATCTCTGCCTTTCTCCCATGCCGATATCGATAGTCGTTTGTCTAACGAGCGTAGAGCCCAGTGGGAGACGTGACTTAGCTTCCGTGGTATATGGGTGTATCGTGCAATGTCGATGCCGTGGCTGCAGAACACTGTTTACAGATAGCTGTTGAAATAGTTAATATTTATGCTACTTGTGCGATCAAGCGCTTCAGGGCGGTTATGGAAAAGTAACGTGTATTGAACAATTATCTGAGTGAACATTAAAAGTGAGAGAAATACGTATAATCGGTTTGACCAAACATCACGAGTGTAGATACTTTTCGTCCGGATACTGTCCCACTAAATCATCGAACATTCGCGTAGTGATCAGTCGAGCATATTTCTCGAGAATAAATAATTACGCCACAGAACTGATTCTTGCCAATTTGCATGACTATGTCACTCGTCTATAACAGCCTGTTTGAACAATAGATTTCATGTGTTCGCGCTACAGACAGTTGTACTGAGTGATTTACTTCTCAGCAATACACTGCGTTACATTCCGGCGGTCTACGTGGGTGAAGCGTTAATGGACGATTGTATCGGTTATTGATATACTAGTTGTAAACAGTGCAGCCCAAAATTTTAAGTGTTTGAGTACCAAAATGTGTTTGGATCTTACCAGTTAAACTTGGATCTCATTGTGTGAGCGTTTCCCCAACCTTCCACAACAAACATTTGCTGGCCAAATGTTTAGCTGGTAGTCGAAGAAACAAGGAGACAGCTGCAGGAAAACGAGGTACGTTGGGTTTAGGCAGCCGATCTTTAAACATTTACCGTTCGCCCCTGCATTTATGAGAAATGAGAAGCACCAGTATATTTACATGTGTTATACCCCCAGGCGTCTTACACCACCCAACTGGACACAAGTGATTAGACAAACGGGAAAAAAAGAATGTCGTTGCTGTCAAAATGTAGACAAACAATATTCTTGACTTCGCTGTCCTCTTGAAAACCCAGTTACAAAATCGCATGAAAGACAGCAACGGTAATCCATTCCAATGGAAGCACGTCTGGCGTCTGGTGCTTTCAGATAAAAGAAGACTAGCCAGGAATTATCCTGTACAAAACATCACTGGAGAAAGATGAACCACTTAAAACTTTGAGCTTCAGAAGTACGGGAGGGGGGGGGGGGGGAGAGGAGGGATCAGCTAATGTTGGAACCTCTTCTGAAGTATTCTGAACCATGCAACATTTCGACAGAGAAAAATAAAGATTTGATAGACCTATTACCTTTTATTTCTCTAGAGTTCCAGTATATATACCAGAATTGACCAAAATCAAGCAGTCCTGGGAATATTTGCTCAGGTGCAGATGCTGAAGACGAAAAGCCATGAGGTTTTTGTACATAACTGTGTTTTTTCGAGTATTTGTATAAAATAAAAGATTATGTTCCTGACTACCGGTGCTGCATCTGTCAATTTATTAATCATTAATAAGAGGTAACATCTGAGCTCAAATCCTGAATGAAGAACTTCACGAGAGTACAACAGGTGAAGTTCACAATTTTTAGTGCACACTAACTCTGATGTTGAACATCAGTGACTAAACTTAATTTTAAATGGAAAACCAATTTACACTGTTGAGACAGTTAGTTTGAGAATACAATAAGCTGCAAAACAATTTTGTGGCACCATTACAGGATTCTGCATAGCTTGTCGAATTTAAAATTGTGATTTGTCAGAATTCTAATTTTTTTACTTGACACACTATCCACTGAGAGCACAGATATGTAATGCATCACTGGCACAGCAGGGACGTTTTACAGACAGATTAAAATATGCAGTTGTTAAGCGTCTTTATGAAAAAGTGACAAGCATGATTTATGTAATTATCGTCCAATTTCCATACTGACATTTTTTTCCAAAATTCGAAAAATTTATGTACTCAAGAGTAGTACCCCATTTGGGTAGAATCAGTTTACTAGGTACATCACAGTTCAGATTCCAGCTGGGTTCTTCGATTCAGAATGCTATTTACACACTCACTGACCAAATATTAATAAATTAAATAGTAGAATATTACCAATTTGTATATTTGTGGTCTTTCTCAGCCATTTGATAGCATAGATCAGTTACTCTGTAAGAAGAACCTAAGTTTTAAGGAACTAATGAATTTACACAGACCTGGTTACTATAATACTTGAGAAAGAGTATGTAGAAACTTGTGCAAGTAATTCAAGCAATAATGGAAGCAGAGAAAATAACAGTTAACTGAGAGAAATCACTATGAGAGTCCCATAAGGTTCTATCTTGAGTTACCCCTGTTCCTTATATGTGTGGATGACCCTCCATTTAACATTCATGGTAAAGAATTACTTATTACAGACAATACCAGTCTCATAATAAATTCCATGAGAGAGCTGCAACACAAGAGACTATTAATTAAGTTATCCGAACAATTATTAAGTGTTTTCTTGAAAAGCGACTCTCCCTTAATTTTGAGAAAACACACTATATTCAGCTCTGTACATCAAGTAGATTTGTACAAACAAGTGATATAGCACCTAAACAGGTGTTATCAGACAGGATACAGTGCTCCAAATTTTTAGGAGCTGTATACTAATGAAAACTTCAACTGAAAGAAGCATATTATTGTGCTGCTCAACCCATTAGGTTTCACTACTCTTGCTCTTCATATAATTGCGATTCTTGGAAACTGTCTATTCAACCATGCAACGTAGTTTGTGTATTTCCATTCAATATAGTCTCATGGAATAATATACTGAAATTACTCATCACTCAGAAGGTACAGATGCACAAAAGGAACATGAAGAATAATATGTGGTGTCATCCGGCTCATCATGCAGTTACTTCTGCAAGGAATTAGGTGTGCTAACTTCACCACCACAATGCATATATTTACTAATTAATTTCGTCATAAGCAATCTACCACAAGATTTTAAACATGGCTACAACAGCAACTGTTGAAATTCTTCACGATAAAGGATGACAGCCAAAAACAGTTGCAGGATAAAAATTTAATAAAATTCTTGACCAAGGTTTCGGTACATATAAATATACCTTCACCAGAAGTAAAAAATCCTGAACAGGAAGACACTTTCATTAGAAAAGCCTTAGCATCGGAAGTGAGAAACACAAAAGCTTAAGTAACAGTGAAATTACCAGAGTAATACAGTCACAAACTCTTTAGTTACTTACTAAAATTACATCATGCAATGGAGATTAATAAAGCAATTGTGCCAAAGGCGTCGTCAATAATTAAGACATCTTCTCCATTTGTACAACATGACTATGGGCACAGGGTCAAAGCGAACAGTTTAGCACCATTACTTCGCCCATGAACTATCGAGTCAAGAGTGTGAAAGCACTAGGGCAGATGGTTTCGCAGCTTAATGAACAGGTGCAGCTTAGAAACAAAAATTTTTTAGACAGTTTCAAACCCCTCCTTGCCTTAATGTAATATAGTTTGGCTGACTAGAAGTTAGTTTTCTTGCTTGTTGATGCTGGTGAAATGCGCTTTTCCTGTCTTGTTGGGATTTTACGTATTTTTTATGTTTGTTGTTTGTGATTTTCGATGTGTATGTGTGGTTAATTGACTAGTATGTTTTTATTCACAACGACAGATGGTTTCGTTTTATTATAACATTTTGGTTGTTTTCGCTAGTATGTATTTCACCGCCTACGTTACGCGAGATTCTCGCGCATTACACTAGTGCCCTCTCTCGTTAGATGTTCCATAGCGCAAGCTTTATCTGTTTGACACTAGGACACAGGTAAATTGGTTCTATATTTTCTATTTTACATAAATGTTTTTAAATGGTCTGATATGTTTTATTTATTGAGACAGAAAGTTTGAATTAACACAACTTTTAATAATTTTTGATGCGCTTATGTATGTATTCATGGATTTTAATATGCGCGAGTGTCTGTCACATACAAGTGCCCTCTCTCGGAGAAACCATCTGCCCTAGTGCTTTCACACTCTTGACTCGATAGTTCATAGGCGAAGTAATGGTGCTAAACTGTTCGCTTTGACCCTGTGCCCACAGTCATGTTGTACAAATGGAGAAGATGTCTTAATTATTGACGACGCCTTTGGAGCAATTGTTCTATTAATCTCCATTGCATGATGTAATTTTAGTAAATAACTAAAGATTTTGTGCCCGTATTACTCTGGTAATTTCACTGTTACTTAAGTTTTTGTGTTTCTCACTTCCGATGCTAAGGCTTTTCTAATGAAAGTGTCTTCCTGTTCAGGATTTTTTACTTCTGATGAAGGCATATTTATATGTACCGATACCTTGGTCAAGAATTTTATTACATTTTTATCCTGCAACTGGTTTTGGCTGTCATCCTTTATCGTGAACAATCTACCACAGTTTGAGAAGAATGGTGGTGACCACTACAACACTAATGGAAAAGAGACCTTTATTGCCTATGACCGGTTTAAGGCACAAGCGACACAAGCTGCTGCTTGGGGTGCCAAGCCGAGAAGGGCAGTAGATGTACCTCAATAGTAAATTTCTATACTGGGCGTATAGTAACTAGTGGCAGTTGCATGAGTCACCAAGCTGAGAGGAGTGCCCAAGCATGATGTTTGTAAACACAATGCTCATCACAATTAGCGATTGGTGAAAATGTGTGAGGGAAAATGGGGGAGGATTAGATTAAATTAGATTAGATTAGTACTTGTTCCATAGATCATGAATACAACACTTCGTAATGATGTGGAACGTGTCAAGTTAATAAAAGGTGTCTATACAAGATATTACATTACACAAAATATTGCATGACACTTACTATTTTTAATTTTTTTTGTGGGGGTTGGGGAAATTACCCACTTACTATATCCAAAAATTCATCTAATCAGTAGAAGGAGTTGCCATTAAGAAATTCTTTTAATTGCCTTTTAAATGCTATCGGAAGTGAGAAACACAAAAGCTTAAGTAACAGTGAAATTACCAGAGTAATACAGTCACAAAATCTTTAGTTACTTACTAAAATTACATCATGCAATGGAGATTAATAAAGCAATTGTGCCAAAGGCGTCGTCAATAATTAAGACATCTTCTCCATTTGTACAACATGACTATGGGCACAGGGTCAAAGCGAACAGTTTAGCACCATTACTTCGCCCATGAACTATCGAGTCAAGAGTGTGAAAGCACTAGGGCAGATGGTTTCGCAGCTGTCAGACTTTTGATCCTATTAGGTAAGTGACCAAAGGCTTTCGTGGCAGCATAATTTACCCCCTTCTGAGCCAAAGTTAGATTTAACCTTGAGTAGTGAAGATCATCCTTTCTCCTAGTGTTGTAGCCATGTTCACTGCTATTACTTTTGAATTCGTTCGGATTGTTAATAACAAATTTCATAAGTGAATATATACAGGGTGAGTCACCTAACGTTACCGCTGGATATATTTCGTAAACCACATCAAATACTGACGAATCGATTCCACAGACCGAACGTGAGGAGAGGGGCTAGTGTAATTGGTTAATACAAACCATAAAAAAATGCACAGAAGTATGTTTTTTAACACAAACCTACGTTTTTTTAAATGGAACCCCGTTAGTTTTGTTAGCACATCTGAACATATAAACAAATACGTAATCAGTGCCGTTTGTTGCATTGTAAAATGTTAATTACATCCGGAGATATTGTAACCTAAAGTTGACGCTTGAGTACCACTCCGCTGTTCGATCGTGTGTATCGGAGAGCACCGAATTACGTAGGGATCCAAAGGGAACGGTGATGGACCTTGGGTACAGAAGAGACTGGAACAGCACATTACGTCCACATGCTAACACCCTTTTATTGGTCTTTTTCACTGACGCACATGTACATTACCATGAGGGGTGAGGTAGACGTACACACGTCGTTTCCGTTTTCAATTACGGAGTGGAATAGTGTGTGTCCCGACATGTCAGGCCAATAGATGTTCAATGTGGTGGCCATCATTTGCTGCACACAATAGCATTCTCTGGCGTAATGAATGCCGTACACGCCGCAGTACATCTGGTGTAATGTCGCCGCAGGCTGCCACAATACGTTGTTTCATATCCTCTAGGGTTGTAGGCACATCACGGTACACATTCTCCTTTAACGTACCGCACGGAAAGGAGTCCAGAGGTGTAAGATCAGGAGAACGGGCTGGCCAATTTATGCGTCCTCCACGTCCTATGAAACGCCCGTCGAATATCCTGTCAAGGGTCAGCCTAGTGTTAATTGCGTAGTGTGCAGGTGCACCATCATGCTGATACCACATACGTCGACGCGTTTCCGGTGGGACATTTTCGAGCGACGTTGGCAGATCATTCTGTAGAAACGCGATGTATGTTGCAGCTGTTTGGGCCCCTGCAATGAAGTGAGGACCAATGAGGTGGTCGCCAATCATTCCGCACCATACATTTACAGTCCACGGTCGCTGTCGCTCTACCTGTCTGAGCCAGCGAGGATTGTCCACGGACCAGTAATGCATGTTCCGTAGATTCACTGCCCCGTGGTTTGTGAAACCTGCTTCATCGGTAAACAGGTAGAACTGCAACGCAGTCTCTGTTTATGCCCATTGACAGAATTGCACTCGATGATTAAGGTCATCACCATGTAATTGCTGATGTAGCGACACATGAAACGGGTGAAAGCGGTGACGATGCAGTATGCGCATGACACTACTTTGACTCAGTCCACCGGCTCTCGCAATGTCCCGTGTACTCATGTGTGGGTTCATGGCAACAGCAGCCAACACACCAACTGCACGCGCTTCTCCTGTGACGGGCCTGTTACGGACCCGTTTGCGTGCTACGACCATACCTGTTGCATACAGTTGGCGGTAGATGTTTTGCAATGTGCGGCACGTTGGATGCTCTCTGTCTGGGTACCGTTTTGCATACACCCTGCAGGCTTCAGCTGCATTTCGTCGACACTCGCCACAGATGAGTGTCATCTCCGCCTTTTCAGAGTTCGAATACACCATGGTCACAGTTCCTACAACACTACACTATCACAGACGTCTGGTAACACGGTGTACTACAGTTGGTCTGCGTGCGGAGACGAATGCAGAATAACAATAGCAGCAAGCGCTACATGCGGACACTGCGACAGCTAGACCAAACCACAACAGTGCATTACAGCCACACTCGTAAACACGTTCGTCATCGTAAACATGTCCCTGCAGATGTTGCTCGCCGACCGTGGCCAGTGTTTGTTACAACACGCAACTGAACGTCGGAGGTTTCAAGCGTCAACTTTAGGTTACAATATCTCCGGATGTAATGAACATTTTACAATGCAACAAACGGCACTGATTACGTATTTGTTTATATGTTCAGATGTGCTAACAAAACTAACGTGGTTCCATTTAAAAAAACGTAGGTTTGTGTTAAAAAACATACTTCCGTGCATTTTTGTATGGTTTGTATTAAACAATTACACTAGCCCCTCTCCTCACGTTCGGTCTGTGGAATCGGTTCGTCAGTATTTGATGTGGTTTACGAAATATATATAGCGGTAACGTTAGGTGACTCACCCTGTATGTTGTGAGGCTACAGTGAAGATCTCCAGCTCTTTAAATAAGTGTCTGCAGGATGATTTTGGATGAGCTCCAGCAATTATTCTGATTACACGCTTTTGTGCAATGAACACTCTTTTGCTCAATGATGAGTTACCCCAAAATATGATGCGATACGAAAGTAGAGAATGAAAATAGGCATGGTAAGCTAATTTACTCAGATGTATATCGCCAAAATTTGCAATGACCTTAATAGCATAAGTAACTGAAGTCACACGTTTCAGCAGATCCTCAGTGTGTTTTTTCCAGCTCAACCCCTCATCAGTGCATACACCTAGACATTTTGAATATTCTACCTTAGCTACCGATTTCTGATCGAAGTCTTTATTTATTAATGGTGTCATTCTATTTACTGTATGGAACTGTATATACCGTGTTTTGTCAGTTTAATGAGAGCCCATTTGCAGAGAACCACTTAATGATTTTCTGAAAACCATCGTTTACAATTTCCCCAGTTAATTCTTGTCTGTTGGGTGTGATAGCTATACTAGTATCATCGGCAAAAAGTACCAGATTTGCATCTTCGTGAATATAGAATGGCAAGTTATTAATATATATTAAGAACAGCAGAGGACCCAAGAACGAACCTTGCATCACCCCATTCTTGATTTCCCCAGCTTGAGAAATCACCAGTATTTTGCATATTATGTGAACTGCTTATTTCTACTTTCTGCACTCTTCCAATTAGGTATGATTTAAACCATTGGAGTACTGTCCCATTCATACCACAGTACTTGAGCTTATCTAGAAGTATTCCATGATTTACACAATCACAAACCTTTGATAGATCACAAAAAATCCCAACGGGTGACTTCCGGTTACTCAGAGCATTTAATATTTCATTAGTGAAAGTATATATAGCATTTTCCGTTGAAAAACCCTTCTGGAAACCAAACTGACATTTTGTTAAAACTTTATTTTTACAAAGTTGTGAAGCCACTCTACAATACATTACTTTTTCAAAAATTTTAGATAAGGTAGTCAGAATAGAAATTGGGCGGTGGTTGTTGACATCAGACGTATCCCCTTTTTTATGCAGTGGTTTAACAATGGCATACTTCAGTCTATCTGGGAACATACCCTGCTTCAGAGAGCTATTACATATGTGGCTAAGAATCCCACTTATTTCTTGAGAACAAGCTTTATTATCCTGCTGAAAATGCCATCAATTCCATGTGAGCATTTATTCTTGTGAGAGTATATTATCTTTCTAATTTCAGCAGGAGAGGTGGGTGAAATTTCAATTGTATCAAATGGTGTGGGTAAGGTCTCTTCCATTAACTGCCTTGCTTCTTCTGATGAACATTTAGATCCTAAATTCTCTACAACATTTAAAAAATTATTATTCAAAATGTTTTCAACTTCTGGCTTGTTGTTTATCAAGTTTCCATTCGCTTTGATGGTGATGCCATCATCCTCTACTCTTGATTGCCCTGATTCCCTTTAATAATATTTCAAATTGTTTTGATTTTGTTATCAGAGGTATTAATCTCAGACATTATGCATATGCTTCTGGACTTTTTAATAACCTTTCTTAATGTAGCGCAATAGTTTTTATAATATTTGGCTGTTTCTGGGTCATTACTCTTTCTTGTTGTTAGATACACTTCCCTTTTGTGGTTACAAGATATTTTTATTCCTTTAGTAAGCCGATGTTTTTT
Organism: Schistocerca piceifrons; assembly: GCF_021461385.2. Taxonomy (NCBI): domain Eukaryota; kingdom Metazoa; phylum Arthropoda; class Insecta; order Orthoptera; family Acrididae; genus Schistocerca; species Schistocerca piceifrons. The sequence continues at coordinate 388,999,171 of NC_060149.1, read as the reverse complement.
GCATGGTTTCTTACCATTAGATTTGACTGCTTTCTTGGGAAAACAGTTTTCAAATTCTCTCACAAGTGTATCATGAAATACGTTGTATTTTAAATTAGCATTGGGTTCCTTGTACACCTCATCCCAGTCTAACTGCTGAAGATTTTCTCTGAAATTTGTAATTGTTGAGTCATTAATTGAATGAACAACTTTGGAGGGTAGTTTTGAATTACTGAATGGAGCTATGTCATATACTGTAACTAGCTGAGCATCATGATCAGAAAGCCCAATCTCAACAGGACAAGAATTTGTGTTTTTAAACCTGTCTTGGTCTATAAAAGTGTTATCTATCAATGTGCTCCTGTCCTTTACTACCCGAGTAGGAAAATTAATGACAGATGTCAAATTGAAAGAACTGAGCAAGACTTCCAGGTCATTCTTCCTATTACCCTCTTTCAGTGAATCAACATTGAAGTCCCCACAAATAATAATTGGCTTTCCCCTTGCTGACAGGTAGCGCAACAAGGCATCCAAGTTTTCCAGGAATAAATGAAAGTTCGCTGAAGGAGACCTATATGCTGTTACAATTATAAAAGAGCCTCCGTCAGTTTAAGTTGACACGCACATGCTTCTGTATGTTGCTCTGGACAAAACTTTTTTGTATCTAAGCTTTCTACACAGTGATAACTTTTGACATATATGGCAACTCCTCCTTTCACCTTATTCTCTCTACTCATATGTGCAGTTAGGTTATAACCACTGATATTTACTTTTTCCATATCAGACACAATGTGATGCTCAGACAGGCATAGTATATCTATTACATTATCAGATTCAATGTCATCTAAACAAACCAGGAGCTCATCTATTTTATTCTTCAATCCCAGAATATTTTGGTTAAAAATTGTAACATTTACTTTACTTTTGTGAGAATCTACTTTTTTCTTTAATCCACCAATATTTTGGTTAAATATGGTAACATTATTATTTACTTTCCTGTTGTGAGAATTTTGTGAGCTTTTGACCTCTTTAGTACCTGCCTGCCTGAACTTCTCATTGGACACTGATATCAGTCTAAAAAAGAGGTACATCCATGAGTACTAGTGTCCCCCGTTATGGATTTCGCTAACAACCCTGCCAGTTCACCCTTCCCTTTCCTATTGAGGTGTAGTCCATGCCTTGTGAAATCTCCCCTATCAATAGCCTCGACAGGAACCAATCCAATTTCTGACAGAGTGGCTGCCCTACGCAACTGATCCAACTATTTACCCTCCTGACAGAGCGGTTCAACTGGGGCTGATCATGCAGCACTAAATCAGGCACCAGCCCAGAATTAGTATGGGTCGTTGCCGAGGCTATTTTCACCAGGTCACATTCAATACTGTAGCCCTGATCCCTATCAATACTGTTTCCCACTCCATCCACTATCATCACATGATCCTGCTTTGTGAAATCGTTGCACAAGGAACCTATATCCTCTACCACCTGGCTAAGACTCGCACTTGGCTTGAAAAAGTTTGTGACCTGGTACCTGTCACCTAATTTTTCCTTCAAAATCTGGCCCACACCTCTTCCATGGCTGCTACCTAGCAACAGAACTTTCCTCTTACGTCCTACTTTTTTGAAACAGTTGGTTTCCTAGTGAGATTCTGTTGCATCTTAACTACATCTACTTCTACTGGAGCCTCTTCCTTACTTAACTGTGGTATCAAGGCAAATCTATTGGTTGTGTCAATTGGGAAACTGTCAGACACTGTCCTCTTTCTGTGGCCCCTGTTCCCAGCTACCACTTCCCACCGTTGATTACCCTCCTCCCCCCTTAACCTCTTCAGTTCCTCCCTCGCTCTGTCCAAATCAGCCTGAAGGGCTCTAATTTTCTCCTCCTGTTCAGCTATAATCCTATCTCTTGAGCAAACCCTGCAAAAGAATGGAAGAGTCTCGTTTGCTTCCCCAATTCCCACGCCGCTACAATTTCCCCAATGAAACCACCTGTCACAACAGCTGCACAAAACCCGTGAACTAACTTTCCTACTGCAGCTCACACACTTAGTATCCATGGTAGTTTGGAAATTATCAAAGAGATTTACTAAATGATAACGATAATATATTAAATACAGATGCAAAAGGACACCAAATATGTTTTGGAAACTAATATGCAAGTAAACTATTACCAAATGCACTTAAATTTGTGGTATAACGCTAAATGTGCACGATAAAAAATTAAGCCTAAACAGCCGAATGCAACCAAAACGAACTTTTTGCGATAAGTGGAAGAATACGTAAATAAAAGAAAACCTTTAATGGCAAGCTTGAAGAGCACACTAATGAACGTCTTTAATTAGTTAATATATACCAAATGTACTTAAGATTAGGGTATAACGCTAAGTATGCACACTAGGAAAGTAAGGCAAAGCCGCGAAATATAAACAAAACGAACTTTTCGCGATTACTGAAACAATACACAAATAAAAGAAAAAACTTTAATGGTGAGCTTGAAAAGCATCCTAATGAACGTATTTAATCAGTTAAACTACAGCAAATGCACTTCCAATTGCGGTATAACGCTAAATATGCACACTCGAAAAATTTGGCCTAAGCAGCGGTAAGTAAACAAACTAACTTTTCGCGATTACGAGAACACTACGCAAATAAAATAAAAACTTTTAATGGTGAGCTTGAAGAGTACACTAAAGAATGTATTTAATTAGTTAAAAGTGCTCAACTAGAATTAATTACAGCCTAAATTACTAACTTTCACGAGAGCTCTGTCTCCATGCGTGCGGCCTTGTGCAGGGCTACCCAGGGGGTATCAATGGGTGAGACATCACTAATGATAAATCGCAAAATGGTTCAAATGGCTCTGAGCACTATGGGACTTAACATCTGAGGTCATCAGTCCCCTAGACTTAGAACTACTTGAACCTGACTAACCTAAGGACATCACACACATCCATGCCCGAAGTAGGATTCGAATCTGCGACCGTAGCAGCAGCGCGGTTCCGGACTGACGAACCTAGAACAGCTTGGTCACATTGGTCGGCTGATAAACTGCACATACAATAAAATTTTCTCGAACTGGCCCTGTTTTCACCACTTATTGAAGCTGTCAGTGGCTCGGAAAGGAGTTCTATATGCAGAAAAAATTTGTTTTGACTGTTTTAGTTCAAGATGCAGCAACAAAATTTTTTTTGCGGTTTTGCCAATAATATACAGTTTGTGATAGGTAACAAAGCAAATTATAAATTTAACATAAAATGATTTACCTCGGACATCTCCTTCAACTCCATAGATAAATTTGTATTTAAAAATTGTAGCCTGTAAAATACTCCTAATTTTTATGTGTAGGTGCATGAGTGCATGAATAGGACTAAAAAATACTCATTAATTTTAACACTATTGATGTATACATCTGCTGTAAACTGACTCGTTCCACATCATTCCGATAAAAGATCGTTCAAATGATCCACTGACCATGTAAATAAATAACTTTCTGTAGATGTCGATGGTATGTACATGAACAAAATTACACTGATGTCAGTCTATGTCTTCTAGGAGCTTCACTTTTTTTGTCAGGCTGTGTTTGTTAAGGTGTGTAGTGAACAACATGCTCATCCGTCTCATCAACTACACTGAAGGGAATGGAAAGTGTTACACCATGAACACCTTGAGCTAACGTTACGAAACTGATACTCTAGTATTACCATTTCTGTGGGGTATGTTGATTAAACTTTCGTTATTATGAGAGCTTATTTGCCGTATTTCTGTATTTTTTGTACAGAAAAATCCATACCTACAAATGAAGAACGGTTTGCGTATTTGATGGCTACTAGGTACGTCTAATGTCGTTGGAATGTTTCAAATGGGGAGATAGTTACTTGTTCCATAGATCATTTGAACGATTCTTTTACCGAAATGTTATAGAACGAGTCAGTTTACAGGACATATATTAGTGCTGACATTAATTAGCATTTGAATTTTTAGTTCTTATCGTGTAATTACAACTATTAATACGCTTTTTTTTAACAGGTTACCAGTTTGTAAACAAAAATTCATCCTTTGAATAGAAGAAACTTAATCAAGAGAAATGGTTTTAGGTAAGATTTAAAACTTGCTTTGCAACATATCAGACGTTTTATGTTCATGTACAAATGATCATAAATTTTTGTTGCTGCTTGTTGGAATCCTATCTGAACCACTGAGAGCTTTCATAATGGGTAACAAAGGGCATTGTTTCCTATATTGTTGTAAGTATGGGAATCACTATTATTCTAAAAAAAATTTGATGGATTATTTATGACCAGTTTCATTAGTGAATATACATCCTAAGACAAAAAACCACGCTCGATGAAGGACTTATCAGAATGCAACGGAATCCGACAGATGTAATGAACGTGTACAGACAAATAAACGAGTACAGTTTCAGAAAAATTGGATGATTTATTCAAGAGAAAACGCTTCACAAATTGTGCAAGTCAGTAATACATTGGTCTCCCCTAGGTCCTTATGGATGCAGTTATTGGGTTTGAGGTTTATAGAAAGAGTTGTTGTATGTCCTCCTGAGGAATATTGTGCCAAATTCTGTCCATCAGACGCATTAGATCATCAAAATCACGAGCTCGTTGGAGGTCCCTGTCCATAATGCTCCAAATGTTCTCAACTGGGAGATCTAAAGACCTTGCTGGTCTTTTTGGAAGCATGAACACAAGCAGTACAAACTCTCGTTGTGTGTGGGTGGACATTATCTTGTTCAAATTTAAGTACACGATGGCTTCCGTGAAGGACAACAGAATGGGACATAGAATATCGTCGACATACCACTGTTCTGTAAGGGTTCCGCAGATGACAACCAAAGGGGTCCTGCTGTGAAAAGAAATGAGACCTCAGACCATCACTCCTGGCTATCGGGTCGTATGCTTGGTGACAGTCAGGCTAGTATCCCACTACTCTCTGGGGCGTCTCCAAACACGTTTTCGGCCTGAAATCTCATTGAATGGAATGGAATTGTCTTCAATGATGAGGCCAATTTCTAACTGAGCCCTGATGACCAGAGAAGACGTGTCTGGAGACGCCCCAGAAAGCGATGGGATACTAACCCGACTTTCACCTGCCATATGTCCTGACAACCGCAAGTGAAGGTTTGAGGTGTCACTTTTTTTCATAACAGGACCCCTTTGATTGTCATCCATGGTACTCTTACAGCACAGTGCTACGTCGACGATATTCCATGCCTTGTTTTGTTTCTCTCCCTGGCAAGCCACCCTGGGCTTACATTTCAGCAAGATAATACCTGCCCACACAAGACGAGAGCTTCTACTGCTTGTCTTCATGCTTGAAAAATCCCACCTTGGCCAACAAGGTCGCCAGATCTCTCTCCAACTGAGAACGTTTGGAGCATTATGGGCAAGGCCCTCCAACCATCTCCAGACTTTGACGATCTAACACTCCATCTAGATAGATTTTGGCACGATATCCATCAGGAGGATATCTAACAACTTTGTCAATCAATACCAAGTCCAATAGCTGTTTGAATAAGAGTCAGAGGTAGTCCAAAAAGTTACTGACTTGCTCAATTTGTGAAGCATTTTGTCGCGAATTAATCATGCTTTCTTTTTTTAATTATAATCAAATGTTTTTCTGTACATGTGTATCACATCTACCGATATCTGTTCCATTCCGATAATTCCTTCGTGGTGTACTGTTTTTTCCGTAGGGTTTATGTGTTGTGAAGATGCAGTTAACACGCCTAACGCGTTGAAGAAGCGCCTACATGACGAACACTGGTGAAAACCACATATTATTGTTACTGCTCGCTTTAGTGCAATTAATATTCTCTTTCTAAGTGATGGGTTAGCCCAGAAAATCGTTCCATAAGACATTATTGAGCAGGAATATCCTAAATAATTAGATGGCTGATTCGTTTATTTCCAAGACTTGTAATTATACAAAGAGCAAAAGCAACTGAACTTAATTGTTTGAGCAGCTCAGTAATATGCTACTTCCAGTTCAAGTTCTCATGGCTATACACACCAAAAAATTTGCCACTAAAACTGACGGTTACAGCCAAATAATGATTCCAGCTTATCCTATATCAATCGCTGGAATGAATCTGTTTGTCGTACAGAACTATAGCGTACTTTTGTAACACCCCACCCGTTGCTTGTCCGATTTTTGCGTGTGTTCGCTCCTGACAAACAATTTACAGAGAAATTAGGAGTGGAACTGTACGCAAAAATGGATAACGCTAGATTTAAATGTGGCCCTGTCACCCTTAATTAATCTGCGGTGGTAGTGTTGACTATAAATCACACCAATTTTTCCTCGAAACGTGACCGATCACGAACACTTAGGGTTGTCAATGACATCAAACACACAGACAAAAATAAAATAAAGCAAAAAGGTGAATTCAGGATCAACTACTGAAAGTAAAGGCTCTACTGAACCACAATAATTTTATTATAACCTTCAGATCAATGCTGAATAAAACACAATGAACAATTTACAAATTATCCTCTTAACTGGCATTAGCAGTAACTGTGTTAAAATCGGTCCAAAACGCGATCTCTTATAACATATATACGAAGAACCACTACACTCCAAAGTACTGTGAAACCTCTGTGGAAACAGCAACCGAAATTGATCCAACTATTTAACGTTACTCCTAACACAGGCCGAAGCGGGAGCGATCTCACCGTAATATTCCTGTTGTAGCTGCGGTCTCCGAAGGCAGTGGGACGTCTGGTTCGTCGCATGGTACACCCCAGGTGTTACATGCTTCACCCACTGTCCCTGCTGTCAAGACATCTTCGCGGGTACCGGGCGCGGTTGGGCTACCCTCTCCCCAAGGGGAGTGGCGGGTTCAGCGGCGTTCCCGGCGCACGAGGCAGAGGGTCAATGTGGAGGCTGGCCGTGTGGCATCGCCCCCTCTGGCTGTGAGTGGACATATGGCCGCTCCTTCAGCAAGGTCCGAGCAGGCACATGGGGGGAGGGGTTTATTAGTGGTTGGGAGCTCCAATGTTCCCTTAGGGAAATAGTGGAAAGATCAGGGAAGAAGGTCAGTGTTCACTCTATCTGCTTGCCGGGCGTCTCACCCGAGATGTGGAGGAGGCCCTGCCGGCGGCGATAGAGAGCACTGGGTGCACCCGACTGCAAATTGTTGCACATGTCGGCACCAATGACTCTTGCCTTCTGGGTTCAGAGGTCATCCTCAGTTCATACGGGCGGAGTTGGTGAAGGCGGAAAGCCTCGCTCGCGCGGTGGAATCTGAGCTAACTATTTGTAGTATCGTTCCCAGAACCGACCGCGGTCCTCTGGTTTGGAGCCGAGTGGAAGGCTTAAACCAGAGGCTCAGACAATTCTGCGGAGATCTGGGGTGCAAATTTCTCGACCTCCGCTATCGGGTGGAGAAATGTAGGATCCCCCTGAATAGGTCAGGCGTGCACTACACGCAGGAAGCGGCTGCAAGGGTAGCGGAGTACGTGTGGAGTGCACATGTGGGTTTTTTAGGTTAGAGAATTCCCTCCCTAGGCCCGACAAGACACCTCCTCAGACGCGCAAGGTAGGAGTAGGCAAAATGCAACAGAGAATAACAATATTAATCTGCTAATAGTAAATTGCAGGAGCGTCTATAGAAAGGTCCCAGAACTGCTCTCATTAATAAACGGTCACAATGCCCACGTTGGTTGAAACCAGATGTAAACAGTAATGAAATTCTAAACTCAGATTGGAATGTATACTGCAGAGACAGGCTGGACAGTGAAGGGGCAGGCGTGTTTATAGCGATAAGAAGTGCAATAGTATCGAAGGAAATTGACGGAGATCCGAAATGTGAAATTTGGGTTAAGGTTACGGTTAAAGCAGGCTCAGACATGGTAATTGGATGTCTCTATAGGCCCCCTGGCTTAGCAGCTGTTGTGGCTGAGCACCTGAAGTATAATTTGGAAAATATTTCGAGTAGATTTCCCCACCATGTTGTAGTTCTGGGTGGAGATTTTAATTTGCCAGGTATAGACTGGGAGACTCAAACGTTCATAACAGGTGGCACGGACAAAGAATCCAGTGAAATTTTTTAAAGTGCTATACTGAAAACTACCTTGAGCCGTTAAACAGAGAACTGACTCGTGGCGATAACATATTAGACCTTCGTGTGACAAACAGACCCGAACTATTTGAAACAGTTAACGCAGAGCAGGGAATCAGCGATCAAAGAGCGGTTACTGCATCGATGATTTCGGCCGTAAATAGAAATATTAAAAAAGGTAGGAAGATTTTTCTGTTTAGCAAAACTGACAAAAAGCAGATTTCAGAGTGCCTGAAGGCTCAACACAAAAGTTTTGTCTCAAGTACAGATAGTGTTGAGGGTCAGTGGACAAAGTTCAAAACCATCGTACAATATGTGTTAGATGAGTATGTGCCAAGCAAGATCGTAAGAGATGGAAAAGAGCCACCTTGGTACAACAACCGAGTTAGAAAACTGCTGCGGAAGCAAAGGGAACTTCACAGCAAACATAAACATAGCCAAAGCCTTGCAGACAAACAAAATTACGCGAAGCGAAATGTAGTGTGAGGAGGGCTATGCGAGAGGCGTTCAATGAATTCGAAAATAATGTTCTATGTACTGACTTGGCAGAAAATCCTAAGAAATTTTGGTCTTATGTCAAAGCGGTAGGCGGACCAAAATAAAATGTCCAGACACTCTGTGACCAAAATGGTATTGAAACAGAGGATGACAGACTAAAGGCCGAAATACTAAATGTCTTTTTCCAAAGCTCCTTCACAGAGGAAGACTGCACTGTAGTTCCTTCTTTAGATTTTCGCACTCATGACAAAATGGTAGATATCTAAATAGACGACATAGTGATAGAGAAACAATTAAAATCGCTCAAAAGAGGAAAGGCCGCTGGACCTGATGGGATACCAGTTCGATTTTACACGGAGTACGCGAAGGAGCTTGGCCCCCTTCTTGCAGCGGTGTACCGTAGATCTCTAGAAGAGCGTAGCGTTCCAAAGGATTGGAAAAGGCCACAGGTCATCCCCGTTTTCAAGAAGGGACGTCGAACAGATGTGCAGAACTATAGACCTACGTCTCTAGCGTCTATCAGTTGTAGAATTTTGGAACACGTATTATGCTCGAGTATAATGACTTTGCTGGAGACTAGAAATCTACTCTGTAGGAATCAGCATGGGTTTCGAAAGAGACGATCGTGTGAAACCCAGCTCGCGCTATTCGTCCACGAGACTCAGAGGGCCATGATAAATGCCGTGTTTCTTGACTTCTGCAAGGCGTTCGATACAGCCCTCCACAGCCGTTTAATGAACAATGTAACAGCATATGGACTATCAGACCAAATGTGTGATTGGATTGAAGAGTTCCTAGATAACAGAACGCAGCATGTCATTCTCAATGGAGAGAAGTCTTCCGAAGTAAGAGTGATTTCAGGTGTGCCGCAGGGAAGTGTCGTAGGACCGTTGCTATTCACAATATACATAAATGACCTTGTGGATGACATTGAAAGTTCACTGAGGCTTTTTGCGGATGATGCTGCGGTATATCGAGAGGTTGTAACAATGGAAAGTTGTAACTGAAATGCAGGAGGATCTGCAGCGAATTGACGCATGGCGCAGGGAATGGCAATTGAACCTCAATGTAAAAAAGTGTATTGTGCTGCAAATACATAGAAAGAAAGATCCCTCATCATTTAGCTAAATGTAGCAGGTCAGCAACTGGAAGCAGTTAATTCCATTAATTAGCTGGGAGTAGGTATTAGGAGTGATTTAAAATGGAATGACCATATATAATTAAGCGTCGGTAAAGCAGATGTCAGACTGAGATTCATTGGAAGAATCCTAAGGAAATGCAATCCGAAAACAAAGGAAGTAGGTTACAGTACGCTTGTTCGCCCACTGCTTGAATGCTGCTCAGCAGTGTGGGATCCGTACCAGATAGGGTTGATAGAAGAGATAGAGAAGATCCAACAGAGAGCAGCGCGCTTCGTTACAGGATCATTTAGTAATCGCGAAAGCGTTACGGAGATGATAGATAAACTCCAGTGGAAAACTCTGCAGGAGAGACGCTCAGTAGCTCGGTACGGACTTTTGTTGAAGTTTCGAGAACATACCTTCACCGAGGAGTCAAGCAGTATATTGCTCCCTCCTACATATATCTCGCGAAGAGACCATGAGGATAAAATCAGAGAGATCAGAGCCCACACAGAGGCATACCGACAATCCTTCTTTCCACGAACAATACGAGACTGGAATAGAAGGGGGAACCGGTAGAGGTACTCAAGGTACCCTCTGCCACACACCGTCAGGTGGCTTGCGGAGTATGCGCATAGATGTAGATGTAGAAATCCATATGTTCCATAAAACTTAAGTTTTTCCAAGGAAGTAACTGATCTATGTGGTTAAACTGCTTGGAACTGTCACAAAAAATGTAAATTGGCGATATTTTATTATATAGCACTTTTAATACTTGGTGAGTGGATGTGAAAATAGCATTTTCAGTCGAGCAACCCTTCTGGAATCCAAACTGTGGTGTGGTAAAAAGTTGTTTCTACTTAAATGTGATACTAATCTTGAGTACATTAGTTTTTCAAATATTCTGGAAAAAGATTCTAGTTAGGCAACTGGACAATAGTTACATATACATCCCTTTTCAACTTTTTTTGTAATTAGGTTTAACTGAATATTTTAATCTGTCTGTAAAAACTTCACTGTGCCATTAATGTATTACTTATAGTACTAAGGATATTGCTTATTAAATTCGAAGGGCTTTTAGAAACGGTGTTTTAAATTTCATCAATAGCACTGCATCTTTTATTTTTTATAATTGTTACAATTCTATTAATTTTTGTGAAGGATTTTAATATTACTTGTCGTTGCTTAAAGTTTTTAAGAATGATATTTTACTGTAAACTCTTGCTTCTATAAATGAACCATTTAATCCTGTTTTTGCTGATAGATTTAGAAAATGATTATTAAAAATATGTACAACTAGTGTTTTATCAAACACAGCATATCACTTAGTTTAATTGTTGTGGTATCTTGTGTTCTATCTTGTTATCCTGACTCCCATTTCACAATACTGCAGTAGTTTTAACCCTATTATCTGAATTACTAATTTCTACCAAGACATGTAAAGTTCTGGACATTTTAACAGCCTTCCTTAAAAACATAAGTATTACAGTATTTTTTGTAGAATTCAAATAATGTCAGTTTTTGACTTGTTCTGGCTTCTGTATAAATTTCCCTTTTCTCTTACACAAAATTTTAATCCATTTAGTTATCTACGGCTTACTTGTTTTCTTAATGAACTTGTCGGATTACTATTTAGGAAAGCTACTTTTAAATATTTTTACTGTGGAATGTACTGAACTGCACATCAGTATCTTTTTCTGTCTATACCTCATCCCACATTACAGCTTCAAACTTATTCTTAAAACATTGTACCCTGTGCTCATTAATAAATTTCATTTCTGTGTATGAAAATACCTCTGATATGCAAGTTCTATACTTTATTTCCACTGTTTGTGCATTATGGTCAGGTAGTTCATTAACAACTGGGTACACATTAATTGTTCCAACCTGAGCACTGTCTACATAAATGTTATTGGTCAAGATCCTGCAATCTTCCTGAATGTTTGTTGGGATATTTGCCACTGAAATCAGATTTATACAACCAAATAATGATTCCAATTGGTATTTTCTGGCAGAATATTTTAAAAAAGCTACATTAAAAAATATCTGTAAAGCAATAACTGTTATTCTCGTCTGACAGATAGCTTAATGATGCATCTACATGTCTCATAAATACCTGAAAGTTTCCTGTAAAAAGCCTGTAGACATTTACTATTGCAAGAGAAGAATTCTGCAGCAACAACTCTCAAGCACATGTTTCTAGCTTACGATCTACAAAAAAACTTGCATTTATCAATATTTCTAACTTCGTGTCCAACTTCTACATATGTCGCAACTTCTCCTTTTACCATGTTCGCCCTACAACGAAAACGATGCTAGTCTATAATACCTGAACTCGTCTATCTCTGTGGTTACATGGTGTTCAGAGAGAGAAGAACTGTGACTTCAGAATTTTCCACATTTTCTAGACACACAAGAATCTCATCTATCAGCCCCCAGAGTTCTGATGAAACAATGTAATTTTACTTTTCTAGAAGCTGTTATGTGTATTATGGTCTGGTTCCATTCTAATTTCTTTCAGGACTTTCTATCCATATCCTGATTCTAATCTAAAGCATGTTCCTCACTGACTCCACCAACCACATGAAATTTGCCATGTGTGTTCATACCCCCACCCTTACACTTTATGGAAGATGGCCAGCTAATTCGTCCTTCCCTCTCCTATTCAGGTGCAACCCATGATTTATGTATCCTCATCTCCCAATTGCAGCAACATGTACAACGAAGGTATGAGACTTTGTTTCAGTTGAAAGCAATCCACTCGGATCTTTGTTTACACAGCTGACAACTGCATTAACCAATGGGTGCTCATGGCGCTGCGGAACCTCCAAAAACATCACATGAGTGTGTGGTACTGCTGCTCCTGTCGTCTTTAATACAACTCCCTTAATTTGCTAACCTCAGTGTTTCCTCCTCCTTCAATTGTAAGTATCCCTGCACAAGACTTTTATCTTCTCTGCCACCTGCCTAAGCTAGTCAGAAGGTTTGATGATGCTTGTGACCTGGTATTCCACACCTAGATTTTCCTGAAGAATTTGGCCTACACCCCTCAGTGATTACTACCTAGTATCAGCACTCTTCTCTTTCCACTTGACTTATGTACCTACCTAGCGTTAAAGTTGTACCTACGAGTCTACTGCACTCTGTCCTGCTCAAAAACTGGATGTGACAGATTTTATAACGGTCAAACTGGCCGTTCTTTTAAACTAAGATTCAGGGAGCATTTGCTGGCACATAAGAAAACTACATTGGGAATGCATTTGGCAGAAACTGGCCACACTGTAGGCAATATTGAGAGTTGTGTGCGTATTCTACACAGGACAGAGAGGAGTTGGAGATTTACAAAGGTAAAAAGCATGAGCCCATTAGGGTACTCAATGGACAAAGTGATTTTGTACCCAACGCCTACTTTGCTTTGTTTCATAACATACTACGATAACCAAAGAATGCCTCATGTATTTATACCTAGCCTTGCTTGATGATTCATTTCGAGAACAGTAGGCATTTGCCTTACTTCCATACATTAGTCGCTCTAATCCTGTAACTCATTATGTCCTACCTTTTCATGGAATGTATGACCAGACTATATAATTTTATTTACTGACTGTTAATATGCTGTTTAAACGTTTTCTGTGGGAGACATATCGCGATGTATGTGGAGCCCTCTAGTGGCAAAGTTCTTATGATTGGTGCACACCTAATAACATCCTGGCGCATGACCCAACAGTGGACGCTGTTCATTGATCTTTTTTCAGCTGTCATATAGACATTTTATCTTTCATAGATACTTGATAGGTTGCTACAGGCAATGTATTATGTATATTAATTTTTGACCATAAATTCACCATAAAACGGTTGCACCTATTCTCTTCATATACATCCTTTCAATAATTTTATATGGGTAACTGTATTCGTCCTTTAATGTATCACAATTGGTTTCTATAATAGTTATCAATATTTAAAAGTCTGCTACATGTATTTTACCTAATTTGTCTTTATCAGATTATATTTTTTGCGTAAATGATGACTACATCTAAGCCCACAGTAGTGACATCTAGGTAGGATGCAGGCAGACAGATTTCTCATAGCTACTGTACTTCAGTAGCTAGCTGCAATAAAGACTGTGTGGTCAATGCGGCCTATTCTACACCTTATTTTAGATCTATGTGATGATGCTGTGCTGATTATATTTATATGTTTTGATGATGCCATTATGGCCATATCAATTTAGGACATGGTGTAGCAAAGGTACGTTTTACAGTATTTTATCTGTACATTTCCCTGGATGGATGAAAGTATATTGTGATACGTATTGCTATATTGTGTTGAAAGACACACTGCTCACTAGGTGTATATATTTGTATATTGTAGATCTAAGGATGGCATTATGGACTGAAACTGGTCATCGTGAAAAGAATTGATAAAGTCATGAAAGACTGGAATAAAAAACATTTGACTGTATTAGATCACTGTGCATCCACGAGACTATGTCGCAGCTGGTGAAACTATTGCATTTACCATTCCAAAAACTGTATATCGCTTCTTAGTTGTCATATTTTCAAAGGAACTTGTTTGATTTTATCGTATTACAGTACTATACGTTAATATGAGCTTTATACATTTTCAACAGTACAACCCAATTATCGACTGCACCATCACTGTTTGTTACTTTTAAAGTGAAGTATTTGACGCAGTCTTCAGTTGACTGTTCGATGACAGAGTGGATATCCATCATTGCCAGTAACAACCTCAGCAAGCAAATCTCGCAGGTATCGTTTTGTGCATTATCCATCAGACATACATGGTGATTTGTTGCTGAGTAAACCCCATAGACCACGCGTCACGTTTTCGGTGATGACTACAATTGAATCTGGGCCAGTGATGACATCTGGTACTTCTGCTGAAATCACTTGATCAGTTTGATGTGGTGTGACGTTTTCGACCAACAAAATCAAAGTGTGCACATGTAGCAATCCTCTTTACCGTAATTCAGTAGAATACAATCAACAGTGCGACTTACAAAAAATATGGTACTTGACAAGGAAATTCAATAAAGATTTCATTTTTTCTTTGAAGACACAAAGTTATAATGATTCTCCAGTTAACAAAAGTTAATTTATGTTGTCACATGTATGATTGCACATGAATATAATAAAAAGAATCTCCAAGGAGAGGGACCGGCCCATGTGCAAATGCGTCATTGCATCTTGTGGGTATTCATGTCTGTGCTGTTAATTCCCTCAATATGCCGCCAGCAGTATGACAATTTTCCCAATTCACTGTGATTCACAGTGCCATCATTAGCAAATGCACCACATAAATAAATGTGCTTTTCGGAATGCAACCTGGTTTAATTCAATCAAATGTAGAGGATTTGTTTGGTTTCGATTTTCGCATACCTATCAACATAGTATTGATAGAACAATTGTCGCCATATCAAGATAAGAGTTTCAGCTTTCTCACAAAATATCAGTCGACATGAATCAGTAATCATAGCACTGGCATTCTCATTCGTTTCCTCATCTGTTTGTCAACTTCTGTTTTTGAAGTTGAAATGATAGCCCTCTTCTCCATGCCAGAATAAAATCAGGTATTGTAGTCCTTCAGTGATGAGTTTCTGAGACTCGCTGAGAATCACAGTTTCTGCTATGAAGAATTTCTTCACGGCAGGGGGACTGATGACCTCAGAAGTTAAGTCCAATTGTGCTCAGAGCCATTTGAACCATTTAGAACCTTCACGGCAGTTAAATTCTTCCCCAGCTTTAACAATTGACTCTTCACCAGTTGTTGGTGCACTGTATCTTCTTACGTGTTGGACTAAAGGTGTTCTTTCTCCTCTAGCTACAGCTTTGAACTCATCAGTTAATCATTGTTAGTCTAAATATGAGAGTTCTAGACCAAAGAACATATTGAATTAAAAATTACAGGATATAAAATAAGATTTTAATTACATTGTATCCCTGAACCAAAAATTTCCCTATAATCACAAAACGAAATTTTCATTTAAGTAAAAAATAAATTATTTATTTGAAATTTAATATTCAAAAATTAAAAAACAAAATTTCTAAAATTATTTCAAATTCAGTAACATGAATCAGACAATCTCTATTTTGTTTTTTCATTAATAAATAAAATGTGATCTAATAGTTTTCTCTGACTTATCTTCATCATTTGTAAAGATTATAGTATAACGATATGGAAAAGTAATTTTAAATTTATCATGTAAAAGTAATAAAACTTTTTTCATCATATAAAGTTGGTAAAATTTCGCTTTTGAAATAATGTAAGATTATGTTTTCTAAGCTCTGACAATTTTGTGAACACTTATGCACAACCATTACTATAATTGGTGAGTTCAGTTAGATTTTCAATACTACCATTCATGTTCATTTTGTTTTGGTTTTATTTATATATAGAAAAATATATAAGTTTTCAAAAATTAAAATGTTCTTCAAACTTTTGGAAACATTTTAATAGTTTAAAAATCTAAACTTTTGAGTTTTTATATTCTCTAGTTTTTGTTAAAATATTTCAAATGTAAATGAAACCATGAAGTTAAAACTTTTTAAATTTTTTCTAATTTTTATTCATTTATGTAATTCAAAATTTTCAGTTAGCATTCGGTGTTGTGAATCATAAGCCACTTTATTTTCACCATACATAATCACATATGCAATTGTATCATTAGGGATATTTTCAATAAAGGATGGACATAATTTCATTCTTGTTTTCTGAGTAGATACAGCATTCATTCTTCTAGACATATTTATGCCATAGATAATTTTGAATAAAATTCACTGGACTTACATGTACATCGTTATTTAATTGGGTTATTCCTATTAAAAATCTCTAAATGCATCATCAGCTTTTAAAATTTTATTCAGTGGATATTGATCCTATAATTTTTGAGAATAACTTCACTTCTTCAACTTTTCACACAGATATTTTGTAATTTAACATGATTGAATAAAGAAGAATCCTTTAATTGATTATTTTTTCTATTAGTTTGGAAAACACCAAAAAAAGTAGGGTATTATCAAATTCTGCAGAATTATAGAAATTAGTAATACTAGTTCAAAATATCTTTTCCCATGTTATCCAGCATATTCCATTGTGTGTAGTTCAAGGAAAAAATTGATATTTGAGTTATTCAGTCTTTCCTGTTATACTTTAACTGAGTATTCTGGTACATACACTCCTGGAAATTGAAATAAGAACACCGTGAATTCATTGTCCCAGGAAGGGGAAACTTTATTGACACATTCCTGGGGTCAGATACATCACATGATCACACTGACAGAACCACAGGCACATAGACACAGGCAACAGAGCATGCACAATGTCGGCACTAGTACAGTGTATATCCACCTTTCGCAGCAATGCAGGCTGCTATTCTCCCATGGAGACGATCGTAGAGATGCTGGATGTAGTCCTGTGGAATGGCTTGCCATGCCATTTCCACCTGGCGCCTCAGTTGGACCAGCGTTCGTGCTGGACGTGCAGACTGCCTGAGACGACGCTTCATCCAGTCCCAAACATGCTCAATGGGGGACAGATCCGGAGATCTTGCTGGCCAGGGTAGTTGACTTACACCTTCTAGAGCACGTTGGGTGGCACGGGATACATGCGGACGTGCATTGTCCTGTTGGAACAGCAAGTTCCCTTGCCGGTCTAGGAATGGTAGAACGATGGGTTCGATGACGGTTTGGATGTACCGTGCACTATTCAGTGTCCCCTCGACGATCACCAGTGGTGTACGGCCAGTGTAGGAGATCGCTCCCCACACCATGATGCCGGGTGTTGGCCCTGTGCGCCTCGGTCGTATGCAGTCCTGATTGTGGCGCTCACCTGCACGGCGCCAAACACGCATCCGACCATCATTGGCACCAAGGCAGAAGCGACTCTCATCGCTGAAGACGACACGTCTCCATTCGTCCCTCCATTCACGCCTGTCGTGACACCACTGGAGGCGGGCTGCACGATGTTGGGGCGTGAGCGGAAGACAGCCTAACGGTGTGTGGGACCGTAGCCCAGCTTCATGGAGACGGTTGCGAATGGTCCTCGCCGATACCCCAGGAGCAACAGTGTCCCTAATTTGCTGGGAAGTGGCGGTGTGGTCCCCTACGGCACTGCGTAGGATCCTACGGTCTTGGCGTGCATCCGTGCGTCGCTGCGGTCCGGTCCCAGGTCGACGGGCACGTGCACCTTCCGCCGACCACTGGCGACAACATCGATGTACTGTGGAGACCTCACGCCCCACGTGTTGAGCAATTCGGCGTTACGTCCACCCGGCCTCCCACATGCCCACTATACGCCCTCGCTCAAAGTCCGTCAACTGCACATACGGTTCACGTCCACGCTGTAGCGGCATGCTACCAGTGTTAAAGACTGCGATGGGGCTCCGTATGCCACGGCAAACTGGCTGACACTGACGGCGGCGGTGCACAAATGCCGCGCAGCTAGCGCCATTCGACGGCCAACACCGCGGTTCCTGGTGTGTCCGCTGTGCCGTGCGTGTTATCATTGCTTGTACAGCCCTCTCGCAGTGTCCGGAGCAAGTATGGTGGGTCTGACACACCGGTGTCAATGTGTTCTTTTTTCCATTTCCAGGAGTGTATTTAAAAACAGCAACACGATTTTCCATACTTTTCACAACAATTTCGCCTTCTTTTGGAAGTGTACTATTATCATTATCAGTAGTCCAATGAAGAATACAATTTTCTTGATCTTTTGTAGAACTCCAGGTTAAAATTACGGTTTAATGACTCTCACATAATTTTTTTATAATATTTGAAAAATCAACCAAATAATTCTAATAGATACAGAACCCTGTTTTGTTAAGTTTTAAATTTTACCATTGCTAAGAATATGTCCTTCCATATTTAATTCATTTGCTAGGGTTGAAATTAATTGAACAAGATTTGATGAAGAAATAAATGGTTGTTCTGTTCTTTTAATTATAATAACATCAAAGAATTTTAAAACATAATTATCAATTAGTTTAATATTCGATTTACTTTTTGCTTAAAAACCTGTTCCATCTATGTGAATAACAGCAAATGTCATACAAAGTTGTGAACAATTAAGATGAATCCCGACATCACCAATATTAATAGTAATTTCTTTTTTTTTGCTAGGAATTGTTGTTTTCTCGTTTATGATAAATGAGTAACATTGATAATACTAAGCTAAACTAAACTAACTAAAAAATTAGCATTGTATTGTTAATGAACAAAAAGGAATTTCTTATTTAATCTGATTATATAATAATTTACCACACCCCATTTGAAATGCATTTTCCAGGTTATTAATTTTGTGGTCTGGAGACCAAATTAGAAAAAAATTGCTAGAGGTGATCCCTTGGATGAAGAATGTAAAGAACACAATACAGAGGTAATAAAGTTTTAGAAAAATACATAAAGCTGATGAAAAAATTCTATTACTTACAAAAGAAAGAATGCAAGCTTCTTATGCTTCATTAAGAGAAATAATGGCTTCAATTGCAGTTAGGAGAAAAATGTATGGAAGACGAAAATAAGGATAGGGTTTTGAAAACTGGATTTTTTGAATAATTCTTTATTAATTTTTGATTATATAAATGAATGACCTTACAATCGATTATACTTCGCTACCTACTGGCAGAATTAAGGCAAAAGGAAATTAAAGCCCATAAGGATCAATTACATAGTATTGATCAATTTTTAACTGATGCTCAAAAAAAAAGAGAGAAAAGAAAGCTGATGAAAAGTTACCAATAACATTACCCATGACCATTGTGAAAAAATAATTGAGCATCTTCTCAAAAAGAAACAAAATGTGAAAGTGGATTTTTACCATTACTATTGGCAGCTTTACCATATTTAAGTGCTATTGGTTCACTAACTGGTGGTTCTGCAGAAATTGCTAACACAGTTAAAAATAAGGAAATAACTGATACAGAAATACAAGAACAAAACAGACACAATTTGTCAACGTAAAAAAACAGTGGTGGACATGGATCAAAATAATCGAATAATTTAATAATCCTTTATCTAATTTTGACATAGGGGAATTAGTTAAACAATTACAAATTACATATTTTTGTGGTGCTTTTTTGAGTGGTGAATTATCTGATGAACCAAAAAATATAGAATGTGCAGTTGTATTTTAGGTATTTCTGATCTTGTTTGTATTCACTGGTGTTATTATAAGAATAAAGATCTAATTTTTTTTATTGTATGAAGGATATATACCTAAACAAATAGATAACTATTTGGGAAACAAATACTCTATGCAACAGTATCGAGATAATACAAATTTTCAATGAAGTAACTCTTTGGCATTTGTGTCTATTTGTTAAAAAACTATTATGTATGAACTATAAGTTTAATGATATTTTAAATTTAATACATGATATTTTTGGAAATAAGTTATATGCTAAACTGAATAACAAGTTAGAAAATATTAAAGATTTTTCAGTCATTAAATCCAAAAATTAATAATGAAGTCTCAGAACAGTTTCTCATGAATGCTGCAAAATTTGAAGATATTCATTGAAAAACCAAAAGTATTCAGTTAAGAGTAGAAAGAAAAATTAAGCAATTTCAGAAAGACTTAAATGCGATTTTCAATGTACCTTGAGGTTAAATTGGTTTTAAAGGTAGAAGAATTGCGAATTTGAATGATCCATTAATTCCAGAAATGTAGTGAACAAAGAATTTTTGCAGAATGAGTTATCAATTCTTGTTACAAAACCCAAACACCCAACTATTTTAACACAGTTCCATAATTATATTTCTGAACAACACCTCAATAAATAGTACACAAAAAAGGAAATTGAAGAAGTTATTTCAAAAACATAATAACTCCATACTTAAGAAAGTTAAGTAAGTTTTATCATCAACTACATGATAAACAGTTTATTGGAATTACTTTTATGACAGGAGGAGAGAAAAACATGTACAATTTCTTTGAATATGATTTCAGTTTTTTAAAAATTGTTTTTTGTGTTGAAATATAAACAGAGATTTAACATTTAATGATTATGATATTTTGATGAGTGTTCTTGGCAAACATTAAAAACTAACTCCTGATATCCATATAATCAAATGTGTGCACAAATCAAATTTTATAATTGTAAGATTAAAACACTCTGTTAAAATTGCCTCTGTTGATGTAAAGCTAATTATATTTCATGAAAAAATTTAAGTATTTTTTCTATGTTAATGAACAATGAAAATTACATC
Source organism: Schistocerca piceifrons (assembly GCF_021461385.2). Classification (NCBI taxonomy): domain Eukaryota; kingdom Metazoa; phylum Arthropoda; class Insecta; order Orthoptera; family Acrididae; genus Schistocerca; species Schistocerca piceifrons. Next base: position 388,978,271 of record NC_060149.1, on the reverse strand, counting down.
TACTGCTTGAAGTGTAAAAAATTTACTAATATACTTAACGCACATAGATTAACAACGAAAAATAGAACACAGAGGATTGAAGGTCTTTGTAAAGTATGTAGAAGTAAAAAAAGTAAATTAACAAAAAATTCTTGGTGAAGGTCTAAATATACATGAGCAAATTATTAATAAATTATATAAACCAATGGGGAAAATATTTTAATATAAGAAATTTAATTTCTTATGGAATAGACGATTTATGGCACACTGATTTAGTCAAATGGATTCTGGAAAATTAAAAGAATTCTCAAAAATAAATAAATGATGTAAATATTTATTGACACTTATAGATGTTTTTTCAAATTTGACTTGGGCTTTTCCAGTTTAAACTGAAACACATAAAATTCAGATGATTCTTTTGAAAAACTAATTCACTTAAGAAAACAAAAAAATTTACCAACAGATAATGGTCAGGAATTTTATAATAAGGAATTTTAAGAACTGAAGCAAATTTTTAACATTAATCATTATTGAGCTTTTAGTGAATGAAAAGCACCCATTGTTGAGCGATTTAATATCAAATTTAAAATGTGCTCATTAAGGAAATTATAAATTTGTTAATTTAGTTTCTAAATTAATTGTCGAATATAAAACACAAATCATTCAATGATGAAAATGAAGCCAAAAAGTAAAGAAAATGAAAAATCTTATCGAAAACTGTTTACGTAACAAATTTGTTAGATATTGAACCGAAATATAAAATTAATAGAAAGTAAGAATATATACATTAAATAGAGTTTTTGAAAAATTATATACTGCCCACTGGTCAAACGAAATATTTGAACTTTAAGATGTTATTCATTCTAATCCGGTCACATATAAACTGAAAGACATAAATTGTGAACAAATAATACGAAATTTTTATGAAACAGAACTACTGAAAACGGATTTTTCAGACGTTTATCTTGTAGAAAAAGCTTTAAAAAAGGTAATGAATTACTTAAAATATTACATAAAAATTGTATTAATAAATGGAGAGTGTTATAGAAAATTTAAACATGTTAGGTATTGAATATAACTATCACTACATTTATCATTTTATGAAAAACGATAGAGTGTGTATTGATATTCAAATAAAAGTCAACAGAAATAACTTAATGTCGGAATTGATTGAAAATGTCAAATTTGAATTCATGGAATCAGATGGTGTTAACGAATTTCGTTTATTAGATCTATATCAAAATATTTATGAATGCTACTCATTAAAAAAGTACTTAGAAATTTGGTTTTATATTCTAGAAACCATCGCGAGATTAATTATATCATTACACAGTTTTCGTGAATAGCTATTCATAGTATTGAAATAATTTCAATGGCAGCTAATTTTAAAATTTTCCTTCATTCGTTAATATAAATTTACAAAATTTGGTCGTAATTAATTCTTCACAATTTAGATGGCTATTTCTGATTACACCTATTTGATTTTGTGCATTTTTAAATTATGCTCGAAGAACATAACATTCATTATTAAAATCATGTAATCTTAAAATAACAAGAGTTGGTCTTAAAATTCGATCACTTGCTTGAGGGACAGCATGTGTTAATAAACTGTTCATTCATTCCTTTATTTCACATAAAATTTCTAGATCTGTGTCATAATGTCCATCTTTTTATATAATTATTATTAATTATAAATTATTTTTTGGCCTTTATACAGTCGTTTTATAGTAATCTCTATTTTATATTCCCCATGTCTGCGAATGGAAGGTAAAACTTCTTCATAAACAAAACTTGAAAAATTTTGCCTAAAGGCACCTTTGGTTTCATAACTAATGAATCATATCTTATGTTTGAAAATTCTATTTTGCTTTAGACCATGGACTATTATTGATACAAATAATTACTAAAATTTTTATCATTAAATATAAGTTCATTATTTTTTCGATCTAGAAGCGACTATATTTATAAATAATAAAATATAGAATATTTTTATTTTTTAATTCTAATTATTCCTTCCTTCATGTGTGGAAAACGAAAGTAAAATTATTTGTCCATTGTGCATCCATACAAGAAATTCATATAGAAATACAAAATGCCATCAATAACAAGTTCTATAGATTGTTTAAGAAGAGAACCAACAAGAATATAGGGAAACTAAATATGAACATATAAAATAACTGGCATAATAATAAATTTATTTGTAAAAAAAGTAAAAAGGAAAATTAAAAATCTTCTAAATATATTCACAACTGTGACCAGTCAAAGATAGACAAATTATGTTTAATTGATCAAAAACATAAAGAAAGACATTATCAAAAAGTTCAATGTTTTTATGAAAAATTTGTTTGCAAAATATATATCAAAATACATAAAAAAATTACCATATCATGGAAAACAGTCAAAAACTGAAAAATTTTTTTATTTAATCTTCTGTGAAACTGTTTAATTCCAATAGAAAATGATTTTTATCAGCTATCATCTTATTTCAGTTGAATTTGTAATGACCATATCATAATGTATTAATTCCATTTTGTAATGTAACACATTTATCATCATCATCAGTTAAAAATTTTATTACATTCAGCTGTATGTGTTTTAATGATCTAATGAAATAACTTTGACTGCACTATTTTATTTTGGCAGTTTTTTTATTTCATCAGATTTTCTTCTCTTCTTTGTAACCAACTTTATAAGCATGCATTTTCGATGCTAAACTATCATGCTTCTAAATAATGTATCCACTGCTTTTATCTTTCATTTTTCCTAAGACTTTCTTATTTACTTGCGGAATTTCATGTTCTTGATGTTGTGGTCTTCAGTTCAGAGACTGGTTTGATGTAGCTCTCCATGCTACTCTATCCTGTGCAACCTTCTTCATCTCCCAGTACCTACTGCAACCTACATCCTTCTGAATCTGTTTAGTGTATTCATCTCTTGGTCTCCTATGATTTTTACTTTCCACGCTGCCCTCTTCTCTTCTTTGTAACCAACTTTATAAGCATGCATTTTCGATGTTAAACTATCATGCTCCTAAATAATTTATCCACTGCTTTCATCTTTCATTTTTCCTAAGACTTTCTTATTTACTTGCGGAATTCCATGTTGTTGATGTTGTGGTCCTCAGTTCAGAGACTGGTTTGATGTAGCTCTCTATGCTACTCTATCCTGTGCAACCTTCTTCATCTCCCAGTACCTGCTGCAACCTACATCCTTCTGAATCTGTTTAGTGTATTCATCTCTTGGTCTCCTATGATTTTTACCTTCCACGCTGCCCTCCAATACTAAACTGGTGATCCCCTGATGCCTCAGAATATGCCCTACCAACCGATCGCTTCTTCTGGTCAAGTTGTGCCACAAACTTCTCTTCTCCCCAATCCTATTCAATACTTCCTCATTAGTTATGTGATCTACCCATCTAATCTTCAGCATTCTTCTGTAGCACCACATTTTGAAAGCTTCTATTCTCTTCTTGTCTAAACTATTTATCATCCATGTTACCCTTAAATACATGGCTATACTCCATACAAATACTTTGAGAAACGACTTCCTGACAAATCTATACTCGATGTTAACAAATTTCTCTTCTTCAGAAACGCTTTCCTTGCCATTTCCAGTCTACATTTTGTATCCTCTCTACTTCGACCATCATCAGTTATTTTGCTCCCCAAATAGCGAAAATCATTTACTACTTTAAGCATCTCACTTCCTAATCTAATTCCCTCAGCATCACCCAATTTAATTCGACTACATTCCATTATCCTCGTTTTGCTTTTGTTGATGCTCATCTTATATTCTCCTTTCAAGACACTATCCATTCTGTTCAGCTGCGCTTTCAGAACCTTTACTGTCTCTGACAGAATTACAATGTCATCGTCAAATATCAAAGTTTTTATTTCTTCTCCATGGATTTTAATTCCTACTCCGAATTTTTCTTTTGTTTCCTTTACTGATTGCTCAGTATACATATTGAATAACATCGGGGAGAGACTACAACCCTATCTCGCTCCCGTCCCAACCACTGCTTCCCTTTCATACCCCTCGACTCTTATAGCTGCCATCTGTTTTCTGTACAAATTGTAAATAGTCTTTTGCTCCCTGTATTTTACCCCTGCCACCTTCAGAATTTGAAAGAGAGTATTCCAATCAACATTGTCAAAAGCTTTATCTAAGTCTACAAATGCTAGAAACGTAGGTTTGCCTTTCCTTAATCTTTCTTCTAAAATGAGTCGTAGGGTCAGTATTGCCTCACGTGTTCCAACATTTCTATGGAATCCAAACTGATCTTCCCCGACGTCGGCTTCTACCAGTTTTTCCATTCATCTATAAAGAATTCGTGTTAGTATTTTACAGCTGTGGCTTATTAAACTGATAGTTATTATATTCTTCTTCAAGTATGAAGGTATTTCTCCTGTGTCATACATCTTGCTCCCTGGATGGTTGAGTTTTGTTAGGCCTGGCTCTACCAGGGCTGTCAGTAGTTCTAATGGAATGTTGTTTACTCCCGAGGCCTTGTTTCGACTTAGGTCTCTCAGTGCTCTGTGAATCTCTTCATGCAGTACCATATCTCCTATTTCATCTTCATCTACATTCTCTTCCATTTCTATAATATAGTCCTCAAGAACATCGCCCTTGCATAGATCCTCTATATACTCGTTCCAACTTTCTGCTTTCCCTTCTTTGCTTAGAACTGAGTTTCCATCTGAGCTCTAGATATTCATATTTGTGGTTTTCGTTTCTCCAAACGTCTCTTTAATTTTCCTGTGGGCAGTATCTATCTTACTACTAGTAATATGTGCGTCTACATCCTTTCATTTGTGCTCTAGCCATCCCTGCTTAGCCATTTTGCACTTCCTGTCGATTTTTGAGACGTTTGTATTCCTTTTTGCCTGCTTCATTTACCGCATTTTTATTTTTTCTCCTTTCCTCAATTAAATTCAAAATATCTTCTGTAACCCAAGGATTTCTATTAGCCCTCGTCTGTTTACCTACTTGATCCTCTACTGCCTTCACTATTTCATCTCTCAAAGCTACCCATTCTCCTCCTTCTGTATTTCTTTCCCCCATTCTTGTCAATCGTTCCCTAATGCTCTCCGTGAAACAACCTCTGGTTCTTTCAGTTTATCCATGTCCCATCTCCTCAAATTCCCACCTTTTTGTAGTTTCTTCAGTTTTAATTTACAGTTCACAACTAATAGATTGTGGCCAGAGTCTACATCTGCCCCTGGAAATGTCTTACAATTTAAAACCTGGTTCCTGAACCTCTTACCATTATATAATCTATCTGAGACCTTCCAGTAACTGCAGGCTTGTTCCATATATACAACCTTCTTTTATGATTCTTGAACCAAGTGTTAGCTATGGTTACGTTATGCTCTGTGCAAAATTCTACCAGGCGGCTTCCTCTTTCATTCCTTACACCCATTCCATATTCACCTACTACGTTTCATTCTCTTCCTTTTCCTACTACCGAGTTCCAATCACCCATGACTATTAAATTTTCATCCCCCCTAACTATCTGAATAATTTCTTTTATCTCATCATACATTTCATCAATTTCTTCATCATCTGTGGAACTAGTTGCCATATGAACTTGTACTACTGAGGCAGGTGTGGGCTTATCTATCTTGGCCACAATAATGCGTTCACTATGCTGTTTGTAGTAGCTTACCCACATTCCAATTTTCCTATTCATTATTAAACCTACTGCTGCATTAGCCCTATTTGATTTTGTATTTATAACCCTGTATTCCTGCCACTGAACTTCACTAATTCCTACTATATCTAACTTTACCCTATCCATTTCCCTTTTTAACTTTTCAACCTACCTGCCCGATTAAGGGATCTGAAATTCCAAGCTTCGATCTGTAGAATGCCAATTTTCTTTCTCCTGATAACAACATCCTCCTGAGTAGTCCCCGTCTGGAGATATGAATGGGGAACTATTTTACCTCCAGTATATTGTACCCAAGAGGATGCCATCATCATTTACCCATACAGTAAAGCTGTATGCCCTCGGGAAAAGTTACGGCTGTAGTTTCCCCTTGCCTTCAGCCATTCACAGTACCAGCACGGCAAGATCGTTTTGGTTAGTGTTACAAGGCCAGATCAGACAATCATACAGACTGTTGCCCCAGCAACTACTGAAAAGGCTGCTGCCCCTCTTCAGGAACCACACGTTTGTCTGGCCTGGCAACAGATACCCCTCCATTGTGGTTGCACCTATGGTACAACTATCTGTATCGCTGAGGCATGCAAGCCTCCGGACCAGCAGCAAGGTCCATATATATAGTATCTTTTGAATAATCGCTTGTGTCAAAGCAATTGAATTCATATATTTATAGAAATCTTTACTTCTTTATTCATAAATAAAAGAATCCATATCTATGTAATATACATCAATAGTTTCACCATATTTTGGTTTCATAACATTATAGTGAAAATCATCGATTTTTAATTTCAAAATATCTAGAATACTCCTTCGAATATAAACTGGTTTATTGAACATTAATTCCATTTTTTCATGTGAACCGGTATTAGCTTTTCGGAAAATACAGTAGTATGTTCATAATATGGTTTAGAAATATAGTTCATATATTTTCTTGAATTTTTTTTATTTTAATATTTTGACTGTTTGTAATATGTTAGATTGTTTTTCCAAATGTTGAATTATCCAATAACTTGTAGAAATCTTTTTCAAAATCTTTAGCTGTCTCTTTCCTCATTACTGTATTCAAATAAATGTATTTCTTCAATTGATCTGGTAGTTCAAATGATAAGATTCTAAGAATTTTCTTTAATTTTGATCCAAGATTTATACATTGTTTAAGATTTCCATTATGTGATACGTATTCTTCTTCATTATTTAATGAAGTTATTAATTTATTTCGTCATTCTGGTGCTAATGATAACTCTTAATGAAAGTCATATATCTCTTTGGATATTATACATCGACTTCTAAAATATAACCATATTTATTATCATCTGACATGTTAAGTGTTTTTCCAGCATTGAAACATTTTGGATCTAACAAACTGAATCTTTATATGGTAAAAACTGAGACATTGCCCAACCATATAACATATTTCAATTTCACAATGCAATATAATTTGATTGTTTTGCTGGCTTATTTTTAACATCGAATCCCAAGGTAATCCTGGATCTATAAAATACCAAGATGGATCAAGTTTACAAAATTTAATACATGTACCTCTAAAATTTTCGAAAATATCTACTAAAATTAAAACATCAAATTTATTATTTTATCTTGTACATTCGTATAAATTTTAATGTTGATTTTTTTCATTTTTATTCGATTATAATCTTCATCAGAAATGTTATTTTTATTATGTCTTCAATAAAAACACTCGTTTTTAAGTGATTTAGATTCTTGTAATTTTTCTTCAGAACCATATATTTCTAAAGATAAAATCCTTTTTTAATTATTAAACCTAATTGTTCACCTTCAAAATATTTTTCTGTTTCTCTGAATTTTTTCTGTAAGATAAGAAGACAATTCATCATTACTTTAGAAAATCTTAATAGTAATCCATCTTTAACGTATCTACTAAAAGAAATATATTTTTGTTCATTATTTGGAATAGCAACAATATCTGTATTAGCTATCCACTAATGAACACAATATTTTGTTAAATTATGGAAATAAATTAGAATAAAGTGAGGATTTTGGTAATTAAGATTACACACTTCATGGACAGCTCTTCGATATTTTCCTTTTAAATGACAATGATCTCTTGCTTTCTTTTCTACTTTGGTAAATTTATTTTCACAAATATAACAAGTTTTTGAATTTATAAAATTTATTTTATCATAATTTGTCATTATCATTGGAATATTTTGTCGACATAGTTTAGCAATTTATCTGGATTCTTCTTTTAACATTTCAATGAACCTTTTTCCTGCTTCTTTACCAATATACATAACAGGATTTTTACTATCACCGTTAGAATATTTTACATAGTAACTGAATGTAATCATTAAATATTTTTGGTACTTATTGATTTAAGATTTTTCAGTATTTGGTTCACAAGTGTTAATATCTTACAATAAACATTCGACATCTGCATAAATTACTAAAGGTAGCATTAATGAATGATTATAATTTTCAAATTCAATTTTTCGTCCTTTAAAGGGGTATCCATTTTTTAATTCTTTAGGCTCTTTGTTACTGTCTTCGTGAATGCTTCATTTTTCTTGTGAATTAAAATATCTTAAGCATGGGCCACAAAGATAAATTCTTCCGTTGTGTTCACTTGTTTGTGAACACATTCATCTAGGTAGGCTTTTTATTCAATAATATGAGAATTACTTTCTTCTCGGATTAAAAGAAGATTAACATGTTTCTTCGTTTTTCTGTTATTGTGAGGTATAAAAGATATAAACTAATTTTTTCTTCCACATTGCTTCCATATGCATAAACCTTAATTGAAGTATTTGAAACCTTTTTAAATTTTGGAATATCTGATACCTGAACAAGCTAATAAATTTTCTCTCTTTCAGAAATTTCAACTAATCCTAATCCACTATTTTTATAATTACTAACTCTTTCTACTTGATAATTTTATGGTTATAAAACTGACTTCATTGAATAAAGGAAACATTTTTGATCGACGTTTTACATTAATTACAGCTTTTTCATCTTTAACTACTTTTGGTAAATCGATATAAGAAGAACCATGTTTTGGATTGTGTCTATTAATACTTAATTCAAAACTGTCTATATTAAATAAAGACCAGCCAGATATATTCATTTGCATTTTTTTCATTTCAGTTAAAAGGTTACTTCTGATTTTGGATAATTATCTTCTAAATCACTTGTTCTTAATAAAGCTTGATTAGTTGTTTTAAAATAAATTCTTGTATTTCATCTTGTCTTTTAAAATTACTATAAAATTCATGTTACCTTTAATTGTTCTCCTTTGTGTCAAAATATTCCAGATTTTGGTGATTATATCTTCTTTAATTTGATTAAAAATTCTTGTGGTTCAACAGTATTGTCTTTAATATTAATTCCCTAAGTTATTATTCTTGACTTAATAGCAGACGTTTTCTACAAATCCGTTTAGGTGACTTAAAAGATTGATTCATCATCTAGAAAACTGAAACTTGTTAAATTTTTCTGATAACTTTTTTTGGTTATTTTCTTGATACTTATCTAATAAAAGCTTTTCCAAATCATTCTCATTGTCGATATTATTAATTTTACCCTCAGATCTTAATTGCTGTTTATTAAGATTAGAATAATTTTCTAAATTTTACGTTTTATGGGTGTTATGAAGGTCATCTAAAGATTTTTTACTCAAATCTTTATTGTTACTAATTTTGCCTACATTTCATTCCATGAAAGTGACTATCTTTTTCTAAGTTCAGAATAAGTTTTAATTTTTTTTGTTTTGCAACTTCTATGAAAACATTTTACAGACTTATTATTCAATTCATTATAAGTATCTTTATTACTAATATTGTCAATAGGATTTACAATATGCTCGATTAATTTTTTTGTACTAAGTTTGGAATAATTATTTACATTTTCTGTCTTACAGATTGAGTGAAGTTCTTTTATTTTTTCATATCTTAGTTCTCTCTTCTTCATTTCTTTCTTTATTTTTCTCTTATTAAAATAGTCAATTAATTCCATCAGATCTTGTCTAGTTACATTTGAATAACCATATTCTTTACAATAATTCTTTAAATCTTTATAAGTTCATCAATTTTTTCCTTTACTATAATATTCTATGTTTTGAAGTAGGTCAGCTTTGGTGTTCATTTCGTTTCGATTTTATTTATAAAGAAAAAATTTACGTTTTCAGAATTAAAATGTTTACGCTTCAAATGTACCTTTGTGTTTTTTAATTTAAATTTCAATCGATGGTATAGATAGGGAAGGTCTGACAGCTCTTATTTATGAATAGAAAAACTTACTACATTGTTATTTTTTAAATTAATCGGATTTTCGTTTTTTGGGTGTAGACAAATGAGGTTTGATTGTTCTTATTTACAGAGAATAAAGTTTATTAGAGTTTTAAATTTTAACTGAGAATATCGTTTTTCCAGTGAAGACAGATGAAGTTTGGTGGCTCTTATTTATAAAGAATAAAATTTATTAGATTCTAAAATTTTAAATGAAATTTTCGTGTTGTGTGTATGGATCAATTTTTGGTTGCGAAATATGGTGAAACTGAAATCTTGATTTATATCCTGGAAATTTTAATACAATATGCTCTTTGGTTCATAGCTCTAATATTTATGCTACTGGCAGTTCTGAAAAATGGAACTAATTTGTTGAGTTCATCGAATAACGATCGTAATGCAGGGAAAAATTGGTCTTACAATGACTGTAGTGAATTTAAACTTTGATCGATATGTTCATCAGTGTTTCTTATGATATAGATTTGAATAAATTTGTGATCTGTATTTATCAGTGGCAGTAGTGATCCTGCATGATGATAGATTTGCCAGTGGTCTTTGGATGTTATCATGCAATTCTGATACTCTGTGTTTGTTGTACCAAACGATGTCATTTGAGAACTTGAACAGCACTTCCATATTTTTCCCAAGAAATGTTTCAATTAGCTTGTGTCACTTGATAACATTGATAATGGTACTGGTGGTGAACGTAATTCCAGCATGTGTATTCTTCCATCTACAAAGTACATTCCTAGTGTTTCATTCTTACAAAAAAATGGTTCAAATGGTTCTGAGCACTATGGGACTTAACATCTATGATCATCAGTCCCCTAGAACTTAGAACTACTTAAACCTAACTAACATAAGGATGGCACACAACACCCAGTCATCACAAGGCAGAGAAAATCCCTGACCCCTCTGAGAACCCGGGTGTGGGAAACGAGAACGCTACCGTATCATTCTTACATTTGAGTTCAATACAGCACATGTATAATTTATCCATTTCTCAAATAAAAACACTGTGATGAACACTGTAATCATAATGAACATTGCAGTGCAATGCGCCATGTGTAAATCAGTTTAAAGTGTTCGTTTGGATCGAACAATGTAAGCTCGAATGGTATCAAGTATTACTTCCCATTCCTTGACTCTTTCAGGCGAACAGTCATGAGCAATGTATATTCGAGTGGTTTCAGTAATGTATCAGGGTACTCTTCAGCTTGTTTTGAGCTTATATGGAGCTCATAAGTGCAAATGCTACGTTCATTTCTTTACATACAGGTGATATCATCAAGAGGGCACTGGCGGGAAGTTAAAGAATCCCAGAGAGCAAAGATGTTTGCGTAAAATGGCATTATGTTCGCAGAACTTTACCTCTGAATTGTGCATGCACACATGCATACATACCTCTGCAATATGTCAGCATAGTATGAAAGTATATAGTGTCATCTTAAAAGATACGTATTTGCCTCTAAAATGCGCATGAACACACACACATACACACACACACACACACACACACACACACACACATATATATATATATATATATATATATATATATATAAGCACTGCATTATGCATCACCTCTCTTAATTCTGTAGTGTCTTAGTATTTAAATTTCGTCTCACATGTGAGTGGAAAATATTTCCTATCTCTCTTGCTATCTCTCATTCATCTCGTCTGTGTGTGTGTGTGTGTGTGTGTGTGTGTGTGTGTGTGTGTGTGTGTGTGTGTGTTTTATTTGTGTACACAAAATATTTCCACATCTGTCTTGTAATAATCATTGCTGTGACATACACAGCGGTACATGTCGTCTCTTTCTCTCCCTCTCTATACCTTTCCACCTCTGCCTTATTACTAAATGTCATCTATCATGTGTCGCTCACAGCACTCTAACATATATTTCCATATAACTATAAAAATTCTTGTTCAGTAAATCACAGTCAATTTTGATAAATCGTTTGACATTTTATGTTGCTGCATGCTCTGTGAACATATGAATTTAATCTTCATCTTCAACATTTAATCTGTCTTCAACATCAACATCAACATATCATCTATTGCAAACATGAGGTTGTTAGAATTTGGGTAAATATTTTAGATGTATCCAGTAGACAACCAAATTTGACAGCTGTATCTGTCTTAATAAAATCGAAACGGCATTGAATTGCGTTTTGTGGAAAAACTGTGTGCAGTATGAATAATACAGCGCCAGAAAAAAATAATACAACACCCTAAAGGACAAGGTCATTTTATTGACAAGTGAGCTGACAGGTAGTTCATTATTATATGAGAATATGATAATAAATTCAGACCAAATGAAACACACATCACATTAAAAGGCACTCAAACAGTAACATCAACACACAGTGTACCCCCCCCCCCCCCTCTGGCGACAACGCACGTTTGTATTCTTACACACTAACTATTATTAAGGTACCAACTGGACTCTCATCACTGAACATGTGGTCCCTGATGACACAGGAGGTGCAACATGTGCCCAGATTTCATTCCTGTGTGATGGCTGGACGGCTGCCACTATTCGTACAGTGCATTAACCTTCATATGTGTCTGTACTACTGGATATCCAGAACGTGGTCTACAGGTGTGCGAATGTTCCACAGAAAAGTTTTGAAAGCAATGGACACTCACTGATGCAGCAATCTGTTGATACATCATTCAACTCCATGCAGTATGACAATGTGATCCTATTTAAATGGCGCAAGTTGTTCCACAGGAATATGTAATAGTGAGTGGGGTACGGTATTATCCCAGAATGAATTTTGTGAACACTGTTCATCACTAAACTCAGCACAGTTGGTCTGCAGCTCGTGGTCGCGCAGTAGCGTTCTCGCTTCCCACGCCCGAGTTCCCGGGTTCGATTCCCGGCGGGGTCAGGGATTTTCTCTGCCTCGTGATGACTGGGTGTTGTGTGATGTCCTTAGGTTAGTTAGGTTTAAGTAGTTCTAAGTTCTAGGGGACTGATGACCATAGATGTTAAGTCCCATAGTGCTCAGAGCCATTTGAACCATTTTTTCCGCTGGCTGGTGTGGCCGTGTGGTTCTAAGCGCTTCAGTTTGGAACCGCGTGACCGCTACGGTCGCAGGTTCGAATCCTGCCTCGGGCATGGATGTGTGTGATGTCCTTAGGTTAGTTAGGTTTAAGTAGTTCTAAGTTCTAGGGGATTGATGACCTCAGCAGTTAAGTCCCATAGTGCTCAGAGCCATTTTCAGCACAGTTGCTGCATGCAGAATCAAAACTATGGGTGCACAGACAGGTCTCATCACTGATAACCATGACAAATGAATCATTAAAATTACAACAGTTCAGTATGCACATATTCATATTATGTCCTGGTGCCACTAAGCACAGTCCTCGAGAGTGTTGCATTTTTTCCTTGCAATGCATTCCCTTCATGTAACAATCGAACAGTTTGTTACACTATATGGAAACAATTTTGTATAAAAAACACATTCATAACTACTGTACACTTCATAAACAACAAAATGTTCAGAATATGCAAAGCATGCCCCCATAAGTGAGTGTATTATTTTCATATTCATGTCTGAAAAAGCATTTAGATCACAGCCAAAACCAATAACTATGTATGTGAGAAATACTCTTCAAAATCGACTGAGACAGTGCTGTTCACTCTTTCACAATGATTCATTCACATGCTACTGCTGTTGAGAAATCAAGTTTAGCAAAATGAATTGTTGAGAACCTTGATGGCAGATATATCTTCCAGTGTTTCAGATGAACCCTGCATTGCTGCTTCAAATCTAATTCTGATACATCTCACACTCAGTGCTGTGTGGCCCTTCCTCCACTGGCGATAGTCTTCCAGTGTGTATTGCACTTCCACCAGCACCCATATGTTTAAAGTTCTGTAGGGTCAATGAGAAGAATCATGTCTTACTTATATTACTAAAAGTCAATAATAAGCAAGATACATAGGCTGTATTAGTAATAGTACATAGCGCAAGTCTTACTTACATTCGGTTGTAAAGAAGTGCTGACAAGGACTACAATAATGATGACGACTTCTCTGATAATGCGGCACTAACAACAAGCCACTGCTGCGAGTCTTCCAGCTATTATAACGCTCCACCACGCAGAGTCAGCAAGTAAAAATGAGATTACTAAGCAAATTCTATTTGTTGATGTAAACATCATATTTTAGATGTCTCACATTCGCAAGGAACCCAGTCATGGAGGAAAACGAGCTTGGAGATACTGCATATTGAAGGAAACCCAGTCATTACAACAGTGGACCGTTAAGCAAGTTAAAGGAACTCTGCATCTCTTTATTGTGCATAAACATAATTTTGTGGTAGAAAAACTTGTTCTTCGCTCTTTAAGTTGCATGTAGTAATGTGACCGCATCTCACAACACTCGTCAGCTCTCGGACCTCCACTGCAACAAGATAGGCATGCAGCTAGACACTGTCTCGTGATGCTGCACTCTGTTATGAACGCAGGTACTGCAGTTATTTTAATTGCTTCTCACATTTTGTGGGCATCTATTTCAACTGATAGAGTGTTCTTAAATGCAACTGCAATTGAGTCATTGTAAACTTTAAGCAATAATCGAAGCTCCTCTTCTATAGACATTATTTCATTGTCATGCGAATTATTGCCCAAATTATTCCAATCGCATTTTCATTCTGTCTTCTCCTCTCACAGTTACAGGTAAGTATTGCGTCATACACCGCCATATGCTGCCACATTACAGCAAAAAATTGCAACAAATTACCATACCAAAATATTGCAACATTGTAAAATTAATACAGTATATGTTCACCCTTTGCCCTTATGATGGCCTGAACTCTGCTGGAGAGATTTTCAATGATACACCTGAATGTCTGTGGAAGAATGGTGGCCCATTATTCCTCAATGACTAAAACCAGAAGAGGCAGTCATGTTGGATGCCAGGGTCTGAAACGATATTGATGTTCTAATTCATTCCAAGGAGGTTCCATTGCGTTCAGATCAGGACATTGGGGCAGGCCAATTCATTTCAGGCATGTTATTGTGCACACACCATTGACTCACAGATGCTAGTTTATGATAGGATGCCATCATGATGATAAAAACAATCATCATCTCCAAACCTCTCCTCTGCAGTGTGCACTACACAATCTGTAAAATGCGTTGATATCCTTCCATATTTAATGTTTTGTTAAGTGCATTAAGGAGACTACACACTAGCCACAGAAAACACCTCTGTGCCATAACACAGTCGTCTCTGTATTTCAATGACGGTGGATAACGTACACCACTCCAAATCACTTGTTTCCAGTCGTCAACTGTCCAGTGACATCGCTCTTTACACCACATCAAGCATTACTTACAACTGACTACAGAAAACTCTGGATTTCAACCATCACACTCCATTGTTCATAACCCTCTACGCACAATCATTGTACTAACACAACTACTGGTAGCTCTTACATGGTGTGCACACTTCCTTTCTAAGCTTGGTCCTAAATTATTTCCACTCTTGAATCCTATTTTTAGTGTGCTCCGAGATACACTATTTGAGTGGCCTTTTTAATCGGTAAACTTCCAGCAACAGTTTGTTTTGATTTTTTCTACTGTACTCCATTTTCTAACCATCTGAAACAATAAACGGGTACATTAGGACAACAATGGTAAACTTACAGGGTAAATGCATTAGCCCAAAAGCTTGGTTTTATTGAACAACCATGTCATGTAAAGTAAGGTTTAGCTTGCTGCTAGAATATGTAGTTTTTACCTCCTGGCTCTCTTATCGTAAAATAAGAAAAATTAAAAATTTCGAATACATATCATGAAAAATGGTAGCAAAATCATCAAAAAACACGGTTTTACCAAAATATCAGCATTTTCTTAACAAAAGAGAGAGAAACGGAAGGCTTCGAAAAATTATTTGTATTTACATCACATTCACCACTTTCTTCATGTATTTTATACATTTTTTGATCATTTTAGCTTTTTTTCAAACATTTTCACAGCTTTTTCAATAATTTTTGAACACTTTATTTTTTTACAAGTAATTCCTAACCATTTATCAAATATTTCGTCAAAATTTCCATACTGCTATAAATAGCATTTCTTCAGCCTGTGTTAAAAATATGTGTAAAAAAGAGTTAACCAATCATAATCAGTTGTGAGAATAACTATAACCATCTGCTTTACATCCTGTAGCAGAGTTCCAAGTGTACCTGGACTAGAAAGTTTTAGTGATAGAAATATAATTTCCTACCGTACTTAGCATATGTTTGAAATTGCTTATGACTCTACTTCTCCACTTGTATTATATAAACGTAGCAAAAGAAAAGTTAATTCTAATGAATCTGTATTTATTTGGCTAAAAGGTAAAGGGGTATGTGAATATGTAAAATTTGTTGGTGATTGTACTGTATATTTCCATAAATAATGATCTGTAGGGTCAGCCACTTTTGTAGTGACTCTTTTTTTTCCATAAATAAAGATCCATAGCGTCAGCCACTTTTGTAGCGACTCCTTAAGCACCTTATAAGCTCTCGGCCATTCTTTGGTTATAGCCATCCAAGAGACCGTTTACGTCCTGAAACAACTTGGACAATCAGTGGTCTTCGTATGGACCCCAGGACACTTCAGAATCCTGGGAAATGCACTTGCCAACTGGCTAGCCAAAGAGACTACTAATAAACCAGGTCTGGAGATAGGAACACTAGAATTTGATATCTGATCAGTATTACGCCACAAAGTTTTTGGTCTCTGGAATACAGAATGGCACTCCCTGACTTTGCCAAATATGTTATGTGTGATAATGGAGATGATGAATGTGTGGAGGTCCTCCATGTGAGCCTCTTGGATGGACTTCGTTGTCCTTTGCCAGCTCCATATCAGCTATACTTGGCTGACTCACGGGCATGTCCTACATTGTGAGGTCCCACCTCAGTGTCAGTGTGTTTCACGTTTGACAGTAGTCCACTTCTTGTTGGACTATCCAAATTTAGCCGCTCAGAGGCAGACTTTTAATCTCCCTGACATGCTCCCTTCGATTTTAGGTGACAATGCCTCAACAGCTAACATGGTTTTAAGTTTTATTCGTGAAGGGGGTTTTTATTATTCTTTTTCAGGGTGGGCGCCTTAGCCTCATATTTCAGGCCCTAACCCTACCAGGATTTTCAATTTCCTCGCTCCCTCTGGTGCTGTCTGTCCGACTTGGTGTCCGTCTCTTCACCATTTGTGTTCCACTTGCCTTGCGGTTCAGTCTGGAGATTTTAGTGTGTTGCAGAGTGGCTGACTCATCCATTTTTATTCTTGTGATCAGGCAGCCAAGGCCGTCTGCTATATTGTTTTAACACCTTTTACTGCTTTTCCCCTTTTCCTTAAAGTTTACAATTTTGGCTTGTTACTTTATTTTTCTACTTCAGTGTGGTAACACACAAAGCTTTGCACATTTTGTTCCTTCCCCGGATTTCAAGCGATAGTATTTTTTTGCGCCATAGTTTTAATCTGTGACCTGTGTGACTAATGAAAAAGGGACTGATAACCTTGTAGTTTAGTCCCTTTAATCTACAAACCAACCAACCAACCAACCACTGAGAGGCCCAACTCTGTTCAAATGGAATCAACTGCGATCACCTACACCACAAAATATGCTTCACTTGAGAACAGGAAGCTACGAATATCATAGTGCAGCACTACTTTACCCTTTCACCTTGATTCAGGCGGCATCAGAAAACGACGCTCTGTGGGTGAGAGGCTGTCACTGCGGCAGCTGTAATGCTCTTACGCGTCCACGAAAATATGCAAACTACGCGGTCTGGCGATCTTATTATCAGAACATGGGGACCTTCCCTATCAGAGTCCCGAAATCCCTACAGACTTCAGTTTTAAGTGCATCCGTTCGCTGGTCTGGTCAAAACAATTTGACTCACAGGCACCAAAATCGATGCTGGAGTTGTCAAACGTCAGATGGCATACTCAGGACGAATTGGTTCACCCTTGTGACACACAATTATGTCCGAGATGATAAGCAGTTCCACAGTCGGTTCTGTTCTAAACTGCCACAGGCTCTTAGTCCACCACACGCTACAGACCACAGGTATCACCCATTAGGGAAAAACCTGCAGTTCTCCCCCAGAGAAGGACCAGAAGACGAAGACCTCAAAGAATCATAACCACTTTCCACCAAGCATTGGTACAGGAGCCGAGTTAGCAAAACTAAGCCACTCCCGCATCGCACAAACCAATCAAGTATCCTCTGCTCATTGAGTCGGTATGCTTGACTATTCTGTTGGTGTGGTAGCCAATCCAGGCACAGTAGTGGGGTTCCTACTCTAGGGAACAAGCCTCTCCTTTGCACGTCTTGAGAGAAGCCAATCAGCGACTCCAAATCTCTCTTGTATGAAGAAATAAGATTTTAGACTAGGGATGGAGACTGCTCCAAGTAATACGTTTTGCGAAGCAGCGTCCTTGTGTCCAACTCTAAACGTAAGGAGGAGACGGCTTCAGCCAGAAGTCCCTGTGCAGGTAAAAACCACAGAACACTGTTTCCCAGAATCACTCACATGACCAGGCCGCTGCGCTCAGCATTTATGACCCCCCCATTCATGTCGTTCCTTGTTCCCAGTCGCCTCTGCTACGGGCTTCTGGGTACAAACTTTCTACAGGTGACACATGCAATTACAATAACTTTCTGCTCATAATTTCCTCATGTAGAAAAAGCCATTAACCACACGTCGCAAATGTAGTAACGGGGAACACTGAGCTCACGTCCTAAATATGATTGTTAATTTGCCTGGCAACGATGTGAAACTGAGAGAGTGACGTGTCACCTCTCAATATATCTATTTGGTTTATTGTTCTTATCAGAAACAATTTTATTTAACATATTTATTCAACACACATTTACTGGTAGAAAAAGTGGGGAGGAATGACAATCTGATTTCTTTTTCCATACGTGCACTACCTAGTAAATTAGATTCCTATGCCCATATTCATAATGGTCTATATTTTATTTTGAATGGATGAGTGTAAGTGTGCCAACTGCATAGAAGAGGCCTTAAATGTTACATGTAGAGTCACTAGTTATCTTTGAACAGCCTCTTGTTTACCAGTAGCAGATTTCAAAGTACTGAGTGGTGTCTCTGGATGATGGCTAACCAATGTGGAAACAGGGTGGTCCTCCACCACTGACGAGGTGGAGGATCCCTTGGTATGATGCCATGTTCAGACTCCCTGCTACTGCTTCCTATACTGAATAGTCTAATACGCTGTGTGCCTGGTAACTTCATATCGAGAAGGGAATTATGTGAAATACTTAAGGCAGTAGTTGGAAATAATGACTTCATTTTTCCAGGCCAACAGTCATGATGATATTGCATGCGTTAGTTTCTAAGGTGAATCATAGCATCTGTTAATTTTAAGATGAGCATATTTAAATATTCTGTCTGCAGTTTTTAATTAAATTAAGCACCTCCATCTGATGAATAAACTATTGTGCTGCTTCTGTCCCAGGTGATGTACACATAGTGGAGAACAGAAGTGATTGACCAAATTGTAATCACTTAATCATTATTATTTATATCATTTTGGTTAGTTAAAATTTCTTGTTGCAAAGGGTGAAATGCTTGACTAAATTTCGGTCAGTAACGATTTCTTATTTAAATCATTTTGGTTAGTTAAATTTTTTTTGCTAAAAGGGCAAGGAAAATGGGCATTGTCTATACCACAGATATGGCGAAGTCACAATGGGCTAATACTCGTGCCTGTAGAACCTATAGAAAGATTTCATGTGATAATGCTAATGCAATTTAGTAATATTTCGTATGAAGATATTTGCTTTTGGGTACTGCAAGAAAGCGTAATGGTGACTTATTAGCCATTTGACAGTGGCTCCATGTGAGTTGCATTTCACTGGGATATCAGCTTGAATGCTCTGTGGTTGAAGATAGTTTATCTAGGAAAAGTCTTTTTTGTGAAATGCGAAAAAATATTACTAGCGTGTGAAGCTAACTTGGTCATGGCATACGATGGTGAGTAATATTACCAATATGGGAAAAAGGGTAGCCACATTATGTTGCCATAAAATGAGAACAGTAGGCGTCTGATGTGAGAAATATGGATAAAATTTTGATTATGGGCAAACAGGACTGATAGTTAAATAAATAATTTTGGTGAATTTCGTTTGTCTGAAAGAGAGAGACATTTTTCAGATTTATTTTAGTTTACTTTATGTGAGTCCACAGTGGGATTGCAAACTGTATGTTGAACCAAAACGATTTCATGTTAAGGAGTTGATCAGTACTTCAGCGATTCTGTGGTTGAGTCCTACAGGTGAGCAGAAGTGTGTGAACTTAATACTGGACAGCCTGACACTATCATAAATAGTGCACAGGAGAGTAGACTTTCATGAGACCATAGAAATTTTATAATGTAAACAAAGTATCATGTGCACCGGGTAAAGTTACAAATTGTAAGAGATATTATACTAACATTTTGAGGAATGGAAAACTCTGAGAATATTTTTGAATCAATGACACAAGATGGCTGTCATTGTTCATTAGCAGAAGACAGCCATTTCCTTCTGACAACCTATCACACGTTCCTTGTCCGCTCAGAATCCCAATGATTTGCAGCAGTTTGACACAATTTAATAGTACCTGAGTAAATTTCACTGTGATTCATATGGAGCAGAGTTGGTGAAGTGGTAATGTTAGCTGATTGTGTAATACTGATAGTTTGTAACATAGAAAATTCAGTTGCAAAAATTTAAAACAACATATATCATATTTCACTTGTTAGGTCACATGCTTAGCGTCTAACTATCAATGTGATTCGTTATTAATCATTAACAGAAGGCCGGCTTCTGTGAGCGAACGGTTCTAGGCGCTTCAGTCTGGAACCGCGCAACTGCTACGGTCGCAGGTTCGAATCCTGCCTCGGGCATGGATGTGTGATGTCCTTAGGTTAGTTAGGTTTAAGTAGTTCTAAGTTCTAGGGGACTGGTGACCTCAGATGTTAAGTCCCATAGTGCTCAGAGCCATTTTAATATTTGATTAATAGAACATGGCTGCATGTATTATTAAGTTTACTTGCTAGCGGTACCATGTATCTTGTTGACCCAACTGATAGATGGGGGGGGGGGGGAGGGGGGGGAGAGTACTACCCTCCCGTCATAGTTTTGGAAACTGAGCCTTTATTGTCTTGGAATTGTGCAAGAAAATTTCTTAATGATTCATTGTCTTGTAAATTGAGCTAAAAAGCCTAATGATCTCCCTACATCTACAGCATACTCCGCAAGCCACCTAATGGTGTGTGGCGGAGGGTACTTTTGGTACCACTAGCTGATCCCTCCAACCCTGTGCCACTCGCGAATAGTGCGTGGGAAGAATGATTGTCGGTAAGCCTCTGTATTGGCTCTAATTTATCTAATTTTCTCCTCGTGGTCAATACGTGAGATGTTTGTGAGGGGGGAGGGGGGGGGGGGAAGTAATATGTTGTTTGACTCCTGAAAAGTGCTGTCCCTAAATTTCAATAGTAAATCTCTCCGTGATGCACTACGCCTCTCTTGTAACGTCTGCCTGTGGGGTTTGTTTAGCATTTCCGTAACGCTCTCTCGCCAGCTAAAAGATCCCGTGACGAAACCCGCCGCTCTTAGTTGGATCGTCTGTATCTCCTCTATCAGTCCTACCTGATAGGGATCCCAAATAGATGAACAATACTCAAGAATCTGGAGAACAAGAGCCTTATAATCCACTTCTTTCGTGGATGAGTTACATTTCCTTAAGATTCTTCCGATGACTCTGAGTCTGGTGTCTGCTTTTCCCACTATCTATTTTATATGGTCATTTCACTTAAATTTGCTTTGGATAGTTACATCTAGATATTTTACAGCATACGCTATCTGCAGCTGTTTCTCATCAATAGTGCAGCTGTACAGTAACGGATTTCTTTTCCTATGTACTCGCAGTATGTTACATTTAGGATCAACTGCTAGAGTCTGCGCTATTCATCAATTCTGTGCAAGTCGTTCTGCATTTTTTACTATCTTCTGGCGTTGCTACTTGAGTACAAACAACTGAATCATTTGCGAATAGCCTTAAAGAGCATGCGATACTTTCGACTAGGTCATTTATACATATCTTGTGAACAGCAACGATCCTTTCACACTTCTCTGTGGTACTCCGGATATTACCATTACATTTGGCGATTTATACCGTTAAGAGTGACTTTTTATCTATTTACACGTCGAGTTCCGTAGGAACAAATTGGGGAGCAAATCCCGAAGGTCATGGAACGTGTCAGTCCATAAAATTACAACATACAATTAATAACAGATAAAAATAAAATGTTTATGAACCCAAAAAAAGTCAATCTATAACTTTAAGTAAATGAAATCAAAAATACAACAAGAATCAGCTTACTTCTTCAAGGAACTCCTCGACAGAATAGAAGGAGTGACCCATGAGGAAACTATTCATTTTCGATTTGAAAGCGCGTGGATTACTGCAAAGATTTTTGAATTAGAGTGGTAGCTTATTGAAAATGGATGCAGCAGTGTACTGCACAACTTTCTGCACAAGAGTTAAGGAAGTCTGATCCAAATGCAGGTTTGATTTCTTCTAATTATTAACCGAATGAAAGCTGCTTATTCTTGGGAATAAGCTAATATTGTTAACAGGAAATTACAGTAAGGAATACATATATTGAGAAGCCAATGTCAAAACACACAGACTCGTGAACAGGGGGTGACAAGAGGTTTGTAGACATACACCTCTTACTGCCCGAACCGCTCGTTTCTGAGTCAAAAATATCCTTTTGGAATGGGAAGAGCTAGCCCTGGATATAAGACCGTACGACATAAGCGAATGGAAATAAGCAAAGTAAACTAATTTTGGTGTAGAACGATCACTAACTTCAGATACCGTTCAAATAGTAAAAATGGCAGTATTGAGTCTTTGAACAAGATCCTGAAAGTGGGATTTCCACAACAGCTTACTATCTACCTGAACATCTAGAAATTTGAACTGTTCAGTTTCACTAATCATATGCTCATTCTGTGAAATTAAAACTTCAGGTTTTGTTGAATTGTGTGTTAGAAACTGTAAAAACTGATTCTTACTGTGATTTAGTGTTAGTTTATTTTCTACAAGCCATGAACTTAGGTCATGTACTGCACTATTTGAAACTGAGCCAGTGTTGCACACAACATCCTTTACTACCAAGCTAGTGTCATCAGCAAACAGAAATATTTTAGAGTTACCCATAATACTAGAGGGCATATCATTTGTATAAATAAGGAACAGGAGTGGCCCCAACACTGATCCCTGAGGCACCCCCACTTGACAGTACCCCACTCAGACCCCACATCACAGCTATTCTCAACATTGTGAATAATGACCTTTAACTGTCTCTTGCTAAAGTAAGAGGTGACCCAATTGTGAGCTACTCCCTATATTCCGCAATGGTCCAACTTCTGGAGCAATATTTTGTGATCAGCACAATCAAACGCCTTAGTCAAATCAAAAAATATGCCAAGCTTCCGAAACATTTTGTTTAACCCATCCAGTACCCCACAGAGGAAAGAGAATATAGCATTTTCAGTTGTTAAACGACTTCTAAAGCCGAACTGTACATTTGATAGCAAATCATGTGATATAAAATGATGAATTATCCTTACATACACAGCCTTTTCAATAACTTTAGCAAAGACTGATGGCATAGAAATAGGTTTAAAGTTGACATTCCTCACGGGTTTGCAACCGGATCATGTCGTCGTCCAGACACAATATTTCGGCGGACCAGCTGGTCGCCATCTTCAGGTGAGTTAATGCTTGTGCATTGTATCTGGACGACGACATGATCCGGCTGCAAACCCGTGAAAAATATCAGCGGTTATTACGCCGGGAAAGTCTACGAAATCAGGTCTAAAGTTGTCTACATTATCCCTTTCTCCCTTTTTATAAAGCGGCTTTACTACTGACAAGGGAACCTCCCCATCGCACCCCCCTCAGATTTAGTTATAAGTTGGCACAGTGGATAGGCCTTGAAAAACTGAACACAGATCAATCGAGAAAACAGGAGGAAGTTGTGTGGAACTATGAAAAAATAAGCAAAATATATAAACTGTGTAGTCAATGCACAAAGTAAGCAACATCAGGGATAATTAGTCTCTAGGAACGCTGTGGTCGCGTGGTTAGCGTGAGCAGCTGCGGGGCGAGAGGTCTTTGGTTCAAGTCTTCCCTCACGTGAAAATTTTAATTTTTTATTTTCGGACAATTATCAAATTCAAGGCATTCACACATAATCAGCTTCGCTCTCTAAAATTCCAGGACATGTTCAGATTTGCTTGGACATATGCAGGATTTGACGGTCTACACAAGGAAAAATTTGAAAACGTTACAAACATATGTTTTGACAGAGCACAGGAAAAACTGTGCGATTGTGAAACTGTTGCATTCACCTGTTGCAGTTTATGTGACAAACTCTTATGTTTTCATCACTTTTTTTGGAGTGATTATCACATCCACAAAAAAACCTAAATCGGGCTTGGTAGAAGAATCTTTTTACCCATTCGCCAGTGTACAAGTTAGGTGGGTCGACAACCTATTACTGTCATGTGACGCACATACAGTCACCAGTGTCGTATAGAATATATCAGACGTGTTTTCCTGTGTAGGACTCGGTTGACCTATGACCTTGCGATCAAATGTTTTCGGTTCCCATTGGAGAGGCACGTCCTTTTGTCTACTAATCGCATAGTTTTGCGGTGCGGTCGCAACGAACGGACAGATCATAACTTTGCGAAAATAAACTCTTCACCCGAAGGAAGACTTGAACCAAGGACTTCTTGTTCGGCAGCTGCTCACGGTAACCACGGGACCACGGCGGTCCTTAGCTCATACTGTCCTTGATGTTGCCTATGTTGCACATGGACTACTCAGTTTGTATATTTTGCTAATTTTTTTCAAAGTTTCACACAACTTCTTCCTGTTTTCCCGATTGATCTGTGTTCAGTTTCCCAAGGACTATCCACTGTGGCAACTTATAACTAAATCTGAGGGGGGTGCGATGGGGAGGTTCCCTTGTGAGTACTTTAATCGTCCAGGAAACACCATTCCTAAAGAATCATTCCTTTCTGCAAGAAAGTCTTGAACCCAATCGCAGGTCTGCTCCGATACTCTGTAAGCTAGTATCTTTTTTCAATAAACGGCAGTGCGGGACGGTGTCAAGTCAAGGGACACGGCATCAGCCTGATCTCATGGAGGAACAGAGCGAGTTGAGTTTCACAGAATCTCTGTTTTAGGAATCCATGTTGGTTTTTATAGAGGAGATGTTCATTTTCCAAGAACGTCATAATTCTCGAGCATAAAACATGTTCCATAATCGCCGGCCGAAGTGGCCGAGCGGTTCTAGGTCTACAGTCTGGAACCGAGCGACCGCTTCGGTCGCAGGTTCGAATGCTGCCTCGGGCATGGATGTGTGTGATGTCCTTAGGTTAGATAGGTTTAAGTAGTTCTAAGTTCTAGGGGACTGGTGACCTCAGAAGTTAAGTCCCATAGTGCTCAGAGCCATTTGAACCACTTTTATGTTCCATAATTCTACAATAGATTGGTGTCAACGATGTAGGTCTATAATTGTGTTGATCTGTCTTACGGCCTTTCTTAAAAACGGGAATGATCTGCCCTTTTTTCCAGTCGTTAGGTACCTTTCGTTGCTCATGTAATCTACGATAAATTACTGCTAGAACGGGAGCAAGTTCTTTCGCATAATCTTTATAGAATCTTATAGGTATCTCATCTGGTCCTGAAGCCTTTCCACTACTAAGCGATTGTAGCTGCTTTTCAATTCCGCGATCGGTTATCTCAGTATCTGCCATTTCGACGTTCGTATGACGATTGAAAGGAGGGACAGTGTTACGATCTTCCGCAGTGAAACAACTTCAGAAAATCGAATTCAGTATTTCCACCTCCTCTCTGTTATCTTCCGTTTCGGTGCCGGAGTGGTCGCTGAGAGAATGAATAGACGATTTTCACCCACTTACTAATTTTACATACGACCAAAATCTCTTAGGGTTTTTACCCTAGGTCGGTTGACAACGTCTTACTTTCAAAATCATTGAAAGCTTCTCTCATTGCCCTCCTTACGCCCATTTTCGCTTCGTTCAGCGTTTGTTTCTCATCTAGATTTTTACTTCTCTTGAATCTTTGTTTACGTAGCGCTTTTCTAACACGGCTATTAAACCATGGTGGATCTTTCCCATCCCTCAAAACCTATTCGGAACCTACTTGACTAGGGCATATTAGACGATGACTTTGGATTTTTTCCATTTGTTCTGCACATCTTCGTCCTCATCACCGAATATTTTATGTTGACGCCTGTGGTATTCTGAAATTTGTATCCAGTCACCCTTGTTGAGCAAATATATCTTCCTACCTTTCTTAACAGTCCTTGTAGGACCCATTGTCATTGATGCTGTCACAGCCTTATGATCACTTATACCTTCCTCTACGTTAACTGATTCGATAGTTTCAGGTCTGTTTGTTGCCAGGAGGTCTAAGACATACCCTCACGAGTTGGTTCACTAACTGCTCAAGGTAATCTTTGGATAAGAGTTCCAGAACAATGCCACACGATTTCCTGTCTCTGGCACCAGTTTTGATGACATAACACTCCCAATCAATACCTGGCCAGTTGAAGTCACCCCCTATTACAACGGCATGACCAGGAAAATTACTAATGATATTCCGCAAGTCCTTTCTGAAGCGCTCTGCAGCTACAGATCCTGACCCAGGTGGTCTATACTAGCATCTAATCACCATTTCTGACCGTTCTTTGGTACTCACATTCACTCAGATTAATTCACATTCGGAATCCGTGATAACATCGCTAGATTTTATCGAATTTTTTACTGCAATAAGCACGCTGCCACCATTGGCGACTAACCGATCCTTCCAATAAACACTCGAGTCTGTTGTTATTGACGTCTGGCTTCAACTAGCTTTTTGTTCCCAAAACTGTCTGTTCATTATAACCTTCAGTAAGCGACACTAATTCTGGGACCTTGGGACCTTACCTTGGATGCTCCTGCAGTTTACTAAAATCATATTAATCTTTTCTGTCTCTGATCTGCGATGATATTGTAATTGCTACGAAAAGTGAGATCTCATATACTGTGCTTTGCGTTAGAGAATTCCACGATATTTTCGTTGCCTTGTGAATTAAGCTAGAAATTTCAAGATAATCTCATTGTCTTAGAAAAGAAATTTGATTGTCTTGAACATGGAGCTGGAAAATTCATTGATATTTTTATTGTCTTGGGAACTTGGATTTCATTGTCTTGGAAACTGAGCTAGAAAATTTCTTGGTATTTTCTATGCCTTGGAAATTGAGCTAGAAAATTGCATGATAACTTAATTGCCTTGGAAGTTGAGCTAGAAACTTACATATCGACATTTTCTTGCAAATGAGATTTCATTGTCTTGGAAAATGATCTCGATAATTTCAATATATTTTTATTGTCTTGAAATTAAAACTAGGAAATTTCGTGGCTGTTTCATTGTTTTTGAAGTGTAACTTTCACTGCCTTACAAACTGAGCCAGAATTTTCATAGTATTTTCATTGTCTTCAAAACTGAACATTTGTTGTCTTCAGTATTGAGCTAGAATATTCAATGATTTATTTCTTGTCGTTGAAATCGAGTTAGGAAATTTGATAATTTTTTGTCTCTGGAACTGAGCTTTTGTTGTCTTCAAAACTGAGCTAAAATTTTCATAGTGGTTTCAGTGTATTGGAAATTGAGCTAGAAAAATCATTATCTTTCCAATGTCTTGCAAACTTTGGTTTCTTTGTCTTGCAATGTGAGATAGAAAATTCCACAATAGTTTCGTTAAATTCGAAACTGAATGACAAAATATCATGGTATTTTGATTGTCTTACAAGCTGACCTTTAAAATGTATCAGAACAGAGTTAGAAGATTTCATGATAATATTATTGTCTTGGAAACTGAGCTGGAAAATTTCATGATACTAATGTTGTCTTGGTAATTGAACTACCTAGTTTTGTGATATTTTAATTATTTTGGGAAATGAGCTTCCATTTTGTGGAAAGTGAGCTAATAAGTTTCATGATATCTCCATTGTCTAGGAAATTGAGCTAGAAAATTTCATGATGTTTTCATTTATTCAGGAACTGAATTTTCGTGATCTTGGAAACACAGCTAGAAAATTTGATGATAATTTCTTTGCCTTGGAAATTAAGCTTTCATTGTTTGGAAATTGAACTAGAAAACTCAATGTTTATGCATTGTCTGGGAATCTGAAATATCATTGTGAAGAACACTGAGCTAGAAAATTGCATATTTGCATATTTCCTGAAACTCTTATTATCTTATAACTGTGGTGGAAAGTATTACATTTCTTTCATTGTCTTAAGCATTCTGCTGTCACTATCTTGGAAACTGAGTTTCACTATAGTTTTATTCTCTTGGAAATAGAGATTTAATGTTCTGAATTTGAGCTAGAGAATTTCATAATATTTTTTTTGTCCTGGAAATATGAACTAGTGATTTTCATGATATTTTCAATTTTATAGAAAATGAGATTCCATGTTCTGGGAAGAAAATTCCATTATGTTTTCAATATATATTTTATGTCTTGGAAAAGTAGCTAGAAAATTTCAAGATATTTGTCTTGGAAATTAAAGTACAAAATTTCATGGCATTTTCATTATCATACAACTGATGTGTCATTGTCTTGGACACTGAGCTGGAGAATTAAATGATACTTTTACTGTCTTGGAAATTGTCTAGAAAATTTTATGATATTTTCATTGTCCTTTAAATTGGGCTTTCATCGTTTTGCAAATTAAGGGAGAGAATTTCATGACACATCAGAATCCTTGTTTATTGAGCTAGAGTGTTACATGATATTTTCATTGTCTTGGATATTGAACATTTACTATTTTGCAACTGAGATACAAAGTCCATGATACTTAATTGTCTATGAAAATGGAACATATATCCATTATAGTATGATTGTCTTGGAAACTAAGTTTTTATAGCGATCGAAAGTAAGATTAAATATTTCATGACATTTTCATTGTCTTGAAAAGTGAGCTTTGATTGTCTTGGAAAATGCGCTGTAAAATTTCATGATGCTTTTCATTTCCTGTAAATGAAAACTTTTATGATACTTTTGTTGCTTTGGAAGGTGGACTTCCATTGGCTTGTATAATGAGGCCAAAATTTTCGTTATATTTTCATTGTCTTGGAGATTGAGCTAGAAAATGTCTTTGTATTTTTATTCATTTTGAAATTGAGCTTTCATTTCTTGGAAATTGATGTAGATAATTTCATAAAATTTTCATTGTCTTGGAATCTGAGCTATAAAATTTCCTGATTTTTCATTATATTCAAAACTGTGCTTCCATTGGCTTCAAAACTGGGCTTGTAAATTACATGATATTATTATTGTCTTGGGAATTGAGTTAGAAAATTTCATGATATCTTTGTTATCTTAGAAATTCAGCTTTTACTGTCTAGGATACTCAGCTAGAAAATTTCATGATATTTTTAGTGTCTCATAAACTGAGCTAGAAAATTTCATATTTTTATTCACTACGCTTGGAACTGGTGTGGATTACACACCGGGCATACACATGGTGTGTATGTCACTGAGTGTGGTTATGTGCATACATTCACATCCAGTCATATCCACTTGGCCGGGCTACTTCTATTTGTCCCACCCGGTACAAACTACATGTACTGATGCTTTGTAATCATTACGAAGTAGCAGATGCAGTGTAACAGGCAGTTTATTGTGAACTGTATAACGGTTTTAATTACATAAGAGAAAGATGTAGCAAGAGAGTGACTTGCCTGTCAGAATGCATCTGGAAGCTGGCAGGAACTTGGCGCCTCACAGAACATATTAAATGCCATGAGTGTTCATGTACAGATTCTTCCCCCACAGTCTAAACAAGAATTCATGCACTAAATAATAAAATCTCCCCACCATTTGTTGACTCATTAGAAAGCTTCAGAATACTTCAAAGTATCCAGATCTATTCAGCTGGAAGGTTGGATTTTAAAAACGAGGCTTCCACTCAAGAAAGGCATTGCTGAATGTATCATCATAGTTGACAATATTGTTTTTCTTTCAAAGTACATGTGCAACCAAAAAACGTAAGTCTGACAAATTCGTATTACTATTTACAATTCTACATCTTTAACCTATTGATTGCTTGCTGTGTAATTTTCTTCATTTAGTGTCAGTTTCTGCAAGCAGCTGCAGAGAGAGCACTGGGGGCAGATTGTGTGCCAGAAAAATATAGCGAAATTCAACACACACAGCAGCTCTCTGTCAAAAATTTTAGCCGTCTTTTATATACTCAGTCTACTGTTGAGACATGGTGTACTTTTTTCGTTCCTTTTCATAACAATAACTGTACGAGACATGTTTATCATTCAATATTACAGAAACTGCAAGTAGGACCTGTTAGAGCAGCAGACGTAGGAAATCTGCAAGCAGCAGCGAAGAATCTGCAACTCTCAAAGACGAAAAAGTCCTAAGTCTCTCGTTAGGCTAATATTACTATATTAAGGAAAATGGGTGACCCGGCAGCAAAAATATGATATTAGATGCTCTCAAATGGGTTGCTGTCGAGTCTACATTTAGAAGTACAAAAAGGACAGGTGTGCTGGATAATAGGGTTGAGTTTAAAGAGACTAGATATTTCTTGGATGCCTGTTTTCACACGTTTTCTACAACAGACAGTGACTCATTAATGGATCTCTTAAAATCAGTTTTTTGATGGGCTGGGAGTTTCCCATGCACAAGGCAGTTGAAGGAAAAGAAATGTATCTCAGTAGAAATGACGTGAATTTAACACTGTAACTGGTAGCGACGTATATCGAGCCGTGCACGCTGGCTTTGTGGCCAGAGTAGTGCCTCTCTGCTTATCGATGGTCGCCCATGGTTTTTAGACTTCCAATCAGAGACGTTAGTCTGAGGATCTTTGACTGGAAGACTATTTAAAAGTGCAGTTGCCCTCGAATCCTTCAAGTTTGGTTCCGCAGTGGTTCGAGGATACTCGGCGAGGTGGCGTTTCATGGAACTGCTGGCAGAGTGAGATAGCGAATGGGCAGTGCAGCGAGGGGCCTGTTGTTCACTGTGATAGCGCACAGCTGGTTTGGTCACTGAGTAAGAGTCCAACGAGAGTCTGATGGGGCAGTTTGCACTGGTGTTCACAATCAGTGGTGACCGTTTGTTTGTTTGGTTGATTTGGTGCCTAAAAGGATGTTTAAGGCATTAGTGTGTCCCACAGCCTGGTTACAGTAGAAGTATGAGAAGAGTTATGCTATTATATACATTTCTGTGAATGGATTGCACTGCTAAACGTATATGTTATGAAACTGCTGGTTTGTCTAAGTGATATGGGATTAGTAGTTTGCCCACATTGTATTGTTCAAGTTTCTTTCACCCATTCAGAATGTCTTAATTTTAATTGTTGTAATTTAGTAAGGTGTTCATATTTACAGAACCCTCATGTTCTATTGTTGTTGTTTTAATGTACTTCAGATATTTTGTGCTTTAAAAGAAGTTCCTTTTACTCAACTATTACGGAGAGATTAGCTGGGTGGATGATCACTGAATTGTTTATTATTCTAGTGCGGTTAGGAGGGGTGAGCCTCTTGCTTCTCGTAAGCTGAGGTGTTTGTGAACTAGCTGCTGACTTAGTGTGAGTGGAATACAAGTAAGTGGCATAAACTGTTTGCACTGATATTGATCCAGAACAGTTTCATAAAGTCAGGGGCTCTTGTTTGCATTGGTGAAATACTTACTTCTTACTTGAAGTGTCTGGAAGGCACTCATATTGTTGGTTTGTTAAGTTAGTATGAGAGGAAGCAGTGATCTAGTGGCTAATTCACAGATAGCAAAATTAAAAGATTAAAATTAAATGAGTTTGTGGTGTTTAATAGCAAGGGATAATTCTAATACTTGTAATTACTTTTCATTGCAAATCTTTTGTTGTGAGTATGTGTGTGTGTTGCCATTATTAAACATTACAATTAGGCACTGTGACTTCTTGCCTATGCTTGGTGCTAACAGATTTATGTTACTGTTATCATAAGTTACTGGACTACTGTAAAGAGAAAGGCCAGGAAGTGCACTGAAAGACCTACCCTTTGTAAAACTAATACCAATATTGTGGCACATAACCCCCCAACCCCCAACACACACACAAGTTAAGGGCTGTTGTTTATCCCTTGGTTGTCAATGGATTCACAAGGATTGTATCTGCTGTTTAATTGAATGTTTTGAGTGATTTCCTGCGTCGGCCGTTTGTGAAATTATGAATTGTAATTATTTGTTTTAAGGAGAATGGTTTCACTAGAAGACTCTAGAAATTATTTGTACATATTGTTTATTGTCATTATTATTTTACTGTCAACAATCAGAATTGTAAAGTTATTAATGTTCTTTAATGCTGATAATCAGAGTTCATTTAAGGTTTTCTGAACTGAGCATCTGTGTTCAGATGTTTAAAGTTTTGAAGAGAGTAACAGTAAATCTGTTTTTAATGTATATTTTTAAAGTGGCTTGGCTCCTTGCCACTCTCCTGCTCCTACCATTTCATATGTATCCGTGCATAATCATCGTGCCTCTAATGCTAACAACATGTATATGTGGGAGATAAGTGTTTCATGAATCAAATACATACGTTTCAAGGTTTCCTTACCAAATGCAAGCAACATGTTAACACAAGTCACTTGTAGAGCTCAAAAAAATGGTTCAAATGGCTCTGAGCACTATGGGACTTAACATCTGTGGTCATCAGTCCCCTAGAACTTAGAACTACTTAAACCTAACTAACCTAAGGACATCACAAACATCCATGTCCGAGGCAGGATTCGAACCTGCGACTGTAGCAGTCGCGCGGTTTCGGACTGAGCGCCTGGAACAGCTAGACCGCCGCGGCCGGCTTGTAAAGCTCCAAGCGGTTTGTAGCTTTAAATGCAGTTCCTCAGTATGACTAAGATGGCAGACACAGCAGTTTCTCAGGCTCATGGCTTGCTTTGTACTGTTTCATTGTTCATTGTGTTGGAAAATGTGGAACTGCATCCTGCCTGAATAGGATATAGAACTACTGCGCTGGCTTAAATTTTTTTATTAAAGTTCCATTTGGTGAGCTCGAAATGGAAAAGGTTGGGCTGAAATGATGTGTCAGGTGTTGAGTAAACATAGTGTGCAGCCAATGAAATAGCCCTTGGGACCAGGACAGACAGAAATGTAAGCATCACCGTATTACTTAGCAATGCACAATGAGGTAACACTGTGTAACTCTGCAGCTGAGCACTGTTACAAAGTCAAACGTCGACAGAAAACCTGAGCTCATTAGCCTAGAGTCACAACTGAAATTGTCACAGTGATGTAAGGAGTACTGACAGGTCTGATAAATGAGGACAAATATGATCATGTGCTAACAACCACTGCATCATAGGTGGGGGTTCGGCTCTCATAAATAATACAGCTTTCAGAGCACAAGACACATACTGCCATTCTGTCCATGTTGAATAACCAGAGAGAATGACAGTCTAAGTTTCAGTGAAACAATGACGCGTTCTTCGATGATTTGCCAGTCCATTTACTGCTTGCTAACTTCAAAACCTAGCCACCCAAACATATCTACGTCTACATCCATACTCCGCAAGCCACCTGACGGTGTGTGGAGCAGGGTACCTTAAGTACCTCTATCGGTTCTCCCTTCTATTCCAGTCTCGTATTGTTCGTGGAAAGAAAGATTGTCGGTATGCCTCTTTGTGAGCTCTAATCTCTCTGATTTTATCCTCATGGTCTCTTCGCGTGATATACGTAGGAGGGAGCAATATACTGCTTCACTCCTCAGTGAAGGTATCGTCTCGAAACGTCAACAAAAGCCCGTTCCGAGCTACTGAGCGTCTCTCTTGAAGAGTCTTCTACTGGAGTTTATCTACCATCTCCGCAAAGCTTTCGCGATTACTAAATGATCCTGTAACGAACCGCGCTGCTCTCCATTGGATCTTCTCTATCTCTCCTATCAACCCTATCTGGTACGGATCCCACACCAGTGAGCAGTATTCAAGCAGTGGGTGAACAAGTGTACCGTAACCTACTTCCTTTGTTTTCGGACTACATTTCCTTAGGATTCTTTCAATGAATCTCAGTCTGACAATTACTTTACCGACGATTAATTTTATATAGTCATTCCATTTTAAATCACTCCTAATGCCCACTCCCAGATAATTTGTGGAATTAACTGCTTCCAGTTGCTGACCTGGTATATTGTAGCTAAATGATAAAGGATCCTTCTTTCTATGTATTCGCAGCGCTTGCCTACATTAAGATTCAATTGCCATTTCCTGCACCATGTGTCAATTCGTTACAGATCCTCCTGCATTTCAGTACAATTTTCCATTGTTACAACCTCTCGATATATTACAGCATCATCCGCAGAAAGCCTCGGTGAACTTCCGATGTTATCCACAAGATCATTTATGTATATTGTGAATAGCAATGGTCCTACGACACTCCCCTCGGCACACGTGAAATCAGTCTTACTTCGGAAGACTTCTCTCCATTGAGAATGACATGCTGAGTTCTGTTATCTAGGAACTCTTCAATCCAATCACACAACTGGACTGATAGTCCATATGCTCTTACTTTGTTCATTAAACGACTGTGGCGAACTGTATTCAAGGCCTTGCGGAAGTCAAGAAACACAGCATCTTCCTGGGAACCCGTGTCTATGGCCCTCTGAGTCTTGTGGACGAATAGCGCGAGCTGGGTTTCACACGATCGTCTTTTTCGAAACCCATGCTGATTCCTACAGAGTAGATTTCTAGTCTCCAGGAAAGTCATTAAATTCGAACATAATACGTGTTCCAAAATTCTACAACTGATCGGCGTTAGAGATGTAGGTCTATAGTTCTGCACATCTGTTCGACGTCCCTTCTTGAAAACGGGGATGACCTGTGGCGTTTTCCAATCTTTCGGAATGCTACGCTCTTCTAGAAACCTACGGTACACCGCTGCAAGAAGAGGGGCAAGTTCTTTCGCTTACTCTGTGTAAAATCGATCTGGTATCCCATCAGTTCCAGCGGCCTTTTCTCTTTTGAGCGATTTTAATTGTTTTTCTATCCCTCTGTCATCTATTTCGATATCCACCGTTTTGCCGTCTGTGCCACAATCTAGAGAAAGAACTACAGTGCAGTCTTACTCTGTGAAACAGCTTTGGAAGAAGACATTTAGTATTTCGGCCTTTAGTCTGTCATCCTCTGTTTCAGTACAGTTTTGGTCACAGAGTGTCTGGACATTTTGTTTTGATCCACCTACTGCTTTGATGTAAGATCAAAATTTATTAGGATTTTCTGCCAAGTCAGTACATAGAACTTTACTTTCGAATTCGTTGAACGCCTCTCGCGTAACTTTCCTCACACTACATTTCACTTCATGTAATTTTTCTTTGTCTGCAAGGCTTTGGCTATGTTTATGTTTGCTGTGAAGTTCCCTTTGCTTCCCTAGCAGTTTTTTAACTCGGTTATTGTACCATGGTGGTTCTTTTCCAGCTCTTATGTTCTTGCTTGTCACATAATCATCTAATGCATTTTGTAGATAGTTTTGAACTTTGTCCACTGATCCTCACCACTATCTGTACTTGGGATAAAACTTTTGTGTTGAGCCGTCAAGTACTCTGAAACCTGCTTTTTGTCACTTTTGTCAAACAGAAAAATCTTCCTACCTTCTTTAATATTTCTATTTGCGGCTGAAACCACAGATGCTGCAACCGCTGTATGATCGCTGATTCCCTGTTCTGCGTTAATTGTTTCAAATAGTTCGGCTCTGTTTGTCACCAGAAGGTGTAATATGTTATCGCCACGAGTCGGCTCTCTGCTTAACTGCTCAAGGTAGTTCTCAGATAATGCACTTAAAAAAATTCACTGGATTCTTTGTCCCTGCCACCCATTATAAACGTCTGAGTCTCCCAGTCTATATCTGTTAAATTAAAATCTCCACCCAAAACTATAACATGGTCGGGAAATCTACTCGAAATATTTTCCAAATTTTCCTTCAGGTGTTCTGCCACAATAGCTGCTGAGCCAGGGGGCCTATAGAGACATCCGGTTACCATGTTTGAGCCTGCTTTAACCGTGACCTTCACGCAAATTATTTCACATTTCGGATCTCCGTCAATTTCCTTCGATACTATTGCACTTTTTATCGATATAAACACGCCTCCCCCTTCACTGTCTAGCCTGTCTCTGCAGTATACATTCCAATCTGAGTTTAGAATTTCATTACTGTTTACATCTGGTTTTAGCCAACTTTCAGTCCCTAGTACTATGTAGGCATTGTGACCGTTTGTTAATAAGAGCAGTTCTGGGACCTTTCCAGTTTACTATTACCACATTAATATTGTCATTCCCTGTTGCGTTTTGCCTACTGCTACTTTGTCGCGCCTCAGGAGGCTCCTTGTCGGGCCTAGGGAGGAAATTCTCTAACCCAAAAAACCCACATGTGCACTCCGCACGTACTCCGCTACTCTTGTAGCCGCTTCCTGCGTGTAGTGCACGCTTGACCTATTCAGTGGGCCCTACATTTCTCCATCCGATAGCGGATGTCGAGAAATTTGCACTCCAGATCTCCGCAGAATCGTCTGAGCCTCTGGTTTAAGCCTTCCACTCGGCTCCAAATCAGAGGACCGCGATCGGTTTTGGGAACGACACTACAAATAGTTAGCTCAGGGCCTCCTCCACATCTCGGATGAGACGCCCCGGCAAGCAGACAGAGTGAACATTGGTCTTCCCTAAGGGGCTCCATCATCTGCCTAACATTGGAGCTCCCAATCACTAATAAACCCCTCTCCCCGTGTGCCTACTCGGACCTTGCTGAAGGAGCGGCCACATGTCCACTCACAGGCAGAGCGGGCGATGCCACACGGCCAGCCTCCACATTGACCCTCCGCCTCGTGCGATGCGAACGCCATTGAACCCGCCACTCCCCTTGGGGAGAGGGTGGGCCAACCGCGCCCGGTACCTACGATGATGTCTCGACAGCAGGGACCGTGGGTGAAGCATGTAACACCTGGGGTGTACCATGCGACGCACCAGACTCCCCACTGCCGCTACACTCCTAGGCAGCAGCCTGAAGACGGCTGACCGCAGCCGTCAGCACGTTCAGCTGTTCACGAACAGTGGCCAGCTCCTCCTGCGTCCGTACACAGCAGTCGCATATCCTATCCATCCTAAGAAATCAACAATTTACTGTAGAGAGATAAGTAATCAACTTTTAACTAGACTGCTAATTCACTAAAAGCGGCTGATAGCTGACTAAACTGTTGTTACTAGACACTTCTTGTTGGAAACAATGAAAATAAGCACTAACTGTCTCTGGACTGTGTTCAAAACAAACACGAAATCTATGGAAGCACTATTACTAGAACTCGAAAATTAAAGCTTCGTAAAAGCAAAAACACACGGAAAAGAAGTGCCAAGTAAGAAAAACACAGTTAATACATAAATTTACGTAGCTTGCTGCACAGGAGATGTGAAGCAGACGGCAGTTACGACGACATTGGCCTAATGCATACGACACCTGTGGTTTGCCGTTGCTGCCTACTGGGGCGTGGCAGATGAGAATACCTCCACCGGGTTTTGCGGATGATCTGTAAGCTACCATCTGCACACGACCACACGGAGCTTGCCAGCGCAGCTTCCTGGACGATTCATGAACACTTACCACAGTTTTTGTTGATCCATGGTGGGTGACCAGGGCCTCCCACCATGACAACCCGCATCCTGTACCACCGTCGGCAGACTCCACCTGAGCACAGGACGAGGTGATCACCTACAGCGTTGAAGTAGAAATTGAGTCACCGGCGCACGTCCGCCGGGCCGCGCCATCTTCAACCACGGCCGACGCCCGCTTACACCTGACCGAGGAGCTGACCTACGGCAACAACGTCACGAGGCACTGACGAGACAGTATTCCTTCGCGGCACATGCGCCTTGCGCCCGGCCATCACTGCAGCTCCGAAGAAGCTAAAACCTTTATAAATGGCTCTGAGCACTATGGGACTTAACTTCTAAGGTCATCAGTCCCCCAGAACTTAGAACTACTTAAACCTAACCAACCTAAGGACATCACACACATCCATGCCCGAGGTAGGATTCGAACCTGCGACCGCGGTCGCACGGTTCCAGACTGTAACGCCTAGAACCGCTCCGCCACCCAGGCCGGCAAAACCTTTATAAACCCTGCTTCACAATTAATATACACTCCTGGAAATTGAAATAAGAACACCGTGAATTCATTGTCCCAGGAAGGGGAAACTTTATTGACACATTCCTGGGGTCAGATACATCACATGATCACACTGACAGAACCACAGGCACATAGACACAGGCAACAGAGCATGCACAATGTCGGCACTAGTACAGTGTATATCCACCCTTCGCAGCAATGCAGGCTGCTATTCTCCCATGGAGACGATCGTAGAGATGCTGGATGTAGTCCTGTGGAACGGCTTGCCATGCCATTTCCACCTGGCGCCTCAGTTGGACCAGCGTTCGTGCTGGACGTGCAGACCGCGTGAGACGACGCTTCATCCAGTCCCAAACATGCTCAATGGGGGACAGATCCGGAGATCTTGCTGGCCAGGGTAGTTGACTTACACCTCCTAGAGCACGTTGGGTGGCACGGGATACATGCGGACGTGCATTGTCCTGTTGGAACAGCAAGTTCCCTTGCCGGTCTAGGAATGGTAGAACGATGGGTTCGATGACGGTTTGGATGTACCGTGCACTATTCAGTGTCCCCTCGACGATCACCAGTGGTGTACGGCCAGTGTAGGAGATCGCTCCCCACACCATGATGCCGGGTGTTGGCCCTGTGTGCCTCGGTCGTATGCAGTCCTGATTGTGGCGCTCACCTGCACGGCGCCAAACACGCATACGACCATCATTGGCACCAAGGCAGAAGCGACTCTCATCGCTGAAGACGACACGTCTCCATTCGTCACTCCATTCACGCCTGTCGCGACACCACTGGAGGCGGGCTGCACGATGTTGGGGCGTGAGCGGAAGACGGCCTAACGGTGTGCGGGACCGTAGCCCAGCTTCATGGAGACGGTTGCGAATGGTCCTCGCCGATACCCCAGGAGCAACAGTGTCCCTAATTTGCTGGGAAGTGGCGGTGCGGTCCCCTACGGCACTGCGGAGCATCCTACGGTCTTGGCGTGCATCCGTGCGTCGCTGCGGTCCGGTCCCAGGTCGACGGGCACGTGCACCTTCCGCCGACCACTGGCGACAACATCGATGTACTGTGGAGACCTCACTCCCCAAGTGTTGAGCAATTCGGCGGTACGTCCACCCGGCCTCCCGCATGCCCACTATACGCCCTCGCTCAAAGTCCGTCAACTGCACATACGGTTCACGTCCACGCTGTCGCGGCATGCCACCAGTGTTAAAGACTGCGATGGAGCTCCGTATGCCACGGCAAACTGGCTGACACTGACGGCGGCGGTGCACAAATGCTGCGCAGCTAGCGCCATTCGACGGCCAACACCGCGGTTCCTGGTGTGTCTGCTGAGCCGTGCGTGTGATCATTGCTTGTGCAGCCCTCTCGCAGTGTCCGGAGCAAGTATGGTTGGTCTGACACACCGGTGTCAATGTGTTCTTTTTTCCATTTCCAGGAGTGTATATAATTATTATTTTCGATTATTCCCTTTTAAGATAGCGACTGAACTTGAGTAGTCATGATGTCTTCTTGTTTCTTCGTTCTTACCAAATTCACTTCATACATTCACTGCGTTCTCTCTTGCGTTCTTCCAACCATCTTTTTCCCGTTCTGTTCTCTGTGTTCTTTTTTAAGTGTGTGTTTCTTTATGATGTTCCTAAACTGTTCTCTATTGTTTATGTTGTCTTGTGTGATCCCCAGTTCTTTAATGTCTACTTGTGTTTCAGCGATCCACTTTGTCTTGTTTTTGCTCTTGTTTATTATCTCAAAGATTTGCCTTGTGAACCTGCTTTTGTTCATCCTGCTGATATGGCCATAAAATTTCATCCTTCTCTCTCTAATGGTGTCTGTTATTGTTTCTATGTCTTTGTAAATATCTCTAGTTGGCCTCTTCATCAAAATTCCTTCCCGAAACACTGGTATATAGTATGTACATATCTAGGCAGTGAAAAACGTTTTTTTGATACTATTTCAGTGTTTTGCAAACACATTCCGTTGAACTAAGTAACACCTTGAACAATAGGAGGCTTATATCAGTCCATACTTGGTGAAATGGATTGAGTGCTGTTCCAAACCTCCCTTTCAGGTATGAATAACGTTGTTATTGCAAAATTGAAGCATTTAGAGTAACAATAAATATCTGTCATGAGACGTTACTTCACCAATGATCGTATTTTTGATAAGAGGATCAAGTGATCAATATTCAGAATATTCCAGTTTTTTTAGTTCTTGTGACGAGAAGAATATTGCCACCATTCGATAGTAAAAAATCGAAGAAATTATTTTCGACGTCTTGTAATAGGAGAAACGGTGTCACTCATTTCAGGAACCTGAAACATTGTTAGCAACATAAATTGGTTTTAAGAAAGATTCATCGAGTTTTATCATTAGGCAAGCTCACTGGATGAGGCCATACATTGAGACAAACACACAAAAAGAGAAGAACTTTTTCAGACTGATGAATAATAGTGTATTTAGAAATATCATGTCAAATTTGTGAAAGATACAGTACATCCTATGATGGCAGATATGAAGCAGCTGCATTAACTGTAAAACAAAACTGTCGTAGGAGCGTACTTTTTAACGAAAATTTAGTTGTCACTGAACTAAATAGGCTTAATGTACAAGGGGCGTACAAAAAAAGCAGAGCCGGAGTCTGGAATTCGCAAACCGCTGACAGGAGTGTAATATCGTGGCGTGTGCAACGAGGTGTAGTTCCGACCAGAGCGTGGAAGTTCACAGCCAATCGCTAGAGGGCACACATGCATGTCACGTGACTATACAGAGCTAGCAGCAGCATGCACCAATCGTCCAAGCTGCCAGTCACACTGCAAACAGTGGCATGGAGATTCTGACAGCGGAAGGAGTAGGAGGAATGGACATTCATTAACAAATGTCACAAGTGTATGGCGAGCACTGCATGACTCTTGCGAGGGTTAAGGTGTGGCACAAGCACTTCAGGGAAGGACGAGTGTCGTTAGCCGATGATGCACGGTCTGGAGCACCACACTGCATTACCGCTGACATCGTCCAGGTGGTGGATGCATTCATTACCCAGGACCGTCGAGTCACAGTGAAAGCCATAGCCGCCGTGCTCCGATTCAGCGTCGGAAGTGTTCACACCATCATGAAGGAACAACTGCACGTTTGCAAAGTGTGTGCAAAATGGCTGCCCCACAGTCTTCAACACCAGGAAGCATGTCGAATGGCCCATTTTCTTGCTCATCTGCAGCACTATGCTCGGGAAGGGAATGCATTTCTGGCATGAGTGGTGGCTGGAGATGAGTCATGACGTCATTACTTCGACCCAGAATGAAAACGACGAAGTCTCCAGTGAATGAATCCAGGGTCACCACCACCAAAAAAAGCCAAGACCATCCAGACAAGTGCAGGAAAGGTATGCTGACGTTCTTCTTTGACCAAGATGGTCCCCTGCTGATTCACTTCCTGCAGCATGGGACAACAGTGAATGCCCAACGTTAGGGGAGAGTGGGGCATGTTGAGACAAACTTCAGATTTTATTGTTTACATTTTTTGTTTTTATCTTGTTTTGATTGGGAAAATTATGATATTATACTTCAATTAGTTGTGCACTTTTCCATGGTACTGACTCTTTGATTAACCACATATATCTCCCAAAATTAAAATATTTGTTTAATGCAGCAAAGTGTATCAATGTTCCCCCTGTAGGGGCAAGTTGATACTAGCGAGAGGCAAGTTGATACAAATGTATAAATAATAAGCTAATTGACATTAAGGTAGCAAATAATCACTCAATAGATAATTGAAAACATTTATTAGGCAGAATATAGTACAAAGGTAACGTAAGACATATTATTAACTTATTTTAAACACATAGATCATGAGATTGTGTCCATAATCTACTCAGAATCACTGATTACAAAGTCAGATGTACAGTGAATACAAGTGTACATCTTACAGTCTTTACCACATTCTATATGGGCCCATTCTTTGCAAGAAGTGCACTGTATCCAGTCCTGACCTGGCTTGGACTCGGAGAATGGCTCCAAACATATAAGACGCAAGGCGTTGTTCTCTTCCTCAGACTCTGATGCAACCTTCATTTTATTCTTTGAGACGCATTTTTTTTCTTCACCTTATTCTTCTCCTTAGTCTGACTCTCTATCATTTTAAAAAGGCTTTTTTTGGCGTTTTCTGACTTGGCTACCATTTTAGCTTCCTTTTCTTTGGCTTCCTCTTCCACCCTCTACTGGTGTGCTAGTATGGATAGCGGATTTTAAAGATTTCTTCCCTTTTTTTATATTTTTTCGTTCTCCAGCTTTAGGGTAGGGGCGGATGTCTTGAGGGCTTACAGTGAATACACCTAGAGAAACATTCTTCCTTGTGGATGGAACTGCCGTTGTAGTTTCAGTTCGGTTCACTTTGGACTGTAGACCATCAGCGTTGCTTGTCCCAGCCTGAAAAGTCTTGACAGTGCTGTCTTGTGAAGTCATCTCTCTATCCGTGACTGCGCTGGACAAGAAGTCATCATTAGTAAACACTTCTCTGTTGTATGGTGCGATTCCTGTGGCTTGAAATCCAGATATAATATTTGTAGGATTTATTGCTCTAGGTAGTGCCATCTTTACTATTCCAGGATTGTCGTAGATTGTTACAGTTTTCCCTGGATTGTTGATCATCCAGTCGTCGACTGATATTAAGTTAAATTTCTTGAAAGGCCCATAAACTGACCAGTCAAGCGGTTGCAGGGGTGGGAAGTGTGCTGGGGAAACGACAACATGACGATACCATTTTCTTTTTGTAGAAGTTGAACACTTCAATAGATAAATGTGATTCATGGTTATCCAAAACCAACAAGCACGGATTGCCCTTGGTAGATCTTACGTGTCCGTGAAAATGTTTAATGAACTTCAAAAACGATTCAGATGTGATGCATCCGGATGGGTAGGAAGTTCCAATACATCCTGGTGGTCCGTTAATGATGAAGTGATTCCTGAAGAATACTCTTG
This sequence comes from Schistocerca piceifrons, assembly GCF_021461385.2. NCBI lineage: Eukaryota > Metazoa > Arthropoda > Insecta > Orthoptera > Acrididae > Schistocerca > Schistocerca piceifrons. The sequence goes on along the minus strand of NC_060149.1, from coordinate 388,935,116 downwards.
GAATATGAACATCGGAGGAACTGAGTTGCAGATGGCACTGACAGCCAATACTATAGTGACAGTCTGCCCCCTTTCCGCTGACGTAGCTTTCCCTACTTGGCGTACTCCTTTCTGAACAACGATTTTGTTTGCTCTCTAATCTGTTTGCACACCGGTCTCGTCGACGTTCCAAATATCCTTAGGTTCAAATTTGTATTTATCTAAAGTACTCTTCAAATTGTCAAAAAGTAGATCAACATTGGCTTTATTAAAACTGTTAGTGCGACTAAGGCTCGTAGCCTCAGGCTCCCTGTTTGATAGTCGACGGTGTCTTTTCATAAATAAGCTAAACCAGTCCTTATGGTTAATCCATGAATCAGGCAATTTAATGATATTCCTATTAGCCACAGCAAGTTCGTAAGCTAAAACTTTGATCTTTTGTGGTGTAAGTCCGTAGTAGATTTTAGAAGAGTGTATTACATACTCTTCGAGTTGAGATTCTAATTGGTCTGGAAAAATTTGTCTTGGTTTGGCATACCCAATTGTAACCATTTGACCTTGCGATTCATCTGTTTTCCTTATAAATCTAAACAATGTCATTTTGTCGATCTCGAAGGCTACAGCTGCTTCCTGTAAAGCCATGGCTTTGGCCTTGACGGCTTCACAGGCTTTTTCAAAGCTCTCATTCGGGACTTTCCCTCGATCTGTCTTCCTGTTATAATTCCGCACCATGTTTCTGTAAGAAAAGACAAAATTCTAATTTTTACAATACTGGGGTACGTTGATACACTGTATCAATTTGCTCCAGCTACGTGTATCAACTTGGCCCATTGAATAAGTGTCTCTTAAGTCGAACTTGAGTCTCTAAAATATAAAGTCTAGAAAGATGAAACTATCATGAAATTCTTACCAAGAAACAGGCGTTTAACTGTGCCAACAGTGAACTTCCTGAAGAATATCCTTTTGCTGGTACGCCAACTCAAACACACTAGCCAACAATTACTTTCTACTCATGAAAACACAATTTCAACGATAAAAACGCGTAGAGTACTCTGTTGACAGCTGGACGCCGTGTGGCATTGCATCGCGGTAAACAACAGCCTCTACTCACTCATGTCCCCCTGCGCATGCGTGTTAGCTCACAGTCGCATCTGTATCAACTTGCACACGTATCAACTTGCCCCACTCTCCCCTACTCACAAACCTTGACCACCATTTGCTAAGCGATCAAATCAAAACGACCAGGCAATCTCACCTGTGGGATCATTCTGCTCAACGACAATGCAAAGCCTCATACGACCAACACAGTCGCGGCATTCCTGCAGAAATTCAAATGGGATGTTGACGACCACCCTCTTATACAGTCCTGACCTCTCTCCATGCGATTACGCCATTTTAGTCCCTTTAAAAAGGCTCTGAGGGGCTAACGATTCACTTCGAACGACGATGTTCAGTTGTTCGTGAGGAAATGGTTAACATCGCAGTCCGGGAATTTCATGAGACAGCCATTCACCGCCTTGTGTCACAGTGGGACAAGTGTTTCAACAGCCAGGGTCAATACTTGTAACATACAGGTAGTGGTTTCTGTAATTGTACCTCCGGCTCATTTCTTTTTGAACGCCCCTTATAGTCTTTGATAAACCCGTTGCAGTAAGAATGACCATTCTGAATATAACTTTTTTATGGATACAGATTTAAAAGGTTAAGGCAAATAATGTAAAACTGTGTCATCCATGTATCTATATCGTATTCTATTATATTGGGACTCCAAATATCTTTGAGCATATCAGGAATGTTGTTCATGCAACATCTGATATTTATGATTTCCCTGCCATTAACAGTACGATATTCTTCTGGTGAATAAAAAAGTGTTTGGATCAGTGTCAGCCAAACTGAATCGTGAACCCATTAGAGAATTTGTCTATTTATGAGCAAAAATGTGCGCTCTTTAGATTGAGTCTGGACATATAATATACAGAGAAAAGAGTATAAAACAGTCTTCTGTTAATAGGTTAACCGTTGCAGATAACAATGTGCGTAGGGAAAAATATCCACGGGTGTGCTGCCGGCCTACAGTGTCCAACGGGCACAATATTTCGGCGATCATACATGTCGCCATCATCAGGTGAACTGGCGGACTGAGCTCCTGTGAACGTGTCGGCACGGAGATCCGTACGCTATGGCTGCTCAGAGGGAACTGGGTTCGGTCCGTCCGTGCGTGTGACTCACATGCAGTTCCCTGCACGGTTTGAAGCCGGTTAAGCAGGTCAACTGCTGTTCCTGCGTGTTGTATTCTCAAGATGGATGTGGTCCTCACTTTATGGTAGGTCTTCTCGAATTCACAACTGTGGGTCGTCCTCACTGGGTGCTGGAGTTATTCCAGCAACCGGTCCGGCCATCTGGTCGCTGGGCGCCAGTGGAGTTGGTTGCCCAGTCCACTGACCAGCGGGTTCCTGGACGTCCTCGCCGACTCGTAGAAGTTCCGTGCGAGCGCGCGGAAGCGGCGCTTCAGCATCGGAACTCCCGCGATGTCGTAAAGCATACGGGTGTCGTAGTCCCTTGGCAGGTGGAGCGCCAGCCGAAGGGCTTTGTTCTGCACCCGTTGCAGCGTCTGGACGTGTGTGTCGGCGGCATTTCCCCACACCACGGCCGCGTACTCTAGCACTGGCCTGATTAGTGCTAGGTAGAGCGTGAGGCCGCAGTGGGGGGGCAGTGTCGTCGTGGGGTTGAGGAGGGGGTAGAGCGAGCGCATCCGTCCAAGCGCCCGGCCCCTCAGCTCCCTGATGTGTGGACCCCAGGTCAGGCGTCGGTCCATAGTGACGCCGAGGTACTTTCCAGTGCGCGACCACGGGATGGGGCCTCCCATGATCCGCACTTGCGGCAGCGCGTCGGGTATGCGGCGGCGAGTAAACACCACCGCCTGGCTCTTCCCGGCGTTGAACTTGAGCCACCATTTGGTGGCCCAGGCTCCAATCTCGGTGCAGGCGAGCTGCAGGCGGCGGCGCATCAGCTGCGCGCTCATGCTGCGCTTGTACAGCGCGGTGTCATCGGCGTAGAGCGCCAGATGGACCCTCGGCGTCGTCTTCGGGACGTCGGCGGTGAAGAGAGAGTACAGCAGGGGGCCAAGGACGGACCCCTGCGGCACTCCAGCACGTATGTGTTGCGCCGTGGACACGCCCCCAATACCCTCCGCCCGCGGCGCGCTCCCTCCGCCGTCCGCGCCCCGCGCCACGGTCGCGCGGTGGAACAGATTGCGACGGCGTCTGAGATGACGTCGTAGTGATGGCTCTGTCCGCCGTGGTCGTCACAACTATACGTTTGCTCGATTTACTCTTGATTAACCCGATCGCTGGTTCCCAAGCCTTGCTAAGATTATAGCCACAGTCACGGTTTATGAGGTCGTCATTGGTGCGAATTTCGATGGCCTCTCTAACAACGCTGTCCCAGTATCTCGACGTCTGTACGAGTGTGCCTCTGGTGTTCACGGCATCGATCCTCGACGGTACGCATCGTCTGACCAATATACGACTTGCCACATTGACACGGAATCTGGTACACGCCGGCCTTCCTCAAACCGAGGTCATCTTTGGCGCTCCCCACCAGTGCACGAGTTTTATTTGGGGGACAAAACACAGTCCCGACCCGGTGTTTCTTCAGAATGCGAGCGATTTTCCCCGAGAGTGCGCCTGTGTATGGAATAAATGCAGTGCCTACCTCCTCCCTCGTGACTTCATCCATCTCAAGAGGTTGTGCTGCAGTGGTTGGGCGGAGAGCACGTTGAATCTGCCACTCTGAGTACCCATTTTTTCGAAATACAGTTCTCAGATGTTCCAATTCCTGGGGTAGACTCTCTGCGTCAGAGATAGTGCGCGCCCTATGTACTAGAGTTTTAAGTACCCCATTCCTCTGTGAAGGGTGGTGGCAGCTGTCTGCGTGCAAATACAGATCAGTGTGCGTAGTCTTCCGATACACCCCATGACCTAGGGTGCCGTCAGCCCTTCTCTTGACCAAGACGTCAAGGAAAGGTAATTTACCCTCCGTTTCAGTCTCCATAGTGAATTTGATGTTGGGGTGCATGGAGTTTAGATGTGTAAGGAAGTCAAGGAGTTTATCCATACCATGTGGCCAGATGACGAACGTGTCGTCCACGTAACGGAAAAAGCAAGTAGGTTTCCATACGGATGACGACAGGGCTTCCTCCTCGAAGTTCTCCATGTACAAATTCGCTACCACCGGTGAGAGTGGGCTACCCATGGCGACTCCCTGCGTTTGTTCGTAATATTCTCCATTAAAAAGAAAATACGTGGAAGTCAAGACATGCGTAAAAAGTTCAGTGGTCTTCTCGTCAAACTTCTGACTAATCAATTCTAGTGACTCTCGCAGGGGTACCCTCGTAAACAAGGAAACGACGTCAAAACTCACCATGATATCTGACTCATCCAACCTGAAGCTGTCAAGGCGTTTAACAAAATCCACGGAATTACGGATGTGAAGAGGGCATTTACCCACATAAGGACTTAATATTCCCGTCAGGTATTTGGCCAACAAATATGTAGGTGCCCTGATGTTGCTGACAATGGGGCGTAATGGTATCCCCTCTTTGTGAACCTTCGGGAGTCCATATAGTCTAGGCGGGACCGGACCTTGGGGTAACAATTTCTTAGCGTCACCCTCCGGTAAATCTGCGTCCTTGAGAAGCGCCCTCGTCTTGTTCTCCACCTTCTTTGTAGGGTCAACGCTGATCTTCCGGTAGGAATCGTCATTTAGCAGGCTCTGCATCTTATCAGTGTAGTCCTTATGGGAGACAACAACTGTAGCATTGCCTTTGTCAGCCGGTAAGACAACAATTTCAGAGCACTCCCTCAGATCACGAATGGCCGCCCTCTCTTTACTGCTGATATTTGACTCAAAAAGAAAAAAGAAAAAAAAGAAAAAAAAAGAAAAAAAATGGGTACTCAGAGTGGCAGATTCAACGTGCTCTCCGCCCAACCACTGCAGCACAACCTCTTGAGATGGATGAAGTCACGAGGGAGGAGGTAGGCACTGCATTTATTCCATACACAGGCGCACTCTCGGGGAAAATCGCTCGCATTCTGAAGAAACACCGGGTCGGGACTGTGTTTCGTCCTCCAAATAAAACTCGTGCACTGGTGGGGAGCGCCAAAGATGACCTCGGTTTGAGGAAGGCCGGCGTGTACCAGATTCCGTGTGAATGTGGCAAGTCGTATATTGGTCAGACGATGCGTACCGTCGAGGATCGATGCCGTGAACACCAGAGGCACACTCGACTGATGTATCCGAGCAAGTCGGCGGTCGCTGAACATTGTTTGTCGGAAAATCACGCCATGGAGTATGACCGCACGAGGATTCTGGTACAGACGTCGAGATACTGGGACAGCGTTGTTAGAGAGGCCATCGAAATTCGCACCAATGACGACCTCATAAACCGTGACTGTGGCTATAATCTTAGCAAGGCTTGGGAACCAGCGATCGGGTTAATCAAGAGTAAATCGAGCAAACATATAGTTGTGACGACCACGGCGGACAGAGCCATCACTCCGACGTCATCTCAGACGCCGTCGCAATCTGTTCCACCGCGCGACCATGGCGCGGGGCGCGGACGGCGGAGGGAGCGCGCCGCGGGCGGAGGGTATTTAAATCGGCCGCCGCCGCGACCGAACCCAGTTCCCTCTGAGCAGCCATAGCGTACGGATCTCCGTGCCGGCACGTTCACAGGAGCTCAGTCCGTCAGTTCACCTGATGATGGCGACATGTATGATCGCCGAAGTATTGTGCCCGTTGGACACTGTAGACCGGCAGCACACCCGTGGATATTTTGACTATCAAATACGCCGGGAGAAACTCAAGAATCACAATGTGCGTAGGATTCGGAAGAACAAATGACTCTGCAGTACATAATTCAGTCAAAGCGGTGTGTTGTTCCTACTACTAAACAACATGAACTAGCTTTATCTATATAGAATGACAAAAGTTTCAAGCGTACAGATAACATAAGTACAGTCGCTTGGCACCAATATTGCATCAAAAATGGTGATGACTGATTTTATTGCAAAAATCTGAGAAGTGTAAATTGTAGATTGTAGTTGTAGATAATAGCTTGAGGTCACTAGCACAGTTATAGCTGATGTGAATTCACATACTACTTTTATATTAAACTCATGTTCTCATTATCTTGACTTCGTGAAATGTGTTACTTTCAGCGGAAATTTAGTACGTTTGTGACCTATCGTCATTGCTCAGACAGTGAAATACGTAACAATATTAAACAATTTAAAGTCTGAATATCCCGTTTTGTAGCTAGAGTGTATGTAACAGTCTTTGCGGAAATGTAAAAACTTCGGCACGTTGTAATTCCGTGGAAACGTCTTGATCGCTAAATACTTCGTTTATGACGCATTTCGAGTAACCATCACCAGCTACATGTGATCAAAATTAACCCAAAAGGCAAAATTAGAAAAGCTTATATATAAATACTGCAAGAACGTACATATTGAGTGGAAGTACTTACAATATGCTTAGGAAAGATCATACAAGTGATCAGTACAAGAAAAGTGTAAGCTCTCATGTACAATTGCCGTTAAGTGTATTCACAAATGCTGTTACGTTGATACGTCTCATGCCAGACTGGAGGTAGCAGACTCGAGAATCATATTACTTCAACTTGACGCCATATGAATTTCATCTCAAGGACTGAAACGTACTAGGACTTAGTATTATAATATACAAAACTTCGTAAATATTCCTTACCGCATTACACATGTTTTTTTTTTACAATAAGCATCATATCGTCAATGAAAAAATATAACACCATAGCATACAATATTAATAACACCTATCATGGCACATAAACAAAGAACATACAGCACAGTTGACACAATGTCCAAATATTCCAATGAGAAACAGCAATGTAAAGGCCATCATTATAAAGAAAGACAATTCGCATTTTTTACTTATTTTTCAAACAAGGCAAGCAACTGTCAACCTATTGAGACCACCAATGGGCCAAGTCGATACAAATAAAATCCTACATTAAAAAACAAATTTTCTAACCTGTTAGAATTGAATGGGGATAGACAGAGTCAGAGGAGGGGGGCGAGGGACGCAATGGGCAGTTAGGGGCCAGATGCATCGGAAGCAGGATATGGTTGGGGGACAGGGGTGAGGGGGAGGAGAGTAGGAAAATGGATGAATGGGAAAGGAGGGGGACTTTGAAGGAGTGAGGAACTGGAAGGAAGGGTAGCATGAAGAGACACAGGAGAATAAAAAAGGAATGGGGTTGAATTGTTCACCAGTGATACATATCACTGAATGTTATACAATAAACATAAAAATATTTAAAATTGTATTAATGACCATGTTTATTTTCTTTTTTGTTTGTTATTTATGATGAGATTTCTTTTGTTTTCACAAGACCCATTTGCAGTCTCAGCAGGTTACAGTTGCTTTCTTTGTTTGAAAAACAATTTTTTAGAACTGCATATTGTCCACCTTTATAATGATGGCCCTGACATTGTGTTTGTTGTTGGAATATTTGGACATTGTGCCTACTGTGCTGTACATTCTTTGTATGTATGCCAAGATAGGTTTTATTCATACTGTATGCTATGTTGTTATTTTTTTCATTGATGATGTGACACTTATTGTAAAAAACATGTGTAATGTGGTAAGGAATATTTACGAAATTTAGTATATTGTAACACTATTTCCTGGTATGTTTCAGTCCTTGAGATCGACGCCTTATGGCGTCAAGTTGAAGTAATATGTTTCTTGAGACTGCTGCCTCCAGTCTGGCATGTGATGTCTCAAAGTAACATCATTTGGAAATATGCTTAACGGTAATTGCACATTAGAGTGTACATTGTTCTTCTATTGTTCACATGTATGAGCTTTCCTAAGCGTCCTGTAAGTACTTATACTCAATATGTACTTTTGTTCTGATGTTACATTGATCTTGTACTAATTATGTAAAGCTTTCCTATTTTGTCTTTAGTCTGGTCACCGATAGATGATGATAAGTACTCGAAATGCATCATAAATATTTAGCGAACAAGACATTTCCAAGAAATTAATACATGCCAAGTCTGAATAGCCACACACCTTAAAAACAGACCACTTCATCAAATGCAAATGAAAGTATTGCATTAAAAAAAAACTCTTTTATAACTGTTGAAAAGTAAAAAACACTGCATATAAAAACATTGTATGACCAACTTAAAAATACTGAATGTAAAATCATTGTATGTAAACACATTGTGTGGAAATGTAAAAAGACACTGAACGAAAAACACTGTAAAACATTTTATAATCAGTTTTGCATGTAGAGTATTTTTTGTTTATCATTCCCATTTCCTCTGTGATGTATTGTTTGTGCTTCATGCAACATAAAATTAGCAAGTTGACACCATTATCTCTCATTTAGCAACTGAGATATGAGCAGATGCCCCAATCTCCTGCACTCGCCTCAACAAGCTCTCTCTCTCTCTCTCTCTCTCTATCTGTCTATCAATCTGTATGTATATCCCTCTCTCGTTCGCTAGCAGCAAGTGGCTCCACTGATGCATACAATATGTACTAAGACGTGTGTGTGTGTGTGTGTGTGTGTGTGTGTGTGTGTGTGTCTGTCTGTCTGTCTGTGTTTTATTAACTTAAATACAAAGTTTGAGAATTTACGCTTTCTGTAACGTGATGCAAAAAGTTGTGACATACAAAGTCAATATTTGAATAAAATCTTCTCGGTTTTCAACGTGCATCAATTGGAGTAAAATTCTTGAGCTTTTGATTGCCATCTCCACCATCGCTATCAGGAGAAAAAACCACCCACTGCCGGGGGTGACACGGTTTTCCACTTATATAGGCGCGATTACAGCCTCTGGCACCAGTCACATAGGGGCTGAAATGATGTGTACACAGATGCACAGAAAATGAGTCGGGCAGTTCATAGTAGCTTCGGCCTGCAGCAGGACCAAATGACGTCAAGCAGGGAGGCTTCGAACGTTTGAAATTGCGTCTCCCGGCTCCCTACAAGAATCAAGCATCCTTCTTTGCTTCCTTTCGATATCCAAGGCCTGCTCTCATACCCTGTTAAGTGTGTAATCATTGTCTCTGTTATTTGCTGTTTATTCTAATCTCAGTCATCTCCTTTATAATGGAATCCCAGTATGTTAATGCATGAGCTAAGACTCTTGTGTTTTCAAACTATTTTGTGTCCGTTTTCCTGCCAATGCTCTGCTGTGGTCAACTTTTCGAACTCCTTTTGTTTGGTGTGTCGCTTGTGCTTGGTACAATGTTCTGCATCTATATGAAGTGCCTGACCTATATAGATGTCGTCACATATACAAGGAACACCAGACACATTCGGCACACAAAAAGCCATATCGTCTTTAACAGAATATGGCATATCCCTAATCTTGGGGGGTGGGCCAGAACACTGGTCTTAATCCGTGTCCTTGCAACAGAAGTCATAACTTGCTACTTGTTGTCCATAGTATGACTGGAAAGCAGTCAGCTTGACTAACTACAGTGCGAATTTCCGCACTTGAGACACATGTTCAGAGAGAATAGTTATAGCAAAAGAGACATTGCAAACGCTTGCAGGTGCCACTGATGAAAGATCCCTTGTGAATCGGCAGAAGAGGCTAAGCGAGCTGCTTCTCTGGCATACTGTGAGAAAACAAGCAGCAAGTTAGGACGTGTGCTGCAGGGACATTGACTGAGACCATTTTTTCAGCATGCCACCGAGATACGCAAAATGCTGTGCCCTGTTAAACACAACATAGCTCCTTGTGTGTCCGGTATGTATGAAGACCCTTGTGAATGTGGCACAATCTACACTCCTGGAAATTGAAATAAGAACACCGTGAATTCATTGTCCCAGGAAGGGGAAACTTTATTGACACATTCATGGGGTCAGATACATCACATGATCACACTGACAGAACCACAGGCACATAGACACAGGCAACAGAGCATGCACAATGTCGGCACTAGTAAAGTGTATATCCACCTTTCGCAGCAATGCAGGCTGCTATTCTCCCATGGAGACGACCGTAGAGATGCTGGATGTAGTCCTGTGGAACGGCTTGCCATGCCATTTCCACCTGGCGCCTCAGTTGGACCAGCGTTCGTGCTGGACGTGCAGACCGCGTGAGACGACGCTTCATCCAGTCCCAAACATGCTCAATGGGGGACAGATCCGGAGATCTTGCTGGCCAGGGTAGTTGACTTACACCTTCTAGAGCACGTTGGGTGGCACGGGATACATGCGGACGTGCATTGTCCTGTTGGAACAGCAAGTTCCCTTGCCGGTCTAGGAATGGTAGAACGATGGGTTCGATGACGGTTTGGATGTACCGTGCACTATTCAGTGTCCCCTCGACGATCACCAGTGGTGTACGGCCAGTGTAGGAGATCGCTCTCCACACCATGATGCCGGGTGTTGGCCCTGTGTGCCTCGGTCGTATGCAGTCCTGATTGTGGCGCTCACCTGCACGGCGCCAAACACGCATACGACCATCATTGGCACCAAGGCAGAAGCGACTCTCATCGCTGAAGACGACACGTCTCCATTCGTCCCTCCATTCACGCCTGTCGCGACACCACTGGAGGCGGGCTGCACGATGTTGGGGCGTGAGCGGAAGACAGCCTAACGGTGTGCGGGACCGTAGCCCAGCTTCATGGAGACGGTTGCGAATGGTCCTCGCCGATACCCCAGGAGCAACAGTGTCCCTAATTTGCTGGGAAGTGACGGTGCGGTCCCCTACGGCACTGCGTAGGATCCTACGGTCTTGGCGTGCATCCGTGCGTCGCTGCGGTCCGGTCCCAGGTCGACGGGCACGTGCACCTTCCGCCGACCACTGGCGACAACATCGATGTACTGTGGAGACCTCACGCCCCACGTGTTGAGCAATTCGGCGGTACGTCCACTCGGCCTCCCGCATGCCCACTATACGCCCTCGCTCAAAGTCCGTCAACTGCACATACGGTTCACGTCCACGCTGTCGCGGCATGCTACCAGTGTTAAAGACTGCGATGGAGCTCCGTATGCCACGGCAAACGGGCTGACACTGACGGCGGCGGTGCACAAATGCTGCGCAGCTAGCGCCATTCGACGGCCAACACCGCGGTTCCTGGTGTGTCCGCTGTGCCGTGCGTGTGATCATTGCTTGTACAGCCCTCTCGCAGTGTCCGGAGTAAGTATGGTGGGTCTGACACACCGGTGTCAATGTGTTCTTTTTTCCATTTCCAGGAGTGTATATACACTATGTGATCAAAAGTATCTGGACACCTCTAAAAACATAAGTTTTTCATATTAGTTACATTGTGCTGCACCTACTGCCAGGTACTCAATATCAGCGACCTCAGTAGTCATTAGACATCATGAGAGAGCAGAATGGGGCGCTCTGCGGAACTCGCGGACTTCGAACGTGGTCAAGTGACTGGATGTCACTTGTCTCATATGTCTGCACCCGAGATTACACACTCTTAAACATCCCTAGATCCACTGTTTCCAATGTGATAGTGAAGTGGAAACGTGAAGGGACACGTACAGAGCAAAAGCGTTCAGGCCGACCTCCTCTGTTGACTGACACAGACTGCCGACAGTTGAAAAGGGTCGTAATGTGTAATAGGCAGACATCTATGCAGACCATCACACAAGAATTCCAAACTACATCAGGATCCATTGCAAGTACTACGACAGTTAGGTGGGAGGTGAGAAAACTTGGATATCATGGTCGAGCGGCTGCTCATAAGCCACACATCATGCCAGCAAATGCCAAACGAATCCTCGTTTGGTGTAAGGAACGTAAACATTGGACGATTGAAAGTGGAAAAACGTTGTGTGGAGTGACGAATCACGGTACACAATGTGGCGATCCGTTGTCAGGGTGATGGTATGGCAAATGCCCGTTGAACGTCATCTACCAGCATGTGTAGTGCCAACAGTAAAAATTCGGAGGCGGTGGTGTTATGGTGTGGTCGTGTTCTTTTTCATGGAGGGGCCCTGCACCTCTTGTTGTTTTGCGTGGCACTATCACAGCACAGGCCTACATTGATGTTTTAAGCACACGATCGAGCACGGCCTGTAGCGGTGTGGTTACACGACAATAACAACCCTGTAATGGACTGGCCTGCGCAGAGTACTGACCTGAATCGTATAGAACACCTTTGGGATGTTTTGGAACGCCGATTTCGTGCCAGGCCTCACCGACCGACATTGATATCTCTCCTCAGTGCAGCACTCGGTGAAGAATGGGCTACCATTCCCCAAGAAACCTCCAAGCACCAGATTGAACGTATGCCTGCTAGCGTGTAAGCTATCATCAAGACTAAGGGTGGGCCAACACCATATTGAATTCCAGTATTACCGATGGAGGGCGCCACGAACTTGTAAGTCATTTTCTGCCAGGTGTCCGGATACTTTTGATCACACAATGTAGGTCAGACAATTTACGCAGCTGCAATGCGTTGCACCAAGCACAAGCGACATATTAATCAAAGGGAGCTTCACAAGTCGGCCATACCTGACCATCACCAGGAAAATGTACACCAAATAAAGTTTGAAAACACAAGAGTCTTGCCTCATGCGTCTAACATATTGGGGTTACATTATAAAGGAGGTGGCTGACATTAGAATAAACAGCAACAATTTTGACAGAAACTAGGGTTACACACTTAGTAGGAGGTGGAGGTGGGCTTTGGATACCGAAAGGAAGGAAAGACGGATACTTGACACTTGTAGGGAGGCGGGAGTGGATCATTCCAGTATGGCGCTGGCCACTCACACCACTTGAGGTCACTTGGTCCTCCAGCAGGCAATAGCTGCTGTGAGCTGACCAACTCATCTTCTGTGTAAGCATTTCTGGTTGGTTGAAATTGTGCCTATATAAGCGTGAATCAGTACCAGTCCCAGCATCTATACCTTCATTCTCACTCAAACGTTCTTCCAACCACACTGCACCATCCATACCTCTCCATATATCCTCCACCACATGGACAATCCCCTCCCCCTGGCCAGAGGTGAAGTAGCAACTGCCCATCACAGGAACATCCACATTTGGCCACAACCCTTACTCAATAATCTCACTGAACCTCTTATCCTTACCCTCTTCTTTAAAACCCTAACTGTTACCTGTGCTACCATCTACATCTGACTGAATTACCCAATCCCCTATGAGTTCCTCACTCACAATGACACACCTTTCCCACCTATATTGTTGCCACTGACCTCAACATCCATAGTTTATCGCCTACAGAACTCCAGTGGTGGCATCAATTTATATAGTCCTCCAAGGTTACAATGTCACTATGCCACAGCACACATGTCCTGAAAGCAACACCCCCCCAGATGTTGTCCTAGCATCATTCAAATTCCTTGGACACCTCACTTCAGAAGTCCTCAATCCAGTTGGAAGTGACCACCTGTCTATCCTCCTCACCATATCCTACACGCTAAACTGTTCCCATACAGCCCATCTCAAACTCTGCCCAAATGTTGTCCATGGCTACTCCTGTGCCAACTGGTATGCCTACTGGTAATCCATAGATACCAAGTTTGCAAGCCACTCCATAACCTTCCAGCAACTCAATGACATCCCACATTCCACAGCCTCCTGCAGCAGACCTTGTCATATGCTGGCTCTCCCTACTGCAGCCATATGTCCTCAGTGCCCCACTCTCTCACCACAAGCCGTACCCATTCTCTGTGAATCGCTCTTTCCAACGAACTTGTGATTGGGAAACACTCACACGCCACTGGCAAACACAGTGACACATAAGTAATTTATTCAGTGCCAAAAACCGCTGGGACTGGCGCCAAACATGCACAAAACTCAATCCTACACTTCCAGTTAACTCTTCCAAATAGTGAAAAGCATTCCACTTACTGGCACCTATCCTATTCCTCACTACCCGATCCTTCACAACAACCACACCTTACCTGGCGACCTAAGCAAAGCCAGTCACTTTCCATCCTATCTCTCTAACATCTTATCCATCCCTGCCAATCCTCTCTTTGACTACTCCCAATGTCCTAATGTCCATGAATGCACAGATACCACAGTCACACCCCTGGCTCCGAGCTTCCAATGCTTGAACAACACCACAGAAACGGAATTAACCGCCCCAATCACAACACAGAACATAAAACATGTATTTCACAGAAAACACAACACATCCTCTGGTCACAACTATATTACCTATCGACACCTCGGAGAATGATCTCCTTCCTTATCACCCTTACAACCCCATATACAACTATCCTCTTCACAGGCCATCACATACCACCCCATCTTCCTCCTGTCAGTATTTAGCAACGTCTTTGAATCCATCCTCTTCCAATGCATCCACCACCATCTTCACCAACACCATTTGCTTCCTGTTACCCATTATGGCTTACAGTGCCTCTTTCTCTGCTGATGATTATCTCCAGAACCTCACCCATCTCCTATCCCAAGATCTCAGCAACCGTAAATCCACCATCTATGTCTCCTTCGACCTAGAGCAAGCATAGGATTGTGTATGGCATTCTGGTCACCTTTTCAAAAATGGTTCAAATGGCTCTGAGCACTATGGGACTTAACATCTGAGGTCATCAGTCCCCTGGAACTTAGAACTACTTAAACCTAACTAAGCTACGGACATCACACACATTCATGCCCAAGGCAGGATTCGAACCTGCGACTGTAGCGGTCGCGCGGTTCCAGACTGAAGCGCCTAGAACTGCTCAGCCATACCGGCCAGTGTCACCTTTTCAGATTCCAGTCTTACACACTTCCAGTCAACTATATTCGCCTTATTGCATCCTTCCTCTCCAATCGCCTATCCTGTGGCATTGTTAATAACACCAATTTCCAGACCTTCCACCCCACTGAAGAAGTGCCCCAGTGTTCTATTCTCTCCCCTCTCCTTAACCTCTTTTACACTACCAAAATGCTCAAACCAACTCTTTCAGTATGCTGATGACGTCACTTTCCTTGCTCTCTACCCTACCATCCACAAATCTCAACGACCCCTCCAAATCCAACTCAATCAGTTTACCTCCCGGTGTAACCAATGGCTTCTTAAGATTAACCACTCCAAAATCCAGTTGTAATCATAGGAAGCACCACCTACACCAGGGATTAACAACTGGCCGGTTTTCAGCGCGAGTACTCGCGTCTGCTCAGGCACGTGCTCGCGAGCAGGTGCAAGGTCGCGGAGTAGGGAAGGAGGGGAGGGAGGGGAAATGCGCGCGCACGTTTGAATGGGCCGCAGCATGCCTATTGAATTCGCACCGACTGTGTAACGTTTAAAGTACTACGATCAGCTCTAACAGTCACTTCGCTGGTTAAGAATCATGTCAAGTCGCCGTTGTGTAACCCCAGCCATGCTTTCGCAGTTCAACCCCCATTGGGAGGAATTGTATCTGTTTACAGAAAAAGATGGAGTTGCAAAATATTTAGTATGTCACAAAACGCTGAATTCTTTTAGGAAATTTAATTTGCAGCGACATTATATGTCGTACCACGCGAAAGACTACGGAAGTGGAAAATGTGATGGACCAGATCGTGCACAGGAAGTTATTATACTTAAAAGGAAGCTATCCGAAGAAGATCTGGACGACGAAGAAAATTCAACTGAGGCAGCTCTCAGAGTGAGTTACAAAATTGCTTCGCTTTTAGCAAAATCCTTGCGCCCCTTCACTGATGGCGATTTAATAAAAGAATGTTTGGTAGCTGCAGCGGAACATTTGTGTCCATCTCAAGTTGAGCGGTTTCTGATTGTGCCATTATCTAACATGACCATTATGCGTCGCATACAGGACATGGCAGACGACGTCCAGAGCCAGCTTGCAAATATCTGTAAAGATTTTATGGCGTATTCTCTAGCTCTGGACGAAAGTGTTGATATCACTGGAACAGACAGCTTGCCATATTTATTAGAGGTGTTAATAGAGATCTTCAGGTGAGGGAGGAGCTCCTCGATGTAGTAGTCATGAAGAACACTGCAACTGGAGGTGACATTTTTTAAGTAGTGTTGAAGAAAGTGTTGAAAATATAGGATTGTCGTGGAATTCTTTAGTTTCAGTGTCTACAGACGGTGCACCAGCGATGACAGGGAAAAAATCAGGTTTCGTTGCGCTGTTGAAGGAGAAAATGCAAAAACTGACCGTGCCGAATGAAATAAGCGGCGTTCACTGTATGATCCACCAGGAAAACTAATGTGCAAACAGTATCACTCTAAAAAATTTGATGAGTGTTGTTGTTCGTACAACCAATTATATAAGGAAACATGGGCTACAACACAGACAATTTAAAAGCTTTCTTGAGGATGTAGAAAACCAGTATGGTAGCCTGCCTTATTACAGCGAGGTCCGCTGGCTTAGTCGTGGTGAATTATTAAATCGATTTTTTTGCCTATTAGATGAGATAAATATGTTCATGGAAATAAATAACATGTGTGTTCCTGAATTGAAAGAACCTTCATGGAAATGTGATCTCGCGTTCTTAGCAGGTTTAACTAGCCATCTGAATGCTTTGAACATTTCACTACAAGGTAAAGATCTGCTAATTACTCATTTCATAGATCTAATACGAGCTTTTAAAATGAAATTGACACTTTGGGTGAGTCAGCTGGAAACAGGAAATCTAGCTCATTTTCCTAAATTACCATCCATGCAAGATGTTCACAAAAACTGTGAACGTTATTCACATAGTTTAGTTGCCCCTAAGGAAGAATTTGATCAATGCTTTCAAGATCTGACAGCACCAGACAGTGATTTTGATCTGTTCTCCTCTCCATATTCAGCGAATATGGAAGAGATTCGTCCTGAGCTGCAACTAGAAATTATTGACCTGCGGTGTGACAGAGAATACGGAGACAAATTTCAGAACAAGAAAAACATTTTGGAATTCTACAGACACTTCCCTCAGGATAGATTTCCTCATTTGCACAAACTGGCGGCTACAATAATATCAATGTTCGGTTCCACGTATGTTTGTGAACAACTGTTCTCTGCAATGAAGTGTAACAAGATGCGCCTGAGAAACGCATTTTCTGATCGAAATTTAAACTGCACGCTGCGCCTACAATGCACAAGAACAATTACTCCGAACATAAACGCAATTGTAAAGGGCAAAAAGTACAAGATAACCGAGAATCCCACATTTCAGTGACACCTTTTATTGTGCAACAATTCATAAATTAATACGAATGTAGAGGCATACACTAAGCTAATAAAATTATCTGGCACGTGTACATTCTCCTTTATTTGTTTCATTTGTCGTAGTATAATTCGTGAGTGATATCCCTGCAGGTGGCCGTGGATTTACATTGACTGGCGGCAGCTGTTGTGTGCCTCACATGACTCTCCCCACTCTCCGCTCTGGTCCGGTAGTGGGGGTAGCGTGCTCGCGCTGCTCCATGCTCGCGCCTTGCTGCTCACAGCTTGCTCCGTGAGCACATATGTTGTGAAGCCCTGACCTACAGCTTCTGTCTCCATGAGTTTCACCTCACCACTTATGACTGTCCCATCCAGCTAACACACTAATGTACCTTGGACTAATCTTCGACCTACAACTAACATGAAAACCTCACCTACTAACCAACAAACAGAAAGTTCACAACAGATTAAAACTACTAACTGGCTGAACATGGGGCCTGCACACCTCCACTGACCTTCATACATAAAAAACCCTGATCCACACCATCCTTTGCTATGGAAATGTTGCCTGGATATCCACCCCACCCAGTTCCTTTAAGTCCCACCAGGTCCTCGAACGCCATGCTCTCTGCCTCACTTTCTGCCTCGCTTTCTGCGTCTACTTACCTTCCCCTACAAGGACCCTTTAGCAACTCATCAATTTCCCACCTCTCCCCACTCATACTGAGCACCTGTGAGTGACTTACACCATCTGCAACGTCGACCCCAACAATCCTATTCTACCCCCTATCCTTTCCAATCTCAGTGTACTGCCACATCTCTTCCTCCACATCTCATCAGCCCTCCACCAGCACGCTCTCCACGTCCTCACCCAAGGAAATTTCAACTGTCTCGCTCTCCTGGGCCAGGAACACCACCCTCACATCTACCCAACCTCCTAAGTTTGAATCCACCCCATCCTATCCAGACCTCCCAAGGGCTCCCTTCTCATCCTCTCCCCATACCACACGTCCTCCTTTTCACCCTTTCCTGTTGCCCCACACCTTTTTCTTTCAGATTTGTAGATCTCAATACCAGCTACCCCTCTCTTCTTACCCCCACAGCCACCTCTGTTTCATCACCACTTCTTACCAGTTCCCAGTCCTTATCACGACCACCCTCGTATCTGCCTCCATACCCACTTTTCTTTTCATCAACAATCTACCATCTCAGGACAGGTTCTTTCCCAGTTTTTAATGGTCAGTGTCTCTTCTGTCGTGTTCAGCGTTTTTCAAGTGTTTATTGTTCTTCAGATGTTTTTCAGGAGTTTTTAACTGTGCTGTCTGTCCACATTTTAATGGCTGTTTTTAAAATGTTCATGAGGACAGCATTATTTCTTATATTCTCTCATTAGCATCACCTTTTCAAATAATTTTAAATTCGTGGTAAATATGTCTTCTTGTTTTGTATTCAGTGTCTAATTTAAAAAATAATGTCTACTGGCCGAAGAGTGGGTTGTTTGTACCACTGCCAGCCCATCTCCCCCTCCCCCCTATCCCCACCCAAATGGGGCAAGGAGGGATGAAATAACAGTAAAGGAAAGAAACAGCCCTGGCAATCAGTAGTTTTTACTTCTGATGGCATTGGCAGAGATAGCCATCGAAAATTAGAGAATTTTATTCGAATTGACATGACTTGAAAACCGAGAAGATTTTGTTCAGACATACTGCCACAAAAGACTCTGAGAACACAAAGATAATAGTTGTTCCTACAGTGCAGTGGGTGTCACATATTGGGGTCTCAGCTACTGTGACTATCAGATACTGGAGGTGTCAGCTATTGGAGATATTTTTTTAATGTTGTGTGGCCACACATGAGAGATGATGTTTCAGGATAATGCAGATGTGGGAAGACAGAGAGTGATATGGAATTTAATGTGCTGTATATATTATGGGTAGATAAAGAAATATTTTGTATACACATACTTGAGATGAAATTTAATGAGTAGGCAGAGGCAGAAAGAGAGATAGGGAATATTTTATGCACAAATGTGAAATGAAGTTTAAATGATGATACAAAACAGTATTTACAGAGATCATACATTATTTAGTATGTGTGTATGTGTGTGTTGTGTGTGTGTGTGTGTGTGTGTGTGTGTGTGTGTGTGTGTGAGAGAGAGAGAGAGAGAGAGAGAGAGAGAGAGAGAGAGAGAGAGAGAGAGGGAGGGAGAGAGGGAGAGAGAGGCAAAAAAATATCTTTGAAAATGACACCATTTTAAGGAAACATTTTTTAATTTTTTCGGTGACACTGCATATCTTCGAATATTGCGCTACTTTATCACAATTCAAATTATTGACTGCCTCATTTTAATACTACGCTGATGAAAGAGAGATATGAAATATTTTGTGCACACACATATGATATGAAATTTAATGATGAGGTAATATAATATTTATAGAGATGGGACCTCCATAGCTGAGGAGTCAGCACGGCTGACTGCAATGCACAGGACCCAGTAGTACCAGGGATTTTTCCTTGGTAGGAGGAGTGTTGTGCCGAGTACTCAGTCTCGTGAGGTACAGAAAACTGCTATCAGCAGAGTGGTGTTCTGACCACATCACCCTCCATACTGCATCCGATAATGCCATTTGTAGAAGATGACCCGGTGGCCGGTCGGACCCTATTGGCCTGTCAGGGTCTGAACGCGAAAATTTGCCTTACCTTACATTGTGATTGGCTTACTCAGTTTATTGTTTCACTGTGACTGAGTGGAGAGGATGGTGGAAGGGCGAGGAGATACAAAGCACAAATGGATAGTCCCGCCATCTTGGCATCTTTAATTTCCCACCATCTCGCAATTTTTGATTTTCCTGCCAGCGCCATCTTGATGATATTATGCATTAAAGGCATTACCCCCTCCCTTTGGCATGTAGGCAACCCACACAAGAACTGGCACATGCCAAAGTAATTTAAGTGCATAGAGTCCCTTAATAAACTACTTATATTCGGTCTTGCTTCCAATTGTTCGTCTGTTTCTGAAGCCCATGCTGCCTTTTTCTATGAGCTTGAGGTGTAGATCGACCAGTCATTTCTCGTTCGAGTAACATAATTCATTTTACAGCGAAAATATTGCTTAGTGAGGAGTTCTACAAATTCAGTTGGAAAAAGAAAATAAAATGTATGTGATACCTACTATCTAGTCTTAACGAAGAGTTTGAAATTTCACAGTCAGTGCCCGGGCGCGTATGCCCCAGTCGTTTTAACGCCCTAAAGCAAAACAAAACAAACAGTCTGTACCACTTATTATGTCACACGTGAACTGCAATGTCTGTGTTTGTACATGATTCGATTTAGTCAAGTCATGCATACTCATGACTACACCGAAACCACATGAATTACTGCTAAACTAAACGAAAAACATTCATTTGTTGAAACGACTTGTGCGGTATGTATTGTAAAATAGATATACTAATTCAGAAATTTTCACCAGTGTGCGTAAAACTAAACATCAAAATAGGATTGCTGAAATGACTCATGTGCCACTTATTGTAAAATGGTTGTACTAATTTATAAATACAGGGTGATTCAAAAAGAATACCACAACTTTAGGAATTTAAAACTCTGCAGTGACAAAAGGCAGAGCTAAGCACTATCTGTCGGCGAATTAAGGGAGCTATAAAGTTTCATTTAGTTGTACATTTGTTCGCTTGAGGCGCTGTTGACTAGGCGTCAGCGTCAGTTTATGCTAAGATGGCGACCGCGCAACAGAAAGCTTTTTGTGTTATTGAGTACGGCAGAAGTGAATCGACGACAGTTGTTCAGCGTGCATTTCGAACGACGTATGGTGTTAAACCTCCTGATAGGTGGTGTATTAAATGTTGGTATAAACAGTTTACAGAGAATGGGTGTTTGTGCAAAGGGAAAAGTTTTTGGTCCCTTTTTCTTCGAAGGTGCTACTGTAACTGGACTACAGTATCTGGAGATGTTAGAGAATTGGCTGTTCCCTCAGCTCCAACAAGAAGCACAACAATTCATATTTCAGCAGGATGGAGCGCCACCACATTGGCACTTATCTGTCCGTAACTACCTGAACGTCAACTACCCGAGGCGATGGATCGGCCGCCAGGTAGCCCGTGACAGAGCACTTCATCACTGGCCTCCAAGAAGCCGTGATCTTACCCCCTGCGATTTTTTCTTATGGGGGTATGTTAAGGATATGGTGTTTCGGCCACCTCTTCCAGCCACCATTGATGATTTGAAACGAGAAATAACGGCAGCTATCCAAACTGTTACTCCTGATATGCTACAGAGAGTGTGGAACGAGTTGGAGTATCGGGTTGATATTGCTCATGTGTCTGGAGGGGGCCATATTGAACATCTCTGAACTTGTTTTTGAGTGAAAAAAAACCTTTTTAAATACTCTTTGTAATGATGTATAACAGAAGGTTATATTATGTTTCTTTCATTAAATACACATTTTTAAAGTTGTGGTATTCTTTTTGAATCACCCTGTATTTACAGGCATGTGTGCAACAACTCACCAACGTTTCATCGCAATGGAAGGAATACAATAGGGACAAAGAAACATTTAGTTTTATGTATATAAATTGTTAAAGGGAGGCTGGATGCTCCTGTGTGCGGGGCAAGAATGATAAACTCTGTTGAGATACCCATCTTTATTAGAACACTAAATGACATATTCCAGCGGGGAAATGCAAAAGCCCTCACTACAGTTGACACCACAAATGCCTTGATGAATGACCTGCTTGGTCCGCTAATTTGTTACTCATAGGACATGTCTTGGATGTCAATGCCAGGCATATATGGTCAAGTGAGCCTCCAGCCATTATTCTTCATGAACTGACACATGGTGTTTTTCACACATAGCACGAAATTCCCCAAGATGACATTCAGACGTTTTTTGCTTCCATGCCATAACGAATACAAGAGTATATTCATGTACTCTGGGAAGCACACCTCACATTAAAGTTAACAATGAACACCATTCCCAAATGAAATGAGAGTTTAATCATTTACTACCCATTGCATGATGAATATCTGGACAAGTTAACAATGAACACCATTCCCAAATGAAATGAGAGTTTAATCATTTACTACCCATTACATGATGAATATCTGCACAATCTTTAATAAATATGGAAATAGTGCTTCATGGTATTACACTTTCCATTTCTATCAGCATACATTAATGATAAATTAATTCTGTAAATTGATTGTGATTTTAAAATACATTTTTAATTTATTATTTAACCAAATCACATGAACTATGTACTTCAACTGTATTAGACAAGCCATTGTTCTGACTTGGGCCATATTGAAAAATTATGATATATTAAGGGAGCTGCGGAGCAAAAAGGGACTGCAACAACTATAGAGGTGTCTTGCTGTTGTGTGCCTTACAAAGAAGCTTCGCTAATCCCTTGGATAAAATATGGCCATTGACTGAACAGGCAACTGGAGGTTATCCTGTCAGATTTTGTACAGAAAAAGATTGTAAACACCCCCACCCACTACATTCATATTTTTAATAAAAATTTTTACTCTAATTCATGGCAATCTAAAACTAAAAAACTAAACTCCTCCCAAACAGGCCATGAAGGCCCAACGGTACAGACCCGCTGCCGTGTCATCCTCAGCCCACAGGCGTCACTGGATGCGGATATGGAGGGGCATGTGGTCAGCACACCGCTATCCCGGCAGTATGTCAGTTTGCGAGACCGGAGCCACTACATCTCAATCACGTAGCTCCTCAATATGCCTCACAAGAGCTGAGTGCACCCAGCTTGCCAACAGCGCTCGGCAGACCGGATGGTCACCAATCGAAGTGCTAGCCCAGCCCGACAGCGCTTAACTTCGGTGATCTGACGGGAACCGGTGTTACTTCTACGGCAAGGCCGTTGGCGTTTCATGGAAATCAGTTGAGTAAAAAGGGCTCGTCACATTAGATGTGAAGGCAGCTGTAGAATTTAACCACATTCGTAAACAAACCTACGCACAACATCTTAGACATACACTGAGGTGACAAAAATCATGGGATAGCGATGTGCACATTTACAGATGACGGTAGTATCGTGCACACAAGGTATAAAAGGGCAGTGCATTGGCAAAACTATCCTTTGCACTTAGGTGATTCATTTGAAAAGGTGTCAGAGGTAATTACGGCTGCACGATAGGTATTAACAGATGTTGAACGCGGAATGGTAGTTGTGCCTACACATATAGGACATACCCTTTCGGAAATCATTAGGGAATTCTGTATTCCAAGCTCCGCAGTGTCATGATTGTGCGAGAAAACCAAATTGCATGCGTTACATCTCACCACGGACAATGCAGTGGCCGACCGACTTCACTTAACGACCGAGAGCAGTGGCGTTTGCGTAGAGTTGTCAGTGCTAATAGACAAGCAACACTGCGTGAAATAACCACAGAAATCAATTTGGGACGTACGAAACACGTATCCGATAGGACAGTGCGTCGAAATTTGGCATTAATGGGCTATGGCAGAAGGCGACCGACGTGAATGTCTTTCCTAACACCACAACATCGCCTCCAGCGCCTCTCCAGGACTCGTGACCATATCGTTTCGACCCTAGACGACTGGAAATTTATGGCCTGGACAGATGAGTCCCGACTGCAGTTGATAAGAGTGTGTGGCGCAGACCCAACAAGGTCATGGATCCAAGTTGTCAACAAGGCACTGTGCAAACTGTTGGTGGCTCCATAATGGTGTGGACTGTGTTTACATGGAATGGACTGGATGCTCTGGTCCAACTGAACCGATCATTGACTGGAAATGGTTATGTTCGGCAACTTGGAGACCTTTTGCTGCAGTTCATGGACTTCATGTTCCTAAAAAACAATGGAATTTTTGTGGGTGAAAATGTGCCATGTTATTGGGCCAGAATAGTTCGTGACCGGTTTGAAGAACGTTCTGGTTAATTCGAGCGAATGATTTGGCCATCAAAATCTCCCAACATGAATCCCATCAAACATTTATGGGACGTAATCGAGACGTCAGTTCGCGAACAAAATCCTGCATGGGCAACTCCTTCGTAATTGTGGACAGATATGAAGGCAGCATGGCTCAATATTTATGTAACAGACTTCCAACGACTTGTTGAGTTCATGCCACGTCGAGTTACTGAACTACGTCGGACAAAGGGAAGTCCGACACTATATTAGGAAGTATCCAATGACTTTCGCCACCTCAGTGTATAGAGAAGTACATTTAATAGTTGTTCTGAAATGATGAAAGTCACTCAAATTAAACAGAGTTTATTAATTCACATATAACGAACTTATGGGCGCCTCAGTCTAAGAACACTCATGCAGCTTATCTGCACATCACCTTCTTTCATTCAGTTTGCACAGTAGCCAACTTTTATTTACAGCTGCCTACAAAGAAATTTGTTTACCATGTGCTACTAATGGCTACCATACACATATTGCTCCACAATCTTCAAACTGTTTATAAATTACATTTCTTCACAATTATATTCACAAAATTATTTCCCATTAACATATGCATTTCCTTATCATTTCACACTATTTATAGGGGAGAGTGTTGTACCTTATAACATTGTGCAAATTTCACCTCTAGCTAGCCCTTAATAGACGTTTAACATATTTTCTTGCCGGCCAGAGTGGCCGAGCGGTTCTAGGCGCTTCAGTCTGGAGCCGCGCGACCGCTACGGTCGCAGGTTCGAATCCTGCCTCGGGAATGGATGTGTGTGATGTCCTTAGGTTAGTTAGGTTTAAGTAGTTCTAAGTTCTAGGGGACTGATGACCTCAGATGTTAAGTCCCATAGTGCTCGGAGCCATTTGAATTTTTGAACCCTGAAAACGACCACAGTCAGTCGGTCAAAACGCTGGCAGTTCAGTTGCATTAACGTCTTACAATAACACGCCCTAATACCCAGAAGTATCACATGTTCCAAGGTTCATGAGTGACGAAGTATGGATTAATTTTTCACATATTGCATAACTAGTTTTAAAAATATATAGACCTTTACTTCTCATAAACTTCTGTAAATGAAGAATTATCAACATATTACAGATAGATAGCTTGAATATCTCATAAAACTCTAAACTACATCCAAACAGGCCGCACAAGGCCCAGTGGTAAAGACCGACTGCCTTGTCATCCTCAGCCATTAGACACATCTCTGGATGCAGGTATGGTGTGGTATGTGGTCAGGACACCACTCTCCCATGCGTTGTCAGCTTTCGTTATCATAACCGCTACTTGTCAGTCAAGTAGGTCATCTACTTGCCTCGCAAAGGCTAAGTGCATTCCACTTGCCAAAAGCGCTCGGCAGACTGGACAGTCACCCATCCAAGTGTTAACCAAGCCCAACAGCACTTAACTTTGGTGATGTAATGGGAACCATTGTTACCACTGTGGTAAGGCCGTTGGCTTTAATATATTGTAGAGCACTTACGTATGGGGAACTCTATCTTGGCCGCTTTACGTCCACACAGTTTTCTACCTCGATATAATCGAGGCAGCCCATTGGCTCCCTACGCTTAGCCACCATGGTATCTCTCTTACTTTATTTAGGCCTTTATTACGGCCTGAGATGCAGAAATATATTTCATTTCAATATTTCTTAACCTAATATAAATAATTAATTGTCTTCCAGTTAGATTTAAGATGTATAGAATGATGTAATATTATGATCACATTTAAATTTCAAACTACAGTGTTTTGTCAGGGATGGTTCAGCCAATTCCGTCCTCTAGCCTGTAGCAGGCGTTTCCATGTCCATATATGGGAATGGAAACATCGTAGAAGTATCGGATGACACAGGATTGCACCACTTTTCCTGGAATCCAGTTGTAGTTCACCAATCACAGAATCATTACAATGTATACACTGAAACTGCTGTCAGCGACCATGAGGCAGCTGTAGCAACTATAATTACCTGAGTACAAAGGGTAGCCAAAACAATTTTATTTGTGTAATGTCTGTGTTGACTGCTAACTGACACCAGTGTTGCAGAACGGCCTCTTCTGTACCCAGAATGGCATTTGCGGTAGGCTGTGGGGATGGTATCATCCAGTATCGAGGTGAGTGCAAAGTCAAGAATACTGGCTCAATAAAACTTTATTTATCATCTGGCATTTCTTCTACAGTAGCTAACTGGTTGCAGCCCAGGTGCTGATTGTGTGTGTGTGTGTGTGTGTGTGTGTGTGTGTGTGTGTGTGTGTGAGTCTGCTGAGGCAGCAGGATGCTGATAGTGTGTAATAATGACTGGCGACGACTGCAGCTTTGCTGATGCGAGATGGGTGTCTGCTCCACCTCACAACGAACTGCTGGAATGCCACAATTTGCCCACAGCCCAGGGTGAATGGCTGGGACATGTCGACGCCATGAGTCGAACCAGGACTCCCAAAGTCTGGCTATAGTGTCAAGTGATGGCACCCAATAAGAGGCCTCGCCTGAGCAGTACCACATCAGAGCCCAGAAACGTCATGGTTTGCTGACCAGGCATAGACCAGCAGCTTAGCCCAGCTGATAGTGGCGCTAGATGAAGCTGTAGCTGCTTGCCCGCACATCAGACTGATGAATGGCAGCGACTGCCCCAGAAGAACGCACGGTGCTGATGTAATGAAGCTGTTAGGTGGACTGGGGGCCAATACTGTTGCCCTTCTGGGTGTGTTGTGACAGGAGCTCGATTCTCAGCATGTAGCTAGCTGTGAGACTATGCTTCTACAGCATGTAGCAATCTAGCCATCGCTATGGTAAACCACTGCATTGCAGTACGCTACAGCAGCATTATTGCTGTGTTCAATTGCACAATTACGCCGCTGGCAGACCTGCATACCCCTTGGCTTGCTACTGCTGCTTGGCTATGATGTTGTATGATCTGAAAGGTCGGCGAGTGGGTGCTGACGAAAATGTGCTATTTTTGCCAATTTTTGCCAACTCAAGAATGGAGAGGGAGATGGCAGTGGTTGAAACAACTAAAAACAGATTGAGAGGATATGGGATTTACTTGCCCCTCCAAGCTGGTTTCGTCTTTCAGTAGATACAATTTGCCTCGTAGATAAAAAAAGAGTTTAAGAATAATCCCTCAGTGGCTGTTTAACAGTTTTACAGGAATTGTTAATCATTGCACCTGTGGACAGCTATATTCTGTCTATCTAAGTTGAGCCTGTGAGTAAACAAACTGTATTTTAACAACTACCAATGACACACATATGATGCTGCTACTGTAGAAGTAATATTTATTGACCACTTCAGAAATGTACATTAATAAAAAGCATTTATAATACGTGTGTGTTACTGAAAATACATGTTCAGACAGCACTTAAACCGAGTATTAAACTTCAGACATATTCACTGTATCTGCCAATGACTGTATACAACAATCGAAACACTCTTACTCTTACACAGTCTCCCCTCCACTCCAATAGAATGGAGTTCCGGAAATATGTATGGCGAACCAGACAACTGACCCTTGCAGAAACTAGTAATGGTTGTAGTGAAGCTCAAACAATGTCGAGACCAGGCGATGGTAGCGAAGGCTATGCTACCATCTGTAGGTCAATGGCGTCGTTCATCACATGTGGTGTCCGAATGGAGCAGTGTTAAGTTGAAAGGTAGCCTTTGGGTAACAGATAAGAGAGTTTTACCCACTCAAGCAAAACTGTTATCGGTTTATAAGGATCTTCACCATATGCTGATTGCATGCTAAAGTCTGATATGGTCTGGTGTAAGGTGGTTGCAGTTGTTTGCAAACTGCGTCCATCCTCAACATTCCATGGGAACAGTTCTGCAAGTTTTTATGAATAAAAATGTTGGCATCTCTGTTGTCGGATGCTGGTGCTGGATGAAACTTAAAAAAGATAGAAACTAGATATTTTATCTGTTGTAGGAGAAATGACAGGTCTTGTTTGGAAGTCTCCCGTTGTTGCTTTGATGGGAGCTTCAGTGTTTCACCATAGATGAACTCCACCAAAGGGGCACAGATAACCAGACTAACTGTGATGTAGAGGCTAAGTAGCACTACTGGTGGTGCCGTCACCCAGGAAGTATTGTGGTACATGAGTGTCGCTTTAAGTGTCCCGTGCCACTGCTCTACCATCCTCTTGCAAGAGGGAGTGTAAATGGTTGCGTGGTGGTGCTGGAAACCACACTGCCTGCCGAATTCGTGAAATAATGCTGACTCGAACTGCCAACCTTGATCAATTGTAACATATACCAGCCATCCAAAGTGAGTGAACCACGAAGTCAGGGAAGTCTTAGCTGCAGTCTCTGCAGAGATGTCCGTGATTGGAGTAGCTTCAGTCCAATGTGTATATCGATCGATTGTCATGAAGACGTCTCAGAAAACTTCTGCCAGAGGTAGCAAGCCCACTAAGTCAATATATGTAGGAAAAACGCTGTGAGGGCTCAGAGAAACGACCAACTGGTTTATGTACATGGCGGCTGATTCTTACTTTCTCACATGCCATACACGCCCCAACCCACACGCAAGAGTCTTTTTTATAACCTTTGGCAGCACATATCTGTCTGTGATCATTATAATCGTGCTGTTACCTCCAAAATGAGCGAGGCTGTGTGCTGAATCGAACACTACCTAGCACAGAGCAGCAGGCACATACACTTGTTTGGACACATCGCACCACAACTAAGTTTTCGATCCAGAACATGGGCGGATACACCTCTAAATGCTATACTGGACGCAACATGGATGGATCCACTTCTGAATACTACCCAAACCTACCCAGGAAAGTGGGAGCCCCAAAGAGAAACAGTCACTTGCACACATACAATATAGCGCAGTTGAGGGTTGGGTTGGGTTGTTTGGAGGAGGAGACCAAACAGCGAGGTCATCGGTCTCATCGGATTAGGGAAGAATGGAAAAGAAATTCGGCCGTACCCTTTGAAAGGAACCATCCCGGCATTTGCCTGAAGCGATTTAGGGAAATCATGGAAAACCTAAATCAGGATGGCCGGACGGAGGATTGAAGCGTCGTCCTCCCGAATGTGGCACAGTTGGGCTACGCGTATTTACAACAGGATAAATTCAGTTCCACAAATATTATTATTATTTCCATCTGATACATACAGAGATCCTGGATATTTAGTGTATAGGTATATATAAGTTTCGATAGATACAGTTGATCAGTATTCCAAACATTATTTCTGTTTTGTATCTTCAGAGTATGTACAAAGTTTGACAATTGTAGCTGGACTATATTCTGTGTTATTAGCATGTGGGAAAGTATAAACTGATGTCATCGCTGTTAGGTGCCCAGGGAGTGAAATTTTTGTAAGAATCAGTAGCATGTGTATTTACGATAGCTAAAGTCAGCACTACGACTCCACAGCGATTCCTGTGAGTTTCAGTGTATATAGCCATTGGCTTCGGCAGTTAGTATTGTGTGTTGACAGATGTTTTTTTCGGGGTTGACATTTGGACGAAGAAGAAGAGGAACAAATTATCTTGCAGATGCCTTGTAGATTATCTCTGGCTTGGTGGGGGAATCCAAACCACTGTTGATGTTAAAGAAACTTGGTAGGGTAAGCCATAGTGTACATGGGCTGAACACACTGCTCATGTTTGTTTTAAGTGTAAGCTCTCGAGGTTAATTTATCTCCTCCAGAAACTCAAATGTGTGATAGCAGATCAGCCCTTAATCTCAATATACACTGAAGCGCCAAGGAAACTGGTATAGGAATGCCTACTCAAATACAGAGATATGTGAACAGGCAGAATACGGCACTGCGGTCGGCAATGACTATAGAAGACAACAAATGTCTGGCGCAGTTGTTAGATCGGTTACCGCTTCTATAATGGCAGATTATCAAGATTTAAGCGAGTTTTAACGTGGTGTTATAGTCGGCACATGAGCGATGGGACACAGAATCTCCGAGGTAGCGATGAAGTGGGGATTATCCCGTACGACCATTTCACAACTGTACCGTGAGTATCAGGAATCCAGTAAAACATCAGATCTCCGACATCGTTGCGGCCGGAAAAAGATCCTGCAGTATTGGGACCAACGACTACTGAAGAGAATCTTTCAGAGTGACAGAAGTGCAACCCGTCCGCAAATTGCTACAGATTTCAGTGCCGGGCTATCGACAAGTGTCAGCTTGCAGACGACGGAACATTAAACACTAATCTCCTCCCTCCTTCTCAGCTTGCGAACCATTCAATGAAACGTCGTCGATATATGCTTTTGGAGCCAAATGCCCACTCATGTACCCTTGATGACTGCACGACACAAAGCTTTACCACTCGCCTGGGACCGTCAACATTGGGCCGGCCGGGGTGGCCGAGCGGTTCTAGACGCTACAGTCTGGAACGGCGCGACCGCTACGGTCGCAGGTTCGAATCCTGCCTCGGGCATGGATGTGTGTGCTGTCCTTAGGTTAGTTAGGTTTAAGTAGTTCTAAGTTCTAGGGGACTGATGACCTTAGAAGTTAAGTCCCATAGTGCTCAGAGCCATTTGAATCAAAACCAACATTGGACTGTTAATGACTGGAAACATGTTGCCTGATCGGACAAGTCTCTTTTTCAAATTGTATCGAGCAGAGGGACGTGTACAGGTATGGAAACAACCTCATGAATCCATAGACGGTGTATGTCAGCAAGGGACTGTTCAAGCCAGTGGAGACTCTGTAATGGTGTGGGACATGTGCAACTGATGTGATATGGGGCCCCTGAGACATGTAGATACGCCTCTGACAGGTGATACGTACGTAAGCATCCTGTCTGATCACCTACATCCATGTCCATTATGCATTCGGACGGACTTGGCTAATTCCAGCAGGACAACGCGACACCACACGCCCAGAATTGCTACAGAGTTGCTCTGGAAACACTCTCCTGAGTATAAACACATCCGCTAGTCATCAAATTCCCCAGACATGAACGTTATTGAGCATATCTGGGCCGTCGGGGGTGGTCGAGCGGTTCTAGGCGCTACAGTCTAAAACCGCGAGACCGCTACCGTCGCAGGTTCGAATCCTGCCTCGGGCATGGATGTGTGTGATGTCCTTAGGTTAGTTAGGTTTAAGTAGTTCTAAGTTCTAGGGGACTGATGACCTCAGAAGTTAAGTCCCATAGTGCTCAGAGCCATTTGAACCATTTTGAGCATATCTGGGATGCCTTGCAACGTGCTGTTCAGAAGAGAGCTCCACCCACTCGTACTCTTACGAATTTATGGACAGTCGTGCAGGATTCATGGTGTCAGTTCCCTCCAGCAATACTTCAGACATTAGTCGAGTCCATGCCATGTCATGTCGTGGCACTTCTGCATGCTCTCGAGGGCCTTACGCGATATTAGGCAGGTGTACCAGTTTCTTTGGTTCTTCAGTGTATTCGTTTATTAAAATAGCAACACAGTCACATAACATATGAATTGTTACTATGGGGACATTCTACTGGGGGTAAAACATATTGCTCCTACAAAACAAGGCTATAAGAATAATATATTACTGTAAGAAAATGACCACAGTAGACCCATTTTCAAGCAATTGGGAATAATGACAATATTCATACAATCTGCTTTGAACTCTCTTGACTGTATAAAAGAAAATCAAGGATCATTGCGCAAGAGAAGAGATTCACAACTGCTACGCATGAAATAAGGCCGACATTCATAATCCAAGCTGTCGCCTAAGTAAGACACTGGACAGTTTTCCAACAGCAGGCCTGAAGATATTCAATCACTTACCACTAGATGTTCAGGATTTCCACTGAGGATGTTCAGAACTAGACTGATGCTTGTGCTCAAGCAACAGTCACTGTGTTCTGTAAATGAATTTTTCTCTGCAAGTGGAATTGTAGATTTGTCAACATGATACCATCACATGTGAAGCCATGAACTGGAAACATTTAAGAGATGCAAATTGTTGTTTATAACCATTGGCTGTTACAGCAGTGTTGGGTAATGCTTCTTGTCTGTTATCTTAGTTTTAGTAATGGTTTTAATCTATAATCGCTAAGATGTGACACAGTGTGTCTGATCTTTGCCAGCGAACGACATTGTATCAGAAACAGCAACAGCAATAGTAATAGTAATATGGTCTAGTATTAACTGCCTTATTATTTTTGTTTTACAGTATCCATTTTAGTGCGACAGTTCAACCTGCAATATTATTGTAAACTTGACGCTGTGCATCCAGCCATGACTGCTGAATGACATAGAACTGGTGATAAAGGTAATAAGCGCACAAATATTCCTGTACACTTATACACTGAAGAGCCAAAGATACCGGTACACCTGCATAATATCGTGTAGGGCCCCTGCGAGCACGCAGAAGTGCCGCAACACGACGTGGCATGGACTCGACTAAGGTCTGGAGGGAACTGACACCATGAATCCTGCAGGGCCGTTCATAAATCCGTAAGAGTACGGTGGGGTGGAGAACTCTTCTGAACAGCACGTTGCAAGGCATCCCAGATATGCTCAATAAAGTTCATGTCTGAGGAGTTTGGTTGCCAGTGGAAGTGTTTATACTCAGAAGAGCGTTTCCGAAGTCACTCTGTAGCAATTCTGGACGTGGGGGTGTCACATTGTCCAGCTGGAATTGCCCAAGTCTGTCGGAATTCATAATGGACATGAATGGATACAGGTGACCAGACAGGATGCTTAAATAGATGTCAACCGTCAAAGTCATATCTAGACGTATCAGGGGTCCCATATCACTCCAACTGCACAAGCCCCATACCATTATAGAGTCATCACCAGCTTGAACAATCTCCTGCTGACATGCAGGGTCCATGGATTCATAAGGTTGTCTCCATACCCATATAGGCCTACATTCATCCGCTCGATACGATTTGAAATGAGACTTGTCCGACCAGGCAACATGTTTCTTGTCATCCACAGTCCAATGTCGGTGTTGACGGGCGCAGGCGAGGCGTAAAGCTTTGCGCTGTGCAGTCATCAAGGGTACACGTTGGATCTTCGGCTCCGAAAGCCCATATCGATGATGTTTCGTTGAATGGTTCACACGCTGACACTTGTTGATGGCCTAGCATTGAAATCTGCAGCAATTTGCGGAAGGGTTGCACTTATGTCACGTTGAACGATTCTCTTCAGTTGTCTTTGGTCCCATTCTTGCAGGATCTTTTTCCGGCTGGAGCACTATCAGATATATGATGTTTCACTGGATTCCTGATATTCACGGTACACTCGTGAAATGGTCATACAGGAAAGTCCCCACTTCATCGCTACCTCGGAGATGCTGTGTCTCATCGCTCATGCGCCGACTATAACACCACGTTCAATCTCTCTTAAACCTTGATAACCTGCCATCGTAGCAGCAGTATCCGATCTAATAACTGTGCCACAATTTGTCTTCTTTAGTCGTTACCGGCCGCAGCGCCGTATTCTGCCTGTTTACATATCTCTGTATTTGAACAGGCATGCATATACCAGTTTCTTTGGCGCTTCAGTGTATATAGAATATGAAAAAAAATGTAAAATTTGGTAAAAATACGTAAAATATGAGGACATGCTAAAAAGTAAAGCTCAGAGTTTTTAATGTGGAAACTCTCAAAGCTTTTTAAATAAAATAAACGTTATTATCATTCTACGTTTTTATTCTTCTTGTCTACACATTTGCAGCCCTCTGCCGCTATAGAGCTCCAAATTTTAGCTCATAACATGGCGGTGTGTAAGGTAACTACGTCGGTGCCTGAGAGACCCTCAGAAAACTGAAAGCACTAACCCAAAGAGTCCGTGCAAACATGGAACACTCTGTCCTTCAACATAACAACGCCAGACCACACATGAGCACTGCGACATCTGATGCCTTAGGGTCACTGTCATTTGTCTTCCTCCATACAGTACCAATTTGGCCTCATCAGACTATTATCTGTTTCCACAATTTAAAGAGCACCTTCGAGGTCTTCACTTTGATAGGGATGAAGCAGTGTAAGGAGAGGTGGGCTTATGGCTTTGTCAACAAAGTCAGACATTATACAGTGACAGTATCAACAATCTGGTCTCTTATTGGGAGAAATGTGTTGTAAACCAGGGTGACTAGTTTGAGAAATAAATATATAGACATGAAGAATAAAGATGTATAATGTTAATAACATTTGTTTTATTTAAAAAGCTTTAAGAGTTTTTTTTAAACTCCACTTACCCAGGGCCCCATTCTGCAAGCAATGGGGTAGGAGGAGTCTGAGGAGTAACACCTGATCAGCCCACCCAGTTGGCCGTGCAGTCTAACGCACGGCTTTCTGGGCGGGAAGAAGCACCTGGTCCGCGGCACGAATCCGCCTGGCGGATTTGTGTCGAGGTCTGGTGAACCGGCCAGTCTGTGGACGGTTTTTAGGCGGTTTTCCATCTGCCTCGGCCAATGCGGGCTGGTTCCCCTTATTCTGCCTCAGTTACACTGTGTCAGCGATTGCTGCGCAAACAAGTTCTCCACATATGCATACACCACCATTACTCTATCACGCAAACATAGGGGTTACACTCATCTGGTGTGAGACGTTCCCTGGGGGGGGGGGGGGGGGGTCCACCGAGGGCCGAACCGCACAATAACCCTGGGTTCGGTGTGGGGCGGCGGAGGGGTGAAGTGGACTGCGGTAGTCGTCGTGGGGTTGTGGACCACTGCGGCTGCGGCGGGGACGGAGCCTCTCGATCGTTTCTAGGTTCCCGGTTAACATACAATACAATACATACAACACCTGATCAAAAATCCTTGTTTCAACGGGCTCCGGTTGATAGAACCATGTAAGGGCCCTTGCCAGGATAATGGTGAAAACCTTAACGACAGCGACATGGAGAAAGAGCCTTTGAAGCTTGCAGAAGAGGCACCTTCACTCTTTGGGCGGATAAATGGAACCAAGTAGTGACTGTACCCCAGAGGAGCGGTTACAGGCAGTGTCTGACTCATAGTGAGCATCTGTTTTAGTCTGGCCAACCTACTGGCTGTGTGGAAAGTAACGGGATACTACCACATTAGTTTCCCAAGCAGTATATGGTATGACCCTCCGTAATGAAGGAAGGAAAAAAAGGATTGGAACATAGAATGTCCACACACTGTTGCAAGCAGGAAAACCGGAAAATGTAAAGCAAGAGATCAAATGGAGAGGTATAAAGTGGAGCTTTTCTACTCAGATCAAATGAAGAATAGTGAAAACAGAGTACAAATACTGTTAGGACAGAAACTAAATAACTAGGGTAATAAAGTTGCAGTATATTGATGGAAGACTGATGACAATAAGACTGCATGGTAGTTCGAAAGATGTAGTATTAATGCAGGTATACATGTCGACCAGCCAGCATAGATGATGAGGGAGTAGAAGAATACTATCATAAGATTGAAGAGTTTATCGGGAAAGAAAGTAGAAATGCTTGAATTATCGTTATGAGCGACTGGAATGTTGTGGTGGGCAAAGGAAGAGATAAAGATACAGTGGGAAAATTTTGATTAGGGATAAGGAGCAGGAGGAGGAATGGCTAATTAACTTCTGCAAAGAAAACTCAGTAGTAGTGGGCAGTACACATTTTTTGAAAATCACAGAAGGAGGTTTTATACTTGGATCTCAAATCTGAGTAGAGAAAGGTATCAGCTGGACTACATTCTGATACAAAAAAAGGTTAAGTTTACCTAGGAGCAGACATAAATTCCGGCCGCAACCTCATAGTAGGAGAAATACAAACGATGTTGAAGAAAGTGTGGAGAAAAAAAGCAAAAAAAAAAAAAGATTAAACTTGGAGCTACTTCAGGAGGTAGGTAAAGCTTAAGAGGTGGAAGACAGGTTTACATAAAATGGGAGAGAGATAGAAAGAAAGAATATATAAATGGCGAATGGGTAAAATTGAGGGAAGGATTCATACACTCTGTCAAAGGAGTGCTAGGAATTAAAGGGTCCAAAACTAACAGACAAGGATGGGTAGCCGAAAACATGTTGAAAAAGATGGAAGAAAAGAGAAAGTGGAAAAATGTGGGAAATGAAGAAGGCAAAAAGAGATTCAAGAAACTGAATAATGAATGAAGACGAGAAATGAAGAAGCAAGAGAAAGATGGATGAAAGGTGAATGTGAGGAAATAGAGAACGTGCAGAGAGAGTGAAAGTATGAAATGATGTACAGATTAGCTAGAGAGTTTCTGAAAGTAAAAGAAGGAAGACTGACATGGAAACAGAGAGACTGGATGGTACAGTAGCTGTAGAAACACAGGAGGTCATGAGCAGATGGCAAAATATATATAATGTATCTATAATATGGATCAAATACCAAGGGAAATCAAGCTTGAACAGGAGGATCTTGTGCAAGAAGATAAGGGGGATAATATCTCAGAAGCAGAAGTACAAAAGGCGCTAAAGGGGATGAAGAATCGGAAGGCATGTGGAATCGACAACCTCACAGCAGAAGTGTTGAAGAGCTCGGAATTTTTTTTTTATTTTTTTATTTTATTTTATTTTATTTTATTTTTTTTTATTTTTTTTTTTGTCATCAGTCTACTGACTGGTTTGATGCGGCCCGCCACGAATTCCTTTCCTGTGCTAACCTCTTCATCTCAGAGTAGCACTTGCAACCTACGTCCTCAATTATTTGCTTGACGTATTCCAATCTCTGTCTTCCTCTACAGTTTTTGCCCTCTACAGCTCCCTCTAGTACCATGGAAGTCATTCCCTCGTGTCTTAGCAGATGTCCTATCATCCTGTCCCTTCTCCTTATCAGTGTTTTCCACATATTCCTTTCCTCTTCGATTCTGCGTAGAACCTCCTCATTCCTTACCTTATCAGTCCACCTAATTTTCAACATTCGTCTATAGCACCACATCTCAAATGCTTCGATTCTCTTCCGGTCCCGGTTTTTCGGAAGCAGGGGAAAAAAGGAAATAGTCTACCTCTGTAATGAGATATGTGACAAAGGGGAATATCCTGATGATTTCCTTACAATGTTAATGATATCAGATGAGGAAAAAAATGGCAAAAACTGAAAAGAGCACAGGACTATCAGCTTAATTTCTCATGCAGCTAAAGTACTGCTGAGAATGCTGACCCAAAGGCTATATGGGAAGCTGGATAGATGGGCTGGGGAGGAACAGTTCGGATTTAGAAGAGGAAAAGGAACAAGGGATGCTGAAACTTCCTGGCAGATTAAAATTGTGTGCTGGACCGAGACTCGAACTAAGTACCTTTGCCTTTCGCGGGCAAGTGCTCTACCATCTGAGCTACCAAAGTACGACACATGCCCTCTCCTCACAGCTTTACTTATGTCAGTACCTCGTCTCCTACCTTCCAAACTTTACAGAAGCTGTCCTGCGAACCTTGCAGAACTAGCACTCCTGAAAGAAAGGATATTGTGGAGACATTGCTTAGCCACAGCCTGGGGCTACCTCAGATGGTAGAGCACTTGCCCGCAAAAGGCAAAGGTCCCGAGTTCGAGTCTCGGTCCGGCATACAGTTTTAATCTGCCATGAAGTTTCATATTGGCGCACACTCCGCTGCAGAGTGAAAATCTCATTCTGGAAACATCTCCCAGGCTATGGCTAAGCCATGCCTCCGCAATATCCTTTTTTTCAGGAGTGCTAGTTCTGCAAGGTTAACAGGAGAACTTCTGTAAACTTCGGAAGGTAGGAGACGAGGTACTGGCAGAAGTAAAGCTGTGAGGAGGTGGCCTGAGTCGTGCTTGGGTAGCTCAGATGGTAGAGCACTTGCCTACGAAACGCTAAGGTCCCGAGTTCGAGTCTCGGACCGGCACATAGTTTTAATCTGCCAGGAAGTTTCATATCAGCGCACACTCCGCTGCAGAGTGAAAATCTCATTCTGGAAACAAGGGATGCTATCAGCCTGACCATAGGGAAAAGATACATTGAAAAAATAGAGAAATTTATGCTGTTTTATTGATTTGGGAAAAGCTTTCAACAGAGTACAATGGAACAAGCTGACAAATAGTTTGAAGAGGAAAGGAGTAGATTCCAAGGTGAGACGATTGCTACAGAACTTATATTTACAGGAGAAAGTAAGTGTAAGGATTGGAAATGAAATATCTGAAGGAGTGTTAGACAAGGGCGTTGCCTCTCACCTTTATTATTCAATTAATACCCAGAAGAGATTATTGTACAATTTGCTAGTGACATGTTATTAGTGGCAGAAAGTAAAAGAACTATAAATGAAATGCTAAAAGATATGAATGATTCTCGTGTTGAATGTGGGATGAAAATCAATACAGAAAAAACAAAGAGTATTGTGGTCAACAAAGGAAGAAGATTGGCACATATTAAGATTGGACAACGTGTTATTAGCCAAGTAAGAGCATATAAGTATCTTTGAAGTGCGATTACTGAAGTCTTGAGATGCCATAAGAGGTGAAAACTAGCACTGCTGTCACGAAGGAGACATTTAATATATAGAGGAGATTATTATGTAGCAAACAAGATGAAGATCTAAGGAAAAGACTTGGCGAGTGTTTTTTCTGGAGTGTGGCACTCTATGGGGCAGAAATATGGGCACTGAAATGAGAGGATGAGAAAAGGCTAGAAGCATTTGGGGTGTAGCTGTGAAGGAGAATGGAGAGGATAAGCTGGACGGAAAGAGTAAGTGGCGAAAGAGTATTGAAAAGTATTGGTGAGAGGAGAAGGCTGCTGCGGGTTATATGAGAAAGGAAGAAGAACTGGATGGAACATTCAATGAGACGTAACACCTCTTAAAATACGCTTTGGAAGGTCTAGTTCGTGGGAGGAGATTGAGAGGAAAGAGGAGATGCAAGATGATAGACGACATAAAGGGACATGGAAATTACATGGAACTGAAGAGGATGGCAGAAGACAGGAGAGCATGGAGAGTTACCGTGTGAAAACCCCCTTTAGGCAGAATATTGATGATAATGAACAGTTTTTATTTAAGCAGTTGAGAGGGATTACTTTTTAGCATGATAATATATGAAAGAATTTGGAAAATATCAGAAAATATGGAAATTATGGCTAATGAGCAAATAACGAAACTTGATACTGATAACATTATAGTCGCTTTCCTCTTAGTTCACTGGTCACCTGGGCAAGGAAGGAGGGAAGATTTGGTTTAATGTACCAGCAACATCGAGGTGATAGAGATGGAGTACAAGCCCAGACTGCGTTAAAGATGGGGCAGGAAATCGGCATTGCACTTTCAAAGGAATCATCCCAGTATTTGCCTGGAGAGATTTAAAGAAATCAAGGCAAATTCATATTTGGATGACCGAACATGGGTTTGAACCGTCATCCTTGTGAATGCACCACTTCACCTGGTGCCACCTATGCAGAGCTAATCATGTTCATAAGGATTATAAAGATTTGTGAGTGCTATAGCTCAACACTGACTTCAAAAAAACTGCTCAACACGAAAGAATCATGATTTTAGTGCTAAAACGTAGAATTGGCAGACAATACCACCGTTTTCCAACGTGAACGGTCTTCTGCAGTATCAAAAAGGCGTCGTTTTATTCTATGCAGAGTATCACTGGTTAAACATTCAGGTCTGTATCATCTGGTACCAAGTGCCATGTGATGGTGTGATAGCACTCCAGAGACAACATATACTCTCCACTAATCTAATAGTGACTCGATGCTGTAATGTATGTTGGAGGGATATACAGATTAATGTGGGCTCCAAATCATGGTGTAACATGGCATTTTTCACATTAATTCTCGTAAGTCAAAGAAACGACAAGTAACAAAAAATCTTGCCAACATCTGGGGTTTGAATTCCAGACCTTTCGACTGATAGTCTAGCATTCATCCACTAAGCCAATAAATCACACTCGAAAAAAAAAAATGTCCAGTTAGAATACAATGCGGCGGCGCGGTTCCTTTATGTCCTTTATACCAGCACCAACCTGTGAACTCGTTGCAGCAGATCGCCCGTAGGAAAGCTGAGAAGAAACCTAGTGTACTGAATCGCACCAGGCTACATACAACGTAACTATTAAAGTCGGGGAAAAGTTCTTAATTTTGAATGAAATGTGAAAATACTGGCAAAACTTCGGTATATTCTGAAGTCGAGAATTACAAGTTTACTGCCAAGCACGCACTAATCCTAACACAGTCATGCACAAACCCTTTCATCCACGTTAGCAAGTTCATGGTAACTTATTTTCCGAAATCTGAACAGCTACTAAGTACAGATTGTTCTTAAATGAAAATGCTCACCACACTAACATGCACTCAAGTTTTTAGTCACCGCCTCGCGGAATTACTGTCTTTTCTCATACACAAAATTACTTAAGTAATAGGTTCTTTCTAAAAAAAAAAACACACTCCGGAATAAATATGCCTTCACTTTAAAGCACTTTTGAGGCATGTAGCACAACTAAAACCAGAAAATTATAACTTCCTTCGGAGCTCATACTACCCACGACCGTACCATTGAAAGTCTGGGCTCCGACTATTTAAACTGCTGTACGCATTCTCCATCTCCAAGAGAAAAGAAGCGCGAAGAATACTCCGTTCTGATTGGTCAGTTTTCTTTAAGGCCATTAGAAAAACATTTTTCTCCTGCGTTAGTCCGCACTTTTGATGACTAACAAATCAACCAAATACACACTTTCGAAGTGCACTTTTTCCAGAAGTAAATATTTAACATTCTGCCATTTTGTTTACACTTTACGTTATTAACTACTTCCATCTGCACTCGAATTGGCTTTCCTTTTACCATAAACTTACTTAACATATTATGATACAAAATTCCGCGACGTCAGCATTCACACTGTCTTAAAAATTTCTCGTGCTAATTCGTACAGCGTTTGTCAATATAACAGTCATCTACATACTTACTTTAGACCACATTCACGCATCATTCACACTACTAAAATATATATACAAAACTGTACAAACATAAATAAACAAAAAAGCCTTCAAGAAGTAAACAGAGCAATTCGCAAAAAACATTCTCTTGACCTGTTTCTTGAATGTCTCTGTCTGCTACTGTCCTCTGGTGGATGAAAATTAGAACTACGTACTCGACTGAACCTGCTTCAAACCATCTGTCACTGTGCACGCATGAGTTCATTGTCTTAATACACAGGCTCTAGACAGCAGCGATATAAGGTGCTACACCGCAACAGGCCTGGTCAGATAGCAGTTCATGGGCGTATGTGCTGCAGCCACACTGTTGCCTAGAACTCTGAATGCAACTGGTCCACAGCCTCACAGAGCAAAAGACAATTGCAGCCAGATACCACTAAAGCACTACAACCACTGTGCTAGTCTCCACAAATAGACTTCCTGATATTGTCACATGCCAACTAGCTTGCCCGCAATACAGGTTGCTTTGTGTAAGATTTAGATACTTTTTTAGGTAATATACAGGGTGTCCCATTTATCTTGACCACCCTAAATAACTGTTTGTCCAGATTCAAATAACAAAATGATTGAAGCCAATGATCTTTAGCCGTCAGGGGGACATCAATCTTCGTTATAGTTTGTTTTTTACAAAAATATGAACAGTGGTATGACCTTTTCAAATGGCACCCTGTATTTTTTTATTTGAAAATTCATTTCCTCATTCTCTGAAACACAACGTTATTAATTACATAACGCAACACTGACTTTCAGCCCAGGATCACAAACTCGTCCACTTGCTGGAGTTGTCAGAAAACAAATGAAAACCATACAGAAACATAACACAAAATTGACTCTCCTGTACCATTGCCCAGGAGCAGAACATTCAAATATGCACAAACTGGTGACCCTTGACACTGATAAACTGGTGCAGTCGTTGAATGAACGAATTATTTACTGCTTCCAGAGTTTCCTGCTGAAGAGAATTACAAGCAAGCACGATACGTTCCTGCATGTCCTCTGGAGTTGTTGGAATATCGCGATTGACAAAGTCTTTAATGCAGCCCAAAATAAAAAGTCCAGAGGATTTAAATCAGAAGACCTAGCAGGCCAAGTAACTGCTCCTCCTCGACCAATCCATCTGGCAGGATACCTTCGGTTCAGAACATGACGTGTATGCAAGGCATTACTTGCTGAGCATCCATCGTGTTGATACCACATAAGCATTCTGGTTCTCATCCAGAAGAGGAGGAAAAATTCGTCTCAGGAAGTTGGCATATACTGTGCCGTTTAGACTACCATTGATGAAATAAGGGTCAATAATTGTAGTGCCAAGCATCCCAGACCAGACGTTAACTCTCCATTGACGCTGATGTTCCACCTGTCTAAGCCATAGTGGATTGTCGCTGGACCAATAATGCATGTTCCTTGTATTTATTTGTCCTTCGTTTGAGAAGGAACATTCATCGCTAAATAGAAAATTGGAGAAGAAGTTCGGGTTGGCGAGGCTTTGCTGCTGTGTGCACTGGCAGAACTGTACACGATTCTGGAAATAATTACGATGCAATTGTTGATGAAGGTGTACATGGTAAGGATGGAACCGCTGACGTGTAAGAATACGATGTACACTGGTTTTTGGAATGCCAATCTCGTGATCAAACTGTCGTGTGCTCACATGTGGATTCATAGCAACGGAAGCGAGAACAGTAACTTCGGCAGATTCGTCTGTGCGAGTGCTATGACAATTGCGTTGACGTGGGTTGAAACTTCCCATTTCCTGAAACGTCGCAACAAGACGAGAAAACATCCGTCGTGAAGGTGCGTTTTTGTCAGGATATCGCTCTCTGTACAGTTCCGCTGCCTGCGTAGCATTTCCCCTACCTTCAACAACAACAACAATAAAAGAAACGTTATGTCGATGCTGTTTGTATGAAGGACAGTCTTTACTGTATGCCTGCTCTACACAACAGTATTTAAAAGGACTAAACTACTGTTCTAAATGTACCCGTACATAATAAAACAGTATTGCAATGGCTGTTCTGCTAACTTACATTCCCCATAGATGAGTAGCATTTCTATCTTCTCTTCGTTGGTATACATTCTACTCACACAACTCTTCCACTGACGATGGTTGACGGAATGACGGGTGTGGATTCTACTTATGTTTATATTTGTCCTCGCGTCAACGTCAGCATATGGATGTGTTCTATTACCCCGAGTACCTGCACTAAGCGCTGGGAGTGTCAACGTCAATGTTGTGTTATGTGATTAATAACGTTGTGTTTCAGTGAATGGTACACTGTGATACATTTTTGAATAGGTCTTTAGGAGAGAAAATGAATTACCAAATAAAAAATACAGGGTGCCATTTAAAAAAGTCATACCGCTGTTCATATCTTTGTAAGAAACAAAGCTACAACGAAGGCAACCTTGCTGATTGATGTCCCCCTGACGGCTAAAGAACTTTGCTTGACACATTTAGTAATTTGCATCTGGACAAAGAGTTATTTAGGGTGGTCAAGATAAATGAGGCACCCTGTGTAATAATAAATACAATGTTAATAACAACTGTACAAAAAGCAGAGAAGTGGAAAAACCACGTTGTGCAATAGAAAGTGAGTATTTACTATTTTGTATCATTTGGAGTCCATGCAAAGTACTTATAGTTGGAGCCATGAACGACGACAGTCGAGTTTAGGCTCGTTCTGCGCATCTGACGTAATGTCATCCTCCGACAGCCAATGAACTTTCACTAGTTTTCTCAGCGCTCTGCTCTGAACTTGGCCAGTGCGAGGGTTAAACATGGTTGTGGCAGTTATTCGGTGAATTTTTATTCAGTTTGTTGCGATCT
This sequence comes from Schistocerca piceifrons, assembly GCF_021461385.2. Lineage (NCBI taxonomy): Eukaryota > Metazoa > Arthropoda > Insecta > Orthoptera > Acrididae > Schistocerca > Schistocerca piceifrons. Next base: position 388,891,376 of record NC_060149.1, on the reverse strand, counting down.
GGTATGGCTGATGTAAGCGAAAAATTAGCCATAAACAAGCGAGAGATGTAATTTACAGGATACACGCATTCTTCAAGCGTGAAGCAGAAAACTGTGGACTTACCACAGATGTTGCTAGAACTGTTCAGCGGATTGCCAGTGAAGGTAACTTATCTGTCCAGACTAGTGCAAGCCCAGTTTTCAGATCGCCACGGTAACATCACAGTTGTGAGAAGTCTATCACGAATTTAGACGATTCTCACAAAGATGTTCTACGGCAAGTTGTGCAAAATATGTACAAGACAACCGAATTTCCTACTGTTAAAAAATTACGTTAAATGTTTGAAACTATAAATTTTAAAGGCAGTGTTATCTCAGTGTGAAGAATACTGACGGACATTGGTTTAAAATATTAAAATGCAAATGATGGACCAAAATTTTTAATGGAACATTGTGATATCGCTGCTTCAAGTGCAGAGTTTTTAGGAATTATTCTTGAAATACGCACACCTGGCAATCAGATTTACTTGGACGAAACATGGGTAAACCAGAATCATACAAGGAAAGCGTGTTGGAAACCAGGTGATGGTTCAGCTGGTTTTAAAGTATCGTGTTGTAAAGGCGGACAAATAGCTGTGCTTCAAGCTGGTGCTGTTTCCGGATTCATTCCAGAAAGCAAATTAGTGGACTGGGCAAAAATGAGCAATGCAGGTGATTACGATTCTGAAATGAACTCAAGAGACATTTACATTGTGGTTTAGGAAACAGTTTCTCCCTTACTTGCATGAAAAATCAGCGATTATTATGAACAATGCGAGTTATCACTCAGTTGTTGTTGACAAGGCTCCCACAACATGTACAAAAAAAGCCAGTATCATGCTGTGGGCCACAGGCAAAAAGATACAGCACACTGCCAGTCAGACTCGGGCTGAATTTTTAAATCCTGTAGGGCTTCACAAGTCTCGTCTAAAAGCGTATGAAATCGATTGTACTGCACAGGAACATGGACATACAGTTTTGCGTTTGCCACTGTAACATTGCCAGTGCAATCTGACAGAGCTCATATGGGCACAAGTGAAAGGGTGAGTAGTAGCAGAACGGAACACGACATTGAAAATTGATGACACACAGAGGCTTTTGCATGAAGCACTTGACAGCATAACTCCTTCAGCATGGACTGAATGTGTTCGGAATGCAGAACAGCCACAGAGGGACTACATGGAGAGGGAAATTTTAACTCATAATCTGCTTGATCCCATCGTGATCACTCTAAGTCCAGAAGAGTCAGACACTGACACGAACTGTGGCGATGTACATGACGACGGTCTCAGCTACTGAAAAAAGTCAAAGATGAGACACACGTACAAATTCATGTTGTCTTTTCTTTTCTACAGCTTCTCTTCCCACAGTTGCAGCTCTACCTGTAGTATTGAGATATGCTCTGTCTTTTACGACTGTAATAAAAGTTTTATTTATACTAAACAGTTTTGCTTTATTTTAAAGCATCTTCAGCTGACAGTATTTTGGCTTCTACACTGCCACGCTAAGAATGTAAGATCGCATTCAAAGTTTGTCTCGACTGATCTACATTTTTGCAAATTATTGCTGTTTGTGTATGACAGACACACTCAAATAACTTCGTTTTTTGCACATTGCTCTTCACTGACACTCAGTATACAGTATTTTAGTCTTCATGTATTTATGAGTCCACAACTGACTTTGTGTACTTTAACAACTTTGTTTAATTGAGGTACTTTCAAAAAAGCGAAATGCGTCTGGTATTAATCAAACGTTTATCACAGTTGCAAGAGACGGAACATTTTCCAATATTACAAACAATATTTTTGGGGTATTAAAATTATTCCACTCAGAATGTTATATATAATGTAATTTGTGGTAGACTGTCCACGTTGGAAGTAGTTAAGCACTGCACATGGGAGCAGTTTTTTAGTGTTTTACTAAAATGATTATCGATAAACTTCAGTTTTGTCGTTGGACACAAGCATACGAACTTCTCTGTACATAGATGCTCGGGACAAAGTATCGCAACTTGCTGGGCTAGACGACATTGCACATCTTACTCCTTTAGATCCGGATATCTCACAGTGGTTCTCATGTGGTGGTGGGATCTTAACTTTCTGACAAATCGCAACAAACTGAATAAAAATTCACTGAGTAACTTTCTCCACTCCCAGTTTCCCCTTACCAACTATTTGGGTCTACATCTCTATGTGCATATCGCAGCTGTTGTTGGCAACTGGCAACACTGCAAATTCCCCTCTGTGCCTCTACACTGCACGGACCTGCGCGGCCCGCCATCGTCCATGGATTCAACTATTGGTATGAAACATTATCGCTGTATGAAACGACAAAAATGGTTCAAATGGCTCTGAGCACTATGGAATTCAATATCTGAGGTCATCAGTCCCCTAGAACTTAGAACTAATTAAACCTAACTTACCTAAGGACATCACACACATCCATGCCCGAGGCAGGAAGGAACCTGCGACCGTAGCGGTCGCGCGGTTCCAGACTGAAGCCCCTAGAACCGCATGGCCACTGCGGCCGGCTATTATCACTGTATGAAATGACAGACTCTTAATGTAGGACTACCTCAAAGAGTGGAGAATCACGCATTTATATCAGAAAACGAAAACAGTTCAAGTCAAGAAATTATCTCAATATAGTAAGTAAAGACAAACACTTTAAAACATGAGCTGTTGAATTAACAGGGCTCGATATCACAAAGAAATAAATAATTTTTTGCGTGTATTGATCTCCCAGTGGTAATGTTGACTCTTTCTTCAATAACGTAAATGCTAAATACATTTGTAAGTACAAAAGTCAACATAATTTTGTGTAGAGCCATAAACATAAACACAAAGATCATAAATTAAAATAGTACCATAGCACCCTCATAAATATCCTTCAGTTTTGGCAAGCACTGTTGGTAAACAGCACAAGGCTACTACGATGACTCCATCAGTAATTGACCATGTGGGCACAAATATGGGGAAAAGTGTGATATAACTGTGAAATGTCTTCGGCTATCAGACAATTTCTGCCAAATAATAACAGTGAAATCCGGTATGGAAAAATGTCCTAAACTGCAGGCCTATAAAAGACATTTATCAGAAATCAAAACACGAAATTTTCTACAGAACTAGCAAATAAAATGTGGGATAAAGTGTATAGAGTATTGAGAAACCAATGTAAAAGTGAACTTCTCTAAATTATCAACATTACTGAAATTAAACTTTCAAAAAGTATTTCTAAAAAAAAAGGACTTTAGTTCTGCGGAGAAGAGCAAAAATAACACCAGGATTCTTAAACTATCACAGGTAAAACATGTTTATAGGAAGGTGCTGACGGCTGCAAATGACACCCCAACAATCCTAGATGATTTGATTTTACTTCTGCTGATTGTGGTACTGAGCTTTGTTGATCAACAATATTAATTATAAAGAATCAGATTTCAAGACCTACCATATCAGTCACTATGTACAGGTTAAAGAAGATTTGTTCATAAAGTTCACTTTCAATCAAATTCGCATCTAATTTTACATTTTAATTTACAATACTGTCTGCCATTAATGAGGACCACCTTGCTTTGTGGCTAACCATAGCTCACCACAACAGATCCCAATTGCCAATCTTATCACAGATAACTCACAACTGCTTATTGTTCACTGAGCATGCCACTGTGCATTGTTTGCATTAGTGTTATTATAAATCAATATGTAAGGTTATTGTTTGCATAGTCAATTTGGTATGTCATAAAAAAGGAAAGAGGATGAGACAAACAAAGATATAATAATATCCTGATAAGGAAGGGGGAGACCATAATATGTGATGCTCACCACCTGGTAACCTATGTGTATGAGTATATTTCAAGCATTGCAGCGAAGTTACAACAAAAATTGCCATCAACAAATATAGCACCTGTAAATAATTAGACACTAAGTACAATGGTGTTACCACCAATTACAGAACATGAAGTTAGTAAAACTGATCAAAAATTAAAAAATTAAGAGTGTGTACTGAAACAAAGCACAGAGAGTACAAATGCTTCCTTTACAAACATAATAGATGAATCCTTCACATCAGGAAATTTCCAGAGTTGTACAATTACTGAATAAGGGTAATGCCAAAGACATAGAAAATTACTGGAGCATTTCCCTCTTGTCACCATTGTAACAAATTAGAATCAATTATGAATGGAAGATTAGTTAATAACTTGAATAAAGGTGAACTTGTAAGTGAACTATGGTTTGGCATTTGAAGTGGTAGAAATACGGAATCAGCCAGAGCAAAACTACTTGGTGTTCTTGACAAAAATGAGTGTGTCATGGGCATATTTTTAAATCTTTCTAATGTTTTTGGTACTGTTGACCATACTATTCTAGTTAATAAACTACAAGTATTCGGAACAAGAGGGGTAGCTAATGACTGGCGCCCACCATTACTGGCAGATAAGGTACAAAGAGCAGAGATCACACCCACCTCAAATAAGTCTAAACTTTTAGTAAAACACTTTCCAGGACCAAAACACATTAATATAGTAGTTCCTCAGGGTAGTATATTAGGACCAATACTGTTTCTGATACACACAAGTGACTTTTGCAGTAGTGTTTGCTATGAGGAAAAAATTGTCTTTGCTGATGACAGCAACATTGTAGTCACTGAGAAAACAAGGGGACTCCTTGCAGAAAATGCAAATAAAACCTTTAAAGAAGTTTACAGTGGACTAATAAACAATGTAGTAACACTGAACATATAGAAATCTCATGTCATGAATTCAAGTTTGAAGAGAAGAAATTGCACCATTAAATTAAATGTAGATAGCACTCCTATAGAGTGTGAAACAAATGTATATTTTCTGGTAATAAACATTAATTCTCAGTTGAAGTTGTGTGAACACAAACAGATACCTGCAAACTGAATGTCATCAGTATATTGTGCCCTTAGAGTCATGTAATCCATGTGTAACAGCCAATATCTGTTAGTTACACACTATTAATATGTACACTCAGTTCTTGGGTGTGCCATTCTTTTCTGGGTAACAGATGCAGGAAATATTAACACAAATTTCCAACTCCAGAAAACGGCCACAGGAATAATAACGAAAAATCGTAGTGAAGCTTACTGTAAAGATCTGTTCAAAACACTGAGTATTTTAATTGCACAATGTTAGTTAAAAATCTGGAGTGAAGTTACAAAATGGTGCAAATGGCTCTGAGCACTATGGGACATAACATCTGAGGTCATCAGTCCCCGGCCGGCAAACGAGTATTTCATAAAGTAAAAGGCTAATGCTACATTTATCATTACTCACTTCCAGTCACTGCAGCACTACACACATTATGCAAACATTGTTTCATAGCACTGCACACACTGTCAGCCAATGTTAGGAAAATTTCGTGTGCTGCAACTTCCCTTTTGCTAACCTGAAAAACTGAGCTAGCATCCCTCTGTAATGAACGAGATGCTGACCTCAAAAAGAGGATAAGGCTGCCATTGTATAGCTCTGAGAGTATGTTTTTCCAGAAATGAAGGAAAGAAGGGTAAAATATCATGTGACAGTATTATGTGGAGTGATGTATGTTTTATTATCGTTTTTATTATGTACACTCCTGGAAATTGAAATAAGAACACCGTGAATTCATTGTCCCAGGAAGGGGAAACTTTATTGACACATTCCTGGGGTCAGATACATCACATGATCACACTGACAGAACCAGAGACACATAGACACAGGCAACAGAGCATGCACAATGTCGGCACTAGTACAGTGTATATCCACCTTTCGCAGCAATGCAGGCTGCTATTCTCCCATGGAGACGATCGTAGAGATGTTGGATGTAGTCCTGTGGAACAGCTTGCCATGCCATTTCCACCTGGCGCCTCAGTTGGACCAGCGTTCGTGCTGGACGTGCAGACCGCGTGAGACGACGCTTCATCCAGTCCCAAACATGCTCAATGGGGGACAGATCCGGAGATCTTGCTGGCCAGGGTAGTTGACTTACACCTTCTAGAGCACGTTGGGTGGCACGGGATACATGCGGACGTGCATTGTCCTGTTGGAACAGCATGTTCCCTTGCCGGTCTAGGAATGGTAGAACGATGGGTTCGATGACGGTTTGGATGTACCGTGCACTATTCAGTGTCCCCTCGACGATCACCAGTGGTGTACAGCCAGTGTAGGAGATCGCTCCCCACACCATGATGCCGGGTGTTGGCCCTGTGTGCCTCGGTCGTATGCAGTCCTGATTGTGGTGCTCACCTGCACGGCGCCAAACACGCATACGACCATCATTGGCACCAAGGCAGAAGCGACTCTCATCGCTGAAGACGACACGTCTCCATTCGTCCCTCCATTCACGCCTGTCGCGACACCACTGGAGGCGGGCTGCACGATGTTGGGGCGTGAGCGGAAGACGGCCTAACGGTGTGCGGGACCGTAGCCCAGCTTCATGGAGACGGTTGCGAATGGTCCTCGCCGATACCCCAGGAGCAACAGTGTCCCTAATTTGCTGGGAAGTGGCGGTGCGGTCCCCTACGGCACTGTGTAGGATCCTACGGTCTTGGCGTGCATCCGTGCGTCGCTGCGGTCCGGTCCCAGGTCGACGGGCCCGTGCACCTTCCGCCGACCACTGGCGACAACATCGATGTACTGTGGAGACCTCACGCCCCACGTGTTAAGCAATTCAGCGGTACGTCCACCCGGCCTCCCGCATGCCCACTATACGCTCTCGCTCAAAGTCCGTCAACTGCACATACGGTTCACGTCCACGCTGTCGCGGCATGCTACCAGTGTTAAAGACTGCGATGGAGCTCCGTATGCCACGGCAAACTGGCTGACACTGACGGCGGCGGTGCACAAATGCTGCGCAGCTAGCGCCATTCGACGGCCAACACCGCGGTTCCTGGTGTGTCCGCTGTGCCGTGCGTGTGATCATTGCTTGTACAGCCCTCTCGCAGTGTCCGGAGCAAGTATGGTGGGTCTGACACACCGATGTCAATGTGTTCTTTTTTCCATTTCCAGGAGTGTATTTGGCAACGGCCTTGGCACAGTGGTAACACCAGTTCCCATTAGATCACCGAAGTTATGCACTGTCAGACTGGGCTAGCACATGGGTGGATGACCATCCCGTCTGCCAAGTGCTATTGGCGAGTGAAATGCGCTCAGCCCTTGTGAGGCAAACTGAGGTGACAACTGACTGAGAAGTAGCGGCTTCGGTCTCATAAACTGACATACAACTGATAGATTGGTGTGCTGACCACAAGCTACCATATCTGCATCTAGTGACACCTATGGGCTGAAGAAGACACGGCATCTGGTCGTTATCATTGGGTCTTCATGGCCAATGGGGGTGGAGTTTAGTTTAGTAGTATGTATTTGATTTACATTTTTTACCAAACCCATACTCTATGTTGTCAAAGTAATCCTTCAATGTATCGAATGTATTATTTAACAGGTACTTTTCAACTGCCGTTTTTAAATAAATTTGTTTTAGAAATTTCTTTCATTTTCTTTGTCAATTTATTATACAGTTTTATTCTGAAAATGTAACATCACTCGCCGGCCGGAGTGGCCGTGCGGTTCTAGGCAGTCTGGAACCGCAGGTTCTAATCCTGCCTCGGGCATTGATGTGTGTGATGTCCTTAGGTTAGTTAGGTTTAAGTAGTTCTAAGTTCTAGAGGACTGATGACCACAGTAGTTAAGTCCCATAGTGCTCAGAGCCATTTGAAATAACTCGTTTGTATAGCACTATTGAACAGTAGGAATAAACCAAATGAGGCCGCACAGTTTTAAACAGGGTGGTCTTGTACAGGGTGCGGCAGCATTCATAGCGTAATCTGACTTGCTTAGTACAATGATGTACTGCAGGAATGCGCAACAGCTCATGTTGCATTCGTGTACTAATGAGCTGCAATTTCGAGTGTGACAGCAATATGGAGTAGTGGAGTGCGCAGCATCATTCCTTTACTGTTGAAAGTTATTTCAAGGATAACAACTCTGTTATTGCTACCCAGCATCTATTTCGACTTTTCAACTTGGGACATCATGGGAAAGTTCCAGGTCGCACCCTGTATTTATGGCTTCAGTCCCCATGCAGCAGTCTTGATTTAGGTTTCCTCTAGTTTCCCAGCTACAACTACTACTATTACTACTAACATTTGCCCTGCCACAAAATCAAAACATTTCTATAGATACCTAGGGAAGAGTACAAGCATTTCTGTGGTTCTAAGGGGACTCTTGGATTCGGTTTTGTGGTCAGCATCAGTCATTTGATAACCCTAAATTTCTCGATGCAAACAGAGAAACATTTCATCACGGGTATTGCAGAAAATGCGATTTCAAACGAAAACTGTTCCTATGGATCCCATGTACCATTTTCTGAGCTTCAGTGCACTTGCTTGTGGGCTTGGCATGAGTGAATAAGTTATGCTAATCAAAATACTTAATAAGGTGTTTGGAATAGGTCCCAAAACTTCACATGACTCACGACTAATCTCAACTGATTTGTGAGAAAGCTCTCTCTAGGGCTGCAGATGCAATGAAGCTTGAGCTAATAGGTACACAGCCTAACATGCAGCTCTAAAAGCAGTTTCCCCAAATGCAACATTTACATCACCTATAAACTATGCCTCAAAAACAATACCTCTCAGTGGGGTCTATTCAGAGGAGGCAAGGTAGACACAGTATGAACTGGAAACAAAAGTGAACCTAATGGAAACATTTACGGTAAAACATTCCTTACATGTCTTGACAAAAGCGATATTATACAACATTTTCAGATTAGCGCTGCTGACTTTTCATAATTCTCAGCTAAATCGTAAGTTTGCACTCACTGTAAGTTACGATTCAGACTAGGAGAGATATTCTCTGAATGGCCTGTACAATTGGTAGCTGGAACGCTGGGAAGCATGGCTGCTTATCAACCCCAGCCATCAGGTCCCCCCATGAGCCGACTGCTGGCCTGATGTAAGGTTAGAAAGGCTAAACGTTGTAATTTATTTACTGGTGCTGCAGAAAACGTACATGTTGTTAAGGTAAATGAATAATTATGCACTTGATACTTAGTTTAATGTTATTACAATGTCATAAATAGCCTTAACAGCTTATAATAACCATCACAAAGGCATGCTACCACTGTCAGGAAGCTAAGAAACCAAGATCGTTGTGTATTGTACCGCTGAGTGGCAAATTATGTATCATAACTAGAACTCTTGTATATGACGTTTCAATATGCATCTTTACAACAGTAACAAGTGGCTGTTAGGATGCTCTAATAAGAAAAGATGAATAAATTCAATTCTTGAATTTGTACATCTTTTCTGTGAATATAAAAAAAATCTGAAACATAATTTAGAACATACTTTTACGTTTCCAGAAGCGAACGTCTAATACAGAATGCCTTAATTGCTTCTGTTTCAACACACTCATGAATAAAATAAGATAGTTGCTCTGAATTAAGTAACTGTTGCATGTAATTTCTCACAGATCTCCTCAATACTTCACTATGTCACAACTGATGCTCAAGGAGATGGAAGATTTGGAAAATACAGGAACATGGCCAGAGTTATGGTGGGGTTGCAATAATGGTTGCTCACTTGACTGGATTGCAATCAACACTGATAAACCCATTTTCTACTGCAATGTTCGTTCACAATTTCACTTGTTGAATGAATTCAGTGATATCACAAGTTGTGTCAGAGATCAAAATACCCATAATTTTCCCCCAACTTTAAATGGTCTTGCTACTTTTATTCCAAGGTAGCCAAAATAACCTGGGCTCAATATGAATAAGTAATTAAACGAGTAATTTTTGGATACATTGATGGGGCAGTTATTAGACTCAGTAACTTTAACTCTATTACATTTGGAACATTTTAGAATACTCAGTTTTCATCAGTATAAACAGCATAATCCATATTTTGTACACGATCACTAACAGTTTGCTATGTATCTTTTTTTGATTCTGTTTTTCCTGTTTAAGATCACAGCTGGTGGCTGTGTATATTTTCGGACAAATGTGTCACAAAAGTGTTGGTGGTTTCTTGAATTTTATTGTTACAGTTATTGTTTATTGGGCTACAGACGGTATATTGCGAAATTTTAAACCTCTTTGAAATTATTTTGACTATTTCCTTATCCATCACCCCAGTTGGGAGGAGCTTTTCGACCACAAAAAGGATGGGAACTATGTATATAGTTCACATGCTTAAGAAAAAATTAGAAACTTTATTATCAGCTGAAAACGATCTCCTGTGGCAGCTGAGGTGAATTCTGGTAATCAATGAATTCGCCAAACAGGTAACTTCTTACTTTAAAAAATTCGTTTTCTTCATCTGTAGCTGCTTACCTTAACAAAAAGTCCAGTACACTACTGATGACCCTTTCTGCATAGGCAATGCAGGTTATGCTGTTTTATTGTCAGTTGAACACGTGTATTCACATATTTCCTTCTTTTATAAAATTTACCAGGATTCCCCTACATTCTGGTTTAATAGCTTTTGACCTTGCTGCATTATGAACTGGTGTTCTAGATATTGTGCATTTTATCATATTGAAACATTCTTTTGAACATTATGTTTTAAAGTTAAATGCTTGAATGTACTTTTTGTAAATAATAAATGAGGTGTACTTTTCTGTTTATTGTATTATCACTTTCCAATGAAGCAAGTAAATTAATATTGCATTGGCAGGAAGATAAAATGTTGGGAATAATTCCTGATTACAAATGAGAACTGTTACATTTGCCTCCTAGAAAGAGTCCTATTATGTTGCAAATGTCTGTTTTACAGATGTTGCTGAGAAATGTTAAATGTTTTCATTAGTGTACAAGTGGCTAGTGGTTTTTGTGTGTGTGTGTGTGTGTGTGTGTGTGTGTGTGTGTGTGTGTGTGTAGTTTGAGTCAGGTCTTTAACTGTGAAAATAAGTACCTTGTGAAGTACTAAAAAGTTATAAAACTTTGTAGTAAGAACCATATTTTAGCCTTCAAGAATCCTCTTTAAGCACTGGCTTGTCTTAAAGTAACTCAGTGTCATTTTCAGAAACACAACATATTAAAAATGGTTTTTTACTTAAAGTATGGACTTGCTGTGGTTCACATTACAGTGGAATTGCTAATATCCTAAAGGTATTTTGATTTCACTAAATCTATCATAAATTTTTGCTTTTGTTGTTGAGCATAAATGTTAAAATGAAGTGGAAATAGAAATTTAATTAGTGTCTTCAGAAACTTGCAGCTACTCTTGACATGAAATCAAATCTAATTATAATACACAAGTGTTCTTATTGTCGTAGTCACAGAATGACGAAAAAACAAGTGGAACTGCTGAGATAAGAGCCTTACTTTCAAGTGTACCTTCAGTGTACACTACAATAGCAGCCACAGTTTCTCATAATATCTTAGAAATAATGCTTGTATGATTGCAGCAAGTGTATTACAGTGGTAATAAGAATGTCTACAGTTGTTATGTACCGGTACTACCGTCTTCATTTAACGCATGTCTTCTTGCATAAGTCTGCCTGAAAAACAGCTCGAAAGGAATTTAAAATTAGTATTACTCATGCCAAAATGATTTTCAAACGTCTCTTCATTCCCTGTCAGTAACTTGTTTATTATCGTATTCGGTGTCCCCAAATAATTCCTTTGAGAAATATATTTTAGTATCTAACATTTGTGACATCATGTTCTTTTCGTTAACGTTTCTGTAAGCTCTTGAGCTAAAGTCTGCAAAATTATGTCTACTCGCGCAGCATTTGTTTCAGATGACGCCATCTTGAATTCCGTGTCACTAGAAAATCAAATCGCGCCGATAGAAAAACTTATTGGCCTGCAAGGGAAATAGTGGTGGCATGCAAGTGCAAGTTCTCGTTACCTCTAGAAATGCGACTTAAGGCTTGGCAATAAATGGGAATAATGGAGTAATTTCTGCAAGGTACACCGATTGACGCCAGAATTCCATGTGCCATCTAAACCAAAGATATCACACGAAAAATACAAATTGTCATTCAGTGATCTCTATACTAACTGGATGACCAACAACTTGTTTGAACGTGCCGGCCAACGATTGTGTTGCTGCTAGGCCGCCATGTAGCAGTTACGTCAGTGATCTCTACACTATTAAATGTAGAACTCTGATCATGGAGCATAGAGTTTGAGTGTCAGCAGACTGATATCGTTTGCAATCGTCCACCATATTCGCGCTGGGCAGGAAGTTTCTGTTGGTGATTTCTTGTTCTTTCTTCAACTGTACGAATAGGTGGAAAAAGGAAAATGATTAATTAAAATTTTTTTTTTAAATTTGTTTATGTATTATTTTGGTTATTTCTAATTCGAGTCTCGGTCAGGCACACAGTTTTAATCTGCCAGAAAGTTTCATATCAGCGCACACTCCGCTGCAGAGTGAAAATCTCATTCTGGAAACATCCCCCAGGCTGTGGCTAAGCCATGTCTCCGCAATATCCTTTCTTTCAGGAGTGCTAGTTCTGCAAGGTTCGCAGGAGAACTTCTGTAAAGTATGGAAGGTAGGAGACGAGGTACTGGCAGAAGTAAAGCTGTGAGTACTGGGCGTGAGTCGCGCTTCGGTAGCTCAGATGGTAGAGCACTTGCCCGCGTAAGTCAAAGGTCCCGAGTTCGAGTCTCGGTCGGGACACAGTTTTAATCTGCCAGAAAGTTTCATATCAGCGCACACTCCGCTGCAGAGTGAAAATCTCGTTCTGGAAGTTAAGTAAGGTTTATGATTGTTATTATTTTAATAAATGTGTGTGAAAATTAATCAATTTCTGTTTATAGTTGGTCACCGTCAATCTGCTACTCTAAGCTTGCAACTGGCATTTCTATCATCTGATATAACGGCAGAAGATAAACACACCACGATAAGACCACGAGACGTATTGCTGACACTCGCCTACTTCGTTAGAGCGACAAATCAAATAATCTGATGGTGTGTGTACCGAAGGTCTTACAGTATGCACACCACACTTTGCAATGACTTTGCATTTCTATTCACCACAATCCTATGAATATTTGCAAAAAAGTAATGCCTGTGCCTCATAAGTGATTGATTTCACAGTGGGTGGCAAGTGTAAATTGTGAGCCTGGGTTGTTGAAAGATGTTTTTGTGTATTTTGATTTGAACCCTGTCATAAAGGATGAGTTCAGAGACTCTTGCTTAATTGTAGATAGCATGGCAATTAGAAAGTAGATAGTTTGGGACCAAGGAACCAAGCAGTACTCAAATTTTGTAGTCTTAGGTGGGGAAGTGCCCCACTCAAGTGAAGTAGTGGAAGCATCTGAATCACTGATTGACATGCTTTTCTCTATTAAAGGAAAATTTAAATGCTCTGTTGCATACTTCATCAATAGTATAGAAACAGATAACCAGGCAATGTTGATAAAGTCTACTCTAGGGAGGCTACACTTTTCTGGCATTAGTATCTGGTGTAATACTTTTGATAACTGCAAAGTAATTTTGTGTCCACTGAGTTGCACACTGAATGTTCCTGAAGGTGTCTTTACATGCAATTTTCCTCATCATGTGAAAAAATATAACATGTATTGTATGTTGAACATGTCATGTGATAAAGTTGGCTCAAAATGCTTTAGCAGAAGTATCAGTTTTTTAATCTCAAAATGCATTTGTAACATTTGTTAACTGGGGAAAACTTTTGGCAAAAAGTGACTGTGTCCTCTCATAAGATATGGAGAAAAGTTGTTCTATATAAATGTAACTGCTGGGATATGAGGCAAAAATATTTACTGGCTAAAATTTTGCATTGTATAAAAAAGAAATTTGTGTACTACCCATTTCCAGCCTTAGGTCACGATTATCAAAATGAGATTGGGGTAGAAGACTTGCACCAGACTCAGGTTGTTTGCAATATTGCACCCATGTACACTAGCATATGCCTAAAAACGTAAGGTAAAAAATTTCTGCTGAGAAAATGGAAAGAATAGAGTATAAGGTAGAAATTACATAAACTTATATTACTTAATCATGTCTAGTCCAAAATTGTAAAGCACTGTGTAATGAAATGCTGTTCATTGGTGGTGAATATTGTTTACAGGTTCAAAATATAAGAACAATAAAGTTAATTTCTATGAATACATAGTAAGTTTATATTAACCCATTATGTTAGGGGTAAATGGAAACTACAGTCTTAAAGTGTGGACTGGGTATGAATTTGCCAGTGGGGATAACTGTAAACCAACATTGTTCAGACTCAAGAACATTTATCTGAATGTGTATAACAGTGTTTACAACTACCCCCAATAAAACATAATAAAATACTTAAATAAGCAATTTTTGCAAGGAATTTATCAAATAACATTCAACTGAGCCAGTAGGTAGCTTACTCCTTGTAGCACAAACATAAAAATATATGGCTAAGCTTTTGCCCCCACTTGATTTTAACACTGCCAAACAAATTTGTCAAGAGGTTGTAGTCTCCCAGATAAATGTCTTCAGCAAACACACTAAATGGATGTTATTTTGCACACCAAATGTGCACTGGCATAGATAGCATGTCAATCAAACATGAAGGCTCCTCCATCCGCTGTTTGTTGAAGCAATATACTGCTGCTGTCTGTGTGTTCACAAAGTTCATCAAGTCTGAACTGCACCATCCTCATATGATCAATGGTGTCAAGTGTCATCTGCAGCAATGCAGGCCACTTCCCTACCTGATCCAGCATAGACACTATTCTGCAGCCTTCCTGAGTTATGCTGTTACCCTAGTTTGGTAACTGACAAACTCAGACTCATCACAATATTGTAGACAAAGCATGATTTATCATTACCTTTTACCACACATATTTGATATATATTAATCAGTTCATAGCAGAAGGTACAAACTACAAATGAATTTCTGTCATTCTTTTGGGACGTTTGAAGGTGCTCACGTTTTTTCAAAGAAATGCAGTGGCTTTGTTTCATAAAAGCCAGATACCAGTCTTCACTAGGATGATCATCTTTAAATGAAGTTTGCAATGAATTCTGTTTAACATATTATTGAACCAGTCACTTAAGTCCCTTTTTGTCACATGGATATCTCTTTTACACATGAGGAATTAAACAATTGGCAAGTGTTACTTCAGTATGTGAAGTAAGAGCTTGAAGATGCCCAAGGCCTAATTTATCCATTGCTATCATCCATCTAAACAAGAAATTAGATCAAAGTTGTGCCAATTCTGTGTGTGTCATACTTAATTTCTCCTTTTTATTCTTTAATTCTGGACGCTCAGAAAAATAGTTTCTGTCCTTTAATTTGGTAGTATATGAATGATTTTTGGACCCCATAAGTTGCTCTATTTTGCTAAAAACTTTATTTATAACATCATGCACAGCCCTTGGCACATCATTTACCGTGCAACTGCAATCTGGGCACTTTTAATGTAGGTATTTTTTCAAAATCTGATGTGGACTATCATAATTGTTTTGCAATCTCCACTCAGTATCCGTAACCAATTAACTTGTTTTGTAATATTTTAGGAGGTAACTGTGACTATGTGCAATGTTTCTTACTTAAAGTGAAATGAAGCAGTTTCATTATTATGTCATTTGGAAAATATAAAATAACTTAATAAACCATAAATATGTTCAGCTTGATAAATTAAAGGAATAAACACAATTTTCTTTGAAACTTCCTGACACATTAAAGCTGTGTGCCAGACAGAGACTCAAACTTGGGTCCTTTCTTTCAGGAGTGCTAGTTCTGCAAGGTTCACAGGAGAGCTTCTGTAAGGTTTGGAAGGTAGGAGACAAGGTACTGTCAGATGTGAAGCTTTGAGGATGGGGCGTGAGTTGTGCTTGGGTAGCTCGGATGGTAGAGGACTTGCCCGCAAAAGGCAAAGGTCCCGAGTTCGAGTCTCGGTCTGGCACATAGTTTTAATCTGCCAGTAAGTTTCATTTCAGCACACACTCAGCAAGAGTGAAAATCTCATTCTGGAAACATCCCATAGGCTGTGGCTACAGCATGTTTCTGCCGTATCCTTTCTTTCAGGAGTGCTAGTTCTGCAAGGTTCGCAGGAGAGCTTCTGTAAAGTTTGGAAGTTAGGAGACGAGGTCCTGGCAGATGTGAAGCTGTGAGGACGGGGCGTTAGTCATGCTTGGGTAGCTCAGAAGGTAGAGCACTTGCCCACAAAAGGCAAATGTCCTGAGTTCGAGTCTCGGCCAGGCACACAGTTTTAATCTGCCAGGAAGTTCCATATCAGCACACACTCCGCTGCAGAGTGAAAATCTCATTCTGGAAACATCCCCAAAGCTGTGGCTAAGTAATGTCTCCGCAGTACCCTATCTTTCAGGAGTGCTAGTTCTGCAAGGTTTGCAGGAGAGCTTCTGTAAAGTTTGGAAGGTAGGAGACGAGGTACTGGCAGATGTGAAGCTTTGAAAATGGGGTGTGAGTCGTGCTTGCGTAGCTCGGATGGTAGAGCACTTGCTTACAAAAGGCAAAGGTCCCGAGTTCAAGTCTCGTTCTAGCACACAGTTTTAATCCGCCAGGAAGGTTCATGTCAGTGCACACTCTGCTGCAAAGTGAAAATTTCATTCTGGACAATTTTCTTTATTCTGAAGTCTGTAGCTACCATGCTGCATGAATGAAAAAGATTCACCAACTAACCACATTCAGGAATAAAAAAGGGAAGTGACTGCTAAAAGATGTTCTGCCTACAATTGCAATTTTCCAGCAAAATTTTATATCTGCTGTTTCCAAGTAGTACTGCTGGTTTACATAGGTACCCCACCTGACTCTACAATGAAAATTCTACAAAATTGATTTTGACCATTCCAGAAGACTGTTCAGTAAAATTACAGAGAGTCCATACTACTGGCATTCCAGGTCAGTAGAACAAGTGCAACATCTGTAAAAACTACCTTATTTCTTGTCATTACACTGTCACTGACCTAAAGAGGTTAAGAATTTTGTTATCTTTTTTTGTTCCTCCAAATGGTAAGAGAGTAGACTCACTCAGTAATTATAACTGTACATGTACTGTGTAAGTTATATGCTTCAGAAAATTGACAGTGGCTTGCAACACTACGTATTTCCAGAATCTGTCACTTTCTATATAGTCAAAATATAACATATCATATAAAGTATGCAGAACCTCAGGTTTTATTAATGAAACTGCATTAAATGATGTGCTGAGAGAGACATACGGGGAGATTTTTTCTATCGTGTACAAACTCTAGGGATTGATCAATGAGAGGACACAGAACAAAGAAGGTCTAATGAAGTTATGTCTGGAAATGCATGATTTCCATGCTAAGACCATTTATTCAGTCATACATTGTTACAGAGACTGTAGTCTAATACCCACTGCACCATACAGCCACAGTTAGATATATGCGTTGAAAATGCTTTCCGTGTGCCTCAATGCTTGTCTGTATGCACCATAGTATGTTCTTTCTCACACATTCGCTTCGGCCAGGCTGCATCTGAACTTTGTGAACGGCAGCATTAATACACTGCTCCCGTGCCTCCAAATCTGGAATGGGCTCTGCATACACAAACTTTTGAGATCGCCTCATAACCAAAAATCCCACATGTTGAGATCTGGTGAATGAACAGACCGTGCACCTTGACCCCCTCGTCAGATCTGTCAACCAGGAAAGACATGATTGAGATACATCCGGACATTAATAACGAAGTAGGCTGGAGTACCATCAAGTAGCAGCCACATAACCCTTCGAATCATCAATGGCACTTTTCCAGCAGGGTAGGCAAAGTCATCCACAAGAAACGCCAACAGTTCCAGCCTGTTAGACGAGGTGGAAGGAAGACTGGTCCCAAAATATGGTCGTCAATTATCCTGGCCCGTACATTCCGGCTGCACCGACGCTTATGATTCACTGTCACCATACCATGGGGGTTCTGTATACTATCCCACAGATGATTGTTATGAAAGTTGAAGACACCACTCCACATAAAGTGACCTCATCTTTGAACAGGATGGATTACATCCTGGAATCATGGTTGCCTGGTGAAGAAACTAATGAAAAAACTGCTCTCGGTGTAGAAAGTTTGTTGCTAGTAAGCCCTGCACACACTGTAAGTGATTGCCACGTACAATATTCCACGTGGTCGTCTGGCCCTGTACTGGTGGGCCAACTGCCTGTTACTGATATGGCGGTCGCCTTCCACAGTGTTAATCACATTTTCCTCCAAGTTTGGCGTCCAAACATTTTGGGTATGTTCTTCATGATTTCCTGATTCCTGAAATGACCCTGTCTCAGACAAACTGCGAAACACTGTTGCAAACATGCTGTGGTTGTTGTCAGTGGGGTTAGGTCTCCTGATAGAACCTTGCTGCCTGCCGTCCATAACCATTTGCCTTCCCATAAATAAACACCATGTCAGCTACTCTCGATTCGAATACAGAACCACTGTGTACAATGCTGTATCATATCAAATACAAGGTGAGCCAGCAAGAGATGTGAATCAGGCACAACATTACCAATTACTATGGCAGGAGAGGGTGCTAGGGGATGATGTATGAGGAACAGTACCATCCTCTAGCAGGAAACCATTCATACTGTAACTGTGGCCGTATGGTTCAGCACGTATTAGACCGCAGCATCTGTAAAAAAGTATGATTGAATAAATGGTCTCTAGCATGGAAACCATGCAGTTCCAGACTGAGTTCATTAGACCTTTTTTGTTCCGTATCCTCTAATCGATCAGTCCCTAAAGTTTATACACGGCGGGAAAACTCGCCCTCTATAGGCGTATTAGCATTGTGTGCTGAATTACACTGTGT
Organism: Schistocerca piceifrons; assembly: GCF_021461385.2. Classification (NCBI taxonomy): domain Eukaryota; kingdom Metazoa; phylum Arthropoda; class Insecta; order Orthoptera; family Acrididae; genus Schistocerca; species Schistocerca piceifrons. The sequence continues at coordinate 388,872,624 of NC_060149.1, read as the reverse complement.
GCCTACGTAAATGAAGATAGGCATTGCATCAATATAGACAGAAAGCACTTATATTGAAACCTAATTCATTTTAGATTGAGACGTAGGAACCCATTCCTATTTCGATTTCTGCATAAGGAGTGCTTAAATATTTCATTTATTTCCTCCTCCTTCAGTAATGATATGTCTAAGTAAACGATACCAACTTTGTGCAATAGCTGTCTGGATTAATAGAGTAACTTGTCGAAGTCTACCGAGTCTTATATCGCTGTTTTGAACGTCGATGGCATTAATACGTAAAGCATTGAGTAAATAAATCATAGACAATTTTCTGATCAGCTTTTCCGAAGCTCGTATCACACTCGAGTTCAGAAACTACGTAGCAAATTCACACTGTTTTTACGCTATAATTAAAACGGTTCATTACCTCGTTCTGGGTACATCCGATTTCATAAACTCAGGAGGGGCACAATAGCGGAAACTATTTTCTTTCGTATTATGATACGTCGTTTCTTGCCTAACTGCTACTTGGCAGCCAAGCAACGACACAATGTTTGGCCGGCAGTCCGGCACGCTCAAACAACTATGAACTATAGTTCGACATCCAATACAGAGATAACTGCTGTTGGCATTGCAGTTTATATCTTTGTTGTAGCTTTGCACGACTTTGGCTTTGACTACAGAGCTCAGACGAAGTTGACAGCGCAGTGTGGTAGGACATAGGATTGAGACAAGGGATTTTGACTTGCATGGTGTGAGTGAGGTTTCGGCCTGTTGTGGAACAAGGCAGACAGTTGTAAGTATTATGTTGAGATCAATACCTTTCAGCTAGTAACGTGGAATATTATAAGTAATGCTGTGAATCATCTTCAGCGTCACGTACGCCGGTTTACTATTGCAATGTGTATTGTGTTCGATCGCTTACCGAGGAATTTTCGTGGCCTGTGTGGTATGCGGTTGATTACAATTTGTAAATCGAACCTTAGACGTAACATATCCTGCCGATATTACGAGAATATGATTAAGACAGTGTTTTCCTTGAGTTTATCATGCAGAAATGTATCCGTTCATATCGCATTGTTTCACTCAAGGAGTAATTCATTCGTGACAGTATATGCTGACTTAGCTTCTCGTTTGTTGCAGAACTACTCTGTAATAATTTCCACTTCCTAACGCTGAATGTGATCATTAGTCCTTTAACAGTTGCGTCACGTTGCTTTGGTTGCACCGTTAGTCAAGAGGTATGGTCTAGGAGTCATTGGCTTCAGACTGTTACTTAATGTTAATATATTCATAGTTTTGTTGTTAGTTGGCGAGGTCAACGAATGTGATACTAAAAACCTGTTTGTGGTGACAGATTGGTCTGTTGCTTTGACCGTTTAGAAAAATCCGTAACATCGCGATATAGTCGCCATATTGTTTGCGGCGAATGTTGCAGGTTTCCAATGATCAATGATGGATAGATTGCATTCTGTTCACAGCATGGAGGTGAGAATAGGAGGAGACGGCGCTATGGACCCCAGCCGAACTATGGTTTGAAGACAGGTGGGCGTGGCGTGCCGCCATGACAGACCAAAACACTGACAATGTGTTACAGCAACCGGCTGTATTTACAGTTCACCAGTACGTTGTAAACGTAATTGATGTTCACAGGTTGATTATTTCAAAGTTTTTGTTTCAAATAAATTGCCAGAGAAAGCAAAATCTCGCGTTATATGTTGAACAATCGTGGAAAAGAGGTGTAGCCCATGACTTAGATACCCAAATTCAGCCATTAGCCGAGAATAAGAGCACTTGGTTACTTAAACATTTTTCGCGTTGACAGTCCTATAAAGTGACGAAAGGAAGGAAAAAATTACTGATTACCACATTTTCGCTGTTGGAGTAAAACTGCCGCATCAGGCATGACATTGTAATGTATTACTTTTTATTGCAAGTTCTCTTCGCAACAAGTTTCCCAGACAGTATCAACATATACCAGTAGATGTCTCCGCAGAATTATATCATTGTAAAAGACATATTTCAAGAGAACGTTGTCATGGAGCTGCGTGAAAACGAAGCTGCAGGACGAAGTTCGCTCTACTGGTGAAGTGTCTGTACGAAAATGCCATCTATTTTGAAGATAAGGCTCTAGATACTTCTCTGCTCTGCCACTTACACCTGGATATTTAGGTCTCTTTTGAAAGTATTTTGTGACTAACCCAATCAGCCGCTTTTGTTAACTCAAATATTCCAAACATCTTTTTGTTGGACATCAAAACATTGACAGCAAATCCAAATATTGTATTTTCTGGTGATAACCCCTCCTGAAAGCCAAACACTTTCGATATTATGCTTGCTGCAGTGCTTAACAATCCTACCATGCATAAGTTTCCCTAAAACCTTGGAAAGACTTTTCAGTAGGGAGATTGTCGAATAATGTGCAGGACCTGTACGTGCCTTGTCATTGAGGTTTTACAACAGCACACGTAAGCTTACCAGGAACTGTTCCATGCGTAAATGATGCACCATAAATGTGCCAAAGAATTTTACTAACATGGCTCCAACAGTACTATAATAATTTTCTTGACATATTGCCAGCTCCAGTAGAGTTATTACTTTTCAGTGATTTAATGACTCATTCAATTTTCGGAAGAATGACAGTTGTTACTTGAATCTGTTCTATTGTGCTAGGTACACCGGCTAGTAGAAAATTTTTAGCTTGATTTATGGAGCCTTGTGATCCTATTTGTTCTATTAGAGTTAAGAATGTTTACTGAATACATCAGTAACTATTTTTGGGTCACTAATAATGATTCCCATTTTTTATTTGGATATTTTCATGGCAAACTGCGCTTTTCCTTGTTTCCATCTTTTACAAAATTCCCACTTTTATTGCTTGAGTTATTAATTTCTGCCTTCAGGAACATGTTCTTTGGTGCCTTTATGGCCATGTTAAGAATATTATTGTACAGTTTAATGCGTAATCTTATTTGGATCATATGATCAGTTGGTTGCTGCATAAAGCTCCCTATTTATTGTAAAAGAAATTTTGATGCCCATTGTAATCCAATGCCTGTAATCTGATTCCAGTAGATTTTTTATTAACTTTTTAGGAAATGTTTAATCAGGCAGGCTTTTCAGCTTTATGGATACTCTTAATTAGGAATGATCAGCAGCAGAACATACAAAAAAATGCAGAAATTGAGAAGTCTGAGTACCGTAATGCTTTCGTTAGTGATTTTTAAATGAAGTGTTAGAGTATACATCCATTGTCCCTAGAATATGCATTATTCATTGGAACAAAAAAACCATTGTTATGATCCATTCTCACATGAACAACTTGTAATGCCTTCTGTGGTGATTTCGCCCATTCAGGTTCTAAATTACAAAGCCATTTGGTAAACTCAGATCTGTGTTAAAACTTTTTCTTCGCTAGTATCCACCTCTTTCCATATTTAGCAAACATCTGTAAAACTCATGGTGAATAGGAGGAATGAAAAAGCATAGACATTCGGTCATTGTGTTTGGAAATTTATCTAGCAAAAAATCCACTGTATGCTTGCTTAAGTTTTAAATGTATTTTCTTTCAGGCTGTAGCAAGACAGTCTTGAATGGCATTTTAACTTGAGCCACTACATCTTCGCACATTTCCAGTATTTATGTATAAGCAAGCTATTCGTCAGGTCTTTAATATTATAAAATCAGTTTTGTCACAAAAAGGTTTGTTGTTCCTACGTTCTGTAATGTGATATAGTTATCCCCTGAAGAACAGAGCCAGTCCAGTAGTGCTGAAGTCATGCTCAATGTCATAAAAGGTGGTGAACTAGTTCATGAGACTTGATACATAGTTTAGATTTGAACATTATGTACTTAAGTTATCCACAAAGCTGTAATAAACTGATAGCAGTTCTATCACAGTTATCCGAAGAGGTGAAAAAATGATTTGCCTTATTTGTTGCATTTAAAAGAACTGATGCAGCAGATACCAACAGTCTGTTAAATTAACATGTGACTGATGGGTCTTAGCCATCAACCTTTGTTTCATTATGGACAGCTTCATTCCATCATGCCATTTGGAATGGAACTATGGAGGAAGCCCAAGAAATATGAATTAGGTATGTGTTACACAAAAAAAATCAGTAATCCTTACCATGACCAGGGAGAATAGCCTAACAAGATGAAGTCCCAGTTTTAAACTGCTAAACATATTGAAAGTAAGAAATTTAATTAGGTTACTGTGCATAAAGTTTGTTTCGCCAGGAAAAAATTTAACTAAAAGAAATGAGGTACTTTCACATAGCTAAGAGGTAAACAACACAAGCTGCCATGAGAATTTTTTAATGTGTGGGGATGCATCCATACAATTACCTTTCACATTTTGTCACCAACGTATAAAACACTAAGAAATGTAAGTAGACTGCCGGCCAAATACTAAATGAAAATCCATTGCGTGCTGTAAGGAAACATTGACAAAGCAATCTGTATGTGTAATATATGTATGGCAAGAACCAAGTAGAAGTGATAAACATTATGTTCAACAAAATACAATTATAGGGCCTGAAAGTGTAGGCTTACATATATGAAATAGTTGTAATGTTATATAGGCCTACAAGGTGGCACAGTTTCAAAAATAAAATTTCCTTCTTTATATCTGAATTCGTTAATGAAACGATTCTTTGCAGAATCTTTGTGTTGATAAATATGGGTATACATGTGAAGAAATTGTCAGTCATTTCTTTGAATATTTCATTTTGTCAATGATATTATTTAATTTACAGTATCAGAATACTGTAATAAAATATCACTGCATTTGTACACCCAAGTTGTATTTTTAATTCTTCACGCTGGAAAGACATTTAACAGTAAGACAAAAGATAAAAATGATTTAAGAGTAGTGAGACATTTTCATTTTGTTCTTTACCAGTGAATAAAGTGACATATTTGCACCTAAGATTGCTGCTAGGTATATAAACATTTCAGCAAAAAATAAAGTTGAGGCTAAATTGTATATGTACCCCCACCCCCTACGAACCATAGATCTTGCCGTTGGTGGAGGCTTGAGTGCCTCAGCAATACAGATAGCTGTACTGTTGGTGCAATTGCAATGGATAGGTGTCTATTGAGAGGCCAGACAACTTGCAGTTCCTGAAGAGGGGCAGCAGCCTCTTCAGTAGATGCAGGGGCAAATATGGATGGTTGATTTGAACTGGCCTTGTAACACAACCAAAACAACATTGCTCTGCTGGTACTCTGAATGGCTAAAAGCGAGGGGAATGTACAGCCTTCATTTTTCCCGAATGCGTGCAGGTTCACTGAACTGTTAAATGATAGTGTCCTTTTGGGTAAAATGTTCCCACATTTGGATCGCTGGGTGGGGACCACTTAGGAGGGCGTTATTAGAAGGAAAAAACTTGCATTCCACGGATGGGAGTGTGGAATGTGAGATCCCTTAATCGTGCGGTTAGTTTAGAACACTTGCAAAGGGAAATGGATAGGTTAAAGTTAAATATAGTGGGAATTAGTGAAGTTTGGTGGCAGGAGGAGACGTATAAGCTACTTCGAACAGCATAGTGAAGGCATTATTGTAGCCAAGACACACGAAGCCCATGCCTATCACAGTAGTAAAAATTTATATGCCAACTGTCTCTGCACATGACAAGAGATTGAAGAAATGTATGATGAGATAAAAGAAATAATTCAGATAATTAGGGGAGATGAAAATTTAGTAGTCATGGGGGACTGGTATTTTATAGTAAGAAAGCAAGAGAAGTTGTAGGTGAATATGGACTGGGGGTAAGGAATGAAAGAGGAAGCTGTGTGGTAGAATTTTGCAGAGAGCGTAACTTAATCATAGCTGGGACTTGGTTTAAGAATCATGAAATAAGGCTGTATATGTGGAAAAGACCTAGAAACAACTGAAGTTCAGATTGGTTATATGATGGTAAGATAGATGTCAGAACCAAGTTTTAAATTGTAAGACTTTTCCAGGGGCAGCTGTGGACTCTGATCACAATTTATTGGTTATGAACTGTACATTAAAACTGAAGAAACAGCAAAAAGGTAGGAATTTAAGGGGATGGGACCTGGATAAACTGAAAGAACTAGAGGTTGTAGAGTTTCATAGGGAGCATTAGGGAACAATTGACAAGAACAGAGGAAAGGAATACAGCAGAATAGGTTGCTCTGAGAGCTTAAATAGTGAAGGCAACAGAGGATCAAACAGGCAAAAAGGCAAGTGCTAGTAGAAATCCTTTGGTAACAAAGATATTGAAATTAACTAATGAAAGGAGAAAATATAAAAAAATGCAGTAAATGAAGCAGGCTAAAAGGAATACAAATGTCTCAGAAATCAGATTGACAGGAAGTGCAAAATGGCTAAACAGGAATGGCTAGAGGACAAATGTAGTGATATATAAACATATCACTAAGGGAAGATTGATGCTGTGTACAGGAAGAAGAGAACCTCCTGTTTGAATATCAAGAGCTTAGGAAACCAGTCCTAAGCAAAGAAGGGAAAGCAGAAAGGTGGGAGTGTATGAGGTGTGACTGCAAAGTTTTAAGTATGGGTTTGTAATTGTACAATGGTGGTACTTAGATGCTACCGTGATGCATCTCCTTCAGCGTAGTCCCCTTCTGACTAAACACACACTCAAATGGGGTTTCCACTTTTGGAAACATTCCTGTTTTTTTTTTTTTTTTTTGAAGTGTTAAGGATGCTCTCCGTATTTGCCTGGATGTCTTCAGTCAAGTCAAATTGCTTCACTTTCAGTGAAAATTTCAGTTTAGGAAACAGGTAGAAGTCCACAGGGGCCAAATCAGGGGAATATGGTGGTTGTGGAAGTGCAGGAATTTTGAATTTGGTCAAAAATTCAACGATGGAGAAGGTACAATGAGCTGAAGTATTGTCATGGTGTAGCACCCAACTCCTGTCTTTCCACAATGCAGGCCTTTTCTTCTGCACTTTTTCGTGCTTACGCTCAAGGACACATTTGTAGTATTCTTGGTTAATTGTCTGTCCTCCATGGGTAAATTCATCTTGCACAATACTGGTAGAATCGAAGAAAACCACCAACATTGTCCTCACCTTCGACTGACTTTGCCATGCTTTTTTAGGTCGTGGTGAACCCAGTCTTTCACTGCAAGGACTGCACTTTGGTTCCGGGATCTTATCCATATACCCACAATTCATCACCTGTAATTACCCTATTTAACAAATCTGGGTCATTTTTAGTCTGAGTAATCAGTTCATGGCACACTTCAAGTTGGTATCGTCTGGTGACTTCACAACACTTATGTAATGAATTTTGTGGACATTCAATGCGTGTTCAGATCTTCAGTTAAAATTGTCTGAACTGCATAGAAACTTAAGTTCATTAGCCATCTCCCTTATTGTAATTCTGTGATCAGAGTGCACTGTCATGAACTTTCACAACATTTTCATTTGTTTTTGAAGTGGAAGGACGGCCGGACTGTGGTTCATACTCACGATTTGTGCCATTTTTTAAATCTGTTGACCCAGACAAAAATATTTGACTTGGCTCATACAATTATCTCCAAAAGCTGTTTTTAATAGTTTGTAAGCCTCAGAAGCTGATTTCCCAGTTTTAAAACAAAATTTCACACAAACTCGTTGCTCTGTTTTTACGTCCATTTTCATGTAGACAGAATCTGGCAACAAGCTGTAACAGACCTGCAGTCAACCAGCTGACACAACGAACTGAATAAAGAAAAGTTTCCTGTTAGAGGGCGTTCCTGGACTCACTCCCCACCCTCAGTGTACCTGCCTGTCAAACCAGTAAGCAGTAGTGGATCCATTCTTAAAAGTTTCCAATCACACCTCGTGTAGGGGGTCTGTACAAGGACGTTGTACGTGAGTGCACTGAAAGACCTAAGTCGAAAGAAGGCTCTGGGACTAGACAACATTCTGTTAGAACTACTGATAGCCTTTGGAGAGCCAGCCATGACAGAACTCTCCCATCATGTGAGCAAGATGTAAGACAGGCAAAATAACCTCAGACTTCACGAAGAATATAATTTCAATTCCAAAGAAAGCAAGTGCTGACAGGTGTGAGAATTAACGAACTGTAAGTTGAATAAGTCACAGTTGCAGAATACTAACACGAATTCTATACAGACAAATGGAAAAACTGGTAGAAGCTGACGTCAGGGAAGATCAGTTTGGATTCCATGGAAATGTAGGAAGATGCGAGCCAATACTGACGCTACAGACTCCCTGTAGAAGAGAGGTTAAGGGAAGACAAAGCTGCATTTTCGTAGCATTTGTAGACTTCCAGAAAGTGTTTGACAAAGTTGACTTGGAATACTCTTTCAAATTCTGAAGGTGGCAGGGGTAAAATACAGGGTGCAAAAGACTATTTATTTCTACAGAAACAAGATTGCAGTTATGAGTAAAAGGGCCCAAGAGGGAAGGAGTGATTGGGAAGGGAGTGAGACAGGGTTGTAGCCTATCCCCGATGTTATTCAGTCTGTTTATTGAGCAAGCAGTAAAGGAAACAAAAGAAAAATTCAGAGTAGGAATTAAAATCCAGGGAGAAGAAATAAAAGCCTTGAGGTTTGCTGACTACATTGTAATTGTGAGACAGTGAAGGACTTGGAAGAGCCGTTGAATGGAATGGACAGTGTCTTGAAAAGAGGATATAAGTCATTAAAAGCAAACGGAGGATAATGGAATGTAGTCAAATCAGGTGATACTGAGGAATTAGATTTGGAAATGGCACTTATAGTAGTAGATGAGTTTTGCTATTTGAGAAGCGAAATCACTAATGATGGTCAAAGTAGAGGATATAAAATGTAGACTGGTGATGGCAAGGAAAGTATTTTGGAGAAGAGGAATTTAACATCGAGTATAGATTTAAGTGTTGGGAAGTCTCTTCTGAAAGTATTTGTGTGGAGTGTAGCCATGTATGGAAGTGAAACTTGGATGATAAATAGTTTAGACATGAAGAGAATAGAAACTTTTGAAATGTGATGCTACAGGAAAATGCTGGCGATCAGATGGTTAGATGAGGAGGTACTGAATAGAATGGGGGAGAAGTGAAATTTGTGGTACAACTTGAGTAGGAGAGATCAGTTGATTGGACACATTCTGAGGCATCAAGGGATCACCGGTTTAGTATTGGAGGGCAGTGTGGAGGGTAAAAATTGTAGAGGGAGACCAAGAGATGGATACACTATGCAGTTTCAGAAGGATGTAGGTTACAATAGGAACTAGGAGATGTAGAGGCTTGCACAGCATAGAGTAGCATGGAGAGATGCATCAAACCAGACTTTGCACTGAAGACAACACCACCAACATACCCCAGGAGTTTTAATTCGTCAAGTCTGATGTTTTGTTCCAATGGGGTAGTCTTTTTAAGTGAAAGTAAGAACTATTGATTGCAATGCAAAATGCTTGTCATGATTGTTCACACTTAATACTAAGACAAAAGCGAAGTTCAGAATTTGAGCTATGTACTATTTCCCTGTATGAAGTCTTCATTTTTTTAAATTGTGAATTTAAATCACAAATGGAAAAGTTTCAACATTCTTCATAATAGATTTGAATGCTTTATACACTATACCAACCTAGTGGCCTATGCACATTATGCACAAAAAGTTGAGGTTTGTAAGTAAACCCATGAAGTTCTAGCTATCTGATAATAGGGAAATTGATGGCTGGCTTAATGACCAGGTGCTCATGCATGAGGCTTCAAACTTGAATTTATCAAACCTTATTAGTTAAGAGTTCTGTTCAGTGGTTTTACTATTAAGACATATAGGTATTCATGTAGCAAATATGATTAAATTGTGAGGTCAGCTTAGGAGCTACCAAAATATTAAGAGTTTACACAGATTGACACAATTGTATTGTGGCAATGTAACTATTATTATATGCTGTACCAGAATAGGGAAAAATGTAGAAATATAAGTTACTGCCCATTAAAAAGGATAAGTTTCGTATATCTTGTCCAGATTTTATTCTCATGTAATATATCAATTATTCTCATGGGTGTATGGTTTTGTCACGTCAGAAGGAATCTTTTGGCTGTTGCTTAAGAGGTTTCTCAATGGCATTTTTAAATTCCCTAAAGTGCACCTTTTGAATGCTTTTTCTATGTGTGTGCACGCTATATACTCCACAATATGGATTGTGACTTCAGACAGAAAAATTCCAGCAGCAGAGTAATCATAGTGTCACTGCATGATTTTCCTTCCTTACTAATTGCCACCATTCAGAAGTAAGATCGGTTTGATCTTCATGAGAATTACTGTGAATAAGGATTGGAATTTCCTATAAAAGTACACAATTTTTTTCTGATTCACAGATCTCAGTATGAACTAGTAGCTCCTTGTAAGCTACAACAAACTGGCATGCAGTCAGATTATTGCTCCAGCCACCATGACTACTGAATGCACTAAAAAGAATCTCTGAATTGAATTGTCTGAGAGAACTTGCACACAGGGAGGAATTTTAATGAAGGATTAGTTTTTCACACTAGTTTCCTATATGTGTGGAGAACACAATACAATTGTCGAAGAAGAGTGATTGTGAAGTTACCTGGACATGTTTAACAGGGCTAAGGGAAATAAAGTAAATTGTGGGGTGTTATTACAGGCCACCAGGTTCCACCGTGACAGTTCTAGACTATTTAAAAGGGAGTCTACATTCTGTATCGCAGAAGTACCCGGATCATGCTATATTAGTCGGAGGCGACTTCAACCTACCTAGTATAGACTGGGATGCCTAAGGATTCATTACAGGTGGTACAGACAAGCTGTCGTGTGAATTACTTTTGAACACATTATCCAAAAACTGTCTTGAGCAGCTAAATCGACAGCCAACACACAATGGAAATATTTTAAATCTGGTAGCCACGAACAGTCCAGACCTCATCGACGTTGTCAGTGTTGAGACAGGGATTAGTGATCACGATGTTGTCATTACAACTATGGTTACGAAAGTTAAAAAGTCGGTCAAGAAGGCTACGAGAGTCTTATTACTAGAAAGAGCACATAAGCAGTTGTTAGCATCTCACTTAGTAAATGAATAGACTTCATTTACTTCCGGTACGGTGGACGTGGAAGAATTATGGGCAAATTTTAAGCACATCGTAAATCACACATTGGACAAGTATGTGCCGAAAAAGTGGGTTACGGACGGAAAAGACCCACTGTGGTTTAACAGCGCAATTTGGAGAATGCTCAGGAAGCAAAGGCAGTTGCACTCGCGGTACAAGAAAGATCAGGAGAATGAAGACAGGCAAAAGTTAGATTCGTGCTGCTGTAAAGTGATGCGCGAAGCATACAACCACTACTACTGTCATACCTTAGCAAAAGATCTTGCTGAAAACCTAAGGAAATTCTGGTCTTCCATAAAATCAGTAAGTGGGTCGAAGGCTTCCATCCAGTCACTGACTGATCAGTCTGGCCTGGCAATGGAAGATAGCGAAACAAAAGCTGAAATTCTAAATTTAGCATTTGAGAAATCTTTCACGCAGGAGAATTGTACAAACATACCGCCGTTTGTCTCGTACAGATTCCCGTATGGAGGACATAGTGATAAACATCCCTGGGGTTGTGAAGCAGCTGAATGAATGTGTTGAAAATAATTGCCAGGTCCTGATGGGATTCCAATTTGGTTTTACAGAGAGTACTCTACTGCATTGGCTCCTTACTTAGCTTGCATTTATCGTGAATCTCTTGCCCAATGTAAAGTCCTGAGTGACTGGAAAAAAGCGCAGGTGACGCCTGTCTATAAGAAGGGTAGGACGACGGATCCTGAAAATTACAGACCAATATCCTTAACATTGGTTTGTTGCAGGATTCTCGAACATATTCTCAGTTCGAATGTAATGAATTTCCGTGAGACAGAGAAGTCGCTGTCCATGCATCAGCACGGCTTTAGAAAGCATTGCTCCTGTGAAATGCAACCTTGTGAACCATGGATGAAGGGTATCAGATGAATGCCATATTCCTTGACTTCCGGAAAGCTTTGACTCAGTGCCCCACTGCAGACTCCTAACTAAGGTACGAGCATATGGGTTTGGTTCCCAGATATGTGAGTGGCTCGAAGACTTCTTAAGTAATAGAAACCAGTACGTTGTCCTCGATGGTGAGTGTTCATTGGAGGTGAGGGTATCATCTGGAGTGCCCCAGGGAAGTGTAGTAGGTCCGCTGTTTTCTATCTACATAAATGATCTTTTGGATAGGGTGGATAGCAATGTGCAGCTGTTTGCTGATGATGCTGTGGTGTACGGGAAGGTGTAGTCGTTGAGTGACTGTAGGAGGATACAAGGTGGCTTGGACAGGATTTCTGATTGGTGTAAAGAATGGCAGCTAACTCTAAATATAGGTAAATGTAAATTAATGCAGATGAATAGGAAAAAAAATCCTGTAATGTTTGAATACTCCATTAGTAGTGTAGCGCTTGACACAGTCAAGTTGATTAAATATTTGGGCGTAACATTACAGAGCGATATGAAGTGGGACAAGCATTTATTGGCAGTTGTGGGGAAGGCAGATGGTTGTCTTCGGTTCATTGATAGAATTTTGGGAAGATGTGGGTCATCTGTAAAGGAGACCGCTTATAAAACACTAATATGACCTATTCTTGAGTACTGCTCGAGCGTTTGGGATCCCTATCAGGTCAGATTGAGGGAGGACATAGAAGCAATTTAGAGGCGTGCTGCTAGATTTGTTACTGGTAGGTTTGATCATCATGTGAGTGTTACGGAAATGCTTCAGGAACTTGGGTGGGAGTCTCTAGAGGAAAGGAGGCGTCTTTTTGTGAACTGCTACTGAGTAAATTTAGAAAACCAGCATTTGAGGCTGTGACTGCAGTACAATTTTACTGCCACCAACTTACATTTCGTGGAAAGACCACAAAGATAAGAGAGATTAGGGCTCGTACAGAGGCATATAGGCAGCCATTTTCCCCCGTTCTGTTTGGGAGTGGAACAGGGAGAGAAGATGATAGTTGTGGTACGAGGTACACTCCGCCACGCACCGTCTGGTGGATTGTGAAGTATGTATGTAGATGTAGATTAGGTAAATCATTGACAGCTACAATGAAGAAGGGCCCAAGGATAGACCCTTGTGATACACCTGTGCTGATTCCATTGGAGATACAGAAAAGAAATCGAACAAATCCAGTCCTTCACTTAGACAACTCTCATTCCTTTATGTTTTTGGTGCAACTGTTAGTGTTTATGTACCTCTGTACATTTAGCAAAAATCCCTCAACAGCTAAGTGGTTTGCCTTATTTAATGCCTGATCATAGTCTTTTTGTGAAAGTTTTCTCGAATTTAGGACACCATAAAAGTAGAAAATATGCATAAATCATAGTGTTGCACATGCCTCTTAGAAACCTAGAATTTTCATATCATATCAATACTGTACTGCATCTGCCACAGAGTTGCTAAGTAACTGTGTTGTCAATTTCACCTTCATCTTACTTACCAAGAAATGGTGATGGGCAGTAATTTTGTTGCCCACGTGGAGTCTTCTTTTAACCTGTAATTTATGTAATGGTTCCAAGAAATGCCAACAAATGAGACCGCTTTGCTCATCCTAAAAATTTTTTGTTCCTAGAGTTTCACATCAGTTCCAACATATCTGGTGGGTGTAGGAGAAATGACACTTCATGACTATTCCCTTCAACCAAAAAAGTAGTTGCCAGTTTCATAAGGAATATCATCTCTTAGGCATCTAGCCATTGATAAATTTGTGACTAGACAGTCATGAATGAGACAGTTAAAATACAACATGTATTACCAAGACTGAGGCATTGCTTAACTAATTTGGCTTTTCAATTGCTATTTATACTGCCAGTGAAATAGAATCCTACTAAGAGCTTCCAAGAAGCATTTATGGCAACAAGCATGAGTACGAATGCCTCTTTGACATCTGGCAGGTTATCCATGTCTGTGGAAGACCTCTTGTTGATAGCACACACTATAAAATTGTATGTGTTGGCTTATGACAGTTTCATACACTAATAAGCTAGAGATTTTGATGTTTTGTTCCAGGACAGCAAGCATTTTGCTTTGTTAAATGCCTTAGGTGTGCTCCACCTGCACACAGGTACAACTTTTATAATGTTGTGGAGTGTGGCAGATGTGTATTAAAGCAGTGTGTAACGTTAGTGTGTGCCCTAAGAGAATAAAAATGCAGTATCAAAGCAAAGTAACACAATTCTGGACTGTATGACCCGGGTACAGCCTGTCCATTAGCCTTGGCAGTTTGCTGCTGCAGAAAGTCACTCTGCATCCTCTGTATACTTCCAAGAATACTTCGTTTGCTGTCATCCACAAAAAGCTTCCCCTTCAGTTCCTTAAGGCTGACATTCAAAGAAGTTACCTTCTGCTTCAGTAGTCGCTTACACTGTTGCAGGGCTTTAATTTTTTGTTGGTATTCATTTTTAGTTAAGAGCTGATTTGTGTTCCTCTAGAGTTCAGTAGTTTCTGAGGATGTCTCATTTGGGTTTGATGCTCCTGCAGTGTTGTTAGGAACAAGAGCAGGAACTTCATCCTGAACTCTGCTGGTGGAAGCCAAAACTGAAGATGGATAGGTACGTCTCTCCCTTCATACTGGTGATTATCTTTTTCTAAAGAACAGAAACAGTAGGAAAAACAAATCAAAACATGTTGTATAACATGTTAGTCTAGTAAGTACTGTAAGTACTTCAGTTCTTAGTCCTTTCCAGAAACTTACTTCCCAGTAATTAAATTTGTTTATAAAATACTCATTACTTGAATAAAACAAGTTCATTGAACAGTTTGGGCTCACCCTTGTATGGAGCTGTGATTAATACACACTTCGTGGAAAGGCTTACTGTTACGTCCTCCGTGACTATTATCTTGTTTAACTAGCATGGTGCATCACCTTGAGTGCTGACACTTACCACACTGTTAATGTTAACAGGTCCAGCAGTTGTTAATGTTAGAGAATTGTGTGTCAAGTTATATCTAATTATGCAGTAGTGGTAAATGATGTAGTAATTATTTCATCATAGTGCATAACTTTAGCTAGAAGATAGTATCAAAGCTGTTTCATCACTGATGTTTTTTATAGATCATTAATAAATAGTGCATAAAACAAGAAATGTGCATTTGCCATGATTCAACTCAGATACAGTTGTATTTTAGGCAGTTGTAAAATCAATTTCCATGCATTCACTAAATAATTATACCAGCCGTGCTTATTATCTTAACAGTGAATCTGACTTACTTCTGAAAAAATCATTTTTCTTTTTTTTTTTTTGCCAAAGGCAGCTACTCATCAAAAAAGTTTTAAATGAAAGTTTTTCTACAGGCAGCTTGTAGACCCAAATATTCTATTGAAAACATAATATATGGGGTAGGAACAATTCAATGTTCAAGCAGCTCTTGTCTTACAATCCACATATGGTATGAAATCATCTCTAGGTAAATATTATTATTTGTGTTGTGGCTGAAGAATATAAGCTGAAAACTAAGTTAACTGTCTCCCCACCCCCCACCCTTTCCATAGCCACAAAAAATACATCTTGAATGAAATTTATGTACTGGTGCACATAAAGCTGTGAGGACAGGTTGATCCATGCTTCGGTAGCTCAGTTACTAGAGTGAATGCCCGCTGAAGGCAAAAGTCTAGAGTTAGTCTAGGTCCGGCACGTAGTTTTAATCTACCTGGAAGTTTCGAAAATACATCTTGCTTGTGCTACCTGCAAGCACATTTCAGTAAAATAACAACTGTTAAATATTGTCCTGCAAATACCAATATTATGCAAGTAGTTACAACTGTAAAACTACACAGTGCACTACTTTTATTTTAGGCATCTGAAATTACTGTTAGATTTTAAAATGAACATTGTAACTTACATAAGAAAATAAATACTAAGAAAGTAAATCATAGAAAACTTCCTGATTACCTGTGGTATATATTTTTACACAGAAACATGAACTTGGAGGCAGTGGTAACATACTTTTGCAGATGTTGTGGGCTGGCAGGAAAAGTTGATGGCACAGCATTTTCCCCAAGATGAACTGGTGAAAGCAACAGTCTGCCGACATCCTCTTCTCGAAAATGCTGTGGATGTATTGTACTCAGTTTAGATGGTTACCAGTTCTGTCTCCTCATGGTGTTCTAACAGTGTATTCTGAGCTTCATTGTTCAGAAATCTGAAATCATACAAGAGAAAAATCGTCTGCTGTACATGTAAAGTTTGGCACGTATTCGTCCTCATTGAAAGTGGCAGAAACACACTGCGAATCAACTTACACATGGAGCATTCTTCCTTTTGATTTTGCCCCTCTATCAGAATAATTAATACACCCAAACCTGTGCACATCACCATTATATCTCACAAACCTTCCAAAAACTAGACAGTCCTATGCACACGAGCTCAGAGCAGCAGTATTCTGGTCAGAGCAAGATGGCTACCATCTGCAATTCTTGGCTTCACAGTTGTGATGTCAGGACCTCTGTTCATTTTATACCTCCATAGTTGACAACATTTTGTGGAAACATGACGTAATTTTGGTGTCACTTTTTCAAAGATGAAAATAGCTCTATCAACTTTCATGAGTGTTCATTCCACAACACTAGGCAAAAATGATGCACCCACCCCCCCGCATGTGTCTGGGGGTTAGAATAGGCCCGAGGTATTCCTGCCTGTCACAAGAGGCAACTAAAACTAAAAGGAGTCCCTCACATTTCGGCCTTTATGTGATGATCCCCTGTAGGGATTGATCTCCACCTCTCAATTTTCTCTAAGAGTGAGCCAATTGGGGAAGGGGGCTTTACATGGTGCAGTGTACATCATGCACTGAGACCTCTCACCTGTGGATATGCATTTCTGCTCATTCTCCAGCTGTTGGGAGACATCACCATCCTGGGTGCGTTTTCCTCCATCCTCTGTGCAGTACAGCTTTCTGTGCTGTTGTCGATAATGGACTTCTTAGCTCGTTTGCGCCTGATATCCAGCAAGTTAGCTAGTTGGTTGTGGTGGGGCCGCCATGTACGCTGTTGGTTGTAGCCCCCTGACCCCACAGGGATTTCTCTACTGATGCTTGTGCCACTAACTCCCCACATATGCCAAGGAGTAGATGCCTGTCACCCTGGGGGATCGGGAGTCCTGGCAATGGTCATCCTGCCAGGTTGTCTTTGCTGTGGCTGGGTGGTGCCCATAGGGAGGGCACCTGGTCAGAGTGGCTGGCATCAGGACGGATGACATGTCGTGAAGTGTAGTACGTCATCTCTTGCTGGTGGTCAAACACCAGCAGTCTCTAAGTGATCAAGATCTAACCTCAATGCTAAGAAATATGACCTCAAATTGTTCCCTGGCTCCCGGGCCACACCATGGGAGGAATGCCAGGCTAAGGGTGCAGAGAAGCTTACTCACCCCGATACTTCATATGTACGAGAGTTGATGGGGGAGTCTTTCTTGTCAATGAAACTTCAGTTTTTTGTGGAGCATTTAGAGGACCATCTTGGGGAGGTGGAGGGCTTATCCAAAATGCGGTCAGGGTCAGCCTTGCTCAAAACAGCATCCTCTGCCCAGTCACGGGCACTACTCGCCTGTGACAAGCTGGGGATGTTTGTTTCCATCATGCCCCATAAGAGCTCAAATATGGTCCAGGGTATCATATTTCACAGGGACTTCTTTTGCAGTCTGATGAGCTGCGCGTCAATTTAGAGCAGCGAGTTGTACATTTCATCGGGTGTGTCCACTGGGGTCCGAGGGATAATCAGGTTGCCACCAGTGCCTTCACCTTGGCCATCGAGGGTGATACATTGCCCGAGAAGGTCTAGGTGATGGTCTACCGCTGTGATGTAAAGCCCTACATCCCTCACCTGATGCGGTGCTTGAAGTGCTCTAAGTTCGGCCATAGTGGGAACACTGTACTTGCAGCGTCACATGCCAAGATTGGGGATGCCCATCACATCCCAATACTCCATGTGCCCCACCTGCGTCAACTTCAAAGAGCACCATTTCCCCGCAGACTGCAGGATTCTTCAGAAAGATAGGAAAATCATGGAGTAAAAGACCCTGGACTGACCGACCTACACTGAGGCTAAGAGAAAATTTGAATGCCTGTATCCAGTGCGTATGGCCGTCTCATGCCGCTGCTAAAACGGTTCTGTCACCATCAGCTCTGCCAACCCAAGTCGCCTCTCAGAGCATGAAGACTACACCTGCCCCCTTGATGGTGGGGGCATTTCCCTCCCTGTTGCTTCTGCACCACCTACTTTGGGAGCAACACCTCCCAATTCATTGGGGACGTCCGTCCCCACTTCTAGGCTGGAAAAGAGTAAGTCTTCTTCGGCTTTTCTCACTAGGAAGGGGTCCCTGGGGTCACTCCCTTCCCAGGTTCCTGCTAGTGGGAAAGATGACACCCACCAGTGGCTGAAGATCCCAAAAGCAGCTGGTCTTAGAGCTTCACGCTCATCCTCAGTCCTGGAGACTGAGCCAGTAAAGTCCTCCCAGCCAGGGAAAGCCAAGGAGCAGCGAGAGAAATCCAAAAAGAAGACCCCTAAGACCAAGGAAATTGTGGTGGCACCCACGCCACCACTACCTACAAGCTCTGCGTCTGAGGTTGGGGTGGAGATTTTGGCATTTGCTGAGAACCCAGATCTCACCAGACCCTCTATGCAATGGGTATAGACTGCTCAAGCAATAAGTTGGTGGCAGCAGGTGACTGAGGTGTAAACTGCCACATTGAATGTTTCATGCCTTCCCAGTCTCATGATGTCATCTTCCAGTGGAATGGCGGCAGTTTTTTTCCACGGCATGGCTGAGCTATGGCAACTGTTAAGCTTTATACCGGCTCTCTGCATTGCCCTCCAGGAAACCTGGTTCTGGGCAATGCGGACCCTTGCCCTCCATGGCTATAAGGGATATTACAGGAACTGTAGCGACTATAATTGGGTGTCAGGTGGAGTTTGCATTCATGTCCTAAACTCGGTTTGTTGTGAACGTGCCCCTTCAAACCCCTTTGAAGCTGTGCCTGTCAGAATGATGACGTTCCAGGAAATAACTGACTGCAGTGTATATCTTCCTCCAGATTGTGCCCCCCCAGGGGGTCCACAACTCTTTCGTGGATACGTGCGTGGCGAGCACGGGGCCCCGAGCCATTGCAGCCTTCTTTCTCTCCCGGGCTGCATTTCCTTTCCCTTCCCCTCCTTTCCCCTCCATACCCCTTTCCCCTCGCCCTCTCCTCTCCCTCTATTGGTGTCCTTGCTTATGTTGGCCCCTGCTATCCTCCTGGTTCTGTTGGTTTTACACTCCGGCTTTGTTGCGTAATCATCTCCTCCTTTTGGCATTCCTTGGTCCCCCTCTGGGGTTTGACCTCCATTCCAAAATTTCTCTTCCGTAGTGTGAGCCATTTGGGGAAGAGCACCTTACCTAGTGTCTCCGACGTGTGCCCTACTAGTACATTCCACCTTTTCTTTTACGTCGTTGTCTGATGCTAGGGTGCATAGCCAGCACGGTAGCCAGCCCGTGTGGTGGGGTCGCTATGTACCCTTTTGGTTGAGCCCCCTGAACACACAGGGATCACACTTCTGATACCTGAGCTGTGACCTCCTCATGCATGCCTTGGAGTGGTTGCTCATCATCCTGGAGCATCGGAACTCCCGGCAATGGCCGCCGTGCCAGACGGCCCTTGCTGTGGCTGGGTGGCGCCCGTGAGGAGAGCCCCTGATCGGAGTGGGTGGTATCAGGGCGGACGCTATGCAGATGAAACGCATACGGGTCCAAAACTCTGGCCGCTCTTCTGCGGCCGTCTCTCTGCGTGGTACTGATTCCTCAAGTGCTGCTTCTCTTGCCCCTTCGGCCTTCCCTTCCGTGGCTACCCCCTGGGAGGAGGGTCAGGCCCGTCGTCTAGGGGCAAAACCTTTCCCCCGTTATCTAGTTTGCACCAGGACTGATGGAGATACTTTCACCAGTGTCAAACCTTTATTCTTTGTGGAACACATTGAAGACAAGTTCGGCGAAGTGGATTCCTTGAGCAAGATGCGGTCGGGTTCGTTACTGATAAAAACTGCTTCGGCTGCCCAATCTGCGGCCCTTCGTGCCTGTACCCATCTTGGCACAATTCCCGTGTCCATTACCCCTCACCAGTCTCTAAATATGGTACAAGGTGTGATTTTTCACAGAGACCTCATCCTTCAAACTGATGAGGAACTTCGGGACAATCTCGGACGGCGGGGTGTTCACTTTGTTCGACGTGTTCAGAAGGGTCCTAAAGATAATCGTATTGATACTGGTGCCTTTATCCTGGCCTTTGAAGGGGATACCCTTCCTGAGAAAGTTAAGATTATGGTCTATCGCTGTGATGTGAAGCCGTACATCCCACCTCCTATGCGGTGTTTTAAGTGCTTGCGTTTTGGCCACATGTCTTCTCGCTGTACCCAGGACCCTCTCTGTGGTGACTGTGGACGTCCACTCCATGAGGGGAGTCCCTGTGTTCCCCCTCCTGTATGTGTAAATTGTCATGGTAGTCATTCTCCACGTTCAGCAGATTGCCCAGTCTATAAGAAAGAAAAAAAGATACAGGAGTATAAGTCTCTTGATCGTTTAAGCTACACAGAGGCCCGTAAGAAATATGCACGATTGCACCCTGTGTCCATGACATCTAGTTACGCCTTGGTTGCCTCTTCATCCCTTCCTCCCCCTTCCTTACCCCCATCCCGGACCCCTCTCCTTCCCCCCTCCCCTGTGGCTCCCACACCGTCTCCTCTGGGCGCCGCTCCCCCTCCCCAGCCGGAGAAGTGTCCCACTCCTTCGGCGTCTGCCGGTCAAGGGCGCCTCTCCCGGGATGCCCCTTCCCGGCACCTTCCAGGTCAAAGGTCTGCTGCAGCGCGGCGACCGCGAGAGCCGCGGTCTATCGGCCCCCAGGTCGCCCGGTCTCTTTCTGTTCCTGATCTTGCTGCAGCTGGCTCCATTATGCCACACAGCCCTCCTCGATCTCAGCCTGAAAGGAAGAAGAAACATAAGTCCCGGGACAAAGAGCCTCTGGTGTCACCGGAGGTCCCTTCCCCGGCTTCACAACCGGATTCTGACCTGTCGTTTATGGATGTCGCCCCCTCCCTGTCGGTGACGGGTGGGGACCCGGCGGTATGACTGGATTTAGCATGTTCAGCCCTCATTTAAACCATCGTTCTGTGGTTCTCCAATGGAATTGTAATGGCTACTATCGTCACCTTCCGGAATTGAAATCCCTTCTTTCGTCCTACTCAGCAGCTTGTGTGGTTCTCCAGGAATCTCATTTTACTGATGCTCACTCACCGACCCTCCGTGGGTTCCGTGTTTTCTGTCGAAATCGGGTCGGACCCTTGCGGGCTTCTGGTGGCGTTTGTACGTTGGTCCGTACAGACATTGCTAGCACGTGGATTCCTCTCCAAACTACATTGGAAGCGGTTGCTGTTAGGGTCCATTTAGACTCTGCAGTCACAGTATGCAATCTTTATCTCCCTCCTGACAGGACTCTTACACCTACTGCCTTAACCACCCTTCTTCAGCAACTTCCTCCTCCCTTCCTCCTCCTTGGGGATTTTAATGCTCATCATCCTTTGTGGGGCAGTGCCTTTCCATCTAGACGAGGTCTTCTTATAGACCAATTTATTGCAGACCACGACCTGTGCCTTCTTAATGATGGCTCCCCTACTCATTTCAGTGCTGGTCATGGTACCTTTTCTGCCATTGATCTTTCTCTTTCTTCTCCCTCTCTCCTCCCTTCATTACACTGGTCGCCACACGACGACCTTTGTGATAGTGACCATTTCCCGTTGATTATCACGCTCCCTTCCCGCTCCCCGATGGACAGGTTACCTCGTTGGTCTTTCCACCGCGCCGATTGGCCTCTATATACTGCACAGGTCGAGTTTTCTCCCTCTTTGTCGGGTTGTATTGATGACGTCCTACGTGACGTGTCTGACGCGATTGTTCGCGCTGCTAACCTTGCTGTCCCGCGCTCATCTGGACAATTTCGTCGTCGGCAAGTCCCGTGGTGGAGTACGGCCATTGCCATTGCCATCCGTGATCGCCGTCGAGCTTTGCAACACTTTAAGAGGCACCCATCTGTAGCCAGCCTTTCTACCTTTAAGCGCCTTCGCGCTAAAGCCCGTTATTTAATCAAACAGAGCAAGCGGATATGTTGGGAACGATTCGTTTCTTCCCTTGGTTCCACTGTCCCTCTGTCACGGGTATGGGCTACACTTCGCTCTCTCCAAGGTTGCCATCGGCAGTCCACCGTCCCAGGCCTTCACCTCCCAGATGGCATTTGTACGGACCCATTAGTTCTCGCAGAACATCTTGCGACCCATTTTGCAGTGGCATCAGCGTCGGCCTCCTATCCAGCTGCTTTCCTTCATCAAAAACAGCAGGCTGAAGCTGTCACCTTATGTTTCACCACTTGTGTGTCAGAATCTTACAACGAACCTTTCACTGAATGGGAATTTCTTTCTGCTCTATCTTCTTCTCATGATACGGCCCCTGGCCCGGATTCCATTCATAACCAGCTGCTTCAACATCTTAGTGCTCCACAACGGCACCATCTTCTTCGGGTGTTTAACCGTATCTGGCTCCAGGGTGACTTCCCTTCTCAGTGGAGGGATAGCATTGTGGTTCCTGTCCTTAAGCCTGGTCAGAACCCCCTATCTGTTGACAGCTATCGGCCGATTAGTTTGACCAATGTTGGTTGTAAGTTACTTGAACGGCTGGTAGCCCGTCGGCTCACTTGGGTCCTCGAATCTCGTGATCTATTGTCCCCTTACCAGTGTGGCTTTCGAGAGGGACGATCTCCAATCGATCATTTGCTTCGCTTGGAATCCGCAGTTCGGCAGGCTTTTTCCCAGCGCCGCCATTTGGTTGCAGTGTTTTTTGACCTTCGCAAGGCCTATGACACGGCCTGGCGCCATCACATCTTACTAACCCTTCATCAGTGGGGTCTTCGGGGCCCACTCCCGATTTTTATCCGCCAGTTCCTGATCCATCGGTCATTCAGAGTTCGAGTTGGTACTGCTTTTAGTTCTCCACGGACCCAGGAGGCGGGCATCCCACAGGGTTCTGTCTTGAGTGTCCTTCTTTTCCTCATTGCTATCGATGGACTTGTGGCCTCTGTCGGTCCCTTGGTTGCCCCTGCCCTGTATGTGGATGATTTCTGCATTTGGGTTAGTTCCTCCTCGATGCCATCTGCAGAACGGCAGCTCCAGGTGGCTATACGGCGTGCCTCTGCATGGACCCTCTCACACGGGTTTCAATTCTCTCCTTTAAAATCGCGGGTGGTCCACTTCTGTCGCCGTACTACGGTCCACCCTGATCCAGAGCTCTATCTCGCTGCACAACGATTGCCTGTGGTTCCCCAGTTTCGTTTCCTAGGTCTTCTTTTCGACAACAAGCTCACTTGGCTGCCCCATATCAGACTCCTGAAGGTAGGTTGTTTCCGTAAACTCAATGTCCTTCGCTTCCTTGCCCACTCCTCCTGGGGTGCGGACCGTTCCCTCCTCCTCCGTCTTTATCGTGCTCTAGTTCTGTCACGTTTGGACTATGGTTGTCAAGTTTATGGATCAGCTGCTCCTTCCACGCTGCACGTGCTGGATCCAGTCCACCATCGTGGTATCCGTTTGGCCACCGGTGCCTTCCCTACTAGCCCTGTTGATAGTCTCCTGGTTGAAGCTGGGATCCCCCCTCCTTTCTGTTCGGCGGTCCCAGCTTCTGGTGTCTTATGCCCTTACTATCCGTTCTTCTCCCGCTCATCCTTCCTATTCTATCCTATTCCCAGACCATGGACGTCGCCCGCCTGACTCCCGCCCTCGGGCGTGTTTACCGGTTGGGCTGCGCCTTGCGTCTCTTAACCGTGAGTTTCGGCTTCCTTCTTTGTCCTGTCTTCCTCGCTCCCTCCCCTTCACCCCTCCTTGGTTAGTTCCTCGGCCTCGAATTCGGATGGATCTCCGCCGCGGTCCGAAAGATTCCATCCCCCCGGTGGTGTTCCGTTCCTTTTTCCGCCAAATTTTATGGGAGTTTCGGGATGCTGTTGTTTTTTACACTGATGGCTCTAAATCTGCTGATCATGTTGGGTATGCCTTCACGTCCTTTGTTGGAACGGAAAATCATCTACTGCCACCCTCATGTGGGGTGTTTACTGCGGAATTGATGGCCATTTCCCGGGCCCTTACCTTTATTAAACAATCCCAACACAACCGCATTTTGTTATGTACGGACTCGATGAGTGGCCTTCTTGCTATTGACCGGTGTTTTTCGCGCCATCCCTTGGTCTCTGCCATCCATGACCATCTCGCTGATCTTCACCTTGCTGCTTGTTCCATTGACTTCCTATGGGTCCCGGGCCATGTGGGTATCCCGGGTAATGAGCTCGCTGATCGTTTGGCTGGGGGAGCAGTTACTTACCCCCCATTTTCTGTAACCCCTCCTGCAGCGGATTTACGGCTTCACATCAAATCTCACTTTGCACAGTCATGGGCCAATTCTTGGGAGGCTACTCCACTGTCTAATAAACTTCGTGCCATTAAGGTGAATCCAGGCCCATGGCGTTCTTCCTTTAGCCTCTCCCGCAAGGACTCGACAACACTGTGTCGTCTCCGCATTGGCCATACCAGGCTGACCCATGGTTTCCTTTTGCGTGATGAGCCACCCCCGCTATGTGGTTGTGGAGCCTTCCAGTCAGTGGCCCACATTTTGGTTGAATGCCCCCTTCTTTTGGCTCTGCGTGCTAAGTACAGACTCCCCCACACTTTACCTTTGATGTTGGCTGACGATTCCCGGATGGTCTCTCTGGTTCTAGGTTTCCTCCGGGAGAGTGGTTTTTATTCTCAGTTTTAAAGTTTTTAGTCTCCCTCTGGTGTTGGGGCAGGGCGGTGAGTGTTTGGGTGTCTCCCACTGTAGGCAGTGTTCAGAGATTCCCGATTCACCTCCCTGACCGGAATCCTCTTTTCTTTCCCTTTTACTCTGTTTTTACCCCTTCTTTTTCAGGCTTGGTTAGTTTTTCTATTCCCGTACGTACTTTCTGCATTATAGCAGTTGTACCTTTTAAGTCACAGGTGGTCTTGCCTATGCTGCTTCAGCATAGTGTTGGGTTCGTTCTCTTGCCAACTTCCCTCATTTGTTTTTACTAATGACAACGTGACTGCCCTTTTACGTTTCCCCTTTATCTGTTTTATTTTTCTGACTATACTGAGATGTCCCGTTAGCAGAATGGAGTCTATTTGAAACAAGGGACTGATGACCTTGCTGTTTGGTCCCTTTAACCTCAAACAACCAACCAACCATCCAGATTGTGCAGTACCCCTGAATGTATTAGCTGCACTGATCGATAAACTCCCTACATCTTTCCTACTTCTGGGAGATTTTAATGTCCATAACCCCTTGTGGGGTGGTACCATGCTTATTGGCCGAGGCAGAAATGTCAAAACTTTACTATCACAGTTCGACCTCTGCATCCTAAACACATTTCAGTGTGGCTCATGGTAGTTACTCGGCCATTGATTTATCAATTTGCAGCCCAGGACTTCTCCCATCTATCCACTGGAAAGCGCATGACGACCTGTGTGGTATTCACCACTTCATCATCTTGTCACTGGCCCAGTGTCAGGCCCACAGATGCCTGCCCAGATGGGCTTTAAACAGGGTGGACTGGGAAACTTTCACCTCTGCTGTCACTGTTTAATCTCCCACACACAGTAACATTGATGTGATGGATGAGCAGTTGACTAAAACTGTTTCTGTGTCAGAAAATGTGATCCCTCGCTCTTTAGGGTGCCAGAGGCATAAGGCAATCTCTTGGTGGTCGCTGGAAGTCGCTAAAGCAATTGAGTGGCGGCGAGCTCTACAGTGGTGTAAGTGGCACCCTTCCCTGGAGCACCTCATAGCCTGTAAATGATTCTGTGCCCGTGTTCACTACCTTACCAAACGACGAAACAGGAGTGTCATGAGAGATAATTCTCGAACATTGGGTGCCATACGTCACCTTCCCAAGTCTCTGCAAAGATAAAACGTCTTTTCGGGTACCAGGCCCCAACAGATGTCCCTGGTGTTACCATAAATGGCGTGTTATCTACCGACACACACGATTGCCGAGGACTTTGCTTGAGCTTCTGCGTTGGAGAATTACCCTCCAGTCTTTCGCACACTCAAATAGTAGCCGGAGGGGAAATTTCTCTTATTCACTATGCGCTGCAGTGAATTCTGTAACACCCCATTTACAGAGCGGGAGCTCCTCAGTGCCCTTGAACATTGCCCCGACACAGCTCCTGGGCCTGATCGGATCCACAGCCAGATGATTAAACATCTCTCATCTGTCTACAAGTGAAATCTCCTTGGCATCTTCAACTGGATCTGGTGTGATGGCATCTTTCCATCGCAATGGCGGGAAAGTACCATCATTCTGGTGCTCAAACCCAGTAAAAAAATCCTCGATGTGGATAGCTATCGGCCCATCAGCCTCACCAACGTTCTTTGTAAGCTTCTGGAACGTATGGTATGTCAGAAATTGGTTTGGGTCAGGTCCTGGAGTCACATGGTGTGCTGGCTCCATGTCAGGGCAGCTTCCGCCAGGGTCACTCTACCACTGATAATCTTGGGTCCATTGAGTCTACCACTCGAACAGCTTTTCAAGACGGCAACACCTGGTTGCTGCCTTTCTTGACATACGACATGGCCTGGCGACAAATTTCTTTGCCACATTGCATGAATAGGGTCTGCGGCGCATGCTCCAAATTTATCCAAAACTTTGTTTCACTCTGTACTTTCCGTGTCAGTCGGTGCCTCCCATAGTTCTATCCATATCCAGGAGAATGAAGTCCCGCAGGGTTCTGTATTAAGTGTCTCTATTTTTAGTGGCCATTAACGGTCTAGCAGCAGCTGTCAGGCCCTACATCTCACCTTCTCTGTTTGCAGACGACTTCTGCATTTCATACTGCTACTCCTTTACTGGTGTTGCTGAGCGGCACCTACAGGGAGCCATACAAAAGGTGCAGTCATGGCCTCTAGCCGATGGCTTCCAGTTTTCAGCCGCAAAGTTGTGTATCGTGCACTTCTGGCATCATACTGTTAACCTGGAACCAGCACTTTACCTTAATGACAGTCCACTCACTGTAGTGGAGACACACAGATTTCTGAGACTGGTTTTCGACGCTCAATTGACTCGGCTCCCTCATCTTCGTTAGCTTAAGCAGAAGTGCTGGCAGCACCTCAATGCCCTCCATTGCCTGAGCAACACCAATTGGGGTGCAGATCGCTGTACACTGCTGGAGCTCTACAGAGCCTTGTCCAATCCCGAATTGACTGTGGGAGTGTTGTTTATGGTTCGGCAGCACCTTCAGCGTTGCCTTTACTCAACCCTGTGCACCACTACAGGGTTCAACTAGCGACAGGAGCTTTTAGGAAGAGTGGTGACCAGCGTACTGGTGGAGGCTGGTGTCCCTCCATTGCAGACAGATGTGTGCTACTGCTCGCCAGTTACACAGTACACATTTGTAGTTCCCCTGAGCATCCGAATTACTGTATCCTTTTCCCGCCCCCGGCAGTCCATCTCCCGTATCGGTGGCCCAGGTCGGGGCTAATGACTGCAGTTCACGTGTGGTCCCTTCTCTCTGAACTGGAGTCCTTCCCTTTAGTACTTCCACTTGTGGTTCATTCAAGTATGCCTCCATGGTGTATGTCTCAGCTGCAGCTTCGTCTGGACCTTTCATGTGGCCCTAAGGACTCCATTAACCCTGTGGCTCTTCGCTGTCACTTCCTTGACGTGTTCCAGGCCTCTGAAGTGGTTTACACAGACAGCTCAATGGCTGATGATCATGTTGGCTTTGCATATGTGCACGGCAGTCCTATTGAACAGCATTCCGTACCTGATGGCTCTAGTGTATTCATTGCAGAGCAGGGTGGCCATTTCTTGGGCACTTCAGTATCTCTGTTAATGCTCTGGGGAGTCTTTTCTTTTACGTACTGACTCCTTGAGCAGCCTGAAAACTACCAACCAGTGCTACCCTCGTCATCCTTTGGTAGTGTCCACCCAGGAGTCCATTTAAGCCCTGGAATGATCCAGTCATTCAGTGGTGTTCATCTGGACTCCTGGTCACATCGGAATCCCAGGAAATGAACTTGCTGACAGGCTGGCCAAACAGGCGACACGGAAACCATTTCTGGAGATGGGCATCCCAACAAGTGACCTAGGTTCGTTACTATGCCGCAAGATTTTTCAGCTTCGGAAGATAGAATGGTAAAATCTCAGTACGCACAACAAACTGCGAGCCATTAAGGGGACCACGAATGTGTAGAAGTCCTCGACAAGGGTGTCTCGCAGGGGCTCTGGTTTTCTGCAGGCTCCACATTGACTGTGCATGGGCGGCCCATGGCCAACTCCTGTGCTGTGAAGACCCACCTAAGTGTTGGTGCAGTGCCCAGTTGACAGTGACCCATATTCTTCTGCTATGTCCTTCTTTGGCTGGCTTGCGACTTCATCTTCGGTTGCCGAACTTATCATTGATTTTAGCAGACACCTCATCGGCTGATTTGGTTTTACATCTCATCTGTGAGGGTGAGTTTTATCATTCGATCTGAGTTTCAGCGCATGTCCTTTGGTCTTCCGTGTCCTCCACGCTAGTCCTTTTAGGTTGAATGTTTTAATGTGTTGCAGGGTGGCTGGCTTTTTCCTTGTTATTTTCGTGGTCGGCCATCCACTGTAATCTGCTTCCTTGTTCTACTCTCCTCTGTTTCTTGCATGTCTTTGTTCTCTTGTCCTCTTTCATTCCTTTTAGTGTTTGTTGCCTCTCCTTCATTCTTGTGGTCTTCCCTCTCTTTCCGTTTCGTGTTATGTCTCGTCTGTTTAATTCTCACATGTGGCATTGTTTTATTAGGAACAAGGGACAGATAACTTCGTAGCTGGGTCCCTTTCCCCCCTCCTGTAAACCAACCAACCAACCTCTCAAGCCCTGTCCCTACGCTGTTGTCTTACTTTTTGCACAGCCATTGCTGCCTTCCCCTGTTTTTGGCTCACTGATGCCGTGTTCTCCCATCAGCTCTGAGACTCATTTTGCCCCTCATCCTGCTCACCAGGGAGCCTTCCACAGGGAGCTTTCCACCTCCATTTGCCATGGATCCTTTAGCACCTCTCCCTTTGCCATTACCATGGAGCCTCTCATGGCCCTTCCCTTACCCCCCCCCCCCCCCCCTTGCCAACAGTTAGGGTGTGCCCACCCAAACCTTCCCTTCCCCTAAGTATTTTTAATGAAAGTTCGTTGCCAACACCTTTTACACTGACACTGGAGGCATACACAGTAAGTAGTTTACTGTGCAATTGTGACCCCATCATCTTTCCTCTACACTCTGCCATGGATTTGACATTTACACTTTTCTGTTGGTCAGTCAATTTGAATATATTACAGATACCTTAGGATGATTCATCAATGAACTTCATACATGAGGAGCCTCTCAGAGCTGATAATAGTCTTCGGATCCACAAGTTTTGGCTTTACAGTGGTATGCAGTCCCTTTCCTTTTATCAGTAATCATTAGATACTGATTTTAAGGTAATTACTTCTTTCATTATCCTGTTTTACGGAAGTGACACATTTCAGGTACTAACTGAACTTCATAGTTACCAATTTTTTCAAACTTCTAAACATTTTCTTGTGCTGTATTTCCCTTAGCCAGATCCGTGATGGCCTGTTACTCAGTTTACATCCTTCTAAATTGTCATCAATAACACAACTAATACACTTGCTGATTGTCTGCACTGCCATCAAACCAATATTGTCATTGGCTTGTGTGCAACATGTGAAGCAATGTGGTCAAGAGGATTGCAGATTTTGACTCACTAAACTTCTGTTGCGCTGGTTGATGAAAAATGTATTTCATACATTTGCTCCATATCAAACTCTCTATCAAAATTGTTACTTATTGTGTGCTAATACATATATGGGGTGATTATCAGGATTTTACATAGTGCTCTACCCTGATCATTTCCTTTAATTGTTGCTAAGAAGTAAGGCACTACCCCAGTTCTTTGTAGTCATTTTTTGCAGCATCAAATACATGTAGAAAAAAAATTGTGCTTACTAGTTTTGACAACAGTTCCAGGTAAAAACCCAAAGTTAACACAAATACAATCATTCAGGACCAGAGATCCTTGTTCCAGCAAAAGATTATATGGTTTTGAGGAAATAACATGTGAAAATTTTATTCATATAGTTTACATTAAAGATGGTTTCCTCTTGAAAATGTGGTTTTATAATTACTTGCATCCTGATAGGCTATGCAACCAGATGCAAATAAATGTACACTCTTTGACATAAAACTTGACCGGCGGCCGGCCGCTTCAGAGGCTAAGTCCGCGCCGATCGCGACATGGGACAAAAAAACTGGCCAACTCGCTAATTCTCTAAGTCCGGTTATCTGCACAATCTGGCAACACTGTAGACTGCGGCACTTCCTGGAGGAAAACTTGTCCCATGATAGAGAAACTCTAGGCCGATTACGCCTGTGGTCTAGCGGTAGTGTGCGTTGTTTCTATTCATGATGTCAGTGGATCGGGAGCAGCTGGCACAAATATTTTTATAGCCTCTTCTGTCTGAATGCTGAAGACGTGAATGTAATGGTAGCGCAGATTCAATCTATTTCGCTTTGTGACACACCGATATCAAAATTTTATCCAGTAACGATTTTGCGGCAGATTTCCTGCAGACTGTCCTCCTCTGGACGCCGTATGCGGCAAAGCTCCGGGATCCATTTGCTGGCTACTGGCAGCGGCCGTGGCGACAGCAGCGGCGCTGCACTCCCCCGTTCTTTATCGAAAGCGCCTGCTACCGCTCATCGCTTTTGATGATTTAAAACGCTTTATTATTAAATGTTGCTCCACAGAAAATTTCTACAATTTCCATTCACGCTCAAAAGCAACGGAGACAGACGCCCTTATTAGTAGGCGGGTATTATATTACATTAATCGGCAAGAGCTGAGTATGGCCCGAAATTAATTTTATAGACTGGGACGAAATGAAACCACCTCACTACATTCGATAAATTTATAAATGCTTCATACCTCGTTTCTTTTCCTTTCAAACTCAATTATTTGTGCAACTTTTGGTCAATGTTTGGATGTTTTCGTCAAGCCAGAGTGAGCGTCTGTGGTGTAAAGTGTATTACAGTTCTTGTTTCATTCCTTATGGTAAGTCTATGCGATAAACTGTGTGAATACCTTGCAATGCATGCTCTGTAGCAGTGCAGGAACACTGCACATTCGGAGTTCATGAAGTATTTATTGTTGATCGGAAGTGATAGTTAAGGTCATCAGATTTAAACCAGAAAAATTTGTCGTTTTCAAGGTTTCAGAGAACGGAAAGGAATTGCTAACGCCGGTGTTAGAAAACGTCTACAGTAAAATGCTATTGCAAAAATTTAGAAGAAGGGAACTATATTAATGAACATGTGCACTTCATAAACAACCTTCTGACATGTTAGACCTATATGACGAACAAAGCTCAAATTTATATCGTTGACAGTCGGTTTGAATCTTTTCAGGGTCTATTTTACAGTGAAGCACCTTGGAATTTGCAAAGCAGAAATACATGATATTAACTTAATTTACTAAGTCGAAACCGGACGAAGATTGATGTTTAAAGGCATTCTTCAGATTTCGCATAAGAAATTTTTACTAGCAGTTTGCAACTCCATTAATTAAAATGGAAAATAAAAGGTTGTAGTCAGCGGCTTCTACCGTGATTCGAACTGCTATGTCTTATAGTACAAGCACTGCAACGCACAAGGGAACCTCTGAGCTAACGACACACTGGCTGCCAGAGGCGGAATATAGTCACTGCGATGTTGCCTGAGCCTCAAAACGCAACCTTAAACACACGAACAGAGGAGGTGGAGATTACTGTTTTAACGTCCCGTCGACAACGATGTCATTAGAGACGGAGCACAAGCTCTGATTAGGGAAGGATGGGGAAGGAAATCGGCCGTGCCCTTCCTAAGGAACCATCCCGGCATTTGCCTGAAGCGATTTAGGGAAATCATTGAAAACCTAAATCAGGATGGCCGGGCGCGGGATTGCACCGTCGTCCTCCCGAATGCACACACAAACAGGTGTTACTTATGTAAAGAACGCCGTTCTTGGAGTCCAGAAATTAAATATACTTTCTAATTGTGTCATCTTGCAGTGGATTATATCGTACGAGTCTTCGATGTGGAAAACGAATGTCAAGTGAATTTAGCGAGGTAACGCCGACCTACACCCGGAAGTAAATGCACTATGAGAGTGTTGACAAATACTTGCTACGACGCTACCATTTCTAGGTTCTCTGACGAGGCAGCTCTTCAGCTAAATGCTTGCCGTGGTTCTCCGATACGGTTCTTCAGAGTGGAGACGCGCGCACACGTTTGGTTTTTATGCGGCGTTCTCCCCTGATGGTTTCTGACGTCGCCTTGTGGGCTATGTATACATATGAGACATTCAATTATCATTAATCCAGAATCATACAAGTTTCAGCTTCCGGCGTGGAAGAAGGCTGTTGACGCCGACATTATATCATTTCAACGTAGGGAAAGCAAAACGGATCATTCAATGTTTCTCATTCAACATAAAGCATGTGAGATAATTTTCCGTAACGTTCATAATCATCTAAAAATACAAACGAAGTAAAAATACACCGGAAGCTTATTCGAATTGAATATAACGCTTTGCACCTCGATGTCGAATTTGTCCACTTGCAATCTTTTGCAGCATACACATAGAATGTCATGATTACCACGAGAATGAAGAAATATGTTGGTAAGGATGGAAGCAAGAAGAGACGCAGTCAACAAATATTCTATTCCTCATGGCATTCATTTCATTTGACACGTAAGAAGAGGTAAAGCGGGAATTTACTTTCGTTAACACGAAAGATATGCCGCACATATTGATAACGAGGAAGTCTGCGTCTTCATACGTTTCCTCCTTGAAATGTGTATGCTCTATTATATACTAAGTAGCCCGATCATTGTTTCAGTAATGTTACCCTCTTGTTTGACCCCGTAACGATGAACAGATTCCAAATGCATGTCTCCCTTCCTGGGTTGTTTTTTGTGTTTTATTGCTTGGAATTCCTGAAGCAGACCACTGTGCCTTCCCCCCTCGTGGGTTAGGTCTCAAAACTAAACCGCTTTGTATCCAATGGCATAATTTATTCAGACAGCATCAGCATAAGACTATCAAACAAGGCCTTCCATTTACAGTTGCAGCACTCTAACCAGCACTGACCAAAGTGTAATCCACGGTCATGGTCCTAAATTATCAGCTGTCTGCTACTGTGGCAAAGTCCGTACTACACTTTCGATTCCGCAGCACCATTTTATCTGGTAACACTGTAGTTGCACAGTTGTGCTACCAGGTCTGTCCTCACACTGTCAACTTTATGTATCTCACTTCTCCTGTAGCGTAGATCACGAGGAGCCGAAGTAAAGGAGTGTATTCTGCATGACGTAACATTCAGTATTCCCTTCTTTCATAGCCACTCTTCATGTGCATCGATACCAAATAGGAATGCGAAAACTCTTGCGAGTGAGAGAATGACAATAACAATCGTAACAAGAACAAGCAAATAATGAATGATGTTTATTCCAACGCAGAACGAGAATGGCTTTAAATATAAAAATCTGTATCTATATCTGTATCCATATCTATTGATCTTTGAGTTGGCACAATGCAAATATATTCTTAGCATTTAGTTACTGAATTTAGTTCTGGCTGTTTGCAGAGAAAAGGAAAAGTCGGTACTTCTCGCTAGTGTAATATAATGTGAACCAGCAACTACCCTTTCCTTAGAACACGACTCAAGCAGGTCCTCAAGTAGGTAGCAAGGCACTGCTGCATTCTGTTCCCTGACATTGCTCTGATGACGGTTAATGCAGATAGTTCCGATTATGAAATACAAAACGTATTGCAGGTTAGTTCCTAGGATAGTAACATTAAATTTGCGTTGTAGACGGCACATGAACGTGACGACTATCCATATTACTCATCAATATAAAAAGACAATATTTTGGGAATTTAGCAGGATTACTCAAAATGAATTCTGAAATTGGGTGACTGACTGCACAGGTGCTAAACGTCGTCAAGAGTATACGATGTCCTAATCGCATTAGGAATATGAAGATCGTCTTCGACAGCTCGCAACTTTCACATTGCTATCTCCACCCTACTCCAGACAGCCCTCGGTGGAGTTGCACTACGTTCCCGATGTTATGGAAGGCCTTCAAACCGACAACAGACCACATATTGAAAAATACAAGCGAATTGTCTTGCAGCGTAAGCTTATTGTAACTAATCTAAAAATTATTGGAGAGGAACATTGTCCTATTCAAAAAAGTAAAATGTTACACACTGTTGACGTCAAACGGACATTATTTATGTCCTGGCTTGTGTCCTACTCATCTATAATATCAAGTGTACTATGAAAATGATTATATATAGTGGATGATAGGGTAATGCATTGATACCAGATGGTGGGGGCCGGCCGGTGTGGCCGTGCGGTTCTAGGCGCTTCAGTCTGGAACCGCGTGACCGCTACGGTCGCAGGTTCAAATCCTGCCTCAGGCATGGATGTGAGTGATGTCCTTAGGTTAGTTAGGTTTAAGTAGTTCTAAATTCTAGGGGACTGATGACCTTAGAAGTTAAGTCCCACAGTGCTCAGAGCCATTTGAACCATTTGAACTATTTAACACAAAATGACATTAAAAATTAAAGTTATTCACGAGCAGCTAGTTGAGAATATGTATGAACATTAAATGACACGACGAACTGAAATAATATGACGAAGAGTTCAGCGCTCACTGGGAATAGAGCCCCACACATATCGTTGTTGACTACACACAAAGAGACGTCAGCTACCGAATTTTTCTCCACCAGCTGCTCAGAATAGCATCTTGAACTTAGTCATCTCGCAAATAGTTCTGTGTCTCACTGGGAGTTAAAAACGTCAGATATCGTTAGTGTTGACAACGAATGAAAATACATTAAAAATCAAAATTATCCACCAGCAGATAGGTGTTCTCCTGATAGAGCTTGATAATACATAATTAAATCTTTAGTGCCGTGCCAGGATTCGATCCCATTCACGCGTAATATGTGAAGGTGTTGAAGAATCTGCAGTTTTGAACAAACAACAAATTGTAGTCGAACTGTATTGCCACGAAGGGATCAAATTCCGCGTTAAGGGCGATCTGAGTTGCATTCCCAGTTTAGAACCAATTTTATCGACATACAGAAGCTCAAATAAAAGATGGAATAAGTGTCCTGTGACCATACATAGCGTTTGTGTCGTCACTTGAAATAAATAACTAGTATAAGAGAGGTTACTGGTGATAGTTTCTACATGTCGCCACTCCAGACTTTATTGTGGTTCAACCTACCGTCTACGTGGTAAAGAAGGAATATCATCTTTAATGTGAATTTTCAGACCACGCAGCCATTATATCTCCTTCACTTGGTGTAGCCAGGAGAGAATGGAATCTCTCTCTCCCTATCTAAAATCATTGACGGAAGTGGGAATCGAACCCAGACCATAGGTATAACAACCTACCATCCGTCCAACAGACCACGAAATCCTCTTCTCTGCGAGTCATTTTTCTATCGTAACGCAGTTGCGCCACACTGGATGAGAATTCTGACACACAGGCTCCCTGTAGTAATTTGCAGCATGTTCAGAAAAATTCATTTACTTGGTTGACCGAATCACCATGAACTAGCTGCCTCGGCTACCCGGTGCATACATTCGACTATTTTGTAATCACAGAAATAAAATCACGTAACTGCCACCTACACACAACTGCCAACAGTGTAGGATGCAGAAGTTTAAATAGGAAGTGTTCCTTTCCACTTGAGCTATTCTATTGCGCTATCTGTTACTAGAAAACGTCGTTCAGTCCAAAAGAAAAGCTGTAACTGTTTGTCTCTCAGAAGTCAAGACCTGGCTATATGCATAATCTCACAGTGCTGTGGAATCCAAAAGTTCTGGAGGAATAGTGGCCGAGCTCTGGAGCTTATGTAGCTACGTGTCAGCTTGTAGCATAGATAAAATGTCGCGAGTTCGAATACATTCAGTGCTACATTTTTTAAAACGCAATTCTGCTCTCTGCTGAAGGTATCAATCTAATGGAACTTTGAACATAATTCCCTTCACTTCTCAACCCAAAGTAGTCGCATGTGGAAAAAGGGCTAACTACTGTGACATTTTGTTCTATTCAGGTTTAATAGACAGCAGGCAGCAGATGCATCTCGAAGATGTGCAGGGAGAGCGCATCGTGCCATAATATGTCAGAAAAGTATTTTCTACATTAGCCGTTGTGTGGTAGTGATATTTTATTCTTCTTCAAACTTTGACAGCTTTAACTCAGAACAAGTTTTCTACATGCATGTAATCAATAAACTGCATGTGCATTGTCAGACTGTCATAGGTAACATCAGAGAATTCGCATATATCGTTGATGATTAATTTCTCTCTCATGTTTACTATTGTTTTAACAACACT
The DNA here is from genome assembly GCF_021461385.2 of Schistocerca piceifrons. Lineage (NCBI taxonomy): Eukaryota > Metazoa > Arthropoda > Insecta > Orthoptera > Acrididae > Schistocerca > Schistocerca piceifrons. The sequence goes on along the minus strand of NC_060149.1, from coordinate 388,836,158 downwards.
AAAGGAAACCTTACGAAAATTGTGCAATGTATTATAAGAAATGAAATAAAACTAACCATGATAACCTTACGACGAAAGTATCTGTACACAAGCATGCCTCTATCGACACGAATTAGTAAAATACTACTCACTTAGATTTTGATTGGGTCTGTGTTTAATTGGTATGCTGTGTCATACTCAAGAGGTATGCAAATGTGGCAATTCATAAATATAGTTACGTATTCATAGAAACCCAAAATTCGCTTGGCAGCAGCGGAAAGAGGCCTTACCTGTTGTGCAGCATTGTAAGTTTTTCAACATTGCACTATGAGCTGAAAGCATTTTCTTGCGATTTCCTTATTGATGTTTGAACTGACTGCTTGTAGCTCTTTCACAGAAGGGATAAAAACGTTAGTCAGTGAGACTGGAACTGCGAACCGTAACAGACGCTTTTTCACAGGTCAGCACGTTACCACAGAGCTGGCGAGGAGGTATGGGTCTCTGCTTCCTATTACGAGGGCAATAGGAACTCGAACTCGTAAACCGCTATTTGAAGGTCGAGATTAGTTGCGGTTTCCACCTGCAACGACTTTCCTGGGCTGAAAACCGTAAATTTTCAATCTTTTGTTACCCTTCAAGCGATAATAACTCAGATTATTCAATGGAAATGACAGGTAAAATCAAGTGAACTTTGAGGCTTAATTCCGTGCACACCAGGAAGTAACTCGTCGATCACAGAGTTGCCAAACATACGTTGCCTTGTTGCCAAATCTCAGTTACAGTACCAGCAGGAAGAAGACTAACCGATGTGATCCTACAGCGGTCTGGGAAGTGACCATAGCTGGTGTCTCAAAGTCGCGGCTGCTACGGCCTGGGATACGTAACTAGGTTTAGGGACTGGAGCGTAGTTACTAATAATACTCAGAACTGACTGCAAACTGAGCATCATAAATCAGTAACTCTCATTGCTGTTTTTATATTTCTTTCGTAAGTGTACTCAAAACTAAGAAAGTCATTCACAGGCGTTTTCGTGCCTCGCCGATAGTCGAGCACAACATACAAATAAAAATAAAAAAGTGTGTGTGTGTGTGTGTGTGTGTGTGTGTGTGTGTGTGTGTGTGTGTGTGTGTTTTTGTGAGAGAGAGAGAGAGAGAGAGAGAGAGATAAATAAAAAGCAATGAGAGAGAGTGTAAAAAATTGTTGTGACCAGGAGTCCAGATGAACACCACTGAATGACTGGATCGTTCCAGGGCTTAAATGGACTCCTGGGTGGACACTACCAAAGGATGACGAGGGTAGCACTGGTTGGTAGTTTTCAGGCTGCTCAAGGAGTCAGTACGTAAAAGAAAAGACTCCCCAGAGCATTAACAGAGATACTGAAGTGCCCAAGAAATGGCCACCCTGCTCTGCAATGAATACACTAGAGCCATCAGGTACGGAATGCTGTTCAATAGGACTGCCGTGCACATATGCAAAGCCAACATGATCATCAGCCATTGAGCTGTCTGTGTAAACCACTTCAGAGGCCTGGAACACGTCAAGGAAGTGACAGCGAAGAGCCACAGGGTTAATGGAGTCCTTAGGGCCACATGAAAGGTCCAGACGAAGCTGCAGCTGAGACATACACCATGGAGGCATACTTGAACGAACCACAAGTGGAAGTACTAAAGGGAAGGACTCCAGTTCAGAGAGAAGGGACCACACGTGAACTGCAGTCATTAGCCCCGACCTGGGCCACCGATACGGGAGATGGACTGCCGGGGGCGGGAAAAGGATACAGTAATTCGGATGCTCAGGGGAACTACACAAGGCGACGTCAGAAACCATCAGGGGAGAACGCCGCATAAAAACCAAACGTGCGCGCGCGTCTCCACTCTGAAGAACCGTATCGGAGAATCACGGCAAGCATTTAGCTGAAGAGTTGCCTCGTCAGAGAACCTAGAAATGGTAGCGTCGTAGCAAGTATTTGTCAACACTCTCATAGTGCATTTACTTCCGGGTGTAGGTCGGCGTTACCTCGCTAAATTCACTTGACATTCGTTTTCCACATCGAAGACTCGTACGATATAATCCACTGCAAGATGACACAATTAGAAAGTATATTTAATTTCTGGACTCCAAGAACGGCGTTCTTTACATAAGTAACACCTGTTTGTGTGTGCATTCGGGAGGACGACGGTGCAATCCCGCGCCCGGCCATCCTGATTTAGGTTTTCAATGATTTCCCTAAATCGCTTCAGGCAAATGCCGGGATGGTTCCTTAGGAAGGGCACGGCCGATTTCCTTCCCCATCCTTCCCTAATCAGAGCTTGTGCTCCGTCTCTAATGACATCGTTGTCGACGGGACGTTAAAACAGTAATCTCCACCTCCTCTGTTCGTGTGTTTAAGGTTGCGTTTTGAGGCTCAGGCAACATCGCAGTGACTATATTCCGCCTCTGGCAGCCAGTGTGTCGTTAGCTCAGAGGTTCCCTTGTGCGTTGCAGTGCTTGTACTATAAGACATAGCAGTTCGAATCACGGTAGAAGCCGCTGACTACAACCTTTTATTTTCCATTTTAATTAATGGAGTTGCAAACTGCTAGTAAAAATTTCTTATGCGAAATCTGAAGAATGCCTTTAAACATCAATCTTCGTCCGGTTTCGACTTAGTAAATTAAGTTAATATCATGTATTTCTGCTTTGCAAATTCCAAGGTGCTTCACTGTAAAATAGACCCTGAAAAGATTCAAACCGACTGTCAACGATATAAATTTGAGCTTTGTTCGTCATATAGGTCAAACCCCCCCTGCGGGTCCGGGGATTAGAATAGGCCCGCGGTATTCCTGCCTGTCGTAAGAGGCGACTAAAAGGAGTCCATCCCCCTCACGGGGGTAGTTCGCGCCTGCGTCCGGAGACGGACGGTTCCACGACCTATCATCGTGGTCCTTTTGGTTTTTTCACTTCTCGTTTCTTCCTTCCTTTTGTTGGTTCCTTTCTTTGCTCTTCTCCACCTCACTGTCTTCCTTACTCTTTCCCTTGCCTTCTCATTGCCTTTTTCTCCTTGCCTTCTCATTGCCTTTTTCTCCTTGCCTTCTCATTGCCTTTTTCTCCTTGCCTTCTCATTGCCTTTGTCTCCTTGCCTTCTCATTGCCTTCTTCTCATTGCCTTCTTCTCATTGCCTTCTTCTCATTGCCTTCTTCTCATTGCCTTCTTCTCATTGCCTTCTTCTCCTTGCCTTCTTCTCCTTGCCTTCTTATTGCCTTCTTCCCCTTGCTTTCTCATTGCCTTCTTCTCCTTGCCTTCTCTGGTCTCCGCCTCGGCGTTTGAGACAGTCTGTCCTCTTTCTCCCTCTCTCTCTTCTTTTTCCTCTTCTTCCTTCCTCCCTGTGCGTGCCTGAAGGCCGACCCACGCGTTCGCACGCGTAGCCGGTGACGGGGTAACGCGTAAGTCCCCGCCCTGGGTAGACATGTAAGGCACGCGCGTACCCCCTGGTAAAGGCCAGGCCCGGGGAGGGGTGATTGCCTGAGCTGATACCTTCTGACCATGCCGATTGGTCCCTCCGTCTGTTTCTCGGGAGGTGTGACCTGAGGTGTAAACATTCACCTAAGGCGGGAGTGCCCTCTGAGAGGGTCCCCACAAGGAAGGAGCGCGCCATCGGAGACGCTGGCAATCATGGGGGATTCCTCCGCAATGGATTCTACTCCATCTCTTTCGACTTCGACCCAAAAACGGAAACGTGACCAGCCAACAGTGACAAAAGTACTACCGCCTGCCCCACAGTTCCTCGTAGTTTCTCGAACTGAGGACGGAAAGGATTTTTCCTCTGTCAACCCTTTCGTTATTCAGAAGGGTGTAGATGCCATAGCCGGATCTGTCAAATCCTGTACCAGGTTGCGTAACGGCACCTTATTACTAGAAACTGAGAATGCCTTTCAGGCACAAAAACTGCTTCGGGCCACCCTCCTGTACACGTTCCCTGTCCGGGTGGAGGCCCACCGAACTTTGAATTCGTCTCGTGGTGTGGTCTATACTGGCTCCCTCGACGGATTGACTGACGAGGAGCTTCAATCATTCCTCGCTGAGCAGGGCGTGACGGCTGTCCATAGGGTCATGACAAAGGTCAACAATGACCTTGTACCGACCCGGACAATTTTCTTGACCTTCGATAGTGTTAAGCTGCCATCGCGCATCAAGGCGGGCTACGAGGTTATTTCTGTTCGCCCCTATATCCCGACACCTACGCGCTGCTACCAGTGTCAGCGTTTCAATCACACTCGACAGTCTTGTTCCAATGCGGCTAAATGTGTCACCTGTGGCAGGGATGCCCATGAGGGTGACTGTCCACCTCCGTCTCCTCGTTGTGTGAACTGTCAGGGTGACCATGCCGCATCCTCCCGCGACTGTCCTGTCTATAAGGAAGAACGCTGTATCCAGGAAATTCGGGTCAAAGAGAAAGTGTCCACCTCGGCTGCTCGCAAGCTATTGGCTAGTAGGAAGCCCACGCTGCTCCCAGCGGGGAAATACAGTACTGTCCTCGCCTCTCCTCGGACTACCCGGGAGGTAGCAACCCAGACATGCGATCTGACCTTCAGCACCACGGTCGTCCGTTCGGCCAGTGCTAAGATCGCGCGGTCGACGTCTCCTCTTCCTCCCATCACCCCGCAGACTCGAGCACCTTCTTCAGCTTCTGCTAAGACGAAGACACCGAAGTCAGATGCACGGGCCTTCAAGAAGGAACCATCCCGTGCAGACTTCCTCCGTACCTCGACCTCACAGCCTTCGACCGGTACTTCCACTACACGTCCTTCCAAAAAGGCGCATAGGAAGCACAGTTCTCCTTCCCCGCCACGGCGCATTTCTTCTCTTGCGCCACCCAGCGGCTGCCGCCCCAGGCCGTCATCCGTTTCGCCTGGCCGCACCGCTGGTCGCCGTACATCTGGCCGTTCACTGGCGGAGGAAGCTCCCCCTCCCGGCCATCCTCCCGAGATGGCCGATGACCCTATAGACCCAATGGACGATGACTGTCCGCCTACTGATAGCGGCGGCAGTGCTCGCTCGAAGCCAGGCCCTAAGCGGCCTTCGAGGTGACCACTTCTCTCATCTTTCTTTTCTTACGATGGCACTTATTCACTGGAATATTCGCAGCATTCGCTCCAACCGAGAGGACTTGAAGTTGCTGCTCCGCTTGCACCGTCCGCTTGTCGTAGCCCTCCAGGAAACGAAGCTACGCCCATGCGATCAAATTGCCTTGGCACACTACACCTCTGTGCGTTTTGACCTACCCCCTGTGGTAGGTATCCCAGCTCATGGAGGGGTTATGTTGCTGGTCCGGGATGATATTTACTACGATCCCATCACGTTGCACACCGGCCTGCAGGCAGTTGCCATCCGCATTACTCTCCCCACTTTTACGTTTTCTTTTTGTACCGTTTACACTCCATCGTCATCTGCCGTTACCAGGGCAGACGTGATGCAACTTATTGCTCAGCTACCTGCACCATTTTTGTTAACTGGAGACTTCAATGCCCACCATCCCCTTTGGGGCTCTCCAGCATCCTGCCCGAGGGGCTCCTTGTTAGCAGACCTCTTCAACCAGCTCGATCTTGTCTGCCTCAATACTGGCGCCCCTACTTTTCTTTCGGACACATCTCACACCTATTCCCATTTAGACCTCTCTCTATGTACTCCCCAACTTGCACGCCGGTTTGAGTGGTATGCACTTTCTGATACATATTCGAGCGACCACTTCCCGTGTGTTATCCATCTCCTGCAGCATACTCCCTCTCCGTGCTCATCTAGTTGGACCATCTCCAAAGCAGACTGGGGGCTCTTCTCTTCCAGGGCGACCTTTCAGGATCAAACCTTTACAAGCTGCGATCGTCAGGTCGCACACCTCACGGAAGTCATTCTCGCTGCTGCTGAATATTCCATCCCTCACCCTCCTTCTTCTCCACGTCGCGTACCGGTCCCCTGGTGGACCGCAGCATGTAGAGACGCTTTACGTGCTCGTCGACGTGCTTTACGCACTTTTAAACGCCACCCTACAGTGGCGAATTGTATCAATTATAAACGATTACGTGCTCAGTGTCGTCGTATTATCAAAGAAAGCAAGAAAGCCAGCTGGGCTGCTTTCACAAGCACCTTCAACAGTTTTACTCCTTCTTCTGTTGTCTGGGGTAGCCTGCGCCGGCTATCTGGCACTAAGGTCCACTCACCAGTTTCTGGCTTGAAGGTCGCGAATGACGTCCTTGTGGCCCCTGAGGCTGTCTCCAATGCCTTCGGCCGCTTTTTCGCAGAGGTTTCGAGCTCCGCTCATTACCACCCTGCCTTCCTCCCCCGCAAACAGGCAGAGGAGGCTAGGCCACTTACCTTCCGCTCCTCGAATTGTGAAAGTTATAATGCCCCATTCACCATGCGGGAACTCGAAAACGCACTTGGCCGATCACGGTCCTCTGCTCCAGGGCCAGATTCTATTCATATTCAGATGCTGAAGAAGCTTTCTCCTGCGGGTAAAGGTTTTCTTCTTCGTACATACAATCGCATCTGGATTGAGGGACATGTTCCCGCATGCTGGCGCGAGTCTATTGTTGTCCCGATTCCTAAGCCGGGGAAGGACAAGCACTTGCCTTCCAGTTATCGACCTATCTCGCTTACCAGCTGTGTCTGTAAAGTGATGGAGCGAATGGTTAACTCTCGATTGGTTTGGCTGCTCGAGTCTCGACGCCTACTTACCAATGTACAATGTGGATTTCGTAGGCGCCGCTCTGCTGTTGACCATTTGGTTACCTTGTCGACCTTCATTATGAATAACTTCTTGCGGAAGCGCCCGACCGCGGCTGTGTTCTTTGATTTGGAGAAGGCTTACGACACCTGTTGGAAGGCGGGCATCCTCCGCACCATGCATACATGGGGCCTTCGCGGTCGCCTCCCTCTTTTTATTCGTTCCTTTTTAATGGATCGACAGTTCAGGGTACGTGTGGGTTCTGTCCTGTCCGACACCTTTCGCCAGGAGAATGGGGTGCCACATGGCTCAGTTTTGAGCGTCGCTCTCTTCGCCATCGCGATCAATCCAATAATGGATTGCCTCCCAGCTGATGTATCAGGTTCCCTTTTCGTGGACGATTTTACCATCTATTGCAGCGCGCAGTGTACACGTGTCCTGGAGCGCTGTCTTCAGCGTTCTCTTGACCGTCTTTACTCCTGGAGTGTCGCCAATGGCTTCCGTTTTTCTGCCGAGAAGACGGTCTGTATTAACTTCTGGCGATACAAGGAGTTTCTCCCACCGTCCTTAAGACTCGGTCCCGTTGCTCTCCCAATCGTGGAGACAACCAAATTTTTAGGCCTTACATTTGACAGGAAACTTAGCTGGTCTCCACATGTGTCATATTTGGCCGCCCGTTGTACCCGTTCTTTAAATGTCCTCCGTGTTCTCAGTGGTCTGTCGTGGGGAGCGGATCGAACCGTCCTACTTCGTCTATATCGGTCGATCGTCCGCTCCAAGCTGGATTATGGGAGCTTCGTATACTCCTCTGCACGGCCATCCATCTTACGCCGCCTCAACTCCATACAACATCGGGGTTTACGACTTGCGATCGGAGCATTTTATACCAGTCCCGTAGAGAGTCTTCATGCTGATGCTGGCGAATTGCCACTCACCTACCGGCGCGATATACTGCTTTGCCGGTATGCCTGTCGGCTACTGTCAATGCCCGACCATCCATCTTATCGTTCCTTTTTTGACGACTCTCTTGACCTTCAATACGGGTTGTATGTCTCTGCCTTGCTACCCCCTGGAGTTCGCTTTCGTCGCCTCCTTCAACACCTTAATATTTCACTCCCTGCATCCTTTCGAGTGGGCGAAAGCCGCACGCCTCCTTGGCTCCAGGCTCAGGTCCGCGTTCACCTCGACCTCAGCTCGCTCCCAAAAGAGGTCACCCCCGGTTCGGTCTACCACTCCCGTTTTTTGGAACTTCGTTCGAAGTTCAACAACATGACTTTCATTTATACAGATGGCTCTAAGACCAATGACGGGGTCGGGTGTTCCTTTATTGTCGGGGCACAAAGTTTCCAATACCGGCTCCATGGCCATTGTTCGGTCTTCACAGCTGAGCTCTTTGCCCTCTACCAGGCTGTTCTTTACATTTGCCGCCACCGACATTCTGCTTATGTCATCTGCTCAGATTCCCTGAGCGCCATCCAGAGCCTCAGTGATCCGTACCCGGTTCACCCTTTCGTACACCGGATCCAACGCTCTCTTCAGCAGCTGGTGGACGTCGGTACGCCGGTTAGCTTTATGTGGGTTCCTGGCCATGTCGGTATCCCTGGGAACGAAGCTGCAGATGCCGCGGCCAAGGCTGCGGTCCTCCAGCCTCGGACAGCTTCTTGTTGTGTCCCTTCGTCCGATTTTAGCAGGGTCATTTGTCGGCGCGTTGTGTCGTTGTGGCATGCCGACTGGGCTGCACTTACCGACAACAAGCTTCGGGCCTTAAAACCTCTTCCCGTGGCTTGGACGTCCTCCTCACGCCCTTCTCGGCGGGAGGAGGTCGTTTTAGCAAGGTTAAGAATTGGACACTGCCGGTTCAGCCATCGCCATCTGCTGACGGCTGCGCCGGCGCCGTTCTGCCCATGTGGGCGCTTGCTGACGGTTAGACATATTTTAATGTCCTGTCCAGATCTTACCACACTGCGCCTCGATCTTAACCTGCCTAATAGTTTAGATGCCATTTTAGCGGATGACCCACGAGCAGCTGCTCGTGTTCTTTGTTTTATCAATTTGACGAACCTCGCTAAGGACATTTGATGATGTTGTTTTAATCTTACGCCTGTCAGTCTGTCTTTTATTGTGTTTTCCCTTTTAGTTGTTGTTGTCAACTTGTGCCTCGCGGTGCATTCTTAGAGTAGTCAGGGCGCTAATGACCATTGACGTTGTGCGCCCGAAAACCACAAAAAAAAAAAAAAAAAAAATATAGGTCTAACATGTCAGAAGGTTGTTTATGAAGTGCACATGTTCATTAATATAGTTCCCTTCTTCTAAATTTTTGCAATAGCATTTAACTGTAGACGTTTTCTAACACCGGCGTTAGCAATTCCTTTCCGTTCTCTGAAACCTTGAAAACGACAAATTTTTCTGGTTTAAATCTGATGACCTTAACTATCACTTCCGATCAACAATAAATACTTCATGAACTCCAAATGTGCAGTGTTCCTGCACTGCTACAGAGCATGCATTGCAAGGTATTCACACAGTTTATCGCATAGACTTACCATAAGGAATGAAACAAGAACTGTAATACACTTTACACCACAGACGCTCACTCTGGCTTGACGAAAACATCCAAACATTGACCAAAAGTTGCACAAATAATTGAGTTTGAAAGGAAAAGAAACGAGGTATGAAGCATTTATAAATTTATCGAATGTAGTGAGGTGGTTTCATTTCGTCCCAGTCTATAAAATTAATTTCGGGCCATACTCAGCTCTTGCCGATTAATGTAATATAATACCCGCCTACTAATAAGGGCGTCTGTCTCCGTTGCTTTTGAGCGTGAATGGAAATTGTAGAAATTTTCTGTGGAGCAACATTTAATAATAAAGCGTTTTAAATCATCAAAAGCGATGAGCGGTAGCAGGCGCTTTCGATAAAGAACGGGGGAGTGCAGCGCCGCTGCTGTCGCCACGGCCGCTGCCAGTAGCCAGCAAATGGATCCCGGAGCTTTGCCGCATACGGCGTCCAGAGGAGGACAGTCTGCAGGAAATCTGCCGCAAAATCGTTACTGGATAAAATTTTGATATCGGTGTGTCACAAAGCGAAATAGATTGAATCTGCGCTACCATTACATTCACGTCTTCAGCATTCAGACAGAAGAGGCTATAAAAATATTTGTGCCAGCTGCTCCCGATCCACTGACATCATGAATAGAAACAACGCACACTACCGCTAGACCACAGGCGTAATCGGCCTAGAGTTTCTCTATCATGGGACAAGTTTTCCTCCAGGAAGTGCCGCAGTCTACAGTGTTGCCAGATTGTGCAGATAACCGGACTTAGAGAATTAGCGAGTTGGCCAGTTTTTTTGTCCCATGTCGCGATCGGCACGGACTTAGCCTCTGAAGCGGCCGGCCGCCGGTCAAGTTTTATGTCAGTGTGTACAGTGCTCATTCATAGTAGTATGCACTGCAAGAATATTTTCCCAGTGTATTCCAGAGTGACCGTCAGTATCCTAGACAGGTTCTTGTCAAAGTCCCATATGTCATGTTGGTGCTTGAGCATCTTAATTTTCTGGTCATATCATATTCTTGCCACTATTTCTTCACTGAGAGGTAGACCACCATATCAATGCTTCATTTTCATTTACTTGGTTTTCAGAGCCTTTTGGAAGATGCCCATTGTCGATCTTCAACTAAGTACTGTTACAGGTTCACTAGTATGACAGGAATGTTCTGCACTGTTGTCTTCTTGATATAGAATCACAATCGTCTACTTTGTACTTGCCACCTGAAAAGTATCTGTTGAAGTTTCTGTGAACTAACCTATAAATGTGATTAGTTTCTCCCCTTTACAGCTTACATAGCTCTGACATATTTTCTGTCATCTGATCTTGGAAAAAACTGCTTAAATTTAAAAAGAAATTGAAAAATTCTGGTTAAAACAAGGTAGTAGTAATGCTGATACAAATTAATTAATAATTTATTAGTATAACTTGTAATGTGTAAAGGTCTTTATAGAACTTAGCACTTCTTATTTCTTTCTTTCATTGGAATTTTGATATGTTATTAATGTATAATTCTTTGAAACCATTTTGTCTTTTCCAGAATATTTGTAAAGGAAGTGTCTTGAAGAGGGTCAGATTATAACAACACCCTGCCAATCAGGTGAAAAGTTCTTTGCAGTTGACACAGAAGTAAGTATATAACTGAACAGTCCACTTGCTTTAGTCGAATCTGTTCCTAAAATGCTGTTTCTTTTTCTGTGAGTGTTGCAGCTTTCGAAATTTACTGATGACTGTTACCACACAATCTTTGGAATCACTCAAATAGAACTATAGATGTTCTGATGGACCATCAAAGTAACCAGTGAAGTTGATAATATGGTTTTCCTGGTAGTAGAACTAAAAATGAGTTGAGAGACAATTGGTGAATTGCAGTGCTACCAGACAATCAGTATCATCTATTCTATGAAAAAGGTATTGCTGACGTGGAAAGAGATGGAACTTAAATTATTCAGAAAAGTGCGGCCATCAATAAAGGCACATGTACTGACATAGTGTTTAAAACAAAATAGAATGAGAAAAAATGAATACATATGTAGATGTAGAAGCAAAACCTGGGTAATGAAGTTAAGTGTGTTGATTTCTTATGAGTGGCCACAGCCTTAATAAATTAAATGAAAACATTTCCACCAGTCTGTTTGGTTAAAATAAGTATTTTAGTGTGGCAGTTTCAAGCTCCAGCTCATTTACAATAGCTCATCAGAATAAACAGCCTTAAAGTTAGATTCTGGTCCAACAGGGACATAAGTTTAGGGAAGAGCAATAAGAGGGGTACTACAAATAAACCTAACATTGTCTGCAATCAAGAAGTTTACTGTAATTATTTACAGTTGAGTAGGTGGGTCGTGGAGCTTCTGTGAAAAAGGTATCCACGTAATCTGATTGCCTTTATGCTCTCCCTCCAATTTCCTATGATTGTAATATGTTTAAACTGCAAGTAAAGAGTATGCTGTTACAAGATCTTGTGATCTCTGTATTGGGTATGGGTGAATCTCTTTGTGGCTGGGGCTCTATTGAGAGTTCACTGGTTTGCATTTAAAAATTTCTGGAATAGTTGTAGTATTGTGAGCAAAGCTAAAAGTACTTTTAAAACAAAATATACAAAATCTCAAAAGGCTCATTGGAGCAGTAACATACATTTATAACTAAATGTGTTTTACTTGTGATGCAAGTATAATTATGGAATAATTCCATGGAGACTAATGGAAGTTAAATATTACATGAAGAACATTTGTGTAATACTGAATCACTTTCCGTTCATGCATGTGGGATGTTCTTAATTCCTGCTATAATATTTCAGGTGACAGATGTCCAGTCATTCTCATGGTCAGTCACTTGCAAGATTTTCAATAATTTTACACTGTGGGGTGAATGTGCATATGTCAAACACTGTTACTAACTAGTTCATCAATCATAGATAAAATCCCCCTGCAGGTCCGGGGTTTAGAACAGGCCTGAGGTATCCCTGCCTGATGTAAGAGATGACTAAAAGGAGTCTCAGGCTTTTTAGTCATGTAAGTTCAGGTCCCGTTTTATGGTTTGGCCTGCCACTTTCCAAATTCTACAGAAGTGCAGGCGATATGGGGAAGGATGTCTTAGGTGGTGCACAAGTTATCCATAGTGCCATTAGATTCGATCTCCTGAACCTCTTGTTATGGCTTTGCATTTCCACCTGCAATTCAGCTATTTGGGCAAGGACACTTTTGGAGTATGCCATTTTCTTCCATTGTCTTCTGTCCTCTTTCGCCCCCATGACATTATTGGGTTTCTCTGCACCCAATATCCAGCATGGTAGTCAGTCCGTTGTGATGGGGCTGTCATGTATCCATTTGGTGGTAGCCCCTGAGAACACAGGGATCGCACTGCTGATGTCTTAGCTGTAAACTCCCCATGTATGCCAAAGAGTAGATGCCTGTCGTCCTGGGGCGTCAGGACTCTCGGAAACAACCATCGTGCCAGGTGGCGTTTGCTGTGGCTGAGTGGCGCCTGTGGGGAGAGCCCCTGATCAGAGTGGGTGGCATCAGGGTGGATGACCTGCAATGAAGTGGGCTAAGTCATCTCTTGGTGGTGACTGTATAGCGCCAGCAGTCTCTAAGAAGGCCAAGATCGAGTACAGTGCTGACAGATCAGGCCGTAAATAGATTCCCTCCCTTGCTACGCTGTGGGAGGAACATAGGGCTACAGAAAGAGCCATATTCACGTTGGTATTTAGTCTGTAGCAGAATGGATGGGGACTCCTTTCTACCTATGAAGCGAAATTTTTTGTTGAACATCTTGAGGATAAGTTTGGGGAAGTGACAGCACTGTCCAAGATTAGAAGTGGCGCAGTCTTGATTCAGACAGCGTCCCGAGCCCTGTCCCAGGTGTTATTCGCTTGTGACTGGATGGGTGATGTTCCTGTTTCCATCACTTCCCATAAAAGTGTGAACATGGTCCAGGAGATTATTTTCTGGCTCAACCTCCTCTTGCAGTGGTAACGAGCTCTGCTCCAGTCTAAAACGGTGGGGTGTTCATTTCATCCAGCGCATTTACAGGGGACTCAGACGACAGGGTTTCTGCTGGTGCCTTCATCTTGGTCTTTGAGGATGATACATTGCCTGAAAAGGTCAGTGTGATAGTTTACTGCTGTGACATTAAACTATACGTCCCTCCTCCTATGCGGTGCTTCAAGTGCTGGAAATTTGGCCACATGTCTTCCCACTGCACTTAAAACGCCATGTCAAAACTGCGGACGTCCACTGCATTCAGATACTCCCTGTGCACCTCCTCCCACTTCTATCATCTGCAGAGAGCAGTACTCCCCCTGCTTGCCAGACTGCACAGTACGCCAAAAGGAGTGGAAAATTGTGGAGTAAGAGACCCTGGACTGGTTGACCTACCAAGGGGCTAAACGTAAATTTGAAATATGCTACTAACAGTGGGCCCTCTGGGCCTCCAGAATACATCTGCTCCCTTGGTGGTTGGGAGTGTGTCTCCTTCCAGTGCTCCAATAAGTACCTACTTCGGGAGCAAGGCCCCCAAATGCAGCTGACATCGGTGCCCTCCCGCCAGCTGGAAACAGCCTCCTACGCCTCATCTCATGTGGAAGGAGTCCCTTGGGACCCTCTCCCCCAAGATCTCCACTAAAGCCACAGCGGACACTCGCCAGTGGCTAAAGGAGCCAAAAGCTGCTGGACCAAGAGCTCAGTCTTTCTCTATGCCTAAAGCTACTTCAGAGACGTCCTCCCATCAAGCCCCTAAAGAGAAGCAAGAGGGCAAGCAAAGTAGTCTGCTAAGAAAAAGGGCTCTCTGGTGGTCCCAACGGCCCCAATACCACCATTCCCTACCAGTTCTGTACCTGCTGATAAGGTGCAGATATTGGCTGCTCCTGAGGACCTGGATGTCATAGATGTCTCACTCACAATAGGAATGTATACAAATACTCGGTCAGTGGTAGCTGGTTACCCTAAGGCATAACCTGCCTCCTTGCATGGTTCATGCGTTCCCAGCTTCATGATAACACCACCCTCCAGTGGAATTGCTGCAGTTTTTTCCACCACCTGGCTGAGCTATGGCAACTGTTGAGCTTTACATCTGCTTTCTGAATTGCTCTCCCAGAAACCTGGTTACCGGCAACATGGAGCCCTGCCTGAATAGGCTGTATGGGATATTACAAGAACCATAGCGACTGTAATAGTGTCAGGTGGAGTTGGTTTCAATGTCCTGAACTCATTATGCAGTGAACCTGTGCCCTTCCAAACCCCTCTTGAATCTGTGGTCATCAGGATAAGCACTGTCTGCAATGTATATCTTCCTCCAGATGGTGCAGTACCCCTGAATGCATTGGCTGCGCTGATTCAGCAACTCCCTAAACCTTTCCTAATTTTGGGAGATTTTTAGCGCCCATAACCCCTTATGGGGTGGCAGTGTGCTTACTGGCCGAGGTAGAGATGTTGAAACTTTCCTGTTTCAACTCGACCTCTGCAACTTAAATACTGGGGTCCCCACATGATTCAGTGTGGCTCATGGCACTTACTCGGCCATTGATTTAGCCCTCTGCAGCCCAGGGCTTCTCCCGTCTGTCCACTGGAGAGCCCACGATGACTTCTGTGGTAGTTACCACTTCCTATCTTTCACATCCCCAGCGCCATTCCCCCGGATGTCTACCATGATGGGCTTTAAACAAGGTGGACTGGGAAGCTTTCAGCTCTGGTATCGCCACTGAATCTCCCTCACATGGTACCATCGATGTGGTAGTTCAGCAGGTCACTAGAACGATCGTTTCCACGGCAGAAAACACAATACCCCCAGTGGAAGTCAGTACGTTAGTGGTTGCCAGAAACCGCTGAGGCCATTAGTGTGTCAGCAAGTTCTACAGCGACATAAGCAGTACCCTTTCCTAGAGCACCTAATAGCATTTAATCACCTCCTTGCTCATGGTTGCTAGCTTATAAAAAGACGGAAACAGGTGTGTTCGGAGAGTTAAGTCTCGACCATTGGGTGCCATACATCACATTCGTGAGTCTGGACAAAGATAAGATGTATTCGTGGTTACCAGACCCTGACAGGTGTTACTGGCATTAACATCAAACAGCAAATCCCTCTTTGCTCAATCATGGGTTGACTCTTGGGTAGCTACACTCCACCTATCTCCTGTCTTATATTTCCAGCCATCAAGGAGACTACCAGTGTACTGCATTCTTCCCTTTGCTTCTCCTTCTGGGATTCTACCATCCTCTTCTGTCTTCATATTGGCCTTGGCCATACTTTGCTGGTCTGCCCGTCTTTTGGCCCGTTGCACTAAATATACCCTCCCACTTCCCTTGCCTTGTGTGCTAGTGGACGACCCTAGCATGGTTGCATCTGTCCCCAGTTTTATTCGTGAAAGTTATTGGTACTCTCAGGTAGAAGTCCTTAAATTTTCCTCTGGAATTTGAGTCCCTCTGTTAGCATAGGCATTGGTTATGGAGACGTTGACCTTGTCCTTACACCGGACAGGTTCTCTCCACCATTTCCTTTCATTTTGCCTGTTCTCTTTTGTTTCCCCTTGTCTTGTGTCCTCTTCCCCTGGTGTTGTCCCTATTGTATCATGATAGTGGTATGGGTATTGGGATGGTTGGGTGGCAGTGCTGGTACCCCACTGCACATAGCATTTCTGGGGCACCCCTCCTCTCCCCATTACCATCCACACCCCTCCTGTGC
The DNA here is from genome assembly GCF_021461385.2 of Schistocerca piceifrons. Classification (NCBI taxonomy): domain Eukaryota; kingdom Metazoa; phylum Arthropoda; class Insecta; order Orthoptera; family Acrididae; genus Schistocerca; species Schistocerca piceifrons. The sequence continues at coordinate 388,820,251 of NC_060149.1, read as the reverse complement.
TTTCCTCTTCCTGTTGCCCTGACATCTCTCTTCACTTCTTTGTTTCTGTGTTACCCCTTACCCTTGACTGGACTGGACTGTGCTGTTTGTGTTGTTCCTCCCTTGATTTATGCCATTCTAGATAATGGAAGTGTGACTTTGATGATTGGTCTCCTCCCCCTAAATCAACCAACATAAGGGAAAGAGTGTGTGTGTGTGTGTGTGTGTGTGTGTGTGTGTGTGTGTGTGTGTGTGTGTGTGTGTGTGTTGGAGGGAGGGAGAGAATGAATTTGTTTTAATGTTGCTACTTAAGTTACATTTTTATTTAATTGTATGGCTAGGGCCCCTTGTCGGGCAGGCTGTTCGCTGGGTGCCGGTCATTCAATTTCATACCACTTCAGCAACCTGCATTTGATGATGATGATGATGATGACAGCAAAACACACAGTCCCTGGGCAGAGAAAATTCCCGCAACCCAGCCGGGAATTGAAACCGGCCCCTAGAGGATTGACAGCCCGTCAACTTAAGTTATATTAAAGTGGTGTCACTCAATTGTTCAAGATATTCACTAATGAAATGTCATTACAAAGTACTGGCAGTGCCAAGGGATGCATGTGTAGAGGAGGAGGAGAAAGAACTTGTGTGGTACATACACCCTCAAGCGGCATCTGGATAAGAATGCTGATAATGTGGTGGAAGAGCGAGGTGGCGCAGTGGTTAGACACTGGACTCGCACTCGAGAGGACAATGGTTCAATCCCGTGTCCGGCCATCCTGATTTAGGTTTTCCGTGATTTCCCTAAATCACTCCAGGCAAATGCCGGGATGGTTCCTCTGAAAGGGCATGGCCGACTTCCTTCCCCATCCTTCCCTAATTCGATGAGACCGATGACCACGCTGTCTGGTCTCCTTCCCCAAACAACCAACCAACCAACCAATGTGGTGGAAGCAAGGGAAGAGTTCCTGTTAGTGCAGCAAGCTTAGGAAGTTTTAGGTCATCCTGTATGATAAGAACAGGGAATAAATTTTGAAGGGTGGTAGAGATGGAGATTATAAGGATGAAAGCCTTGATGTCTTTCAGTATTTCACGTCGTCATGGTTTAAAGGTTGCGATAATGTCTATTGGAAAGTTTTTGAAAAAATTGCAGGAGAAGATACAGAATCTGTGTCAGAAAGTAAGATGAACATACCAACATTTGGAGATTCCAACAGTAACTATGAAGATGTTGTCCATCCATTTCATGCATACTGGCAAAGTTACTCAACTAAGAAGCCATATGCCTGCCCGAATGTATTTGATATTAGTCAGGCAACAAATGTGTGTTTTGTGCAATGGAAAAGGAAAATAAGAAGGTAAGGGACAAAACTCACAAGGCAAGAAATGTTCAACAGTTAGTAGCATTTGTTCGAAAGAGAGATAAACGTGTGAAGGCGCACATGGAATTTCTGAAACAAAAATTGGAAGATAATGTTAGGAATGTGAAAGAGTATAGAATCCAGCAAGTGAAGAACAGTGTCAAAGAAATGCAAGAACTTGTTGGATCTCTTCATGATCTGAGTATATCCACGATGGAGGAACTGAATGTAATTTAGGTGGAAATAGCTACAGTGTCTGACGAGCATCTTGAAGTAGTTGATGATGACGGACTAGACTGTTGTTTGCCAAAAACTCATCAAATTAGAAACATCTTCTGCAAATTGTGGGAATTCAAAGAAGCATAGGTGTAAAATCTGGAGCTTACAAAAGAGCAAGGTATGTTTCCAGAAACCGATGAAAAGGGAGACATAAATCAGAAAAGTGGAGCTGGTGTAGTGGATCCTAGCAATAAGATTTCTGCTGATCAATCTAGCACAAGTAGTTGTAACAATGATAGTGCCAATGGTGGAAGTGATACTGATGGTGTTGGAAACTTGTAGATAAGTGACATGTCAGAATTCTTTCCTCGAAAACGCAAAAATTGCAGAAGGTAGCAGTGATTACTGTGTTAGTATTCCAGATGCTGAAGATAGTTTAAAAATGATCACATGTGCGTAAAAGTAAGACACATAGGGAAATACTCGAAGACTGAAAGCTCTGAACTAAACATACACAGTTTAAAACCTAATACAAAAAAAGTGTATATAAACAGATACACATCATACAAAGAAAAATAATGATAAAACTAATGTATTAATAAGATTCTGATAAGACGTGTGACATCTACAGACTTTGATGCTGATAATGAAAGTATTTCTGGTGAGGTTGCAGCTAAAAATAGGAAAAAGAGGAAACAGTCAAATTCCAAAAATCGGTTAGTAAAGTGGATTTTGTGACTCAGAAAAATGAAGACTGTATTAATTCACAAATTCAAAGTGCCTTACTGTTGTTAATGGTTCTATTGAAGACATAAATTGTGAACATCATGACCATAGTAAGAAAAGTGTTGCAGAGAAGCGTTCTAAAAATTGGAAAAAGAATGTTTAGGTATTGGGTGTTGACAAAAATAAATACTAATGAATCAACATTGAAAACTGAAAAATAAATTTAAGAGACAGTCCAAAAGATCTAAAAAGAAAACTGCTTTGCAAAGATGTGCTACTGGACAAATCTGGGAGCCTGACAGCATACTAATTTTGGATACTGAAGAATCAAGAGGATTGTGGCATGAATAAATGTTCCAAACTGGGCCATAAATAAGTGTGTGTGAATGAAGATACTTCATGTACCAGAATTGCGATGTAGGGAGCCTGTCATGATTTGATGAAATGAATATCTGAGACGTATGCTATAAAGATATTCCCTTCTGGGTAATGGCTGTGTATAGATGTAGGTTTTTGTCTTTTGTGCTCATTCTATAGAAGAGTATCAAAAGAACAGCTAGATAAAAAATACTTGCCCCACTCATCAGTACTATTTGTTAGCTGCTGAGTATGAACATTGTTTTTAGAAAAATTGATTGTATTATTCTTTCAGATACGCAATGAATATCCAGTTGCAGTTTACAGGGCATTTATTTGAAAATCTCTGCTTCCTTCATTTGCATATCAGAGAAAAAAAATACCATATACAGTTAAGACTAAATTTAGATAAGATGAGGTACAAATTTTCATCAAAGGTTGATAGTTTTACTCTATGCTTGTCCTAAAGGATGATCCCCAAATGATTTGTGGCCTGTGAATTTAATTTAGAACATGATGATGATGATGATGATGATGATGATGATGATGATGATGATGATGATGATGATGATGATGATGATGATAGGCAGTGATTTGGGTAATGACTCTGAGGATTTATGAAAGTGCTGTTTTGGCTATTCAGTTCTGCGGACATAACTGTACTGTAAAATTGATGCAGTTGCACATGTCATAAAGCAAAAGCTTCCTTCAGCATAGTTACAGTTTTACCTGTAGAAACGTGTTGAATAACAAGCTCATATGTACACCTAACAAGTATTGTTGGTTGTCATGTGTTCACAGTTCATACTGTAATCAGCATAAATTTGTAAAGTGTGTGCCTAATGAAGAAAATGCGAAGGAAGATTAAAGTTGTCATAAAATAGGCTAAGGAATTGAAAAACTGTGCTGCAGCAAGAGCTTTCAGTATAACAGAGAAGATGGTCACAGATTGGTGAAAGAATCAAGATTCTATTTAAGAAATGCCAATGAAAAGTGTTCTATGAGGAGAGGAATAGTGTTAGCCAGATTTAGAAAATAGTGTTGCAGGATGGGTACAAGAAGAGGCAGAATTGTTGCTACAAGAAACATGATTAGGGATTATGCATTGAAGTGGGTGTGAGTCAATCTAGAGCACAGCAAAAGGTTTGAAACAGTAGGTTTGTGCAGTCATTTCATGAACAGAAAAACCTGGTAAAATGGCAGAAAGTGAGTATTGTACAGAAATTACTGAAAGATCTTGACTGTAAAGTTAAGAGTTAAGTTTATTTATATGAGTCGAAATTACAACTTTCCACTATCCCATACTGGAAATATGGCTGAAACTCCAGTGAACTTCGATATAATAAACAATAGAACTGTGGAAACAATGTGTAAAAACTGTTCAAATCAGAAATACAGGCCATGAAAAGACCATAACAGTAGTATTAACACGTGTGGCAGACAGAACAAAGATAAACCCTATGTTCATTTTAAAGTGGAAAACCATTCCTGAAATAAAATTTCCACCAGGAATTTTTGTACTATGTCCCAAAAAGTGATGGATGGACAATAATGGTGTAAAATTGTTAGTAGAAAATACGTGGCAGAGGCAACCAGGTGCTCTATGAAATCAACAAAGTTTGCTTGTGTAGGATATTTTTCAGTCATGTAACTAAGAATACAAAAAATTACATAACATGAAGCAATGCTGAGATTGCTGTTACGCTGTATATTTTGACTTCAATGCTACAACCTATAGACGTCTATCTTAATAAACCATTCAAAGACCACATGTGTGAACAATGGAACAATTGGATGATGAGCAGTGAAAAATCATACATGACAAGTGGAGCTATGTTGGCTGCTTCACTTGATGTTTTGTGATTTCACCATAACATCGTGGGAAAAATTGAATGTGGAAACGGTGATCAAATTCAAGAAATGAGGGGGGGGGGGGGGGGGGGATTTCCGGTGCTATGAATAGCACTGATGATTTGTTATGGGATACTGATTATGAAGCAGAAATAAATTCACAAGGTGCAGAATGGGAGCCATGTTACGAGCTTGTCAACAATGCAAATGAGGATGTACTTCAGGAGCTGCATTTTTAGCCAATGATTGTGGGGATTTTGGAGTGTTTTAAATGCATTGGTGAGTGATATATTTTATAATGGTTTTAGTTTATATAAATATAAATGTTTTATATCTGTACTATAAGATGACCCTGGGTGTCTTTATGCTTAAATTATTGTCTTATGTGCGTATCTGTAGTAATAAAAATGTATAGTAATCGAAACTTGTTTGTGAAATCTGTCTTAAAATTTGTCACACAAACTACTGTCCATGTTCGCCATTTTGCTCCGCCAAACATATGAGACCATAGTAGTATGAGGTTTAGTAGCAGTAGCAGCTTTATTAATCTGTAGATATCTTTACAAGGATGTTGGACATAAAGTATTTACAAATTTAGATCAATTTAAAATAAGCTAATTCATATACAAATAACAACATACTTATAGTTAGACAATCATTAGATTTACTCCTGATATACAATACTGTTCTTACAAATAACTTTCTAAATAATGTAATGCCATTGTTCACTCATGTCTCACTATGTCACTGCACACACTGTTGTTGTTGTTGTTGTTGTTGTTGTTACTATTATTTTTAGTTGTGTAACATTTATCAAACCCCTGTTCGGTTTTAGCTAAGTAATCCTTCAATATATAAAATATATTGCATAACAGGTACTCTTTAGCTGCCTTTTTAAATAAGTGTATTTTTGCAATTTCTTTAATCTCTTTTGGTAATTTATTGTACAGTTTTATTCCTTGGTAGAAAATGCTGTTTTATGTTTATTTTTGCTTGGTAAATTTGAGTCTCGCTTGTTTATAGTGAAACCCCATCTGTTGATAGTCTTGACAGGCACCAGAGAAACATGAGCAAAGTTGGCTGTTTTCAGAGCCATCCCTAACCCCACATTGATTTGCCTCACGGCTCCAAGCTGTGGTCGATCATGATGCCAGAACAGCTCAACAAAGTGTATATTGGTGCCATGAGTCAGAGAAGCTATCTTGTCCAGGTCACCACCTATATCATATACTCCATCCCTGTCCAAACTGTTTCCCGCCCCACCCACTATCACTACATGGTCTTTTGTGAAGACCTTACATAAGTACCCTTCGTACTTTATCACATGACTTAGCCATGCATTTGGCTTGAAGATACTGGTGGCCTGGTACGCTGCCCTTAAACTCTCCTGTAACTGAGGGCCTACACCTCGCCCACGGCTACTACCTTGGAGCAGCACTTTATTCTTCCTAACACTCTGTACATCCTTAGGCTTCTTGGCCTCAGTTGAAGTGTGCTGCACATTTCCTGCTCCTTGTTCTACCCGAGGCTCTTCTACACTTAATTCTGGCAGTTGTAGATACCTGTTTTTGGTGTTGTTGATAAAACTGTCAGATCGTGTTCACTTCCTTCCTATCCTCCTACCAGCTGCCAGTTCCCAACCACCCTCCTCCCCCTATCTTCCTTGGTCCTCATCAGTTCCTTCCTTGCTTTCTCCAACTGTGCCAGAAGGGCAGACTTCCCTTTCCTGTTCCCCAATCAAAATGTTACTACTGCATACTCTGCAGTTCCAGGAGAGAGCCTCTTCTGTTCTCCCAACATTTGCCCCACTGCAATCCCACCTGCCAGTAAAATATTTCCTACAAGATTGGCAACAAATCCCTGTACTCACTACCTTATAACAGCTGCCACATTTCTCACTCATGGTCAGTTTCGAAAGAATAATTAAATTTAAAGAGCGTTTTAAATTTGTCAAGGACATGAGATTGGCTGTGTGTAAACAAAAATGACACAAAGGTCTTATGTGCAGTGGTTGATTTTTGGACTTATTTGAATACACAATGATAGAAGAATGAATTTGTAATAAATTTGCTTTTGGAGAATTCACTTTCAGGCATGTTCAGTCAGGTTTTTAAACGTTTATAACTTGGAAAATTAGGCCTAGATCGCATCTAACTAGTAAACAATACGAAGTGTTAGTTATACAGTTTAGAAACGTTTACTTTTATTGCGACAATACACTGACGAAACTAGTAGCAGTCTTTTTTAAACTAATTTTGCACTACCAAGAAAAACTTGTATAGAATTTTTTTGTTTGTCACACAAAACTTCGGGTTAATGTCGCGATTATTGAGACTTGAGGTAAAGAAAACGTTTTTTCAAGAACAAGCGCTGCTGGGACGCTAGTATTCAGTTGTAGGACGAGAATGGACACTACAGCAAGTATACAAAACAAAGAAAATTTTAATTTGATGCTATTTCCTCATAAATAAGTTATTTTAACGGACGAAGAAAATTCCTGTGATCTCACTCGGTAGCCATCTTGGTTTAAGTAGGACCTGTGTACTGTGTGCTGTTTTTTTCTGGATGAATGACTTCGTGTCTGTAATACAAGCTAAGCAGCTTTTTCTTGCAAAAATGTCACTTATTTTGCAATATACGAGAAACATCAGCAAACTGTTCAGTTTAGATATTAAATAATTTTACTCTGGTCTATGTATAAACAGACATTGGAAACAAAGGTAAAATTTGTCACATTTCGAAATTACCTGAATTTGTGCAACATTTGTCAGAAATTGTGTTAATCATTATTGCTCCTACTCCTACTACGACTACATTACTGTCTTAATTGAAGTTTGTCAGTTGTAAGATATAAA